>NC_136756.1:28893215-29513215 GCF_936440315.1 Barbus barbus | reverse complement strand
TCTCATCTGTGGGAGAAAAAGAAAAGAATGTTTTCTTTAAATAGAATAAACAGTTTACAGCTCTTTTATATCATTGTCTTATATCAAGCTATATTACATGCTTTATTTAAACTGATTTTCTATGGGAGGAAAATGTTTAATGTGCAATTTAACGCATTGCGTCTTTTTAATATCACTTAATGCATTTCATAATGCACATTCATATCTGCTGGTCTCTATCTTTGTGTCAACAAGACATATAGAATCATGAATTGTCTTTTATCATCTTATTCAAAGACTACAGAATACCCCTAAGTACCTTATTATTATTAAATTTAGTCCATTATGCCACATTAAGTGTTTTGCTGTATGTACTTTTTCTATGTACACACAAGACCTATTTCTCTCAAATATTGTTCACAAATCTGTCTAAATCTGTGTTAGTGAACACCTCTCCTTTGCCGAGATAATCCATCCCCCTCACAGGTGTGTCATATCAAGATGCTGATTAGACAGCATGATTATTGCACAGGTGTGCCTTAGGCTGGCCACAATAAAAGACCACTCTGTGCAGTTTTACTGTATTGGGGGGAGGGGGGGTCCGGGGGTGGGATTTCTCTGTTTTCTAGTATAAATATCTAAACATTCTTGAATCAAGATGCATTTACTTGACAAGTAAAATGATTTATGATATTAAGAAATGAGAAGTGCCCATACTGTAATTAACACAGACCACATGACTTTGCTGCTTCTTCCTGTGGAGGTTTTTGTTTTCCCTGCTACTGTCCGACGGATATGTCCTAATATTAGACTAATATAAAATTTTGGTTGACTAATGTTTAGTCGACGATTAAGGGGCAAGCCCTACAGAAAACAAAATTTAGTTTTATTTTAGACAATTCAAATGTTTTTATACTCTTAGTTTTAGTTAATGATAGCTCTGCTAATGATACACTGAATAAAAACCACAGTATTGCGGTCTGATACCTGGTAGGTGTAGTAAGTTTTGTATTCAGTTGTGTTTCTGCTGATTCTCAAACAGAATAACTCTCTCTCTCTCTCTCTCTCTCTCTCTCTCTCTCTCTCTCTCTCTCTCTCTCTCTCTCTCTCTCTCTCTCTCTCTCTCTCTCTCTCTCTCTCTCTCTCTCTCTCTCTCTCTCTCTCTCTCTCTCTCTCTCTCTCTCTGTGTGTGTGTGTTTTTGATGGGGTGAATCAGAAGAGCTTTAGGGACGTGACGGGTCTTTGACTCTCAATCCTCTCATATGAGCTTCAGTCGCTGCTGTAGAAACACTGAACTGAAGGTCAGAGCTGCACAAACATCTTCATCAGACTCAGCGGCTGCTCACTGAAAGATCACGGGCATTATGGGATACATTCCACAAGGCAAATACTGCAGATTTCAAGGGTTCATTTCACTGCGGCTTTCACGTCGTTTCATGATGCATGCTTTTTAAAGCTAAAGGAATCGGTCTCAACATGAACTGTATTTCCCCCAAAAGATTATATGTGTGTGTATGTACATATAATACACACACACACACACATACTGTAATTGTACTGTATATCTTTATTTCTTATTTCTATTATGCTCATAAAAATTAAATTGATATACAAATTTATTTCTTATAATTTATTACAGTATATTCTGGTTAAGTAAAACTGAAACTAAAATTAAAACCATAAAAAAAACTTTTCATTACTTTAATTAAAATAAACATTAACCGAACGTTAACTTTCAGCTATTTGCCAAGCCTCAATTTAATTTAGTTTAACTTGATGTGCTAAAATTCTATACATAACAACGACTAAAAATGACAAATAAAAAATACAAAAACTTTAATATAAAAAAGCTAACAAAATATTAAACTTTAATGGTTGCTCAGTTGCACTAAAATAAAAATACATATTATACTGTATATGAAACACTGTTTATGCTTTATATTTTATTTACTATGTATTTCTCCATTCAGTTATTTTTTCATCACGGTATTTTTAACCTGCCTTCAGTTACACCAATTTAAGCTAAATAAAATAGTTCTTTTTCAAATAAAAAATTATTTTATTGCAATATTTTACATTTAATACATCACATTTATGCTGCATGTTTATTTACTATTTTACTATTTAAATTGTAGAGTACTTCTACATTGTAGTATTTTTAAACTGCATTTTAATTCATGCTGATTTAGTTCATGCATTTTTGTTTTGCCAAAAACTCAGATTACATGTAAAATGGACAAAACAGGGTGAAATCAGTGCAAACTTTTCTAGCTTCAGCTCTAAGTTATACGGCTTTAAACTCGTCTGATGTAGTTGCACTGACCCTGTGATGATTTTGATGGACAGCAGCTTTAGTTCAATATTAAGCTGTTGATCCATTTCAGGTCCATTTGGACTTCTTGTTCAGCGTTATTTGTGAAGGTTGAAAGCTTCTGTTTGATGTCTGATGAGAAACGGCCTTCAGAAGCCACTCAAGTAATTAGATCTCTAAATATTCATGTGGTCATTAAACTCTGAACGGGTTTGCAGAATCTCTGACCGCAGTGGCCGGAAAGGACGTCTGTCCTGCTGCTTTAGAAGAACATCCAAAAGTGACGCCAGTCGTGATCAGAAACACAGAAGAAACTTTCACGAACTACAGTGATGTACACTGAGAAACAATCTGCTGTACAAACAAGATTTACTCATTTTTATGCTTAATAATTAATTTATTACTATTTGGTCTTTTTCTAGTTTAAAATGTAGCACATCAGCATCACAATATTTTTTGAACTGCCTTCAATTATGCTGATTTAAAAAGTGAATTTATTATTGTATTTAATAAATGTTCTATTTATGCGATTTTGTTTAATTGGGAAAAAAACGGTAAAAAATACAGCAAAAAGCAGCTTATTTGATAGGTCATTTTAGTTTATGCATTCACTAATGTTAACAAATGAGACCTTATTATTAAGTGATTTACAATAACTGCATTGTTTTCCAGCAGATTTCGTCCGGTTGATGCGCGACAGCTCTTCAGAAACTCCTCGTTGTGTCAGATTGATCAGTGAGATGTTCTTGTAAGCGATCGCCACTGTCATCTGCGTTTAATACGCCACACGCCGTCCCTGAAGGCCAAATTGAGGGCTTTCAGAAATCTAGTTAGCTTTGTTTACCGACCTTTCCATCAGTCCGAGCGTCCCGTCAGCAGACAGCATGTTATCAAGCACTGTCAACAGACGAATACGCTGCAGCTCTACACATACATCAATACATCTGACCTTCTGCGTTTGACCATCTTAAGACACCAGCATCTGCACACATCTGTTTGGAGGGTTTATATCTGCTGCACAATGAATTTCATTGCAAAATACAAAATATACAAATAACACTGACTCTAGACGTCTGTCCTTGGGTTTGAGTAACAAATAATGATTGTTGTGAATAACAGTATTTGCCTCGCGCTGTTTTCCTTCCCAGATATTTTATTGTTGATGCTAGAAGTCAAACTCTACAGTATTTTAGCTCAAATAAATCTACATGGTAATTTTGGTAATGATTAATTTATGCTTATTTACATTAAATATTTGTATTATTTATATATAAAACAAAAATATAAGTTTTCTTTTACTTCAAATAAACAAATTCAATGTAAATCAGCATGAATCAATGCAAGTAAATGTGCAGAAGTACTTAGAAATGTATTTTTAACCAGAAATATAGATATACAGTAAAATACGGTGTTTATGTATATATACAATTATAATTAATTCAAATAAACAAATCGGCATCAATTAAGGCAATTAAAAATACTAAGATAAAGTTCTTTACAATGTATGTTTTAAAAGATAAAGATATACAGTAAAAAAATACAATGTTTCTCTATAAAATACTAAACTAAAACTTAAATAAGCAAAAATTAATTTAATTTAAATCACCATAACTGAAGCCACTTAAAAATACTAGGATGCAGAAGTACTTTACCATTTATTTTTTAATGAGAAATAAAGATATACAGTAAAATACAATATTTATATAAAATACTATGATAAAATGACTTTAATTCAAATAAGCTTGCATTAATTTAAATCTGCATAATTGAAGGCAATTAAAATACTAGGTTGCATAAGTACTTTGCAAGTTTTTACAAGAAATAAAAATATATAGTAAAATGCAATGTTTATATAAAATATTATACTGTAAATAAATAAATTTAATTTTAGTCAGCATAATAGAAGGTGGTTAAAAATACTACTTATAATTAAATATAAATTAACAAATAATTTATTCTTATTTAAATTAAACATTTACATTTTATTCAATTATTTTTATTATTGCATTTTATATATAAACGTTGTATTTGTACAGCATATTGTTTTTCTTTCTGCAGTGTAATTGTAAGTGTATCATGTGCCGCAGCTTTTTTTTACTCCGGTTTTGAAGGCTGCTCTTGGAACGCGAGGAATGTTTTCCAGACATTTTTCTGGCCATGCCACGTGTTTTTTGGGTTCATATGCTGTAAATGTGCTCTCTGAGGGTCTGTGTATTTACAGACCAAACTGTTTTGCTCTGGCTCAACTTCTCGACTCTAATGGATGTTCCCTTAAATTCACCTCTGACATCAGCAAAACCAGAGTTTCTCCGCAGCTCTGGAAATCCCGTCCATCGGTGTCTGGACTCTGGGATTTAACACAGATGGAAACAAGCGTCTGTCTTTTCTCTCCATGCATGTTTCAAATACAGTTTGAGCAAGAACTCAGACGAGGAGACATTTGAACATTTTTCAAGAGACAGCAGAGCATTGTTGAAAATAATAATAATAACAACAACAATAAGCATTACTTTCTATAGAGCATCTAAAAGTTGCATCTCAAAGCGTTTTACAAGAATAAAATAAAATACTTTCAAATACAAAATGATCTAAAAAAAAAATACAATATCAAACAATTACAAAATAACCACATAAAAGCTAAATAGTAATAACCTATCGTATTAGAGAGTAATAATCAAATTGAATCATATTTGTTTGTTTCACTTCTAGATTCAGCGGTTCTTAGTGTGCAACTCAAAAATGAAGGAAAAAATATTGTTAAATGTTAAAAAGCAAAATAAAATGAATTATTATTCTTTTGTTGATGATATTAAAAGTCAAACACTACTTTTTTGCACAAATGAATCTGTCACATGGTAATATTGGTAATCTAAAGGCATGCATTAAAGGATAAATGAATTTTTATTGCATTCAACGTCTGCATTTGAATAGTTGCTTGTATTATTTGCATTCACTGGGAACTGAACCCACAACCTTGGAGTCGCTGTACTGTTAAGTGTTTTCTGCTGTTTATGCTTATACAACATTGCAAAATACAAAATATACATTAAGAGGCGCTGATTTAGATGAGTGTCCTTGGGTTTGAGTAACAAATAATGATTGAAGTGAATAACAGTATTTGTGAGCTTCAGGCCTCATGCTGTTTTGTTTCTCACATCTTTTTTGTCTCCAGTAAAACTACAGTATTTTAGCACAAATTAAAATGTTACATGGTAATATTGGTGATGCTATCTTTATGCATTTGAAGGCATGCATTAAAGGTTAAATATATACATTTACTTTGCATTCAAGGTGTGCATTTTATCAGTTGCTTGTATTACTTGCATTCACTGGGAACCGAACCCACAACCTTGGAGTCGCTCTATCGTTTGTTTCCATTCATCTGTTTAATCTCAGTCACTTTATTTTCTATTGTTTGTGCTTATACAACATGCAAAATACAAATATATACATTAGGAAGCACTGGTCTAGCATCTGCAGACATCTGTTTGATGGGTTTATATCTGCTGCACAATGAATTTCATTGCAAAATACAAAATATATATAAATAACACTGATTCTAGACGTCTGTCCTTGGGTTTGAGTAACAAATAATGTTTGTTGTGAATATTTGTGAACTTCAGGCCTGTCGCTGTTTTGTTTCCAAGATCTTGTTTCCAACTCTACAGTACATACACACAAATAAATGTCACATTGCAATATTGGTAATGCTATCTTTATGCATTTAAAGGCATGCATCAAAGGTTAAATTTATGCATTTACATTGCAATAATGCATACGTTTAATCAGTCACTTGCATTACTTGCATTCACTGGGAATCGAATCCACAACCTTTGGAGTTGATCTGCTGTTCATTTCCATTTGTCTGTTTAATCATACTTTATTTTCTGTCGTTTATGCCTATACTACATGCAAAATACAAAATATAGAGTATTTTGTAACTCATAAGTGACACTATAGCAACACTGAGGTCATGGGTTCAATTCCCAAATGCATGAATTATAGCTTAACTGCAGTGTCTGCCAAATGCATAAATTTAAATAATCATCTTGAATACCAGTATTTGTGATCTCTAAGCCTCCTATTATTTTTTAGCAAATATAAAGTTTTATGAATATCTGATCCATGCATGTAAATAATATAGACCGTACATGATAGTTTACCCAATGTCTTTCTGCAGACTGATTCGCAGGATATCTCGTACCTGCAGCAGGTTTACAGAGATCCATTCATGCATGAGACCCCTGAGGTTCTTTTAATCAGGCAGGTAAAGTCGTTCATCACGAAGGTTAATGAATATCTCGCAGCACATTCAAATGCTTTACAGTATGTTGACATTTGTTGCTCTTTTCCTTTTGTTTGAGTTTTTTCTCTATAAATGGAAAAGCGTGTGAAAATGGCTTCATTTTAATGCAGGACGAGTCGCTCGTATGCAGATTTGGACGCAGATGACATTTCAAAGCACTTATTTGTGCAAATCTTTGTTTTAGATGGCAAAGGTCACAGAATGAGGCCCACTTTCTTCATTTGAATAGAACATGAGGAAAACATGCAAAACTCGTCACCACACCGGCACGACGAACAGCCATCAGATATGCAGGTATGTGTGTGTGTTTGTGTGTGTGTGTGTGAGTGTGTGTGTTTGTGTAGTTACAGTACGTGTGTGTGTGGCACATTTTGGGTAGGAATGTGCACCCAGAAGTGATATAAACCACACTAAAACAACTTTGGGGGACAGCTGGGAACATCCCTATTTCTGAAAGTGGTATATAAATAAAATACATTTTAAAAAATAAATCATTCTAAAAATGCAGACAGTTTTCTGTTTGGGTGTGGGATGTGTGTGAACCATGTTTAGGGGACAGGTTTGTACCCGGATGTAAGCTATATCTTTTAGCAGAAGTCCAGAGTTGTAGAACTGCATAAAAATAAAGTGAATATTTTTTTTATTATTGTAAAAAACATATTTTCTGTTAGGTTAGGGTGTATTATATAGCAAGCTATATATAAAAACAATCAATTTTTTGACCTGACTGATGACTATGTCAAAGTAAAATAATCACATCGAGGTACTTTATGATTTGTGATCTATTAATCAGTGCTGTTATATATATATATATGTATGTTATTAATGTTTTGATTTAACTTTTAGTTTTATATTTTCAGTTTTCATTTTAATTTTGGTTGTTTTTTTTGTCACTTTGTGCTTTTATTATTTTTTTTTCTTTTTTTAATATCACTATTTAGGTATAATTTATTTTTGTTTAAATTTTAGTTAATGTTTTTGTATTTTTGCACATGAAATGGGCTTTTGTTATTTTTATTCATTTGTTCTTTTTAAAATAATACTATTTGGGTTAAATTTACTTTCATTTAAATTTTAGTTAATGTTTTAGTAATTTTATGTGCTTTTGTAATTTTTATTACTTTTTCTTTTTTTTTAATATTACTAATTTAGGTTTAATTAATTCTTGTTTATATTTTAGTTAATGTTTTTGTATTTTTGCTATGTGCTTTTGTTATTTTTATTATTAAATGTACATTTTTATGCAAACATTTATTTTTTATTTATAAATTATTGTTATTTTAGCTTTATTTGATTTAAAAATGTAAAAAAAAAAGAAAAGTTTTGCTTTTAGTAATGATAATAACCTGCCTGATATGTATTTCACATTTCTTGTTAGATAAATGCCAAGTGATTTTAAGGCACAAACAGCATCTGAACAGCATCTTTACAGGTTTTCACTAAATGAGCATTAAATCGTCCTGTGAGAGGAAGGAGATATTATCCAGTGTCATCAGAATGAGCATCAGTTCACAATAGAGCTGAAGTTAAGACGAGTGAAATCATGGAGATGCTCTACCTGAAGCCTCTCGAGAGCGACGCGTAATCGCTGCTCAATCATCAGGCTTTCATATTGAAATATCGTCTTCAAGAATGACAAAATACACATCATGAGAAGATGCCGGGTGAAAAGTCATTTAGTTTCTAAATTACTCTCAAATTTGTGTGTCGAGTGCCATGAGACATGAATGATGTGAATCTAAAGGGGAGAGCGGGGCATGTTGTCACAGGTAGAGATATCTCAGGGTGGCTTTATTTATGAAGGTCAGTTTCTGTATTAACTCAAACATTAAAGTCTTGACTACAATATGTTCTCATGTTCAACCTCACAGTAGCTTCTCTGACTGTGAATGACAATTAAAACATTTAATTGGAGTGTTGACCGCAGAGGGTATGAGTGATTATGCTGGGTTTCATTGACAAGTAAATGTTTTAATTTGTACATTTTTAGTCAGGTTAGTGTGATAATTGTGTAATGCCAAACGCTTCATTTACCAGTAATTAGTAGTGTTATGTTGCTATAGCTCAACCAGAACCAGAACTAGTGATGATAGTAATGATAGTGATTTTGCAAATGTAGTTTCAATTAAAAAAAATAACTACATATTTATGGACATACTGTGGAGTCAATAATGCATCTATTTTCTTTCATTACAAATCATATTATCATTACAAATTGACTCGGAAATTTGAGTTGAACAATTTAACAATTTTACGTGAACAAAAGCTGATGAATATGATATCCAAAATGATTGATGTTAAAAAAAGCTTTAAAAACATATGAACAAAAAGTCTCTTGATCAATGAAACTCATTTACTTACATTTGATTAATCACATATAAAAAATAACAGTATGAAAGATTTCTTAATCATTTTACTTGACATTTCTTTTCAAATTTTGGTTATAATTTTTAATATATTATATAAATGTTAATATATTGTTATACTTATATATTTTTAATATATTATGTTTTACTGTATAAAAATATATACATTTTTAGTATAAATGTTTATAAAACACAACAAAAACTACACTAATTAAAAATAAATAAATGTCTTGTTTTCCATTACAAATATTGAAGTCAAAATTGAGCAAAATGAGTCAAAATTCAATCAAAATGAAGTGATTTAAGCTTAAAATGAGAAAAAATATCTGCCAATGGCATCATTAAAACTAAGGAAATTGGGAAAACAAGATTGTTTTTATAAACATTGGCAGATTTTGATTGATTGATTGATCTAAGCATAAACTTAATCACTTAATTTGTATACTTTTTCACAAACAAGACTTAATATTTTAATTCATTTTGCTCTTGGATTAAATTTTTTTAGATTTTTGTATTAGAAAACAAGTCAAAAATACTAAGAAACCCATTTTTGCAGTGTTTATAACCCATTTTTAGAATGAAAAAATAAGTCATCATGTGGTTGTGGTTGATGGAAAGACTTTTAACCCATTTTTGTTTCTTTTTGTCAAGCTTCACGAGGTCAGATCAGGAATCTGACTGAACTGTACGCAGCTGAATATCTCTCTGAAGCTTCATTGATTCACGCTCATGAAGCTCCGGCAGACGTCTGGACTCTTCTGAGATGGATGGCTTTGGATGTGTTTATATGGTGTTTTATACGAACACACACCACACACACGTTCATCGCACAGGCTGAAATATGAGCTCAATATCTGCTTCACATTCAGATCAATTTAATAAGCCTTCGCACACTCGTCCATTGACGTTTGAGAAGAAATAATCGCATTTGGCCCTCAGCGAGATGAATCGTTTCATAACACAGATTGGGTTTGGAGTCCATTTGCAGCTGTGAGTGTTTGTGAATGCTGAGGGTGAATGTCATTAATGAAGCACTTTTAACCATGTTAATAGTTTGATAATGAGGCTCAGTGACTCACTGCGTCCATTAAACTACTTTATCAATGCAATAAAACAAGAAGCTGTGAAATGCACTCAAGACGTCTTCTGAAGCAGGCCGTGGGCCTCAAACAGGGGTCATAGACATCACTTAAATCTAGAAATATTATTTTGCGTTAAACCTCATATAGAGGAATCAGATGCATTTTAAAGTTTTTATGCAACTGTCAAGGTTTTTCACTCCTGCTCATGTTGCTGTCGGTCACAGATTTTCTCATGATCGTTTTGTTTTCTAAATGCTCATCTGAACTCATTTATACAGAGGAAAGCACTTTTAAAGGGGTCATATGATGTGATTTCATGTTTTCCTTTGTCTTTAGAGTTTAAAGTCTCAAACCCAAAGAGATATTCTTTATAAAAGTTAAGACTGCCATGCCTTCCTAAAACGGCTCATTTAAACATGCTCCCACATGTCTACGGTGTGGGAAGATTTGCATAACACCGCCCAAATGTACACACAATGAAAGAAGGCGTAAATTTTATTCTCGCTGGAGTATTGTTGCAGCCACCATCATGTCCTGGAGACGCTGTGTTTCGAGGTGAAAGCGAAAGTACTTTGTTTAGCCTTCCAAAACAGGACACAACTAGAAATCAGTGGTTAAGTTATATTTACAACACTTTTCCAGAACAGTTCAACCCGAATATTAGAGTGTGTGCAGCGCATTTTACGGAGGACTATTTCCTGAACCTGGGAGAGAGTAGCCTACAATGTGAACACTATGAAAGGCTGTGATGGGAACAATATAAAGTGGGACAATTCCAACTTTGCAAGGAGAGTCTGGCGCTTCTGACTTTGATATTTAAAGAATTTGCTACTGACTATTCAAACGCAAGTTTTGAGCAATGTAGAGTAGTGCGTATTTCTAGTAATATTTATCATTTAATTATTCAGATTTGGGGGTGAAATGGACAGTTTCCTCATGAGATTCTCACATTCTGTCTTTCCTAACTGTTTGTCATCAGTTCTGTTGTTGCTTTCTCACAACAAAGTATTAAATATCAGCTCGATCTGAACATCAGAGAGACTTCAGGGTGAACTCATAGCAACATGTTAAATTTTACAGATTCATTTACAGGGAAAAAAAGTATATTTTATTAACTGAAATAATGCTAATGCATCATAATTACAAATTTTTTACCTTTATAATAAACAGACATCCAGTTTAAGAATTATAAAATCATGAATCAAAGTTAATCACAAGTAGTTTGCCACAAGCTGAAGTAAATACTAATATATATATACGTTACACAATATCATAAACACAAAACACCATCATGGTAACACACGTTATTAAAGCAATGAAATAAACAGCTTAATATGTAACACGTAACTGATGAGGAACAAATTAAGAAGAAACAGTTATTTCAATAATAAACCATCAAATGTGAAGCGTCAAGGAATTCTGGAAATGTTCATTTATGGCTTTTCACTGCAAATTATAAGATGATTTGTT
Source organism: Barbus barbus (assembly GCF_936440315.1). Classification (NCBI taxonomy): domain Eukaryota; kingdom Metazoa; phylum Chordata; class Actinopteri; order Cypriniformes; family Cyprinidae; genus Barbus; species Barbus barbus. The sequence continues at coordinate 29,501,701 of NC_136756.1, read as the reverse complement.
TTTCACTTCCATAAATTGTGCATTCAAGAGTGTTTTACTGTAGAATTTACATGTAGAAAATAATTGCATTCACATTACGTATCCTTAATAGCAATATATCTCCATTAGTTTTGAATGAATGAAATTTGATTAGTACTTTATGGCTTTTTACTGTTAAAATAAATAATATAAAATAGAAAGATTTTCTTAGTATTTTTGTCTTGTTTTCCTGTACAAATATCTAAATATACTTAAATCAAGATGCATGTACTTTAAAGGCAAAATGACTATTAATGAAGATATTAAGTCATGTTTTCTGGGGAAATTGCGCAAAATTAAGCAAGTTTATCCCTAAAACAAGAAAAATTATCTGCCAGTGGGTCAGAAAATCAGGGGAAACAGGTAAAAATATTATTTGTTATTCTGGGAATGTCAGTCTACAGTTTTTCACTGAAACAGAATAATAACGTGTTCTTTTTCAATTCCAAAAACATTTAACAGTATATTACTGTAAAGTTACATGAACTGTCCCATTACTTTTATTACAGTTTTTTCACTGTATATAGTAAGATAATTAATCACTAAACAATTAATAGGTTTCTACCGTAGCCTTTTTACGGTTCTTTACCATTAAAGTTATGATAATTTATTTACAGTATGGCTCTGAATGTTCAAACATACTCATATTTTCTTGTGAAAAAGACAATTATCAGCTAAAGAAAAGAAAAATGTACTGGTAGGTCATTATCCATGAGACAAGTACAAAATTCATAATATAGGTAAAACACCTGTTAAAAAAAGAAAAGAAACTTAATACAAATTTCTTCAAATTAACAGTACATTGTGTCCTATTGTTAGAGATCTTTTACAGTGTAGCTTCTTTATTCTTCTTTGGTTGTTTGTAGCCTGTGAACACAACTCTGTGACCATTTGAAAGAAAAAAAGTGTGTTTGTGTGTGACAGAGAAAACCAGGATCTATCAGAGCAGATGGTGAGCATCAAACAGCATTGTCGAGGCCTTGAAGACCCCTCTTTCTAATCGTCCTGCTGCACAGAAACGCTCGTTTTCATCCTAGGCCCTGTGAAAAAGCTCAGGTTTGTGTCTCAGACGGTTTTATGTTAAAGCTTTTGTTCAAACCCACACATCTCTGTATGTTCCAGGAAAAGCAGACCCATCAGATGCTCACATTGAGGATAAACAGTTAAACAGAACGTGATGCTGCAAATGAAAAGACCGTCAATACATTATTTATCTGTTCAATGCCAAACACACTGAATGCGTTCATATCTGACAGAGCTATTGATCTGAAAGCCAAAGCCACATTATTTCAATCAATGAATTACGGGTTCCGTCAAATCTCAAACCATCAGAACATGAAATAACCGTCCACCAGAGAATCATCCGGTCCGGCTAATGAAAGAGAGCTTTCTCAATACTTTCTCAAACGCTCAGATTGAGCACCGGGAAGCTATTTGATTCAATTTTGAGTTCCAGTAAACATATATAGGCTGTAGACCCGGTCTGATGTCTAACGTGTCCCGTAAAGAAAAAGGCAAGTGGGAAATGGATGGCAGCTTTTAGTTCGATGTCATGGAAGGGAGTTTGAGACAGAGTTTCTCACAGCAGCAGCTTGTAAGGTCCGATTCTCCAGTTGCTTATTAGCATACATACACTCTAAAAACGTTGTTGTTTTATACACAAAATAATGCAAGTTTGAAATATGTACATTTTTGAAGAAGAGAGTGTCCTGGTTTACATATATACAGTATATATATATATATATATATATATATATATATATATATATACTGTAGCCCTGTAATCAGGTAACCTTTTCGCCTACGGTCTTAGGCCTACATTAGTTCTTTACTTTATTTGGAAAATCTAGTCTTTTTAACATTAATAGTGAGTGAGTGAAATTACTGAAAATTAATAATACACAACCACTTGCAAACTAAGTTGTACACTCTGAAGTACTGCAGTATCTTTCACTTTTTCACTGTCAACAGCGTACTAACATTTTTGTAAGTCCTTCAGGACTAATAGAAACAATAGAAACTACAACTAGACTTGGAAGAGGCCAAGAAATAGAGAATATTGACTTACAGTGACAGGAAGTAGTGTACATCTGTGAATGAATGTTCCGTGTAGGGACACTGTGTAGGGACCATGTCAGTCAGAGTTCATTCATGGAGCTCTTTTCTGACGAGCTCATGATCTGAATCAGGTGTATTAAATAAGTGAGACATGTACAACATGTGGGGGCAGGTCGCCAGGACTGGAAGTGAGAACTGCTGCTACAGGAGGAGTCCCAGTGCCGTCGAGATGTCCTCGCTTTCCTCTGTGATTAACTGTCTATCCAATGTGAGCACAATGTGGTCATACTGCACGAGATGACCCTCCCAACAGCCTTTAAGCTTCATTTTAGGTGTTGGGATGGGCTGGTCTGAGAATGGCCCTGGGGGAGAGGGGATAATAGCATTAACCATCTTCTCATATTTATTTACAAGGCAAGCCTTATGAGTTAAATTAATTTTTTGTTTTTGTAATTGTTATTTTTTTACATTTATCTATAGCTTAAATTAATTTTTATTTCAGTTTTAGTCATTTTAATACTTCTACTTATTTCAAGGCAACATTTACAATTTTTGTTTACATGTTTTTAATGTAATAGATTTTTATATAAATATAAATATTTATGAACTAAGTTTTAGTAATTTTGTTGTGTTTTTGTCATTTTTATTATTTAAAAAAAATCTCTATAGCTTTCATTTATTTTTATTTGTTTTAAACTTATTTCAATTAACTGCCAACGCAACATTTGTCTTTTTTTTAAATCATATATTTGATTTAATATTTATATTTGATTTAATTTTATTTCGGCTTTAATTCCCAGTACCAAAAGCAATAGTTTTTAATGGTTTAACTTTAGTTTTAGTTAACAATAATGTGTTCCAGTAAACCTATATAGGCTGTAGACTCAGTTTGATGTCTGAAATGTCCCGTAAAGATAAAGGCAAGTGGGAAATGGATGGCAGCTTTTAGTTCAGTAAGTGGACGAGCACTTTGTCCTATAAAGTAGAGTCCTAGGCCTTATTCCTGATGTGGTTTTATGTCATTTGATCCAATCATTGTACACAAGAAAATACTCTCCGTTTTTATGGAGGACAGAGCGGCGGGTCGAGCCGCAGTCAATTGTGTGGCAATTTTCCGCCGTGAAACCTGCAGCCGTGCCCTTCACGACTGTAATTCGACAACAGCTTGAGGCGAACGCCAATCCCATATTTTAGCTGTAATGTGATTTCCTGTTCCTGCTGTCCCCCCCCCCCCCCCCCCCGCTGTCCTGCAGCATCCGAGCTATAACCAACCATCATCATCATCATCATCATCATAGTCCTGATCTTTCTCTGCTGTGTATATGCAAACGTACCGTCCTCAGAGATAATGCCATCAGGATAAACGCTTATTTTGTCTCTCCTCACAGCAGGAGGTTCATTCGCCCCGCCGAAAAAGACTCGAACAAATGAAATGCGGTTTTGTTTGTGACATGAAAGGCCTCAGAGGTGACCGAGCTCTGGAAACATCTTGCAGTGGTTTTGTTCTCTGATATGCAGGAGCTCAAATCGAACCGATGCACAAAGACGCTTTGATTGTCTTCGCAGGACAGATGCACAGCTGTGTTTATGATCGCGGTGCTTTGTGCTAAAGGCATCATCTAAGACGAGTGTCGTTTAACATGTTGAGCTCATATTCTTCAGAAGATCTGTGTTTCTGTCTGACTCACAGAGTTTGAATGTCTTGGAAAGAAGTTTGAGGCACAGCAGCAGAATGTGAGGCGGTCGTGTGTCAGTTTGCATATAAATATTATTTAAAAAAATCATTTTAGTATTATTTATATACCAATATAGTTTTATTAGGGATGCACTGATGTATCGCCCAACTCGTATGAAACTTAACCATGGTTTTATCATAGTTAAAGTGTAGTAACCAAGTTTTTTTGGCATGTTGATTACCCTTACAAAAAAAGCACATGAACTTCACATGTGCAATCACATGCTAAAATTACTTGTGAAATTTGCGAGACAACATATAAAAAAACATGAAACATGGTTTTGAAACATTTTCATGGTATAAATGTGGGAAACCCACGTGATCAGATGTGAACAAATGTGGACACTTGTGGACAGTATGTGATCACGTTTCACATATTTCACAATTTTAACATATGATTGCACATGTGAAGTTCATGTTCTTTTTCTGAAAGGGTATAACCACAGTTTTACTACAAATACCATAATCATACTATGGTTAGTGTAGCAAAACTAACATTTGTGGTTACCATGTTTAACTATAATATATAACCATGTTTTTTTGGTTTTATTTAAAACCATCGTTAATTTTTGTTAGGGAATAATCGGTATTGGCCGATAAAATATCTGCACATTAGCCATCAGCCAGTTGTTTAAAAACAGCCAATGATCAGAGCAGATTATATCCTGTCAATCAACAGGGAGAGGGAAAACGTGTCTGACAGCAACTTGCGTGCAGAAAATGTTTCTTGTTTTGACTTTAGCGCTGTCCAAGTTAACGTTAACGTGGGTTTAGTCTCGTGTAGCCAGACCTTCAGACTGATGGCAGAAAGTCTGGGAACCTACACATGTCTCCCGGAAATCACCCAATTGAATTAACCAATCTGATAAATTATTTACTAGTGTTATTTATGTGGGGTCATGGAGATTACTGAACAACTCAGCTGAAAGTATGGGGTAAATATGTGATGAACTTCTGATATGATTTGGTTTAGAAATTCCCATATGAAAATTGACCTGATAAAAGAGTATTACTTATGGTCATCTCAGCAGCGAGTCGGGTCACCAACATTGAAATGTCGAGGTGCAATACAGTGGAATTAATAAATAACAACATAACACACCACACGTAGAATTACTGTATAATTGATGTTTTTTGATAGCTGTAGTGCTGTTGGTGCACTTTGGGTTTTCATATGTGGGTTGAGGCAGTAGAATAAAATGTACTACAACCTTTTTCATAAGTACTGTGCAAACATACCCTCTTGTTACGTGTACGTTTTGTTTTGTTACACTTCTGGAACAAAAATTTACAGATAATGTACTCACCCCCTTGTCATCCAAGATATTCTTTCTTTCTTCAGTCATAAAGAAATTATGTTTTTTGAGGAAAACATTTCAGGAATTATCTCCATAAAATGGACTTCTATGGTACCCCCAAGTTTGAACTTCGAAATTGCAGTTTAAATGCATTTTCAAAGGACTCTAAACAATCCCTGCCAAGGAAGAAGGGACTTATCTAGTGAAAATATTGGTTAAACGCTCCTCTTGTCTAGCTCTATGTGAACTGTGTTTGTTTCCGGTTCATGACAGTTAGGGTAGGTCTACTGTAGACAGGCCACCAGGGCACCATACAGACAAGTATTTGCTGATTTTCTATCTGAGTTAGTACTGGCTGCAGATAAAGTCTTAATTGTTGGTGATTTTAATATCCATGTCGATAATGAAAAAGATGCATTAGGGTCAGCATTCATAGACATTCTGAAGTCTATTGGGGTTAGACAACACGTTTCAGGACCTACTCATTGTTGAAATCATACTCTAGATTTAATACTGTCACATGGAATTGATATTAGTGGTGTTGAAATTCTGCAGCAAAGCGATGATATCTCAGATCATTATCTAGTCTTGTGTAAACTCCATATAGCTAAAACTGTAAATTCTACTCCTTGTTACAAGTATGGTAGAACCATCACCTCTACCACAAAAGACTGCTTTGTAAATAATCTTCCTGATTTATCTCAATTCCTCAGCATATCCAACAGCGCAGAAAACCTTGATGATGTAACAGAAACTATGGACTCTCTCTTTTCTAGCACTTTATATACAGTTGCTCCTTTATGCTTAAGGAAGATCAAAGAAAACAGTCCGACTCCGTGGTATAATGAGCACACTCGCAGCCTAAAGAGAGCAGCCCGGAAAATGGAGTGCAGATGGAGGAAAACAAAACTAGAGGTGTTTCGTATAGCTTGCGGGAAAGTACCCTATCCTTCAGAAAAGCATTAAAAACTGTTAGATGTGATTACTTTTGTCTCTTCTAGAAGAAAACAAACATAACCCCCGGTATTTATTCAATACAGGCACTAAATTAACGAAAAATAAAGCATCAACAGGTGTTGGCCTTCCCCAAGAGCACAGCAGTAATGACTTTCTGAACTACTTTACTTCCAAGTTCGATACTATCAGAGATAAAATTGTAATCATGCAGCCGTCAGCTACAATATCGCATCAGATAGTGCACTATAAATCCCCTGAGGAACAATTCCACTCATTCTCTACTATAGGAGAGGAAGAATCATGTATGTTAGACCCTATTCCATCTAAACAAGTGTTAATTTTGACTGTTCTGTGACTAAAACTAAATCAAAATTTGCTGGTATCTTTGACTAAAATACCATTTAGTTTTAGTCATATTTTAGTCATTTGAATTGTTTTTAGTTTTATTCTAGTTTTAGTCGACTAAATATCATAACATTTTAGTCGACTAAATCTACAGTAAATTTAATCGGCTAAAATCTAATGGGTTTAGCTACAGTGCATTTATTAAGCATCTCTCTAAAATTTCCAAACTCATTATATAGGTTTGATATTAAGGTTTTATCATGATAGACACCGATTTAACTGCGATGACACACAACATGCCTTTATGTTAAAATGAAATAAAACCACTTCTCATAAAGAACAAGAACATGGTCTTCTTTTTAATGAAATACCAATGGTTATATAGGATAATTATGCATTCTTTATAGCAACTTGTTTACAATATTCTTCATTCTTTCAAGCAGACATATTTATTTCTATAAATAAATTTAAATTAATCTTTAGGGCTACTAAAGTTTTTCAGTCAATACCAGTGAGTGATTTTCTGTCTTTCTTTTGTTGCTTGATTAACATCAATGCCACAGACAATAGCAACTTAATTAGACTACTATGCCTTTAAAACGGAATGCACAGCTGCAATGGATGCAATGTACTGATACACGTTCTCCCTACTGTTTATGTTCACTTAAGACGTAATTGACTGTGGTTATGTGAATGCTCGTCAAAATGAACAATTCGACATAATTTTATGTGTAATTCTCTGTTCATGTGATGCAAGAGAGTACTCGCGTGCTGTGAGACGCGCTTTCTGTGTGTATATGCTTCAGTGTCTGCGGTCAGAAAACCGGACCGAATCAAGTTCTCTCTTGCGTCGTCAGATTTAACCATATGTCTGCTCTTCTCTTACTCCCACATATTGACATTTTTTTACATTTTATGACACGTGCAGCAAGTTTATTAAAGCTTATGTCCTGCTGGTTCATATTTATGCATCTAACCTCCTAACTACGCACTACAGAACTATGTTCTGAATGAATCTCTTCCCAAATCGTCCCTCCCTAACATATTCATCTCGTTTTTATTTGTTGACGAATATGTCAATAGATTTTCGTCATAGTTTTTGTGATTCAAAAAGAATCATCGTCTCGTTGTCGTCGGTGAAAAAAATGTTGTTGACGACAATAATGATGAAAATTATTTGTCAAACTACTGAAAGAGCTGCTTCCAGAAGTCATAGATCCTCTTTTGGCTATTATTAATCCATCATTGTCATTAGGATATGTCCTAATTATATGTTATTAAGCCTCTCATTAAAAAACCACAACTTGACCCCAAAGCTATAGTTAATTACAGACCGATCTCAAATCTCCCTTTTCTGTCAAAGATACTAGAAAAGGTAGTATCCTCACAATCATATTCCTTCTTAGAGAAAAATGGTATCTGTGAGGAATTCCAGTCAGGATTTAGACCGTATCATAGTACTGAGAGTACTCTCATTAGAGTTACAAATGACCTGCTTCTATCATCTGATCGTGGTTGTAGCTCTTTATTAGTTCTACTGGGTCTTAGCGCTGCGTTCAACACTATCGACCACAAGATTCTTTTAAATAGACTAGAACACTTTGCATTAGTGGAAGTGCCTTAGCATGGTACTTATCTGACCGCCATCAGTTCGTAGCAGTGAATGAAGAGGTATCATATCGATCACAAGCGCAGTATGGAGTACCTCAAGGCTCAGTACTGTACTCAGTACTTTTCACGCTTTACATGTTACCCTTGGGAGATATTATCAGGAGACATGGTGTTAGCTTTGACTGTTATGCTGATGATACTCCGCTCTATATTTCTTCACGGCCTGGTGAAACACACCAAATTGAGAAACTAATGGAATGCATAGTTGATATAAAAAACTGGATGACGAGTAACTTCTTACTGCTAAATTCTGAAAAAACAGAGGTGTTAATTATCGGACCTAAAACCCTACATGTAATAACCTAGAACACTATCTAACACTTGACGGCTGCAATCGCCATTCTGGATTTTGCTGTTCACTGAATTGTCAAAACACCTCTCAAAATGCTTGCTACGGATGCAAAAAATGCAGAAAATCGAACCCGATCTGAATTTTTTTATGACGGATGAAAGTTTCGGAGGCAGTGTGTAAACGTGATTGACATAATGTGAGGTCGTATTTAATTTTCAACGTGTGAAAATTTTGGACTCAGTGTGCAATGACCTTAAACACACTAGAGGGACCTTAATTACTGTTAATTAAATGTGTATGTTTGAATAAATCTGTCATGAAGACAAATGTTTATGAAAACTACCTTATGTGCAACTGAGTTGTATACAAATATTTTAAGTGTGATTTATTATATCTGAAAATAAATAGAATTGAATAGTTTTGTTGTTAATTTTAACCTGAAATATTATGTACCAAATGAGAGGGTTCCCTGTATAGTTTATTTAGTTATTTAGGCATTAGTTGGGATTGATTGCTTTTCCTTAAGAAAACTAAACTAACAGTATCTGTATCTGCGTTTATTCATATTTTGAATAACTAAGTTTTTTGAATTTTCAGTTTTTAGTAATTTTAGTATTTTTTTCCTTTTTATATTTATTTATAACTATATTTTTATTGCAGTACTTCAGCTTCTACTTTTTAAATGTCTAATTTTCATTTATTTATTTTTTATATAATATTTATTTTATTTTATATTAAAAATAAAATCTCCCCTGTTCTCCGATCGCTCCTTTCACTCCTGCTGTCTAATGATGATGAATTTGCTAAATTGATAGGAATCAAAAATGAAGGAGGACAAATATTTCTGCTAACAGCACAAAATACGCTCTGCTGCTTGGTATATTTATTTTATTTTCACCTACATCATAATGTTCCTCAGTTGACCTTTAAAGTCTTTCCATTGTGTTTACTAAAATGTAGGCCATGCCTTGCCCGTCTATAGCCTGTGGCTATATTTATATTGATTTTTCATAAAACAAATTCACAGGTCATACATTTATTTCAGAGGTGTATGAGGGGAGGGATCTGAGAAAATAGGAGCAGATGCAGATCCAGCTTGTTCTGACACAAATGAAGCCTTGCTGATTCAATTAAGAGAACATTTGGATTTACAAAAATCATTGCAGTTTTAATAAGTGTTTTCTCACCATTTCAACACTGCATCAACTACACATAAATTTTAGTTTGAATTATCACTCAGTACTAGGCCATGTTACTATGTCTTTGGAAGGCTTTTCATGCACAAACTCATGTTATTTCTTCTTTTTTTTGTAATGCGATTCCCAAACTTTTTTTGTCAGCTGAACCTCATTCACTTTATATATTTACTTGAAGTCCCCATGAGATGTTAAGGTAATAAGTTAATAATGAAATAAGTATGAACAAAAGGTCAAAGGAACAAAAGACAGGAGATCAGGAACAGGGAAAAACACAAAAGTCAATGACCGTTATATAGGCTAAGTGTTTGCTTATGTCAAATTATTATTTTTAATTTTATTTAGCACATTACTAGCATGTTTTAGCATGTTGCTAGCATGTTTTAACATGTTAGCATGATTTAGCACATTGTTGACATGTTTCTAGTATAATTTAGCACATTGCTAGCATGTTTTAACATGTTGTTAGCATGGTTTCACACATCGCTTGCATTATTTAACACATTACTAGCATGTTGCATGATTTAGCACATTGCCAGCATGTTTTAATATGTGCTAGAACTATTTAGTACATTGCCAACATGTTTGTAGCTTCTAGCATTGAGTGAAATAAGTATTTGACCCCTTTGCAAAACATGATTTAGTACTTGGTGGCAAAACCCTTGTTGGCAATCACAGAGGTCAGATGTTTCTTGTAGTTGGCCAGCAGGTTTGCACACATCTCAGGAGGGATTTTGTCTCACTCTTCTTTGCAGATCCTCTCCAAGTCATTAAGGTTTCGAAGGCTGACGTTTGGCAACTCAAATCTCCAGCTCCCTCCACAGATTTTCTATGGGATTAAGGTCGGGAGACTGGCTAGAACACTCCAGGACCTTAATGTGCTTCTTCTTGAGTCACTTCTTTGTTGCCTTGGCCGTGCGTTTTGGGTCATTGTCATGCTGGAATACCCATCCACGACCCATTTTCAATGCGCTGGCCCTGACCCGTCCATCGTCCCTTTGATGCAGTGCAGTTGTTCTGTCCCCTTAGCAGAAAAACACTCCAAAGCATAATGTTTCCACCTCCATGTTTGACGGTGGGGATGGTGTTCTTGGGGTCATAGGCAGCATTCCTCCTCCTTCAAACACGGAGAGTTGAGTTGATGCCAAAGAGCTGGATTTTGGTCTCATCTGACCTCAACACTTGTTGATGGCGCAGTGGATAAGACACATGCCTTTGGTGTGAGAGACCCGGGTTCGAATCCACTGTGAGACACCAATGTGTCCCTGACCAAGACACTTAACCCCTAGTTGCTCCAGAGGCATGCGACCTCTGACATATATAGCAATTGTAAGTCGCTTTGGATAAAAGCGTCAGCTAAGTGAATAAATGTAAATGTAACACTTTCACCCAGTTCTCCTCTGAATCATTGGCAAACTTCAGACGGGCCTGTACATTTGTTACCAATTGTTTTCTTGGTGACTATGGTCCCAGCTGCCTTGAGATCATTGATAAGATCCTCCCGTGTAGTTCTGGGCTGATTCCTCACCGCTCTCATGATCATTGAAACTCCACGAGGTGAGATCTTGCATGGAGCCGCAGACCAAGGGAGATTAACAGTTATTTTGTGTTTCTTCCATTTGCAAATAATCGCACCAACTGTTGTCACCTTCTCACCAAGCTGCTTGGCGATGATCTTGTAGCCCATTACACCCTTGTGTAGGTCTATAACAGGGGTGCCCAACTCTGTTCCTGGTGATCGACTGTCCTGCAAAGTTTAGCTCCAACTCTAATCAAACACACCTGAAGCGACTAATTAAGGTCTTCAGGATCGCATGAAAATTAAAGGCAGGTGTGTTTGATTAGAGTTGGAGCTAAACTTTGCAGGACAGTCGATCGCCAGGAACAGGGTTGGGCACCCCTGGTCTACAATCTTGATCCTGACATCCTTGGACAGCTCTTTGGTCTCGGCCATGGTGGAGAGTTTGGAATCTGATTGATTTATTGCTTCTGTGGACAGGTGTCTTTTATACAGGTAACAAGCTCAATCTCAGCTCATTACCTGTATAAAAGACACCTGGGAGCCAGAAATCTTGTTGGTTGATAGGGGATCAAATACTTATTTCACTCATTAAAATGCAAATCAATTTATAACTTTATTAAACCTACCATTAAAATGATAGACTGATCATTTCTTTGCCATTGGGCAAACGTACAAAATCAGCAGGAGATCAAATAATTTTTTTCCCACTGTATGTTGCTTGATATATAGACATATTATAAAGGAAGAAAAGATAAAGAAAGATGAAGAAATCTTTCACTGGTGATCTAGTTCAGTGCTGTTCTAAATTCACATCACTTCTGTCAGAGTTTCTTCTCTGTAACCTTTTTCCTTTTGCACCCTTCAGCTCTCAGCTAACACTGTTTGCCCTGCGGCCGGCGAGCTGCTGCTGGAAAGCTTCCTCTGACCCAAGCAATTCAATTAGAGGCATTATGAAGTGATTGAGAGAGGATCAGACCGTCCTCCAAAGTACATACATATTTAATTTCTCCACACACACCATCAAAAACTCAAATGGAACAATGTTTGCGTCTAGACTGCCGGTAATAGAAGACAAACCGCTGCTGGTGAAGGTGGATCTGCTGGACGAGAGCATTGCGGTCAAACTGTGCTGGGTTTGGTAGCAGATTTGGGCATTTCACAAGTAGGACCTGGAGTTCAGAAGATCTGGTTCTAGCATTTCATCCTCAGTGAGAATGTGTACCAAGAGACCATTGCCCAAGCGGTGCCTTGTAAATCAGGTACTCAACCACTTTATTACTATATAGTGAGTCAAAAGTAGCCTACCACTTACACTGCTGCCAAGTCAATGCAAAAAGTTTATAAATGATATAAACCTAATGATTTTTTGCACTTTTTAAATTTTTCCTAATGAAAATTGCACAATTCTCCATTCAATTTACAATCACAGCAACAACTAATATTAGCCTATAACAAATAAAAAGTTAAAACATAAAGACAAGTAAACAGCCAATAATAAAATAAGAACAAATTACAAGGAATAGCACAAATAAATACAATACAACATACAAATTAAATAGGCTAAACAAAAATAGTACCTCACAGTGCTTGTGAAAATTGTATGTAGTAAATATACACAGATGTACGGAAGCGTATTGCATTCACTTGAGGAAAAAAAATCTACTCTGTTTTTCTGAATTAACGAGTTAATTATCTCAGAATTACGAGATCATTTTTCATTAAAAAACGTTTTTGCTCTGTTTTTCTGAATTAATGAATTATCTCAGAATTACGAGATAATTTTTCATGAAAAATGTTTTTGCTCTGTTTTTCTGAATTAATGACTTAATTATCTCGTCATTCTGAGATAATTAACTCGTTAATTCAGAAAAACAGAGTAGATTTTTTTTCCTCAAGTGAATGCAATATGCTTCCGTACAGATGCGACTGTTACAATATGTAATTTTAACCCAACTGGCTGTGTTGTTATAGAAATAACCCAATAAACTTTAAGAATAATTCAACAAGTGATGCAATATGTTTAACGCAGATATAGGTTACAGTAAACAACCAAATGATTTTTAGAATGTAGGAAATAGGCTAACTTAATTACTATATGTTTCTTGATAGCTAAATGTCACATGCATAAACATAAATCTCTCTTTTCTTTATTCAAAGTTGATCTAGACAAGTATAGAAACTAAATCTAAAGTTCTGTTAATACTAAAGCAGTGAAAACTGTATCTCTGTATTTGTGCTGTGTCCTCTTAAGGTGTACATTTATTAGGCTATTTTATTTTTTTGTTAAACTAACAACAAATTTGTATCTTTGTATACTTCTTTCTTTCTGAATGAATGAATGAATGAATGAAATTTACTACGCACTTCAACATCCTGATTTAAATCAAACGATTCAAGATACGTGCTCTGACAATTTTTTTTATGATGGACGATTGTTTCGGAGGCAATGTGTAAACGTGATTGACAACGTAAGGTAGTATTTTTTTTTTAACGTGCGTAAATAAATTTCGAACTCAGTGTGCAATGACCTTTACGATCTAAATGAAATGATTAAGTCCCGATCTGAATTGGGATGGGACTAATTGGGACTAATTGCGATGCAACTGTTCAGAGTTTCGAAAAGCTCAGTTTCACCCACCACTACGTGCTTTTTCAAGAATGAATGGCTCATCTGAACAGTTTTTTTTTTGCTAGTTAATCGCTCTAAATGATCGATGTCACGAGTTTGCGTTTGAATCAATCGGAGCGGTTCCAGCGTAAACGACTCACTCAAGTGAATCCGGGTGCTCCGTTCCTCTGTTTTTCGTGCCTTCGGCCATGTTTACAGTACTACTGGATTAGCTCGCTGGTTTTATAAGATTAACTGCAAGTATGAAGTTTACAAATAAAATATCCATATTTCCACAGGATAGGGTACTGTTTTTTCTCAAAATAACCACACGATAATGTCAAGAGAGATTTTTTGTTGACGAGTGATGTAGAAGTTTTCACCATGAAGCTTACACTGGTGATGAACCGGAGAGAAAACGGATTTCACAGTAAATGACCTAATTTTCAGCAGTAAGAAAAAAAAGGTTTTAAAGCTTGTTGTTTTGTAGAACATGAGAACAGTAGGGCCTGTAGATAGAGAGTATGTGTTATTTAATAAAAATATTATTATATTTTCAGAATGACAGTAAGTGGGGTAAAACGCCCCCCAGGGGGCAATGGGCAATTACTATAGTTATTCTGTTCTGAACATCAAATCCTTTGTTTTTCCATCAAATGTATTCTAAATAGTTGGTAGATTAAAAATATTTGGGCTTTATATTTATAAAATTACCTCAAGTTAGCATCAGGTTAGCTAGCCAGTTAGCATCAGCTAACAATTTTTTTTTCAAATGGGCTATTATAATTTTGTAATTTATAGTTATTGATTATATTCTTTTTTCATTTTAAGCTAAAGCTGCCTGCACTCTTACTTTGCTGTAAAGGTTTAAAGCAAATTGCTTTGCTTTGAACCACTTTGAACCACTTTGGGGCAGTCGTGGCCTAATGGATAGAGAGTTGGACTTGTAACCTGAAGGTCGTGGGTTCGAGTCTCAGGTCCGGCAGGGATTGTAGGTGGGGGAGTGAATAACCAACACTCTCTCCACCCTCAATACCACGACTGAGGTGAGACCCTTGAGCAAGGCACCGAACCCCCAACTGCTCCCCGGGCACCGCAGCATTGGCTGCCCACTGCTCCAGGTGTATGTTCACTACTGAGTGTACACTTGGATGGGTTAAATGCAGAGCACAAATTCAGAGTATGGGTTACCATACTTGGCCACACACCACTTCCCTTTCCTTTTGTCAGATTGGGGGGCATTTTTTTTACCCCACCCATGGGGGTGTTTTTGCCCCATAACTGGGGTAAAATTTGGCACAAATTTAATTTTTGTTAAAAATCTAATAACATGAAAACTCTGGACAATTTTCATACTTGGTTTATAATTTATGTCATTGTCACTAAAACAATGATAACTTTTCTGAACACATTTAATTTTTGTTTCACAGAATTTTTTTTGCACAATCCACACATTTTTTAATATTAAATTATTTTTAAAAAGTTCCAATTAAATATTTTAACTGATTTAGTCTTGATTCTAATGCACTATATACACAGGCTTTATTAAATCTCTCTGTAAACGCTGTTCCCTGCAGCAGTGAACTGCACATTAAAATAAATAAATAACTAATTCATGTATTAGAATATATATTAATATTAGATTTTTAAATGTATTATATTTTATTATATTAAATGTGCCCCGATTCTAATGTATTAAACTCACAGATTTTCTTGAATGTGTCTGTAAAAGCGCTCCTAGCAGCGGTGGACTGCAGATAATGGAGTTTAGTGACTCGTAGTCCTGCTGTAATCTCATCGATGAGAGCGACTGAAACTGTCACTGCCGAGAGACAGAGAGACACGATGAGGAGAGAAATGCAATATCGCTGAGAAACAGAGCAGTTAAAGGCCAATTTGTGTGTCCAGAGCTGGACGAGGAGGAGGAGGAGGAGGAGGAGGTGGTGGCCACTGCATGATGGAGAACTTCACTGCGCTTCACCTCTGACTGCATCTCCATTACAGGCAAATCACACACAGTCACACAGCGATGGGCAAGATCATGTTCATAACATTCAGAAAAAACACTGAGCCCTCAGAACTTATTATATTAATACCACTTGCAGTAAAATGTTAGTCTGATCAGTCTGATTTAGCAGACGCTTTTATCCAAAACCACTTACTATTGGAGAATACATCAAGCGGTTCTTCTTAAAGAGGCAAATAGACACAGGAAGTTTCAGGCATTGATCAAATAAGGGAGTCTGGGGATAAATAATGCTGTGCTTTAAATATAAATAAAGAGTAGATAAAAATGGTAAAATAATATAAACATAAGAAATAATAATGAATTTTTAATTAATATTTGAGTTCATATTTTAAATTAAATTTAAAATAATCAAAATTTTTAAGAATGTCTATATATTTTTTAATTAATTTTATTTTTAATTAATTTTTACATGTATTAATTAATTTTTTTAATTAATTTCATTTTTAGTTATTTTATTAGTACATCAAGCTAAACTAAATGAAAATGAGACTAGTAGAAATATTTTTTATTTAAATGTTTATGTATTTATGTACTTTATTAATATTTGAGTTTTTAATATATATTTTCATTTTAGTTAAAGGTTTTGTAGTTTCGTTGTGTATTTTTGTAAACTGTAAGTTATTTCAGACGGCAGCGACGCACCGCCTGAAGATTAATGTGGGTAAAGGTGCCGGTCGTGACATGGCCAGAGGTTAAGAAGCAGCAATACGGGATGAATAACAAGAGAAATGAGAATGAAAAGACGATGAGATGACTGCAGATAACGAGAAAGAACGATAATCCACAGGTTTGACCTTCAGCCTTCTGCAGTCTGATGCTTTATGAGCTGAGAAAACTGCTGATTCGCTCACAAAGCATCAGTCTGAGAGATACAGCATGTGTGACGTAAAGACATGCCATTTACCTACAAATAAATACTCAAAACATATTTATTGAGTACATTCTTTACTAACATTTACCATGTGATCATAGTTTCTGACAAAATATCACAATTAATGTTAATACAAAAAACTGTGCTAGCTTTTAAACTTGATATATTTATACTTCTTCTATACTGTATAAATGTTATTCTATACTGTAGCACATAGAAGTTATGAAAAAATCATTAATATTTAAATAAATTGTATCGTTTTTAATATTTAGAAAAATATTTCCATTTAAAGATTTACTTATTTAAAAAGAAATTAAAGCAGTCAAATCATACTGTGCATGGTTTTATTTAGATCCACTTACAATGTTTTTTGTGATAAAAACAATCATAATATAAAATGTTAAAAATTATTATATAAATATGGATTATATAAATGTGCATTTTACAAGAAAATACTTAAATTAAACTCTGAATAATTTGTTTAATACTTAGTATTAAGAGTTTGTTCAAATCAGTGTTATTTTAGTATTATTTATATACTATAAATATTTTAAATGAGTTTTTATTTGAATTATTTAAATTTTTTTAGATAAATTTTAGTCGCTTTGTTATGTGCTAATTTCAGTATTATTATTTTTTACTTTTTAAAAATATTATTATTTAGGTTGCATTTGTTTTTAATTAATTTTTAGTTTTAGTTCCCACTGTAAAAAAATATTTTTTGAAGTAAAATAAAACAAAGATTATTGAAGTGTGTTTTAAAAGAAAATACAATTTCAGTCTTTCGTAGAATATGAGAGATTGAATCAGACAAATTTAAGAAGCATCAGAACATTGAAACCTGAGGAGCTGGAATCCAGAGAGACCCCAAGGAAACAGGACAATGTCATAAATTAGATTCTGGCATCACTAGTCTGAAGCAGGCAAACTAACCAACTTTTTCACAGAACAGCTTACAACCTTGAGACAAAAGAACACTTATTGATAATTTCAATTCAGGAAGGAGACCGTCAAATTTGGGGCAAAAAATCAAGACTGATGGTCAAAGAGATGGCCATCACATGTTCCACGATTGAATTCACGAGCTGCCTTAGACTGACTTCTCCCCACATAGAAGACAGACCAAACCAAAATTCATTTGTCTAAAGAACATGCCTTCGTTATAGAGCTATACAAAGACTTTCTTTTTCATATGCACATAAAATCATCCCAAAAGGACATTTCTATGCAGAACCCCATATTATGTTTGTAACCCACATAGTAGACTATCATGTTGTAATCAAATATTATGTATGTCTTTTTAATCATTGAATAGCTGAAGGATTCATATGCGTGTTTGGTATGTATGAGTTTGAAAAATCATGCTTTAAATGTTTCCTCCAATCAATTCTTTGTCAAATGTATCATAGTCTTGTTATAGAAACCATGTTCAAAGTATACTTTGCAAGAGCCTGTAAAGTTCGGAGCTCTGACTGAACAGATAACATGTTGATTTATTAGTGGGGTGGAGAAACAAAGCAATACCCCGAGCAAGGACAGTATCTAATTGGTCAAGACGTCCAGAAGGGACGGTCTGAAAGCCGAGTTTAAAAACTCAGGATACCATCAAACTCTCTCTTCTTAAAAATGCTCTCTTACAACGTCTTGGTCCCCTTCTTCTTAAAAATGCTCTCTTGGTCCTCTTAGTCACTCTCTCTTCTTCTCTTTTGCCACCGCGTTTTGACGCTGCTCTTTGAGCGTGCTCTGGCCCACGTACCAGCTGCTACCACAATGAGAAGAAAACCACCTAGTCTCATTACCTCCTTTTATTTTTATTCTTTTACTTTAGTTTCTTTTCTTTCCGTGGAGTTTCGTGTTCTAATGTAAGTTTGCTGCAAAGTTCAGCCCCGACTGCACTCGCTTCAAACTTCAACCAGACCAAGTCCGCATTATCAGCCAACGCCCAAGACCTCACTTCAAAGACTATTGAACTTCCAGCCAATCAGACACTTCGGGTAACCCCCTGTCTGCAACGACAGGAAACCCCTTAACACAGGCAATGCAAGCAAGTACCTCCAGGTTCTAACTAAACTGATGTATTTAATATAAATTTTAGCCTCATTGAGAAACTCAGAGCGAGGGTTAAATAAGTGATTGTTGGTTGTTAAGGTCTATGCAATTGAACATATTGCTGTAATCTTGGGATTTCACATTTCCATTCTCTTAAACTCATCCTTTCCTCACTTTCTCTCTTTCTGCAACGTGTGAATGTGTGAATGCTTGTGTTCATGTGTTAGATTAGTTTGTCTTAGGTTTATATAAATAAAATCTGATTTGTAGATTTGTTTTGTGCTCACAAGTTAATGTCTTAATCTGCCGATCTTGTTACTGTGCTATTAAATAGTGTTTTCACTATAAAATCATAAATCATTCCCTTTGAGCTAAATTAAACTATTTGCTTTAAATTACATATTAATATTATGTTTTTATTACGTTACACTTTTTACTTCAAAATTTTGCATTTAATTCAATGTGTTATTTGCCATTTATTTGTAATTATTTGTAAAAAATTTACTAGTTTAAATGGTTTTCTGCACCAATTTTCTTTTCAGTGTGTTTTTCTAAAATATTTATCTTATTTTTTCCTATAGAAATAAGATTACAGCCATAGGTACAGTCACTTTAGCTGAATCACTTTAGCTGTTTTAGAGCTGCAACAGACTGAGTAGTTTTGAACTTTTGCTATACATCAGAGATGTAGCATTTTTATTAATAAGAGACTGAAGTGAATCTCATATCTGCACAGGGAAACACAAGATATTCCCAGCGTCGGATCGCGAGCCAGTGAAGATCTTCAGCTCAATCGTACTCGATAGGCTTTAACGGCGCACTAACCGCCTGTGACATTCAGGCAGGGAGAAAAACTTGTGCTAAATATTGACTATAAAACTTGGATTCATACTTGGAGCAGATTTTGTTTCTGTTGTTGGAGGGCCATTAGTTCTGTGAGTGCAGAAACAGCTCCAAGCGTTTGACCTGCGTTAAATCGCCTGTGTTGCTTGGCAGGTTCCTTGTGAAACTCAAGAGATCTTTTCAAATGCTTCCCCTGTAATCATTTATGAGGGATTGGAGCGGCTGAAAGTAAATACCAGTGCGGGCAATCGCTGTGTATTTATCCTTGTCTTTCAGGTACAGTCAGGGTTCAATTTTCTGTTTATTTGTGTTGTTGCCATCTGAAACATTTCAGCTGAAGCCCAGATGTCATGAGATACGCAAATGTGTCCTCAGAGACGACTAGAAGATGTGTGTGTGTGTGTGTGTGTGTGTGTGTGTGTGTTTTGCCCGGGTCGTTCCTGTTCTGCAGAACATTTTGAACTCTTATAAGGTTAACTATAACTATTATTTTTTATTAATCCTGTAAAGCTATAGTATCATATTTTATATGCAAATTATCAACATGAAATGCGCTGAATAACCCGTTGCACACAATCTCCTCTATGTCTTCTGTCGTTTTTTTATCCAGTAAAAGCTCTTTTAGTGTAATTGTACAAGCGTCCAGCTTCAGCTGCTGCTTCTCGTGTCAAATTTTGACAGATTTTTCTCAAGTAAATGTCAGAATAACTGCAGTAATATTTCCAGATGAACACTTACTAGACTGAAGCAGCTCAGCTTTACTTGATTCTCCATCAATCTTTTTTTTTTTTAGAAAAATCAGTGTGTCTCAAATCTGATCATTAGGATCTTTTGAGGAGCGTTTGTTTCCAGAAGCTTTACTCTCACTGTTCCTCAGCAGAGGAATGATCTTTATCTCACATCTTCCGAGGAGCGTTTATTTCTTCGTCTCTCAATCAGCATTGCATTACATTGCATTATATGTTTGGATCATTTACATCTCATCTTACTAAGACATATTTCTGGAGATATAGAGTGACCACTGATATTTAGGTAATTTTATGTCAGTATCTGCTGTACTGTTATAAAGATCTCATTGATTGACATTACAACCAGAATTTCATACTTTTTGGCCATTTTAAATATCAGCATCTGCACCAAACTGCATATTTTTTGCTCAGTTTGAGTCTCGGAATAAAATTGAGCTTTTTTTCCTCCATATTCTCACTATATCAGACTATATGAGCCATAAAAGCCTGATGGATGAAATATGATACATATGATGTATGATGATATGACCAATGGCGGCTCTAGGATTTTTTTTGTTGGGGGTGCTAAGGGGGGGCTTAACAGTTCAGAGGGGGTGCTAAAAAAAACTAATTAAATTTAGAGAAAGTAATGAACGTCTAAACTTTAGCAATCAGTTTTTTTATATACAGCAGCTTTGAAAAAGCCATATTTGACTTTTTTCTGTGGTATTAAACTTCTCATATACCACTGTCATTATTAATATACTAATGCCAACTGCCAAATATGACACTTACAAAGTAATATAATTTATGAACGAATATAGAAAAGAGAGAAAGTTGGGATTTTTTTCTTTTTTCAATTCAATAAAAAATACTTTTTTTTTTTTTTTTTTTTTTACAATTCATAAAACTATTTCCACTGTGGGTGATAACCTCCTCGTGCTGATTTGCATGGTAGCCTATCATGTGTCGATGATAGCCAAAGATAAGCATAAAAAATTCCCAATTAATGTAGGCCTTTTACATTCTTCTTATTATCAGGCATATTATAATTATTATTAGATTACTTTTATTATGAAATTGCATGAAATTATTGCCCAGCATGATGCGCTGTGCGGATAATAAAATAGGCTATTAGCTTACTCCTCATTGAAAAGATTTTTTGAAAGATTTTTTTAAAAAAACATGTCTATTAATTTATACAATGAATTATAGGCCTATAATTAAAACGATTAACACTGAAGTCCTCAATGACGATTCAAATCAGCTTTATTTCACGCAGTGATTTTCAAAAACAACCTGTTTAACGCAAAATGCGTTTCTTCTCATGTTTTTCACTATACGAGCCATAATAATTTAAGACAGTTATATACCGTTATCAGCATGTTAGAGTAGATTCCTCTCTCGTTTTCTCAAGAGAGAATATGCACCTTTTATGCAGCGTTAGCTGTCAGTTTTTTTTTACTTTCACTTTCTCTATAGTGAATTGACATTCACCGTCTTGCGCAAAGTTTGTGCTGGGGCTAAGCAAGCTTCTTACGCTACGCTCCATATGACTAGTAAGCCAATTCTCAAATAACTGCTATGATGAATTTTGTTCTACCCACTTAAAAGATAGAAGTACTTGCGTTGTCCAATCTATACAGACTGTGTCCGTTCCCCGAATAGCGAGGTCAAAATATAAATTTAATGCAGGATCTAGAAAAAATCTGATCGTGATTAAACCAGAAAAACGCAAAATAAATGAACAAAAACAATTGTTAAAGCTTGGGCTCCTAAATATTAGATCACTCGCACCCAAAGCAGTTATTGTAAATGAAATGATCACAGATAATAATTTTTATGTACTCTGCCTGACTGAAACCTGGCTTAAACCAAATGAATATTTTGGTCTAAATGAGTCTACTCCACCAAGCTACTGTTATAAACATGACCCCCGTCAGACTGGTCGTGGCGGCGGTGTGGCAACAATATATAGTGATATTCTCAATGTTACTCAGAAAACAGGATACAGGAGGTTTAACTCATTCAAAATACTTCTGCTTAATGTTACACTGTTAGATATGCAAAAGAAATCTATCCTATCTCTTGCTCTGGCTACTGTGTATAGACCGCCAGGGCCATATACAGATTTCCTAAAAGAATTTGCAGATTTCCTCTCAGATCTATTGGTTAATGTTGATAAAGTGCTAATTGTCGGAGATTTTAACATTCAAGTTGATAATAAAAATGATGCGTTAGGACTTGCGTTTACTGACCTAATAAACTCTTTTGGAGTCAAGCAAAACGTCACCGGGCCCACTCATCGTTTTAATCATACGCTAGATTTAATTATATCGCATGGAATTGATCTTACTGATATAGATATCGTACCTCAAAGTGATGATGTTACTGATCATTTCCTTGTATCGTGCATGCTGCGTATTACTGATATTAATTATATGGCTCCGCGTTATTGTCCGGGCAGAACTATTGTTCCAGCCACCAAAGACAGATTCACAAATAACCTGCCTGATTTATCTCAACTGCTCTGTGTACCCATAAATACACATGAACTAGACGAAATGACTAGCAACAAGGGCACTATCTTCTCTAATACATTAGAAGCTGTTGCCACCATCAAATTGAAAAAGGTTTGAGAAAACCGTACTGCGCCATGGTACAACAGTTATACCCATTCTAAATAGATGCCACCCGATCTAAATATTCCCTCACAGTTTAATAGTAATGACTTTATGAATTTCTTAAAATAGATAAAATCTTAAAATATTATCTTAAAATAGATAACATCAGAAATACAATAACAAATGTAGATTCTACTGCGTCTAGTATTTCAGCTTCATTCATCGCACCCAAAGAAAAACTGCAGTGCTTTACAACTATAGGACAGGAAGAGCTAAATAAACTTATCAGTGCATCTAAACCAACAACATGTTTATTAGATCCTGTACCCACTAAACTACTGAAAGAGTTGTTACCCGTAGCAGAAGAACCGCTTCTCAATATTATTAACTCATCGTTATCTTTAGGTCACGTCCCAAAACCATTCAAGCTGGCGGCTATTAAGCCTCTTATTAAGAAACCACAACTAGATTCCAATGAACTGGCAAATTACAGACCCATTTCAAATCTTCCGTTTATGTCTAAAATTTTAGAAAAAGTTGTGTCTGCTCAATTGTGCTCCTTCTTGCAAAAAAATTATCTCTATGAAGAATTTCAGTCAAGTTTCAGGCCTCACCATAGCACAGAAACTGCACTTGTTAAAAGTACAAATTACTTGCTTCTTGCTTCAGACCAAGGCTGCATCTCATTGCTAGTATTACTTGATCTTAGTGCTGCGTTCAACACTATAGACCATGACATAGTCATAGATCGATTACAAAACTATACTGGTATTCAAGGGCAGGCTTTAAGATGGTTTAGATCCTACCTGTCCGATCGCTACCAATTTGTTCATTTAAATGGGGAGTCATCTCAATTATCACCAGTAAAGTATGGAGTACCACAAGGATCTGTCCTAGGTCCTCTGCTATTTTCAATATACATGTTGCCTCTTGGTAATATTATTAGAAAATACGGGATTAGTTTTCATTGTTATGCTGATGATACTCAACTATATATCTCAACAAGACCAGATGAAACTTCTAAACTAAGCTAATAGATTGTGTAAAAAATGTAAAAGATTGGATGACCAATAATTTCCTCCTATTAAATTCAGATAAGACAGAGATATTACTGGACCAAAAAACAGTACACAGAATCTCTTGGATTACAATTTACAACTAGACTAACTGTTACGTCCTCTAAAGTCAAAAATCTGGGTGTTATATTAGACAGCAACTTGCCCTTTGAAAATCATATTTCCCATGTTACAAAAACAGCATTCTTCCATCTCAGGAACATTGCCAAGCTTCGAAACATGCTACCTGTTTCTGATGCAGAAAAGCTAGTTCATGCATTCATGACCTCTAGACTGGACTATTGTAATGCACTGCTATGTGGTTGTCCTGCATCTTCAATAAACAAGCTACAGATAGTCCAAAATGAAGCGGCTAGAGTTCTTACCAGGTCAAGAAAATATGATCATATTACCCCAATTTTACAGTCTCTGCACTGGCTACCTATTAAGTTCCGTATCATTTACAAAATATTATTACTTGCCTATAAGGCCCTAAATGGTTCAGCTCCTGTGTACCTAACTTGTCTTCTGCCACGCTACAATCCAACCCGCTCCCTAAGGTCGCAAAACTCTGGACTTTTGGTAGTACCTAGGATAGCAAAGTCCACTAAAGGAGGTAGAGCTTTTTCACATTTGGCTCCCAAACTCTGGAATAGCCTTCCTGATAACATTCGGGGTTCAGACACACTCTCTCTGTTTAAATCTAGATTAAAGACACATCTCTTTAGCCAAGCATTCATATAATGCATCTTATAATCTTGTACTGCAGTTATATCTGATCAAATGTACATTATTATTATTCTTTAGCTTGGGTTGAACAAATCATTTTTGCTTAGATGGAACAGCATTAACATCCCGTGGTAACTAGGAATTACAGAAGTTTCAGTCTGGATCCAACCCTTAAATGATCTGAGATGACCGAACACCTGAGAAAAGATAATGCCAACCCCTCAGAGGATGCCAACGCTCAGACAGCATACAGAATTACCAAATTTTGCCGTAAGTTAAATATATTAAGGTTCTGCAATATATAAATATATTGTGGAAACTTAATTTCCTTTAGAGCTGCTTTGCAACGATTTGTATCGTAAAAAGAGCTATACAAATAAACTTGAACTTGAACTTATGGGGCTATAGCCCCGTCAAGCCCCGCCCTAGCACCGCCGCTGGATATGACACAAAACATAAAACACACATGAAAACTTTTAAAGATTTAAACTAAAGGTTCAATAAACGGTTCCATTAAAAAAAAAAAAAAAAAGTTTTGTCTTATGTCATGACTTACAGTGTTAAATTATTATTTACACAATAAAAATAAATTGAACAGGATGAAAATTAAGAACTTAAGTTCCATCTTTTTTTAATTTAAATGTTACTTTAATATTTCATCCAGTATATTCCGATACAGAAATGTACGATATAACAGAACTGACCTGTCCTGGACCTGCTCACCACATCAGGACAAGAAGATTTAACTTTCCTTGTAAATGAGCTGCTCTGTTTTGGTGCATCGATTGCTTTTGTCCTCCTCGAGACTTATTTGTGGTTCCTCAGGGAGAGCGTTCGGGTGTGGAGGGTCTGTCTATCAGAATTCAGCCGGTGTTTTAGATGGCTGCGAATGCTCTGACCTGACCTCCAGCCCTGACAAACGCAGTCTGAGAGCTCGCTGACACGACTTCAGCACTCGCTAAAACGTGTTCTCATGACTTTCTCGGGTCTTTGGGGTCATTAACTTTTCATCAAACAGCACACAATGCTTGTCTGAGAGCGCTGGAGTGTCGCATTGAGCATGCCGGTCAATGTCAGGTCAGATGTTTAAGATGAACCGAAGCTTACATTAACATTTATACACGTGCCAGATGCTTTTATCCATTGCATTTAAAGTATAGAACTGATCATTTCATGCATTCCCTGGAAATCAAACCCATGGCTGTGGTGTTGCTAGCGCCATACACTATGGTTTGAGGCACGCTGTTATGTTCGGGCATTGCTATGCAGGCGCTCTGGTGTTATGGTTGGTTGTTAGGGTGTTGCTATTCAGGCATTAGGATGTTGTGGGTGGTTGTTAGGGTGTTGCTATGTAGTCACTAGGATATTATGGTTGGTTGTTAGGGTGTTGCTATGCATTCACTCGAGTGGTTATTAGGGCATTGCTACTGTATTTAGATACTAGGGTGTTACAGGTGATTAACTATTCAGTCATTTGTTGTGGGTTGTTGTTAGGGTGGTGCTATGCAGTCACTAGGATATTATGGTTGGTTGTTAGGGCGTTGCTATGCAGTCACTAGAGCGGTTGTTAGGGCATTGCTATGCAGTCACTTGAGCGGTTGTTAGGGCATTGCTATGCAGTCACTTGAGCGTTATTGTTGGTTGTTAGGGAGTTGCTATTCAGTCATTAGGGTGTTGCAGGTGGTTGTTAGGGAGTTGCTATGCATTCACTAGAGTGGTTGTTAGAGTGTTGCTATGCAGTTGCTAAGGTGTTATGGTTAATAGTTGGAATGTTGCTATTCAATCATTAGATTGTTTTGGGTGGTTGTTAGGTCATGGCTATGCAGTTGTTAGGGTGTTATGTTTGGTTGTTAAGGTGTTGCTATTTAGTAACTAGGATGTTGTGGGTGCTTGCTAGGGTGTTATTATGCAGTTGCTAAGGTATTGTGGGTGTTTACTAGGGCATTGCTATGCATTCACCACAGTGGTTGTCACGACATTGTTGTGCAAAGGGTAGGGTATTTTGGTTGTTTGTTAGGCTGTTGCTATTTTTGTTGCTATTATTGTGGTTGGTTGTTTCTATGCATTCACTAGAGTGGTTGTTAGGGTGCTGCTATGCAGTTGCTAGGGTGTTGCTATTCAGTCATTAAGGTGTTTTGCGTGGTTGTTAGGGAGTTGCTATGCAGTTACTAGCATGTTATAGTTGATAGTTAGTGTGTTGCTATTCAGTCATTAGGGTGTTGTGGGGATTGTTATGGTGTTGCTATGCATTTTGTAGAGTTGTTAGGGCATTGCTATGCAGTCATTAGAGTGGTTGTTAGTGTGTAGCTTTGTAGTAACTAGGGTGTTGCTATTTAGTCATTAAGGTGTTTTGGGTGGTTGTTAGGGAGTTGCTATGCAGTCACTAGCGTGTTATGGTTGATAGTTAGAGTATTGCTATTCAGTCATTAGGGCTTTGTGGGTGGTTGTTAGGGTAGTTGTTTCTATGCATTCACTAGAGTGGTTGTTAGGGTGTTGCTATGCAGTTGCTAGGGTGTTGCTATTCAGTCATTAAGGTGTTTTGGGTGGTTGTTAGGGAGTTGCTATATAGTTACTAGCATGTTATGGTTGATAGTTAGAGTATTGCTATTCAGTCATTAGGGCTTTGTGGGTGGTTGTTAGGGTAGTTGTTTCTATGCATTCACTAGAGTGGTTGTTAGGGTGTTGCTATGCAGTTTCTAGGGTGTTGCTATTCAGTCATTAGGGTGTTGTGGGGGGCTGTTAGACTGTTGCTATGCATTCAGTTGAGTTGTTGTTAGGGCATTGCTATCTATTCACAAAAGTGATTGTTACGGCGTTGCTATACAGTCTCTAGGGTATTATGGTTGGTTGTTAAGGGGTTGCTCTGCAATCATCATTGTGTTGTGGATGGTTGTTAGGGCATTGCTATGCAGTTGCTGGGGTGAATATTCCTTTTACACATGACCACATAAATATGTCTCCTCAAAACAGATATAATCTGATCTACTACTTCTGTACTACAGTATATGCAAATATAGTTCTGTTCTGTGTAAGTATGATATTCTGATCTCTAGATACAGTATGTTCATGTCACTGTACCGAGCAGGTGAAGGTATTTTTGTATGACTACGCTATTCTATTTTCAGGTTCAGGTTGAATTCTTTTCAACAGTTTTGTATTTAGCTTAAAACAAACCCTGAGTTTCTTTTTCCTCATCTGAGTCTGTAAATGAAAGTGCATTTAAAGCATCACATGACAATCATAAGTTGCGTATGTTCCCTTGGCTAAACGCTCAAGTAAAACATAATTTTGACTGTGTTAAATGTTTGCACTCTTAACAGCTTGATTAGGACATAATATCCAGATTTCAGCTAAACTGTCCACTTGACTGGATCAGAAATGCTCAGTGTGAATGAAAGCAGTCTGAAGGTCTGTGTGTTTTGTTCATTTGCAGCTCACTGACACTGACGGGATGTTGTAATCATGAGCAACACACTGATAAACGTTGATCGATGAGGACGGGGTTTAAAATTTTAAAAGTGAGTTCATTCAAAAAATCTGTCATTATCCCTGTGCCAAAGAACAATAAACCCTCTTGCCTGAATGACTATCGCCCAGTTGTCCTCACATCTATAGTCATGAAGGTTTTTGAGAGACTTATAAAGAGCCACATTTGCTCCTCCATCCCTGATACTTTGGACCCTCTTCAGTTTACCTATCGCCCAAACAGATCTACGGACAATGCCATCTCTCACGTCCTCCACTCTTCCCTCACACACTTAGACAGCAACAATGGGAATTATGTAAGGCTGCTATTCATTGACTATAGCTCAGCTTTCAACACTATAGTCCCCATCAAGCTGGCCTCTAAACTCACAGACCTCGGCCTAAACTCCTCACTCTGTGACTGGATTCAAGACTTCCTCACCGGCAGACCTCAAGTGGTGAAAGTTGGCCAGTTCACCTCAAACTCCATCACCTTGAACGTAGGAGCCCCACAGGGCTGTGTCCTGAGTCCCGTGCTCTACTCTCTCTACACGCATAACTGCGTGTCCTCTCACAGCTCCACATCTATTGTCAAATTCGCTGATGATACTGTGGTTCTGGGCCTCATCTCCAACAACGATGAGACCGCATACTTGGATGAGGTAGAGAGACTCACATCATGGTGCCAGGACAACTGTCTCTCTCTGAATGTGAGCAAAACTAAAGAGCTGATCATGGACTTTAGGAAGAGACAGCAGCAGCCCTACACTCCTCTTATGTTCAGTGGGACCCCTGTGGAGAGGGTGAGTAGCTTCAAGTACCTCGGTGTAAACATCTCCGAGAACCTGACTTGGACTACACACATCCAAACACAGGTTAAGAAAGCCAGGCAAAGACTGTACCACCTGCGTCAGCTGAGGAAATTCAGGGTCTCACCAGCAATCCTGAAAACTTTCTATTCAGGGACCATAGAAAGTGTATTGACTCAGTGCATCTCAGTGTGGTATGGAAACCGCTCCAATCAGGACTGCAAAGCACTACAGTTGTGCGCTTAGCTGAGCGCATCTCAGGGTCTGCTCTCCCCTCTCTGCAGGACATCTACCTCAAACGCTGCAAAAGTAGAGCTGTCAAAATCATCAAAGACCATCTATTCACTTTGCTTCCATCTGGTAAGAGCTTCCGTAGCCTGATGGCAAAAACTGAGAGACTTAGGAGGAGCTTCTTCCCCCAGGCCATCAGGCTCCTAAACTCTAACTCTGTGTCATAACATCACTTGACTCCATGTAAATATCACTATATTAATAAGCTATTCATAATTTTTTCTACCTCATATTGCTGCTATTTAAATACCCTGTACAACTTTTTGCACATTCTTTTTGCACATTCCTCTTATTACTATTTAAGTCAACAACATACTGACCTGCACATTTATATTTATATTTATATTTTTTATCTTTTTCTTTTTTTCTTTTATTTTTTCTACTTTTCTTTTTCTTAATATTTGCATACTTTATAATTGCACTGTCCTTGGAGTTGACCTGACCTACATTTCACTGCTGGTTATACTCTGTATAATTGTGTATGTGACAAATAAAAATCTTGAATCTTGAATCTGGATTCACTGACACAACAGTTTCAGTATTTGCTGCCCGTTTGACAGCAGTGAGGTTATAAGGAAAACAGTTTAGAAAGAGACAGTCTGTTTGGAGTCTTTGTGTTCCTCTGACGTTCGAGCGTTTGAACAGATGTTTTGTTTGCAGCAGATTTATTAACGAGCGTGTTTTGACTGTACATTTACTGTTTTGCCATCGTAGCGTAATGTTTTGTGGTTTCTGATTAGCAGCTACATTCACACACATCTGCAGGAGTCTGCAGTTATTATGTCTCTCTTTACATTTACTCTGTTCTTCTTTCATTAGCAGATGTGATGGGATTTGTTTGATGCTTGTGATGTTTTTTATGGCTCATGTGTTATAAGTGAATTCATGCTTTTATTTCAGTGATTTTGTGCAACAGGATAATTTGATTCGTGAGTATTTGATCATGTATAAGTGTTACTTGGGTAAGTGTTACTAGGCAGTTGCTTAGATGCTGTGGGTGGTTGTTAGGGTGTTGCTATGCAGTCACTAGGGAGTTGTGGTTGGTTGCACTCCGCTAGGGTGTTGTGAGTGGTTGTTAGGGCGTAGTTATGCATTCACTAAAGTAGTTGTAAGGGTGTTGCTATTTAGTCGGTTGGATGTTGTGGTTTATTTTTAGGGTGTTGCTACGCACTTGCTAGGTGTTGTGGGTGGTTGTTGCTATGCAGTTTCTAAGGTGTTGTGGATGGTTGTAAAGGCGTCGCTATGTAGCTGCTAATGTGTAGCATGTAATTGTTGGAATGTTGCTATGCAGTTGTTAAGGTGTTGTGGTGGGTTGTTAGGATGTTGCTACGCAGTCACCAGAAAGTTGTGGGTGGTTGTTAGGGGGTTGCTATGCGGTCACTATAATGTTGTAGGTGGTTGTTAGGATGCTGCTATGCAGTCATGGTATTGTGGGTGGTTTTTAGGTTGTTGCTATGCAGTGACAAGGGTATTGTAGGTGGTTGTTAGGGTGTTGCTATGCAATTTTGTTACACGTTACACAATGTTTACATATGAACACATAAACGAGTATCTACAAAAACAGATGTAATCTGATCTACTACATGGCTCAGTTCCCTGTAAATATGATTCTGATCTGATCTCTTACACTCCTAAGCGAGGACTTAGATCGGGAAACAAATTCCTCCTTCAGATTCCCAGAACCCGCTTGAAAAAAAGGGAAATAGAGCCTTTGAAGTGGCTGGCCCCAGTCTCTGGAATAATCTCCCGACCCAAATTAAAATGGCTTCCACTTTATCTGAGTTTAAATCTGCTCTCAAAACTCATCTGTTTGTCTCGGCTTTTAACATGTAATTTATCCTGTTTTTATTGTTTCTAAGTGATTATTGATTGTGTTTCTTTCTTGTGTATCTATACTGTAATTATTGTACAGCACTTTGGTCGGCTGGCGGCCGTTAGTAAATGTGCTTTAGAAATAAACGGAACTTGAACTTGAACTTGATCTCTAGATATGTTCATGTCACTGTACAGAGCAGGTTAGTGTGTTTTTGTATGTCTAAACTGTAATGTTTGGCCTGTTTTGTACACCAGTCTTTGTATTAGGGATGTGATGGATTTCTTTCTGTTCTGTTAAAAGCCTTTTTTTCTGTTCTCCCTCATTTAAACAGTGATTCTGTTTGTGTTTGGTGATTTTAGAGCAGCACTACAAACAACTGAACAAACAGCACTGTGATGTTTAGTTGGACTGGATTGTTGAGATGTTCTTGTACCTCCAGGCTGGTTTGTAATGTCCACCATGTGCCGTCCACGTCTGATTTATCACCAGCTCTGTCTGTGGGATCGGTTTGGTATCTCTGCTAAATGAAAAAGCACCGTTAAGATGCCTATGAGGCAATAACTCTTCACCTTTTGCCCGAGCCCACTCATTTCGCTCCAGGCCTGTATATACTATGTGTGTGAGAGAGAGAGAGATCCTCATAGTGACATCTGAGATGCTGAACGCTGATAAAACACAATCAGCCTTCTGCTCAGAGCTCCTCTGTTTGTTTGGTCAGTCTGTGTGTGATGTGCAAATTGCAATCATATTGCATTTATGATGGGAGTTTTATTCTCTACCACTGAAAATAGCCTTTTCATGCCTTTTGCATGCATTTGTGCCCTTTTTTTTATTGAATTATAAAACAAAATAGCCATTAAAACCCACACGAGCTCCCTGAGGGAAAGCACTGGCATTTAACATTCAAGCCAAGCATTTATTTGAACCTCTCCGAAAAAAAGGAAAAGAAAAATGGCAATTTCACATTAAATGGCATGATGCGTGGACGCTGTTGTCACATATAGAGTAACTCACAGTTAAAGCCTCGAGCGTCGGTGTGAAATGAAGCTGTGGAGATCAGACAGGATCAGGCTCGTATTAGCTCAATGAAACATCACACTACTGATGCTTTTAGCTCATTTCGGGGGAATCCATGAAGTCTTGGTTTCCTCAAACCTTGTTTTACAGAACTGTGTAAAGCCTAAGTTTGGATGTCTTTGCTGTGCTGGCTTGATTTCAGCAGTATTTTCCCCCAATTTTTCTTAAATGTTTATTTCCATGAGAAATCAGTTTATTCCAATTAACATGCAGTACTATTTTATAAATGACCTTTGACGTGATATAACTTATAATATATAAATTATCACTGCCATTCAATATTTTGGGGTCGGTAAGATTTCAAATGTTTTTGGAAGTCTTTTCTGCTCACCAAAGGCTGCAATTATTTAATCAATAATACAGTAAAAATGTGAAATATTTTTAGAATTTAGAATAACTGCTTTCTATGTGAATATGTGTTAAACTGTAATTTATTTCTGTGATCAAAGCTGTATTTTCAGCATCATTACTCCAGTCTTCAGTGTCATATGATCCTTCAGAAATCATTCTAATATACTGATTTGTTGCTCAACAAACATTATTATCAATGTTGAAAACAGTTGTGCTGCACAATATTTTTATGGAAACTGTGATGCATTTTATTTTTCAGGATTCTTTGATGATTAGTACGCTCATAAGAAGAGCATTTATTTGAAACAGAAATCTTTTGTAACATTATAAATGTCACTTTCGATAAATTAAATGTGTCCTTGCTGAATAAAAGTAATAATTTCCTTCAAAAAAGTGTATCACATCATTCATCCTTCTTTCTCTGCATTGCATGTTTCATCAGGTTTGTTTATGTGCTGCATTAAGCCATGTAAAGAATAATCACTGACAATTATATCATTCAGTGCTGTAGTGCACAATATTGTGCCATATCGCTCTTGTCCATATTTACATATTCAAGGACTTTAATCATCAGAGAATCCTTCATAGCTGTTAAAGATGCCGAGCTGCATGACTGTGATATTGTGAAGCGGTTCGTCTCTCTGCTGTGGATCACAGGAACAGGAAGTGATTGATAACATCTGTTGTCTCTGTCAAATATGGTTACATGCTGGTTCTGCTGACATGTTTACATCGACACAGGGGTGAATTTCAGGTTTGAGTTCCTGAGATATTTTTTGCTCCTACGTGAGGATTTGAACTTCTCTGAATGGACATTGTAATGAAATTGAGATTGTTTGAGCCAGTATCTGTGTAGTCTTGTTCCGGTTCAGCTGGTGAGTCAGTGTTTATGTAAATGACCCGCGGCGCAGAATCAGCGCTCTGAAGTCCAGCTGGAGAGAGTTTGTGTCCCACGCAGCTGAGAAAAATAATGAATGAATGAAAAAGTAATATAAAAATAAATTCAAGATTAAATTAAATGAAAAATGCAGTATGTTTGAGATTTTTGGTGATGAAATTTGATAACCGTTTAATAGTATGGCTGTTATTAAAAGAAATCATGTTCTTTTTTAGAGCTGCGGTTGGGAGTGAAAGCTCATCTTTTGTCTGATGTTGCTGTTACCTTCCTGAAAATCAAGGCTGTTGGTCTTTCAGAGTTCGACTTGTGTCATTTAAATTCAATGTAAATGCATATTTCGAACCCCAGCATTGATTCCGATCAATGTCCTTGAGGCAAAAATAATAACACTAGGCAATAATCAAGAGCCAGCGGCTGCAAATGAATACCTGTCCTTGCAGCCTTTAGCGCTGTGATCAATGGCATCAGTCCAGTGGCCTTGCCTTCGACGGAGACCAACCACTTCTGTAGAGATGAGGTCAATTAAGCATTCTGCCTTTATAGCGTGGTGATCTATACGTCTGCCAGGCTAATTGAGAGAGAGAGTCTCACCTCTTTTCTCTGCAGTGTGAAGCAGCCCATAAAAGCCATAAAAGTGCCACGCTTAATTGCAAACGATAGGAAATCCTCAGAAAGTCCGCCAGAGTCTCGGCCCTGTGGATCTCAAATATTGCCCAAATATAATCGAGCACCTCGTGAACTGCATCTTGTGAAACACGCTCACCAGATGATGTAGGGATTACAGTAACTCTGTATTTTCACAATGCATCTCTGCATTGCACAGTGCATCAACCCTCATGTAATGACAACTGGACTGGACTGCTGGACTAACAACTAATCACATTCACTGTTTGCATTGAAATATCAGTTTATTTAGATATTGTGCATAGGAAATGCAACCATATAGGAAATGCAATTGAATGTGCGTGTGGTAGCGAGAGAGAGAGGCGACATCACAAATGAAATAGAATTTCAGAAGTGCATGATTTAGAACACTCTACATCAAAGATGTGCATCATTCTAAATTGAATTCAGTAGCAAACAGGATGCAGAACTGCAGTTTTAAATCTGAATGCGAGGAAGTAGAATTAAAATGTATTTAAATTGAAAGAAATTTGTGAAGCTGATTTTTAACTACAAAACTATTTTTTTTGTCAGTTGTGAATTGTAAACAAATAAAGCATTGTTGAAAGTTTGATAAAAAAAGTTTAAAAAAGATTCTATATTTCTCTGTATTTATATTAATAAATTTAATAAATGATTTTTTTGCGGTTCAGAGTTGAAGAAATCTTCATTTCCCAAAATGCATCACCTGTGTTAAATATCTAAGAATTGTGATTCTGTAAATTTCTCTTCCTGTCATTATAATTCAAATTATGTGTGTATACTATTTGCAC
The DNA here is from genome assembly GCF_936440315.1 of Barbus barbus. Taxonomy (NCBI): domain Eukaryota; kingdom Metazoa; phylum Chordata; class Actinopteri; order Cypriniformes; family Cyprinidae; genus Barbus; species Barbus barbus. The sequence continues at coordinate 29,466,930 of NC_136756.1, read as the reverse complement.
TATAATTCAAATGTATATAAGCACAAATGTATGCGCTTCTGTGCACCATATTTAATGTGCATTAGATGGAAGAAAATAAAATAAAAATGCAAAAATGCAACAACTATTTATTTTCCAAGTCTAAATAAAATTGTAAGGAGTGAAATCTGCATGTTTTTTCTTTAGAAATGTAATCAGGTTCAAGTATTTGTTTAAATTGTACTTGAGTAAAGTACAAATACTTAGAAATAATACTTAAGTACAGTAATCAAGTAAAATTACTCAAGTGTTTTACTCCCCTGATTATTCCAAGTTCCAAGCGCATAAATATTTATAAATATTTAATTATGTATTAAACTCATCTTTGGTCATTAGTCTTATGTCTGAGAAATAATTAATATCTGTTTTGCTACTGTATTAATTCTACTTCCTGTGTTTTGATCAATTCTGTTCACATTCACACGCATGAACTGAATACAGAGCCATTTCTCCAATTCTAAATTATTATTATAATGAATACCCTTTCGGCATTAATTGATAATATATGCTTTTCTTGCATTAGCCACCATTATGAGTGTTTTTTTTTTCACTGAATGTCTTCTCTCTATTGAATATATGAAATGCTGCCTTCAGATTTTGCCAAAGACATATATCTGAGAATCATAATTCAGCGTAATTAAGCACAGTTTAAGCCTTTGAAATAATTAGCAAATTGTGTCTGAAGAACCTCATATTGTCTTCAAATGCAGCTCATTGTTTTGGAGCAAAGCTATAATAATAGAAATGAAGAGCAGAATTGTGTGACAGTGTTAGTGGATGGTGTTCATGGTGAATGCAACGAACTCCTGTCACTGTACAGTATGCCAGAATGCTTTTATTCTTCCTGAGCTTTTATGCTTCTGTATGCTTCTGTATGGATCATCTCTCCTCATATCAGCTTCCAAAGCGTCCACATAAAAACCTCCACGGTTCCTTTAGTTCCTCCACATCTCCTCTGCTGTCATCTTTGCTTGCACTGCTCTATTCTCCACACAGTAACATGGAGATGGCGACTGCAGCGAGTCCAGACAGACGGTGACGGTTTGACTACAGAGAACGCCATTCACTGGCAGAAGACTCTGATCTGCTTTACTCTGTTGCTGTCAGATCACGGAGGTTTGCAGGAGAGTTCAGTGACGGTCTGTTGGTCTGTCGTGATCTGTCCGTGTTAGTGTCTGTGTTGATGAGAAGGTTTGATCCTGGAATAGATCTCGGTCTGTAGGTCTGAGGATCTCTATAGGTTTTCTCTGAATGTGAGAGGATAGTGCGTGAGTCTGTCTGTATACTGTAGGACTGGTCATACAGGTTTGAGTAAAAGTAAATGATGACAGAATTTTACAATCGTTTACACTTCAAATTCATAACACACTCAACAAATCATGTTGAAGCTTTTAAAATGTATTAGCAAATATCTTGACCAAAAATAAACCAATGATACTTGTTAGCTGGAAATAGTTGTGAAACATATTTTGGTTTGGTTTGGTTTGACAGAAGATGAAAGGGAAGTGTATTTCCACCACAGAATAAAAAAAATAGAAAACATTGAGAAAAAAGGTGCAAGAAATAAACTTAGAATTGTGATATATAAACTCTGAAGTGTGCGAAAAATCTGGATTGAGCAATAAAACCTCACAGTTACCTTTTTTATTCTGTTGCAGAAATGACAGACTTTTACAATCATTTAGTTTCATTTCATAACACACTCAACAAATCATTTTAAAGATTTTAAACTGTTTAAGGAAATAACTCGAACATAAACAATTTTACTTGCTTGTTGGAAACATATTTTTGGTTTGTTTGCTTAAAGAAGACTAATGCAATATTATTTGTTTACTAGAGTGCAAAAAATATATAAATAAGTGTCAGTCCTCTGTCCTGTGTGTCATGTGCTCCCGCCTCATGTTTCCTTATTTGGTTTGTTTCCTGTCCTTGTTCTATGTGATTATTAGTTAATTCTTGTCCAGCTGTGTTTATCTCATTATCTATGATTATCCTGCGTATTTATAGTCCTGTCTATTCAGTTTGATTTAGTCTAGTCTACTCGTTACTCCCTGGTGGTCCTGTCTGTGTCAGCCTTGCCTTGTCTTGCCCTGCCTTGATGTCTTCATTAAAGATTGTTATTTGAGTTTCATCCTCGTCTCGTGTGTGCACCGTGACAATAATATAATTATTCTAATTGTAAACCTCTTTCAGGAATCAGTTTTGAAGTACTTTTCATGCCTTTAGAGTTTTTACTTCAAAGCCATTGGTGTTTAATGTTGTTCATATCATCATCTTTTGTTTTATACAGTAGAAAGTAAGTCATACAGGTTTGGAACTACACAAGCACATAGGAGGAGTAAATGATTACAAGGTTTTAATTTTTGGATGATCTATTCCATTAATATTACTTTTGAAAATGTCATATAAATAAACAATAACAGGCGGCGCAAGCGTCTGTGTAACAGAAGCTCTTCTCACGCACAGGTGGAGTGAGTGTGATTCTGATCAGCGCAGCTGCAGGTGTGGTTGAGCAGCGTCCTGCACCGCTGACCAGAGTCCAGATCTCACATGCGCCGTCTGGGAATAATGCGAGTTTTCAAGCCCAGTTCAAGAATCAAATGTGACCCTGGATCACAAGGGATGTATACATCATCTGAAAAAAGTAAAAAAAAAAAAAAAAAGTCGTGACGTATTGTCAAGTATGGTGACCCATACTCGAAATTGGTGCTCTGCGATTAACCCATCCAAGTGCACACACACAGCAGTGAACAAATGCACACACACACACACACACACACACCGTGAACACACACCCAGAGCAGTGGGCAGCCATGCTGCAGCGCCCGGGGAGCAGTTGGGGGTTCGGTGCCTTGCTCAAGGGCACCTCAGTCGTGGTATTGAGGGTGGAGAGAGCGCTGGACATTCCCTCCCCCCACCTACAATTCCTGCCGGCCGGGGGCTCGAACTCGCAACCTTTCGATTACAAGTCCGACTCTCTAACCATTAGGCCACGACTTCCCCCAAAGCTAAATAAATAAGCTTTCTATTGATGTATGGTGCACTAGCATAGCCAGAAATGTTTAAGTGGGTGGGCCTACAAAAAACTGAGTGGGCCAAGTGTGTAGCATATGAAAACTGCAAAAAAAAATTGCTAAAAAAAAAGATACAGCACCAAGGTTCATTACACAGTACTTCTAAAGTAAGCATTACATTAGTAATTTGTTATGTTAATGTTAATTTTAAAATTTACTAATAGGACTACATTACACAGATGAAAGTGGCTATGCTACTGGTATGGTGTATTGTTAAGATAGGACAGTATTTGACTGAGATACAACTATTTGAAAATCTGGAATCTGAGGGTGCAAAACAAAATACAAATCTAAATATTGATAAAATCGCCTTTAAAGTTGTCCAGATGAAGTTCTTAGCAATGCATATTACTAATCAAAAATTAAGTTTTGATATATTTATGGTAGGAAATGTATTAGCATGATCTTTACCTAATATCCTAATGATTTTTGGCATAAAAGAAAAATGGATAATTTTGAGCCATACAATGTATTGTTGGCTATTGCTACAAATGTGCTACTTTTGACTGCTTTTGTGCTCCAGAGTCACAATTCACAGAGTGCTTCTGAAAGTGAGGTGCTCTAGCCTTAATGCACGTCTATTTTGACATATTTTTGCCTGGCCATTGTTATGGCTATCACTATCGTTGCAAATTCAAGAGTGAATGGCATAATTAGATGTCTGCCGAAGCTTTGCAGCATATAAATTTAAGTTCATCTCACAAAATTCTGTTATAATCAATGAATCTCTCTACACTGCACAATAAATCTCTTAGTTACAAAGCATCTACTCTTTGTTTGCTGTAATGAGAGGATTTGTTTTTGATTTTTGATTTGTTTATGTAATAAAATATGTTTTCGTAATTTGTGTTGTCCCTTATCAGTGCAAAATTATCACAAATTAAAAAGGATTCATGTCAATATTGTCTAAAACCCCACTTTTCTAGGGCATTTCCAAACTTTTGGAGGACAGTGTATATAGGACAGTCTATATATATATGTATATGTATGTATATGTAACTGATATGTAATCAGTTAATGTCTATTTTATGTCAAGTTAAAAAAAATGTTTTAGTTTAATAACCCTGTTCACATCAGTCAAGCGGTCTCTTTCTGTCTGCGCTGGTGTTTTTGTCTAGAATGAACTGTAGTGTGGACTAGACTTTACTAGACTGACTAAATCTCTGGGCTTGTATCCTGCAGGCACTTGGACGCAGAAGGATCCAGCTGTGTTCAGATAAATGATGCTGGAACAACAGCAGTGTAATTGGAACAAGAGTGTTAACAGCACAAGGAAGGAGCTTCAAGAAGCAGCATTATTTTAGCAGCTCTTCTGTAATTTTCACAGCAGAATCCTCTGTGACTTAATTAATTGGAACAGGAGGCTTAAGTAATGAAACTCTCTGTCCCAAAATCAGACTTCAGAAGAGCAGCTCAGCAGTCGTGATCCACTGAGACTCACCTTACAGACAGAAACTGGGGCTTTCTTTAGGAATACTGTGAAGTAAAAGCCTGTGACCTCGTTTATTCGGTGCATTGTAGGATAATGGAAACAAATCAGGTGTTTGTTTCAAAGTTTCTGGTTGTTTGAATGAAATTGAGATGTATAGATCATGTGTATAAAGGTGATTTACAGTGTAGAAGAACTCAGAGATCCAACCATTACTCATGGTCTCCTTAAAAGACAGATATACAGTGTGTTTAACAGCATTTGTAAATGATCTCCACCCCAGAGTTTACCTCAGCGTACCTTCACTGCTGCAAAATCTATACGCTTGCGTATTAAATGTCATATGGACAATTTACAGTCATGCTTTTATTTCAATTGAAAATGAAAATACATCAAGAGTCGGCGCGGACTGCTAGCCGTTTGAGTTTATAATCAGGTGTACACCATTTGAAAATGGTTTACTGTGGTAAGTACTCACCTCACATTTACGCCGTATATGACACAAAATCAATACGGTCTAAATAAACTTCAGCAACGACGGAACACACATATATCTTGCCTTGTTGTTCATGGCTCTACAAATAATTATTGGGATTCATAAAAGTGCTGTGTGACAGGCCGTAATGTCCAGGTGGCTTCAATCCCAACTTTTAATATCAAATATTATCTTGAGTTTATAGTTTGTCAATTTGCTTGTAACTTCCTGAAAACTTCATTTCTTTCTTTTGAACTGTAAATCAAGCAAATAGAACATTTAACTTAAACTAAGACAAGATATTCATATTCATTTCTTAGGATAATGTGGGTTATTCTTGTCCATGCTAGTGCGTTGTGGGTGGTTGCTATGGTGTTACTATGTCATTGCTAAGGTGTTCTGTGTGTTTTGGAGTGTTGCAATGTGGTTGAGAGGTTGTTTTGAGTGTTGCTATGTATTTGCAAGGTTGTTCTGAGTGTTGCTATTTTTACAATCCCTGGCTCAAAGGGAAGCAACAAAAGGAGGGATGCACGCAAACATAAAGCTCAAAAAGAAAAGGCTTTATTAAGCTCAAAAGTAAATTATAATAGAACAAAACATTCACCAGAAATATTCAACACATTATGTACTTGGAACGTGCGACAGCGCATCCACTACCACATTTTCTGATCCTCGAACATGACAAATATCCAAGCAAAAAGACTGCAAGAACAGGCACCACCAGATCAACCTCTGATTCGGACACTGTAGAGAATTAAAAAACGTGATCCGTGTATATAACAATTGGTGCACTGGAATTAATATAAACAGAGAAATGCTGCAATGCCCAAATAATGCCCAAATAGAGTAGTGACGCTGATAAGAATTAAACTTCCTCGAAAAGAAACTAACGGGATTTTCGACTCCCTGCTCATCAGACTGCTGAAGAACAGCCCCAGCTCCCACGTTACTGGCATCGACATGCAACATGAACGTTTTATCGAAACACAGAGCCAGAAGCACAGGTGCTGAACACAGCAAGAACTTGACAATTTCAAAAGCCAGTTGGCAACTAGAGGACCAGATGAACTTCGTCTTACCCTTCAATAAGACAGTAAATTCACATCCAGCACTCGTACCATCAGCACTGGAGCTCCTCAGGGCTGCGTTCTCTCCCCACTGCTCTTCTCCCTCTACACCAACAACTGCACATCTAAAGACCCCTCTGTCAAGAATAAGTTCGCAGACGACACCACACTGATTGGCCTCATCCAGGATGGTGACGAGTCTGCTTACAGACAGGAGGTTAAGGAGCTGGCTGTCTGGTGCAGTCTTAACAACCTGTAGCTTAACACGCTCAAAACTGTGGAGATGATAGTGGACTTCAGGAGAAACCCCCCTGCTCTCCCCCCACTCACCATCATGAACAGCACCGTGACTGCAGTGGAGTCATTCAGATTCCTGGGCGCCATCATCTCTCAGGACCTGAAGTGGGATATTCACATAGACTTCATTGTCAGAAAGGCCCAGCAGAGGCTGTACTTTCTTCGCCAGCTGAGGAAGTTCAACCTGCCACAGGAGCTGCTGAAACAGTTCTACTCTGCCATCATTGAATCCATTCTCTGCACTTCAATAACTGTCTGGTTCAGCTCAGCTACCAAATCTGACCTCAGAAGACTACGGAGGGTAGTCCGGACTGCTGAGCGAATCATTGGTACAACCCTCCCCACTCTCCAAGAACTGTACTTATCCAGAGTGAGCAAAAGGGCTGTTAAATCACTCTGGACCCCTCACATCCAGCACACAACCTCTTTGAACTGTTACCGTCTGGTCGACGCTACAGAGCTCTGAGCACCAGAATGACCAGACACAGGAACAGTTTCTTCCCTCAGGCAATCCATCTCATGAACACTCAACAATAAACGTGGAACACACAACTAATACATTATCCATTCACCACACTCACTTATTTTATCTTTATTTTCTCATTTCTAATTTGCACATACTTGACCTGTACATACGTAGTTGTCTATATTATATATTGTGTTTTTGCTACTTTTTACATTGTCTTTTGGTTAATTGTTGTTCTTCTTTTATTATCGGTGTCCTGTCCTGTTGCTTTCTCTGTTGCACTGTGGAGCTTCTGTCACTACAACAAATTCCTTATATGTGTAAACATACTTGGCCAATAAAGCTCATTCTGATTCTGATAAATCAGTAAGAGGTACCACTACTGTGGAGAAATTACAACACAAAGATCGGTAATATCCTACAAATCCTAAAAAAACGCATAAGCTCTTTTTTTGTCGTCGGAGTGGGAAAATCCTGGATAGCTTGTACTTTAGCCTGCACCGGACGAACTTTACCATTCCCCACCACCTTACCGAGGTACATCACGGTCGCTTTAGCGAACTCACATTTTGTTAAATTGACTGTAAGCCGAGCATCAGATAAACATTGTATCACCGCACAAAGACGTTTTAAATGAGATTCCCAACCATCACATAAAAAACAGCCAAATCGTCCAAATAAACAGAACAGCCCTAAAGACCCGAAATTACTCTGTTCATGAGGCGTTGAAAAGTGGCCGGAGGCCAAAGGTGAGACCCTTGAGCAAGGCACCGGACCCCCAACTGCTCCCCGGGCGCCGCAGCGTTGGCTGCTCACTGCTCCGGGTGTGTGTTCACTGCTATGTGTGTGTTCACGGTGTGTGTGTGTTCACTGCTGTGTGTGTGCACTTGGATGGGTTAAATGCAGAGCACAAATCCGAGTGTGGGTCACCATACTTGACCACACGTCACTTCACTTTAACTTTCTTTCTTCACTTATTAGGTTGTTCTGAATATTTTAAGGATGTTGCTATGTGGTTGTTAGGTTGTTCTGATCATTTTTTAGAGTGTTGTTATGTGTTCAGGTTGTTCTTGACGTATTAGAGTGTTTCTATGCAGTTGCAGGTTAATCTGAGCATTTTTGGAGTGTTGCTATGCAGTTGCTAGGCTGTCTCCTCAAGACACATGATTTGATGAATCATTCATGTCTGGAGCACAAACTCTGGCATGGTAGAGGTTTCATCACATCACTAACTAGCACAAGTATAGTGATGATTGACCTAGTAAACAACACCAATGAGCTGTTTTGCTGTGATGTCAGATAATGTCATCCTTTATCATGAACTTGTCTAAAGTACTTCATACTGTAATACAGTGAGAGTGAGAAGAGATGCATGGCTTCATAAGCAGATGTTGATATAGATGTGATTGTCAAACGGCTCCTGACAGTGTTTCTCTGTGGTTTCTGTACGCTGTTGGTCAGGCATCAGTGCTTCTCAACATTTCATTCAGTCATGGTGTCGACTGAAAAACACTCTTAGGAAAGTTTAATGGTTGCAAGGTTGCATTAAACCAAATGTATTATTTTATTATGATTTATAATTTTATATATATTTACATAATATTTTCCCCCAGGTCCAGGTTGTGAATTTTTTATTTATTTTTTATTTTAGTTAATTATTTAATTGAATTTTATAAGAATTTAATTATATTTTTCATGGCTATTTGAAATGCAATCTCTAATTAATCAATTCGTTTTTTTTTTTTGCTGCAAATGCCTCTTCATATGTGAAATGAGAAACATGTATGTTCTTTTATATTGTTTTTATCCCTAAAACAGACTAGAAAAGGCATCCAAAGTGCCTCTGAGTGTCTAGTGGGTCAGTAAATGAAGTTGAGCATCAAGAGTTCAGTTTCAGACGGTCAGTTTGGTCAGTCCAGGGCTTTTGAGATGTTATTATGCCTCAGTAATAAGCCTCTTTCCTCTCAGTCCTGTGACGGAGCAAATGAACATCAGACTGTTATAATCCAGACTGCTCCGCTCCTGAGAGTCACTTCTGTTATAGGTGCTGTTTATACACTTGCAGATCTGATGTGTGACGGACAAAACCTGAATTAATCAAGTGCATTGAGAAAACATCAATTTCTTACTCAGTATTTTTGTCTTGTTTTCCATTATAAATATCTAAACATTCTTAAATAAAAATACATTTACTGGAGAAGCAAAATGACTTAAGATGTAATGTTTTCTGAAAAATGTAATAAAAGTAAGCCAATTTATGCTTAAAACAAGAACAAATATATGCCAATAGTGTTATTATTTTTCTGACTTCATTTGCAGATAGTTTTTCTCACTTTACATTTTTCAGAAAACAAGACTTGATATTTTCAGTCATTTTCCTTTTTATGTGAATGTATCTTGATTTAGAAATGTTTAGGTATTTGTACTGGAACACAAGACAAATATATTCAGTAAGCTATGAGCTTTTCTATGTTAGTGAGAGATACAGTATCTGCTTGTTTGAGGTCAGTTTTGTTGTTTATGTTCAAAAAATAGTGAATCACTTACGTTTTTTGTATATTTTACTGAAACACATAGTCTTGTGAATTATTTTCCTGCTTGGTGATGCAAAACAAGGGGCAAAAGAGCATAAAAACCATGTGATGTTTGCATGTCCAGCAGTAATCTGTGTAATATCATTATGAAATCAGAACCGTATTCAAGAGAACTGAACTTCTGTCCACTCTGACGTAACCATGATTTCATTCAGATTCTTTGTGTGTTTGAGGTGTTATATATATGTGATAAATACAAGGTGAAAATAAATATTGTTTTCCCTTTAAATTAACTTTATTTATAATTATTTTAAAATGATATAGGGTTATATATTTTCTTGTTTTAAGGATAAAATTACTTGTTTAAATTTTTAAATTTTCTGTTTTTAATTAAATTTTAATTAGTTTTAGCAATTTAGTTGTTTTGTCATTTCTCATTTATTTCATTTTGTTTTCTTTATTATTATTTTTTTTGGTGTGCTGATGCAAATGCATTTGGTCATTCGTGTAAAAATAGAGTAGCATGATAGCATGCCATTCCCATCAAAGCCATATGAATTTCCCGGATGTTTTAAACAGCAATCAAGCAAATGAATGCAGATTCAAAAACCAGTTCTGGCCTTTGATTTATGAGACTGAATAATGAACACAGAGCTGAGACAAAATCACAATTAAACCTGCATTTGCAAGGATTAATTCTCATCGTTAAAATGTATACAAATAAAACTAATCAAAGAGCTTCAACAATCAAACTTTACTAGTTAGCGGTGACAAACAGAGGTCGTATGATCGCACAGATGTGCTTCTGTAGCTTTTTTAAGGAGCGCCTTTTAATGATTTCCAGTTTGATTAATCAGATCCTAATCATTTCATCAGATAAGGGCTCTCGGTTATGAGGTTTAATGCAGCAGGCGCCGCCCCCTCGTAAAATCTGACAAAATCAGCAACGCTTGATTGATAACTCCAGACATGATGCAATCTCCATCTTTATTAAGATGTTGAAAGCTCTGCGGCGTGGCCCGGCGATGTGACCACACGGCCTTTCCTAACCGGAGAGAAAGAAAGAAAAGCGCAGAAAAAAGGAAAAATGTGAGGTATTTGAGCGAGCGAGAGAGAGAGAGAGGAAGAAAGACACAGTGTTGGCCCAGGAATAATTAACAAATAGAGTACAGATGGCAAAAACAGATGGTTTCATTTGGGCCGTCCTGCGGATGGAAGGCCGAGGGCTGATGATAATGGATTCTGCACTCAGATGCTGGACAAACGTCCTTTAGAAACACTGATCAAACGTGCTCAATGCAAAGACTGACAAAGTGACGGTGCTATTGCTGTCTAAAGTTTAAGTGTGAAATGTGAAGTACTTTCTCATATATATCAGTTTCATCCTCCTCCTTGTGAGGTTTCATAGCGGTAGCTGTGAATAAAACAAAGATTTTAGAGTATGTTTTATTAGGAAATGCTATTCCATTAATATAGACATTAATATATTACATTAATATAATAGTGCATTTCTATAGAGTGCATTAGTGGACAGCCACTTTTTTAGCGGTGCTTGTTCCGGAAGTAATTTTCCAAGTTTAACTTCATTGCAAAATACACACACACACACACACGCACACACACACACACCCCCCCCCACACACACACACACACACACACACACACAAGTATTTTGAGAGCGTGGGGGAGTGGGCAGGGTTTAGCACTAGAAGGCGGGACTGTATGATAGTGGGTGTGGTTAAGCTATAGAGGGGTGGGGCTCAGTGCTAGATGGCAGGACTCATCACTAGTGGGTTAAGTGCTAGTCACAATTATTTAAAACATACGTTGAAATTATGTGCACTGATGGCTTTAACAAAAGCATCTACAATCCATTAACAACCTCAAAGCTCATAGTCAGTCTGTCTTTAAAAGTCTTGAGTTAACATTAAAAATAAGAGGAAAATGAATGGAGTTTTTATTTCTTGTGCTCTATAGAATGTCCTTCACAGGTGTGTGTTTACAGGCGATTTGGGATTTGTTTCTTTACTTGACCCTCTAACTCTAGCACTCTCTATTATAATTGTATTTTATCTATTTGTCTTTTTATTAAAAAATAAATAAATAATTATCTGTACTGCGTTAGGCTAAGCAAGGCTTGTAATAGCACTTGCACGTTGTTGCTCTTTTGTTGGTTTTGATTGCTTCTTATGTCCTCATTTGTAAGTCGCTTTGGATAAAAGCATCTGCTAAATGACAAAATAAATAAATAAATAAAATAAACAGGCTGCCAGCAGATTGAACACTTGTTGAAATCAGCCAACGAAATATAAATATAAATTTGCTGTGGTTAGTCTTGTATTCTGTCTGAATCAACATTTAAGCACATGTGATTGTTTCCTGTCATGCCACTCAAATGTTTAAGTTTTTTTTTTAAGAAATTCATATTTAGGCCATATTCAGAAAGGATGCATTCAATTGATCAAAAGTGACAGTAAAGACATAATGTTTCAAAAGATTTCTATTTCAAATAAATGCTGTTCTTTTGAACTTTATTTTCATCAAAGATCCTGAAAAATAAAATATATCACGATTTCCACAAAAACTTTAATTGTTTTCAACATTGATAATAATCAGAAATGTTTGTTGAGCAGTAAATCAGTATATTATTATGATTTCTGAAGATCATGTGACTCTGAAGACTGGAGTAATGATGCTGAAAATACAGCTGCAGATCACAGAAATAAATTACAGTTTAACACATATTCACATAGAAAACAGCTGTTTTAAACTGTAATAATATTTCATATTTTAACTGATTTTACTGTATTTTTGATCAAATAAATGCAGCCTTGGTGAGCAAAAAATGCATTAAAAAATATCACCAACCCCTTATTCCAAACCGTATGATATTTTGAAAGACACTGGCGTCCAACAACATTGACCTTCAAAATGTGTGCTTTTGTAAATGAAGAGTTTTCATTTCTGGCTAAACTATCCCTTTAACTCTTGACATTTTGAATGACATTCATTTATATGAAATGATTTATGTGTGAAACCAATCCGGAGTCTATCTGCTAAGAGGTTTAGGGTTACCGCCAGATAAAGAGAGCGAGTGACACTGGTTATTTAGTTAACAGGCGGTGAGTTCAACATTTGACTGTTTTAAAGAAGCAATCTCTTCCCGAATGCTGGAAGTGTGTCAGCACATGTTGCTCATATAGCCGATGTGATTATAAGAGGTTTTGCCTGAACGTGTGAATCAGTAACATTGATTTTTACACCCGTGATGTCTTCCTGATGGCTCTTGAAAGGCTTCGAGAGCGACACGTTCTCAAAAACGTCTTGGATAATTCGATCCAGGTTGGTTTTAGCAGAAGAAATCACATTCAAATCAAAGCTGTAATGACTCTACAGCTGTGGGCAACTGAAAAGAGCCTTTATCCTCAATTAGGGGCTTGTCAGCAGGGAAAACTCACCTTTAAATTGCACACAATTCTCTCACAGTCGTAGCCGAGCCGTTCGTCCTGAGCTCCCACAGACAGCCGAGCAATTTGCCGTAATCCGTATTGACGGCTCCTCAATGACCTCATCGTGCTGGAGCGGCCTGGGATTTTCTCCAAGACAGCCAATCTAAACAAGCGATTTAACTTTATGTGTGGGACCGAAGCCACTGCGGCGGCGTGATGAATGCGGCGCAGATATGAAGCGCAGGATAAGCCATGCAGAATGTGTTTCAAGGTGTCTTGTGTGGGTTTGCTGTGTGGAATATCAACCTACTACAGAAAACTGCATCTTTTCTTTGTTGCTGCTCTGGGCAATTTCCAAGCTCTGCACACACGACGATCGTTTACACTTTTCCCGACGCGCTGACAAACATGCTTTGATTGGGGCAACACCAGCTGGGACAGTTTTTATTTCTTTGCTTAATTAACGCTCTGTGCTTCTGAGACCTTCCAGAGGTTTGAAGCCACTGGCGTCTGAAGTTTTTCTTCTTTAGCTTTCGCTCCTTTCACCCTCGAGATGCACAATAGAAGCAGTTGTTCCCATACAGCCAAAAAAAGTACTGTATATTATACAGTATATTGTACAATTTATCAATAAAGAAATAAATATATATGAATAAAAATTAAAATATTTTATAAATGCATATATTTCATAAATATATGTATGAATACATTTCAAATATATTATTATTATAAATAAAAAGTGTTAAAATTACTTAAAAAAGGGAAAAATAAGAAACATTACTATTGGACTTTATATCAATATGGCTATAAAAAATAAAATAAAAAGTAATAATAATAATATAAACAAATACTAAATAAAAACAAAATAAGAAGTATTACTATTGTAATATTTTATAGTAAAATAAAAAAAGAGTATTTAAGAAAAGTGATACTAATAATTTTGTTTTACATTATAACTGTAAAATTACATAAAATGATAATATTATGGCTTCTCAATTTCTTCATTTTCAAACAGAAAACTGCAGGTATCCTTTAAAGCATGTTAATGAACACATTGCCACGCTTCACTGAGAAAATAAAAATGAAAAAATAAAATGTATATAATATTCAAAATATATATATATGTATTATATGTTTGGCCATTTTTGAAAATAGATTTTAAAAATATCCACGTATTTGTAAAAGCATTAAAAATCCATAAAAACACATTTAGATATTAATATAGAGTATGAAGGTTGAAACTATATTTCAAAAATATATTTAATTTAGCTTTAGGGTTTATAACATGTAGTTAGCATATATTTAAAATATATTTTGTCCATCAAAAAAAATAAATTCCCCCCATATTAGTTAAGAAAATCCAGAACTTTAAAAAAAAAAAGGAAAATAAAAGCCACCAGTACAAAGTATGATAAATGCAAATATATTCTCTGACATTTGAAAGCCAAGCGTCACATTTAGTGTTTTCCCACCTCGGGTGGGTTTTTCCTGCTAATGAAGCAGTTCCTAGGGCTTAACCTTTCTGCGGCGTCTGTGAACCTGCCACTTTAGAGACCTTCATGTTAACTGTTCCTCGTTACTCTTGCACTTTCTGGATGCAGCTCTCATCGCCTCCATTCACATGCTGAAACAAATCGAGCAGAATCATTCATAAAAACGAACCAGAAGCGTGAGGATATGCGTTCCCAGCGCAGCTTTATTAAAATGCATATGTTTAATTTATGATCCAGGACGTTCAAAGGAGATCAGCTGTCTGGGAATGAAGTCCGACATTCCTTCGCCATATGTATTCCCTCCTGTGTTTTCATTCATCCCGGCCGCTGTCTACATCACAGGAGCACGACGTGTCGAGAGAAATCCCACCTGAAGCTGAAAAATCATAACGCATTACTCTGAAAAGCACAATACTGGCTGAGCTTCGCAATTCACCAAAGTTTCCCAAGGAAAAGTACTCCTCTGTTCGTGATGATTTATTTGAGGGCTTTTAGTTTTTAGGAAGAATGGAGAGCTGGAGTCACATTTGAAAGGTTAATAGTTTTTTTTTTATGTTTTGTTGTTGTCATTTTTTTCTTGAATCAAAATATTTTTACTAAATAATGAATATTTTTGTACTTATAGTATAATAATATTATTTTAATATGTAATAAATTAATATCATAATATTAATATTAATATTTTAAAATAAAAATACTATTAGTAATATATATATATATATATATATATATATATATCTACGGATGGATTATGTAAAAAATATACAGTATAAGTTTATTATACTGTATATAAAATACAATAATATATTTCATATAGATTATATATGACCCTGGACCACAAAACCACTCATAAGGGTAATGTTTTTGAAATTGACATTTATACATAATCTGAAATCTGTAAAATAAATAATCTTTTCATTGATGTATGGTTTGTTAGGATAGGACAATATTTGAAAATCTGGAATCTGAGGGAGCAAAAAAATCTAAATATTGAGAAAATCTCCTTTAAAGTTGTTCAAATGAAGTTCTTAGCAATGCATATTACTAATCAAAAATGAAGTTTTGATATATTTACGGTAGGAAATGTATCAAATATCTTCATAAAAACATGTTCTTTACTTAATATCCTAATGATTTTTGGCACAAAAGAGAAATCGATGATTTTGACCCATACCATGTATTGTTGGCTATTGCTACAAATACACCCCAGCGACTTAATTTATAATATAGTGTATAATAAATTACATAATATATGTAGTAGACATTACATGGTTGTGTATTATATTATAATAGATATTATAGATAATATAGATAGAGAGATATTTGTATTAAAAATGTATACGTAAATTATAACAATAATATTATAATCTATTTAATGTATCATACTATTATGTTTATATTACTATAGTAATATATATATATATTACAGATTCATATTATATTTTACTGCACTGTACTATAATACGCTAATGTATTATATTAAATATAGATAGATTAATTACTTTGTCATGCTTATATATTTAAATTCTACAAATTTTTAAATATATTAATTATAAGCCATAACATTAATAATCTAAATATTATCCTACTATATTATATTTATATTTATACAAAAACAAATATGTTGTGAATTTAACTAAACGTTTATTAAGTGTAACTGTGAAATGCAGTGCATTGGAAGCATGTTATGAGAAATGCTGCTGTATTTCACATCTCTGTGTTAAATGCGATGAGTGTAATGGGTTAATTCTCTCAGTGCTCCTGGGCCTATTCAGCATCACATCTATTGGAAAGCTGTCATCGCTCACTGTGTTTTTACAGTACCAATAGCAGGTGGGCCACTGTCTGGACCGCTTGCCTCTGGCTATGGCTTTATAACACCCATATTTCAAAACATCTCATGTGTGAACCATAGAGGAGGGAGGGCTGTCTGAAAACCATCCTGAGTTCAATAAAACCCTAGTTTGTGTAACGTCACTCAATCACATCCTTCAGCTAATCATCCCGCCGTCACCCGGCGACGTTCATCTCACCAGTCTCCAGAAATTAAAGCACACGCTTGTCCTTCATCTGATTTGTGCGTTTATCCGCAGCGCTCACCTTCTTTGATCAAAACAAGGAATGTGAAGGATTTGAAGGCATGCTGTGCGGTTAAAGAGTCTCTCCTGGGGCGACAATTAACACTCGCCGTTCTCCAGCGATAGTTCACGCCGATCATACCAGTTGTGATGCTTGAATCCCAATTTTAATTACCATTAAGGCTAGCAGCAGGCCAAGTTAAAAAGGGAAATTAAATACTTCAAAAATATACTGGAAAGATGACTGTAGAGCCTGATTTAACACTCAAACTGAGACAGTGACCGAGAGAGCGTTTTAGGATGAGATGCTGTTGTGCTGTTTGTTTATGATGCAGATTATGTAATGCAATCTGCATAGCTCTAATTCATGAACAGTCATGTAAACATATTTAAGAGGTCGAGATACACACGGCACAACAGTGACTGCAAAACCTTTCTTTTCTTCCAGAATTATTTTTCTTGTTTATATAAAAAAATAAGAATTTCAGAAAATTTATCAAAAAAAAATTTTAAGCATGGACCAAATCAACCAGCTTTAACATTAATCAGAATATTGCAACTTTTAATTGAAGTACAGTATTTGAAATCTGAAAAAAAAAATTTCAGTCTTTTACAAGGAAATTAAACTACTCATATATATGTTACATGTTGATCTGTTTTAGTTGTGTTTTGTCATGTCTTCCGTTGATCTAGTTTTCCTTAGTTGCCCTGATTAGTTAATTAGCTCCTCACCTGTTTCTGTTTCCTTCATTACATTCAGTACTTTAAGCCTGTGTTCTCACCAAGTACATGTGTTTGCTACCCCTTGCTTCTGAACTTTCTCTGTTTTGACTTTTCATTAAAAGACTTTATTTTTGATTATCCTTCGTCGTGTGCTTCTTTAGCAAGCACCAACGTAACAATATATAATCCTATAATAATAATAATAGACATATTTGAATGAATGTACATACATTTATTATATATTTGTTATTATATTTATTTAACTTACTGATCTACTAAGCTTATTATTATTATTATGAGACTAAATCTATCTATTTTTCTAATAGACTGTATTGCTTTGAAAACATGCAAACTTTAATCTTTAAAACTACTTGAAACTAAAAAACTTTGAAGTTTGTCCTGGCAAACATTTTTTATCTAGTTTTATTTTACGGTATTTTTGTGCCATGTATATGTGTGTGTTTATGTTTGTGTGTTTATATAATATATATTATATTTGTTTTATTTGAATATTTTTATATTATATATTTTGTTTTACCTGTGTATCATGTCGTCATTTTTTTTATTAAATTGTCTCATTTGCAAAGCTTTACAAGATGCATAAAACTATTAAAGTACACAGGCTTTTTTTCTTTTCTATCAAGCTCAAATACTGTTAACATTCCAAAACAAAGGCAAATTTTCAAAAAAAAAAAAAAAAAAGAGAGAGAGATAAATTTTGATTTGTGAGGGGAAAAACACAGAATTCCGAATTTATATATTGCAATTATGAGTTTTTTTGCAATTGCGAGAAAAAAGTTACTCAGTTCTGAAATACAAACTGAGATACAAAAACATTTCTAAGATATTACTGCATATTTTCTCCAGCAATCTGGTAACCTAGAACAGCCGGCGTCCATGAAAAATGAGCAAAATAAAGTCAGGCGGAGAGCGCTATCAGTGTCAAGTGTGATATCTGTGAGAGGATGTTTGGTCTGGCCTCGCAAAAGCATTTTAACTTTCCCACATTAACAGGCAGGAATTAAAGGAAAGGTTGATATTGAGAGACCACATCATAAAAGTTGATAGAAATGTTAATTAAATCCAGAAATCCTTGCCTTTTTTACATGACAGACATATGCATCAAAATCTGTGATGTTTGGATCTCTTTTTCATAATCGTATGCTCATAAACCTTTAGCACAGACCTGCACAGTTTGATCGAGTGCCCTGAAATGGCACAGAAATGGATATTCTGCTGTCACTTCCTTTAAAAAATGGCTGCAGAATGAGCAATTACGGTCTCATTCTCAGACCATTGTGTTTGGTCATTTAGTTCTGACTCCATTTAGACGAAACGCTTTATCACAAGACACTAGCCGCTTTTAATTGTCAATTAATTTTCTTTTAGAAGAACTGCCATATAATGAATATCCTTTTATTCACTTTTTATTTGTCTCAGTGATAGCTCAATTATTTTTTTATAAGCCAGTGATGTTGTGATATCTGTATATTCAGACCAAATGGCCTCTGGTTTCATTGCAGTGATGATAAGAGAATGAATTGTTCACGGGACTGGATTTGTTCGTTTCTTTGCCCAGGGCGGCTGGATAAACGTTGGTCATTGCCATGAAAGCTCTTTTCTGAATACATTAAACCTTGAGACAGTAGATCTTGTTTGTGGAAATGTTTGTGATGGACTACAAAGGGCCAATATATGGAAGCTTGTTTCCGCCACTGGATAAAATATAAAAAAGGTAATTGGGACTTTTCACAATTCAGATTTTTTTTTCTTGTAATTCTGAGATTATATCTCACAATTTGGATTTTTTTATTGCAATCCTGATTAAAACAAAGTCAGAATTGCGAGATATAAACTCAGAATTACAAGATATAAAATCAGAATTGAGACATAAACTCAGAATTGAGAGATATAAACTCAGAATTGTGAGATATAAACTCAGAATTGAGATATAATCTCAGAATTGTGAGATATAAACTCAGAATTGAGATATAATCTCAGAATTGTGAGATATAAACTCAGAATGGCAAGATATAAACTCAGAATGGCAAGATATAAACTCAGTATTGTGAGATATAAAATCAGAATTGAGACATAAACTCAGAATTGAGAGATATAAACTCAGAATTGTGAGATATAAACTCAGAATTGAGATATAATCTCAGAATGGCAAGATATAAACTCAGAATTGCAAGATATAAACTCACAATTGTAAAATATAATCCCAGAATTGAGATATAAACTCAGAATTGCAAGATATAAACTCAGAATTACAAGATATAAACTCAGAATTGTGAGAGATAAACTCAGAATTACAAGATATAAACTCAGAATTGTGAGATATAAACTCAGAATTGTGACACAAACTCTGAATTACGAGACAAACTCTGAATTGTGAGATTTAAACTCAGAATTACAAACATAATCTTATAATTGTGAGATATAAACTTTGAATTATGAGACATAAACTAAGAATTGCGAGATATAAACTCAGAACTGTGAGATATAAACTCAGAATTGAGATATAAACCCTGAATTGCGAGACATAAACTCAGAATTGCAAGACCTGAACTCAGAATTGCAAGATATAAACCCCGAATTGGGAGATATAAACCCCGAATTGTGAGATATAAACTCAGAATTGAGATATAAACTCAGTTACGAGAGACAAACTCAGATAAACTTCAAAATACAAGACATAAACTCAGAATTGCAAGATATAAACTCAGAATTGAGATATAATCTCAGAATTGAGAGATATAAACTCAGAATTGAGAGATATAAACTCAGAATTACAAGATATAAACTCAGAATTACAAGATATAAACTCAGAATTGCAAGATATAAACTCAGTATTGTGAGATATAAACTCAGAATTACAAGATATAATTACGAGACATAAAATTAGAATTACAAGATATAAACTCAGAATTGTGAGAGATAAACTCAGAATTGAGATATAAACTCAAAATTGCAAGATATAAACGTCTGGGTTACTTATGTAACCTCAGTTCCTCGAGGGAACGAGACGGTGCGTCAAACGACGCTGTAGGCGTTCCCCAAAGCGTCGTTTGATGCAGCTCGAGTTCCTGAAGAGGAACTTAGAATTACAAGATATAAACTCAGTATTGTGAGAGATAAACTCAGAATTGAGATATAAACTCAGAATTGTGAGATATAAACTTCGAAATTCGATACAAACTCTTGCGAGACATAAAGCCGAATTGCAAGACAAACTCTGAATTACGAGACAAACTCTGAATTGTGAGATTTAAACTCAGAATTACAAACATAATCTTATTAGAATTGTGAGATATAAACTTTGAATTATGAGACATAAACTCCGAATTGTGAGACATAAACCCTGAATTGCGAGACATAAACTAAGAATTGCGAGATATAAACTCAGAACTGTGAGACATAAACTCAGAATTGAGATATAAACTCAGAATTGTGAGACATAAACTCAGAATGGCAAGATATAAACTCAGAATTGAGATATAAACTCAGTATTGTGACATATAAACTCAGAATTGAGATATAAACCCTGAATTGCGAGACATACATTTAGAATTACAAGATATAAACTCAGAATTGTGAGATATAAACTCAGAAATGAGATATAAACTCAGAATTGAGACATAAACTCAGAATTACAAGATATAAACTCAGAATTGAGAGATATAAACTCAGAATTGAGAGATTTAAACTCAGTATTGTGAGAAATAAACTCAGAATTGAGAGATAAACTCAGAATTGAGACATAAACTTAGAATTACAAGATATAAACTAGGAATTGTGAGATATAAACTCAGAATTGTGAGATATAAACTCAGTATTGTGAGAAATAAACTCAGAATTGAGAGATAAACTCAGAATTGAGATATAAACTCAGAATTGAGATATAAACTCAGAATTGAGAGATAAACTCAGAATTGAGACATAAACTTAGAATTACAAGATATAAACTAGGAATTGTGAGATATAAACTCAGAATTGTGAGATATAAACTCAGTATTGTGAGATATAAACTTCAAAATTCGATACAAACTCTTGTGAGACATAAAGCCGAATTGCGAGACAAACTCTGAATTACGAGACAAACTCTGAATTACAAGACAAACTCTGAATTGTGAGATTTAAACTCAGAATTACAAACATAATTTTAAAATTGTGAGATATAAACTTTGAATTATGAGACATAAACTCAGAATTGTGAGACATAAACCGTCAATTGCGAGACATAAACTAAGAATTGCGAGATATAAACTCAGAACTGTGAGACATAAACTCAGAATTGAGATATTCAATTGTTTCTATATATACTTCCATAGAAATCCTCTAATGAGGATTATTATTTTTTATCTTTAGTGTTAAAATAAATTCTTGACATGTGAGATGCTTTCTTCATGTAAAAGTTGATACGTCTATCATATTTATTTTATTTTGCAATCCTAACAATACACTAGTTGCATTTTATTTTTTGCGTCGTTTTGGGGCTGAGAAGCGCAGCTTTGATTTCCAGCTGTTCTCAGAGCTTCAGCAGCTGGTGTTTCTCTGCGTCATTACTATGTTCACTGATCATTCCTCTCAATGCATCACACACCGACATAAAGAAACAAACGCTTTTTTTCAGACCAAATAAATAGTGTGATTGCAGAGGGACCTGATTGTGGGTGCATACGAGATGTGTTTGGGAAAACATTAGTGAAGATGTATTAAATAGCGTAAGCATTATCTGTTCTGCTGAGATATAGAGCGTCAGTGATACAGAGCAGCTGGAGATCCAGGAAATGAATTCATTTTCATTTAGCGCCTAACAGAGACACAAACGCTGTGGCCTCAGTGAGTTTGTGGATGTGCTCCGTGCAGCGAGCCGTGTCTGAGTAAAGTCATACGGTAAATGTTAACCAGAGCTCTGCCTGGTTAATTTGAATGGAATCAGCCACAACAGGAAGAGGAAAGTAGCTGAATTATAATTTTAAAATAAATTGTGATGGTGATGCATTCTGGGAAATTATTCTTTTTTTTTTTTACTTTTTAAAACATGTAAACATTTAAATTGTGCTGCCTCAATCCAGATTCAACTTAAATTCACAAAGGAATTGGGAATTTAAATTCATTCTCTGTTCAAATCTGAATAGTACACAAACCTGGTTTAAAAAAAAGCATGCATTCAAATTGAAAACACTGCCACCAGACTGTCTTACACGTAGTTGCTAAAGTTTTTTTTTGCTTTAGTTCTCTGTCATCTTGTACCAAGTGAGCTGAGGGAAAAAATCGGTGCATGATGCCCCTGAATGTTGAGGAAATAAGGATACAGTAACATGTAATACTCTTAGCCTGCCGGTAATGCTCACTAATGCTAACATAATATGCGTTATGTAAACTGAATTAGCAGACACATAAACAAGTTCATAAACCCTCAAATGGCCATGTGGAAAAGAGTAGGTCTGTTGTTGTGAAGTGCAGGAAATATTCTTGCAGGAAGATTAACGCTAAGATATTGTGTTGGTGGGCTTCAAATCAGACAAGACTTTTAAAAATGACTGGAAGATAGATCGACATGCGCTTCATTGCTGGCAAAGGTTTTGGAAAAACTCCTTAAAGGGATAGTTCACCCAAAAAAGAAAATTTGCTGATAATTTACTCACCCTCATTCCATCTGAGATGTAGATGACTCTTAAAGACGATTTGTAGCTGAAACTGTGGCGCTTGGTGATTCATAAAATGCAAGTCAATGGCTGCCATCACTTCGAGAGTCAAAAAAATCATATCAATGTTTATAAAATTAATACCTGTGGCTCCTGTTTTATGAAGTGCAACGATTGGTCTATGCAAGAAACTGAGCATTATTTACAGCTTTATTAGCTGTAATCCAGAGCCTCAGGCAATAAGGAAGCCTGATTCTTTTCTGTGAACTGGTTCTTTCAGACAGTTTGTTTAAATTAACTGGTTTAATTCACTATTTTATGTAATCATGCAATTAAGTCATATACACAATTAAATTATTAAAGCACCCAATAATGTGGTGAAATGTGGATGATTGAGTAACTTGTAGATCTGTGCTGCTCGAGCAGAAAACTGATTTAGACGCTACAGTCCGCTTTGGTTCAGCTAGTTCACCAAAAAGAACTGGAAGAATGATTCGTTCTCAAACTGGACATAACTCCAGACCATTTCCCTGAGGCTCTGGATTACAGGTAATAATGTTGTAAATAATGTTCAGTTTCTTGCACAGACTGATCGTTTAACTTCATGAGACCTCAATAAATCATCAGGAGCCATGGATATTAGTTTTACACAACTTGATATACTTTTTTGACATTCAAAGTGATGGCAGCCATTGACTTGCATTTTATGAATCACAGAGGACCACAGTTGCAGCTAAAAACCTTCTATGCAGTTCTGCTGAAGAAAAAATCACCTACATCTTGGATGGCCTGAGGGTGAGTACATTTTAATTTCTGGGTGAACTATCCCTTTAACTCAGACAAGACTTTTAAAAAGGGCTGGAAGATAAATTGACATGCACTTCTTTGCTGGCAAGGCTTTGGAAAAACTCCTTAACACATCTTATTGGCCAGGCGAGGTCTTCTGCTCCCAGCCTGACTGTGAGACTCTCCATCATCAGCATTCAGCCGAGGGAAGCGTCAGAGGAAATATATCCAATTAGATCACTCCGATCGATCTCTGCCTGTGTTTGCAACATGCTCAAGTCAGGCCATCTTTCCTGTAGCGGAACACAACAGGCTGATTTGATTAGCGCTGGATTGAAGTACATTTAGCCCGACGGTAAAATCTCAAAGCCGATACGTGATGAATGAAATGACAATAAGTGAAGGTAAACAATGAACTGGACGAACTTAGTTAGGAACATTACATGTGGCAGACAACGGGTGCTTTTTAATATGTCGCTCTGCGGTTACTAAAGTGTTTTTGATTGATGCAAGAATGTGGGTGGTTGCTAGGGTATTCTGGGTGGTTACTGGCATGTCTTGTGTGGTTGCCTTAGTGTTATGGGTTATTGCTGCAGTACAGTGCTCTGGGTTGTTGCCAGGGTGTTCCAGGTGGTTGTTAGGGCATTGCTAGCTGGTGTCTATTGTGCTCTGGGTGGTTGCTAGGGCAATTCTGGGTGGTTGTAAGAGTCTTCTGGGTGGTTGCTAGAACATTGTTTGGGTGTTCTGGGTGGTTGCTAGGGCAATTCTGGGTGGTTGTAAGGGTCTTCTGGGTGGTTGCTAGGACATTGTTTGGGTGTTCTGGGTGGTTGCTAGGGCAATTCTGGGTGGTTTTAAGGGTCTTCTGGGTGGTTGCTAGGATATTGTTAGGGTGTTCTGGGTGGTTGCTAGGGCATTCTTGGTTGTCATTAAGGTGTTGTGAGTGGTTGCTAGGACATTCTGGGTGGTTTCTAGGGTGTTCTAGGTGGTTACTTGGGCATTCTGGGTGGTTACTAAGGTGTTCCGAATGGTTGCTGTTGCCTAGGTGGTTCTTGGGGTTTTCTAGGTTGTTGCTAGAGCATTGCTAGGAAGTTACAAGGTCATTCTGGGAGGTTGCTATGGCATCCTGCGTGGCTATTATGGTGTTCTTGGGGATTTCTAGGGTGTTCTAGGTGGTTGCCAGGGTGTTGTCTTTGCTTACTAGGATGTTTTGGGTGGTTGCTAGGGTGTTTTTATTAGTGTCTTGTGTTAAAAGTCCACCGTCATACCTTAAGCCAATGTGTGTCTATGATATTTTATGATAACATTATAAACCTGATCACTTAGTAAAATAACACACCTCTCCTTAGTATTTGCTTGTTGTAGTGAACACCACTTGTGCAAACCAGAGCTACAGGGATCCCGTGAATTTGTTTAGCTTTGCAATTAGCAGCTAAATGATTGTTTGCTGATATTTGGATTTCGAGTGCTTTGGATTAGCAGATATCTAGAGCAAACAATATTGATTTTGTTTAGATAATTATGTGCACCACTGTAAGCAATGCAAATAATTATGGGATGGAATCTGATGCTGAAGTCTTTCTGACTTCAACACAATAGCGACAACAGCATTACATGACAAATCTAAATTGCCTTTTTTAAATGCACGCAATCTGGCCTGTTCCCGGATATCTGCAATTACAGCAACTCTAATCCTCATGAATGCATTTCCACACTGAGGTCCACTAGAGCAGTTTTTTGCAGTATTGTTGGGTTGCAGTCCAGCCCATGACGTGGTGCACACGCGTGCTGCATGTCCGTAAAGCAGCGCGACATGTGCAACTGATCCTAATTCACAATGGCTCCATTGTCTGGGTGAACGCGGGAGTATTACAGCACGGCCTGTGATCTGTATACAAATGAGATCCAGCATATTTGACTTCGGCCGTCAGAATGGCAAGTGCTGCTCCGCTGTTGGCATACAGCGTTCAACTCTGACTGACGCAGTGGGGATTGAATGAGACAGCGATTTGAACCGCATCCAACACTCTCTGCATTTCCAACTTGGTAAACAGAGTGTGGGCTCATCAGGGATTATGTGCAATTGTCCTTTATGGATGCACATAACTAATGCGTCTGTGTTTAGATTAGAAGCACACAAAGAAAGCATTACATCCAAGATTAAAGGAATAGTTCACCCCCCCCCCCCCCCAATATTTGCTGTTAATTTACTCAGCCTCAGGCCATTCAAGATGTAGGTGACTTTTTTTATTGAGCAGAACAGTATAGAAAATGTTTAGCTGAAATTCTGGTCCTTGGTGACTCGTATCATGCAAGTCAGTGGCTGCCCATTTTTGAGAATAAAAAAAGCATATCAATTAACACTAAATTAATTCCTGTGGCTCCTGATTCTATATTGAAATCTTATGAAGAGGAACGACTGGTCTGTGCAAGAAACTGAACATTATTTACAGCATTATGTAACTGAGGTCCAGAGCCTCAGGCAAACAGTCAGGAGTGATACATTTCATCAACTCGAACTGAACATCTGAAACAGTTCATGACTCGAGCAGCACAGATCTACAAGTTACTCAATCAAAACTCCCTTTCAGACACTTGACAGTCACTACGACTCAAAATGAGCCAAAATAGTGGCATATATGATCCTGTGATGAATGAATCATTCAGCGCTCCAGGTAAATGAACTAGTGAATTGAAACACACTGTCCAAAATAATCAGTTTGAGGAAAATAATCACATTTCCCTGTTTGCCTGAGGCTCTGGATTACAGGCTTCATAAGGCCTCACTATATCGTCCGGAAAAAAGGGTATTAATTTTGTGTTCCTTAATATGCTTTTTTGACTCTTGGTAGCTGCTGACTTGCATTTTATGAATTACCAAGGACCACAGTTTCAGATAAAAATCTTCTGTTCTACTGAAGAAAAAAAGTCACCTACATCTTGGATGGCCTGAGGGTGAGCAAATTAACAGCACGTTTCCATTTTTGGGTGAACTATCCATTTAACTGAAAAAGGTAGGCATTTTAAAACATCCACTGAATCAACACAAAGTACACATGTCTAAAAACAGTAAAGTGCATCATCCAGACAGCCTTGTGTTCAATATATCAGCATCAGTAAGCAGTTCTCTGATGCTTTTCTTGGGTTTCAGTCTCACGGCCATTAGATGCTGAACATCGTTTATCTTGAGGGTCATTAATTATTTGTGTGTAGTTATTTATTGGCACTTACTCTTGGAAAACTCATATCTCTGCAAACTTTTTTATCAGCGAGGAGGATGATTTTCCATCTCGCACAAGAGTCTTTTTTCCCCCACACGATAGAATCGCTTTCTGCACCTCCATATACAATAACAATCAATCACGATAAATTTGTCTCTGGGATGAGGTTCAAAGTTGCCTGTTTCTTTGACAGCTCTGCCTTCGATGGAAAATTATATGGCATAACAAGTAATCGAAATGCCTATTGTGATGCCGAGACCCGGGTGAAAGGCGAGCGCGAGGAATATCATCTTTCGCTTTGAAATCAGATGGAGGCAACATGCGGTCTGTACGCAGCTCAGCGGGAGAACACGGCTGTTCGGTGAGGAGAGATTGCAGAAACGCTGCTGCTGATGCGATGACCTCATCCCCCCGAGCCACCCTCCTGCTGCTCGATGTGACCAGAATATAGGGGACAACTGGCCTCCACCGCCGGAGGAGCTGTGTAATTTGGAGCGGCGCCCCTCTCGCTGCGTCTGAAGGCCAAGTACATCCGAAAGCACTTACTCCACAAACAGACTGCTTTTGAAGGTCATCGGAATTCTTTAAAGCAACAGGTTGAGAGGCTCGACGTTTCCCAAAGTCTCAGAGTGGATCTAATATTTAGTGTTCTGATGACACGGAGGTCGAGGATCGGTTGACATTTACATAATTCCTGTAATTGAGTAAATATTTAGCCGCTGTGTATTTTCCGGTGTCGCTCGCAGCTCTTGTCTCGTGTGTTGTGCCTCCGGGCATAGATTGGGAGCATTTGTACCATACTTTGCTCGACCACACACACACACACACACACACACACACACACACACATACATGTTGGTTTTTGTGGTTTATGGGGACTCTCCATAGGCATAATGGTTTTTATACTGAACAAACTGTGTGTGCTATTGTCATACCCATGCCATTATACAAATTTGTGTCCTCATAAACCACATAAACATGCACACACTCACACACTCACTCACTCACTCACTCACTCACTCACTCACTCACTCACTCACTCACTCACTCACTCACAATAGGCGTAATGGTTTTTATACTGTACAAACCGAATTTTCTATCGCCCCACACCAACCCTACACCTAAACCTACCCCTTACAGGAAACTTTCTGCATTTTTACATTTAAAAAAAATAATAATAATTCTGTATGATTTATAAGCCTTTTGAAATATGGGGGACATGGGGAAATGTCCTCATAATCCCCTTCTCCTTTAATACCTGTCATACCTGTGTCATTATACAAACTTGTGTCCTCATACGTCACAAAACACACACACACTGCAACAAGTGCACACTGGCATCAGCTCAGCACAGTTTAATACCGCGAGTAAATACTTTTGAAAAAGTTTTTTAAAATATGCCATTCTTTATAACCAACAATTTGATGATGAATAGTTCATTTAAATAGTTTGTTGTCTGTCTCTCTGTATATTTTTTTATAATTATAATTTTATTATATTTACACTTAAAATTTTTAGATTGATAGTAGGCTACTGTTTATTTTATAATATATAGTCTGATGTTATTTAATTATTAGTTATTTAATTTCTAATTTAATTACTATCATCTATCCATCCATCCATCCATCCATCCATCTCTCTAGTTTATATTGATGAAGTGGGTGAAGTAAATGTTTAGATGAGGGGAGGGGTTTGTGTTGTTAGCGCCCCGCCCACCTGAGTTCGGACCAATGGGCTTGCCCTGCGTCCCGCTGTAACCGAGCACACAATCATTCGCAGCGAGCGGCGCTGGGTTCACATCATCACACCTCCTGCCGAACCGAGAGCGAGCGCGAGCGCATGAACTAACAGATGACCCCGCGCTCCTCCATCTCTCCCGCAATAGAATGACGGAGAGTGACGCGGATGTTTGTCGAGCTCTACCTTTATCTGAACGGACTTCTGCGCTGAGACCAGTCTGAGCTTCTGTCTCCGCAGCGAACTTCTTCAGATCTCTCTCTCGGAGTAACACCGCGCTCCTGCTTCGTAGTTGTTGCATGTGTGGATGAGAAGCGCTTCTGCAGACTCGGTCGTGTCTCATATGTCTGATTGATATGCGCGTGTTTTCTAAAACTAAACTGAAGAGTGTTAGAATGAACCCTAAACACTGAGCGGGTGATATTTGTCTCTCCGGCGGCGCAGTCCAC
Source organism: Barbus barbus (assembly GCF_936440315.1). NCBI lineage: Eukaryota > Metazoa > Chordata > Actinopteri > Cypriniformes > Cyprinidae > Barbus > Barbus barbus. Next base: position 29,437,983 of record NC_136756.1, on the reverse strand, counting down.
AGTTATTGACCGTAGTGCGGACATTCACAGCACTGACAGAAGATCATCTCAACACTTGCTCCACTGTCTGCCATCAGCCGAGACACAGATGCGAATGAAAGTCGACTAAAGCAAGAGGAATATACGTGTCCAAGTGTGCTGTAGTGATGCTGCAAGTGGAAATGATCCTATTCGTGGGTGTGATTCTGTGGATGTGTGTATTTAGTCAAGAGCCCAGCTCAAAGGTGATGGCTGATCGATACGCTGTCTACTGGAACCGAACCAACCCCAGGTGAGCGGATCGGTGCGATTATATTCGCCGCTGCTTTGCGCGAGCTTTGTATACGCGACACTTTCACTTTGCATTGACATTTATAGAGAGATATTAACATGCATGCGGGTTTAAAGTGCGGTAATAGCTAATTTAAAAAAATATTAAGATGAAGGATAGATTGAATGTAGACGCTTTATCGATTGATCGATACAATCAAGCGCATCGGTCGCGTTTCTGCGATTATTCGTAATTTGTTATTTTTAAATTATAAATCGTGGATTAAAAAAACAATCAGAACAGTCTAATTCCGTTGATTTATATGGATGCACATGTTGTATCATAAACAAAAGTCAGTAAGAGATTAAACAATCACAGTTAAAAAAATCAATAAAATAAACGCGGATTTTATTTTTTTGGACTATATTGGATGGCACGCATTTATTGACAGATCGTCACAGTTTTCCGTCGCTGCGCGTGCCGATCGGACGTTATATTGTAAAGTTTACTTCAGTGTTTGATTCCGTACTGTGTGTGTTTCATTCTCATTCAGGTGGTTTCTTAAGGCGTGGTGCATTTTTTCAGTTTGATACATATTTAAATCACTGATCCACAAAAATCTATAATTAATCGAACTCTTTCCGAGACGAAGGTTGCACTGTGAATGAATTCGTGTGGCTTTGAAACGTCGATTCACTGACAGTGAAACTCTGAAATAAAAACTGTATGTAATATATGAAGTAACACATAAATGCTGTTCATTATCCTGAAATTATTTGACCTGATACATGAATTAAAAAGCAGGTGTAAACCCTATATTTGTGATATTAAGGGCCGCACGGTGAAGGGCAGCAGACGGGATCTGTTTCTCATGAATGAACACAACTGTGCAATTCTCAGTTCAGAAATAAATACATGTTAAAATATCTTACTTCAATGCACTTAAAGATTATTTACACAAGATCACAGTTTTTATATTTCTAGACCAAACAAGCAATAATGCAGGTTAACGTGCTTCATATGTTTATTTTCTTTCTAATTAAGAAAACAAGTTAAAATGTGCTACAGAATATAACTCCAGTCTACATGACCATTCATGTTTAGTTTATTTATTTATTTTATTTGTATATCAGTCACTGTCTTTTTCTGCATAACCTGTTATTTAAAATCTGTAGGCTAAATATGATTGAATATTTTCATAAAAGCATTAAAGTCTTTATTTTTTCAATGCATCTCCAGCACAGCGAAAATAATAGGTTGCATATCATATTTAAAAGTTGTTTGAAAGCAGCAGACAGTTTTGAAACCTGCCGTCAGAGTGAATAGATCTCTGCTGATTAGAAGTTTTGCGGTCAGAATTACTCTCCTGCGTCCAGAGCGCCGTTTATTTATGTGACACTTTGTTTAAACAGAAAAACTCAAAGTCAGGTTTCATTTGATATGTGATGCTGAAAAGCCACGGCTTCATTTGGTCGCACGGTTTGCAAGCCAGATGACATTCTTTTTCATAATTAACAATAAAAGTTTAATTGCAGTTTGCAAAAAAAAAGAAATATTTCACAATATAAAGTATTTTTTCTCCTCCATGTTTTTGGGGAAATAACCCTAGTTCCCAGAATCACAGATGGTTTGCAGTGATTCACGTCAAGGCCTGTAAGAATCCAGTGGTTTCCGAAGTCTTTTATTGTCTTGTTTTTGCTGGAGGGAAGCAGATAGACTCATAGAAAGCATGTTTTGTGTCCAGTAACTCATTTTGATGTGCAATAATCTTGTTGGGTTGACTTGTACAGCATCAGAATGATCTGAAAAAGAAGTGCATATGAGATGAATTTTTTATATCTGGAAATTCTAGTTGTGTGTCTACTCTGTTTGTATTCATCACATGAGCTCTGACTGAATATCAGAAGGGCAGATAGATTGACTCGGGCCATCTGTTGGCTGCCCGCACCTCCTTTCTGAGTATGAATCGTTAATTGGTTAATTACTCGCTGCACCTTTGGCACACTAAACAGCCGTAATGAGGACGCCGTACCGTTTCCCATGCTCAAGAAACCCTGCTAGCCAGATTTCCCTCTGACTTCCTTCCCCTTTAGCTGCGACTCTCTTTATTTCTCAGTGCCATGCTGAGCAGAGAAAATGAATGAATACAATTAGATATTTCAGGAGCTTCATTCCGGCTGTGCGGCTCCTCCACTGGAGACCCGGGCATAAGGGTCACGCGCTCTCCGAACGGAAACCCCACATACATTCAGCTGTAACACGATAGTTGGGCTGCTTGTGAAAATGTTCCATGATGAACCAGTCAGAAATGTGTTCCCACTTGACTTAAACGTGCAGGACCATCCGGTGTTTATGGGACGACTGTGTTTACAGCAGCATTTCCCGTAAAACTCCCCAAAACACAATCAATTACTATTCTAAATATATATATATATATATATATATATATATATATATATATATATTAAAATGTATATAATAAAAAAAAATTAAATTCAAATATATTCACATTTCAAATATATTTTTTTATTTAATATTCATAATTATTTATTAAAATGTAATACAATTTTTGTTTGCAGGTCACAATATTTTTATGATAAAAATTATTTTAAAAAATTCAAATAAAAAAATAAATAAAATAAAAATGTTCATTATTCAAATTTGTTTGCAAAATAAAGAAAAATTAAACACTTATAATAAAAAATTGTTTATTAAATATTCCTAATAATTATTTATTAAAAGTTTGTTTGCAAAATAATTTTTTATAATAAAATTGTTATACATTTATTAAAATGACTTTCTATTAAAATTGCAAAAAACAATTTAGTATATTTCTACTGCTGCTTTACATGGTTTAGCCCAGATGAATTTTTAAAAGAGAAGTTCCATATCGAGTTGAACCTCCACAAACTCCACATGTAACAGCTTATATGTACTTGCATGTATTTTATGTGCATTTTAGCACCTCTTAAATCTCCCTCTTCTGTGGGAGATTAAAAAAGTACAGTAATACATGATCCAGCTCAGCTGAGAAACGTAAAACATGGTACGTTTCTCATGCATGTAGCCATATATGATTGCTGCTCCAAATACGAAAACAGAGCCTCTTATTCTTCAGTCTTAAACAGATCCTGCTGCAATTCAGACTGACTTGACTAGTTTTGACACTGCCTATTTTCCTCTTTTAGCCTTGTAAAACTTCTCCCGCGGTATGTAAAATGTGCCGTGCCTTTTCGCTGTCAAAATTCATTCTCAAAGATGGTTTGGAGAGTTCAGCAGGTCCATGAGAAACCTGGTCTGGAGGGTTATTGTGATGATTTTATTGTGACATAAAGGACAACAGATTTAAGAAAAAAGACCAGTATGACAGTGGATTAACGTTAGGCAAAAAAAATAAAAATAATAACTTCACGTTTACCCTGCAACAGCTCATTAGGTGCTTGAGAAGGCAGCGGGACGTTTGTGCAATGCAACAGTTTTTTATTTAATAAGAGAAAAAGAGGGATTTACTGTCTGTTGCTTTTGGATATAGTTTGTGGATAAAATGCTTTTTCAGGATAAGGCTTTGTAAACTTTGATGGCATTGCGTTGGTGTCGATCTGCTGGGATTCTGATGGTGGATTCTGCTCTGGATTAGACGTACATGAGCGAACGCTGGAGAGACGCAGCTGCTTTTGCCCTGCACTTCGCTTTACAATCTGCATGCAGGACAAATTTATTATCAGCAACATTCTAGCTGATTCTCTCGTGTAATTAGATTTATGTAATTAATTTAGTGCAGACTCTTATTGGGTTGTGCGTTTAATCTAAAGCCACATGTCTTAATGTTCTGGTCCACTTTTAATATGCAACAGAGGAATGTGAGTCAAATACGCCTGTGCTGCAGGTTTTGGTTTTGTTGTACATGTTTTGTGCATCAGCATGATTATGATGGTTAAAATAAGCAAATGCACAAGACAGATGTTTGTGCATCGTCTGGTAGTAATAGAGGAACGTTTGAAGCAAGATCATCTACTGAACAAGACTGTTGTGGAATTAGTGCAGTTTATTTTATTTGCTTTTATTCATGATGCATATACAATATAAATGAATATCTGACATTTGAAAACCTTATCCAGCAAATAATGGTTAAAATAAGCAAATGCAATTAGCAAAACGGTACCTTTTTTCTGAAAGTATGCGCTAGATAGATGTTTGTGCATTAAAATAGCTTGTAAAGCAAGATCCTTTCCCCAAACAAGACTATCGTAAAGTAGTGCAATTTATTTTATTTGGTTTTATTCATAATGCATTTGTAATATTTGAAATCTGAGAGCCTCCTCCAGCAAATCATGGTTAAAATAAGCAAAATAAGTAAAACAAGCTGTCATTGGGATGATACCCTTTCAAAAGGTACACTTTTGTACCTTATTTATCCCCAAAAGGTGCATTTTAGTACCTTAAAGGTACATATATTAGTACCTAAATGGATTTTCTTTTTTTGCTATGTATTTATGCTTTTGCATCATCTGGTAATAATAGAGCTCGTAAAACAAGATTCTTTTACTGAACAAGACTGTTGTAATGTAATTCATTTTATTTGCTTTTATTAATAATGCATATGTAATATGAATTCATATTTGAAGGTTGAGATCCTCATCCAGCAAATAATGGTTAAAATAAGCAAATCCACTAGATAGATGTTTGCGCATCATCTGGTAGAGGAACATTTGAAGCTAGATCCTTCCTGTTGTGAAGTTAGTGCCATTTATTTTGTTTGGTTTTATTCAAAATGCATATTCAATATAAATTCACTGTCACTGGGACGATACCCTTTCAAATGTTACATCTTTGTACCTTATTTACCCCCAAGAATGTGCATTTTAGTACCTTAAATGTACATATTTGTACCGAAAGTGTATATATCAGTACTTTTTGAAAGGGTACCAGTGACAGCGTTTGTACCTTTTTTCTGAAAGTGTGCCCAAGAGAGATATTTAGTAGTAATAGAGCTGGCAAAGCATGTTCTTTTTACTGCGTGAGACTGTTGTGGAGTATGTGCAATTATTTTTATTTATGTTTTATTCATAATACATATTTAGTATGAATTGATACTTGAGGCTTGAGAGCCTCATCCAGCAAAAAATGGTTAAAATAAGCAAATGCACTCTCATTAAAAAAATCTGTCACTGGGACATTACCCTTTCAAAAGATATACCTTTGTACCTCTTTTCCCTTAAAAGTGTGCATTTTATTACTTAAAAGTACATACTTGTACCCAAATTATTGCTTAAATGGTACATATTCATACATTTTGAAAGGGTAACGCCCCTTTTATTCATAATGCGTATGTGATATGCAATTTAATGGTTGAGAGCCTCCAGCAAAAAGGGTTAAAATATGCATATGCACAAGGTAGATGTTGTAGTAATACAACATTTCAGTAATAGAGCGATGTTTGAAACAAGATCCTTTTACTGAAGAAGACTGTTGTAAAGTTTTTTTTCAATGTGCTTTTATTCCTAATGCATGTTTACGATGCACTTATATTTGAAGTTTGAGAGCCTTACCCAGCAAATAATGGTTAAAATAAGCAAATGCATGAGACAGATGTTTGTGCATCGTCTGGGAGCAATAGAAGAACATTTGAAGCAGAATCCTTTTACCGAACAAGACTTGATTTTATTCATTTAGTGTGAATTAATATTTGGCACAAAGAGTGTTTGTGACTGTTGGAATGCTTTATTTGTAACGCTGCATTGGTCTAAATGTGGCATGACGCCCGTGTGGCTGGCGCATCGGTCATGCCTGCTTCACCCGTGCCATTCCACATTCACACCTCCGTTTAAGGAAAATAAATCAGTCTCCAGCTGCGGGCAAATTCCCCAGGAATTGAAACGGGTCTGGCAAGACCCGGCAGCCAGGTAACGTGCCGTATGATTTCAAGTGCAGAGTGTGTGGAGCGAGCGTGCATCATTTGATTATTTTTAATGTGCATGTGCGGCTCCTTGCATGCACAAACAAACAAACTGAGCTCTCGCTGCTCTCCCGACCGCACGCTGAAAATATTGAGCGGCCGGTTCCTCTCTCTCTTCCTCACGGCCAGGCCTCGGCCGCTCTGAAAGGCCACTATTGTTTCCCCTCGCTGTCGCCTCTCCACAACCCGGGCCGAAAGTATGCATGCATTTAGAGAAAAGGAGAGCAGGAGAGGATGAAGGGGGGTGAATGGAGAGCGCTTCATGGTGCTGCTTGTAATACTCTCTACGTTTACAGGGACGCAGCGAACGGGCCACAATGGAGCGCAGAGACCATTTCTCCCACGCCAAGCGGGGTTTCACAGACGCAAGTGTCTGGCCGCTTCTACTGGCCCTCGAACAATGTAGGTGACATTTGGGAGCTCGGGGTCTGAGACGAGCCCTAAGCCGACAGGATTAACCCCAGAACCAGCCTTTGTCCTTCTTGAAGTCCTCCGGGGGCAGAGGGGTTTCGCGATGGGTCGAGGGGTTTTGTTGCACTCGAGATACAGTATCAGGCCTCTGTGTTGTTGTAAAGATATTGGAGCTGTGGACAAAGCACAAAGGAACGTGATTTGCCTTCGCTTTCCCAAAACACTCGGGGTCCCCTGCGTGAAGTGCAGATACGCTTGACTGAATTTATGGTTTTCAAGATCTAAAGAGCTTTGGATCTGAAGGTTTCTGCTTAAATGCTTCAAATCAAGTTTGTAGACAAAAGTTCAGCACACATAGGAATTCTTTACAAAATTAAAATAATTTTTATTTTATTTTATTTCATTGATTTAAAACATTTCTAAACAAATTATTTAAAAAAATTATTAAATTATTTTTTAAATTTTGTATTATAAAAAAATAGAATTTCTAATATTTCATAAATATAAATATATTAATATAATATATATATATGTATATATTTTATAATTTTTTATATTTATTTATATTTATTTTATTTTGTATTTTTTGTCAGATATAACCAACTAAATTTGATTAAAATTCGATAAATTTGACTAAAAGATCTAAAGAACTTTTGATCTGCAATGTTCTTCAACTCTTTTAAAATTCATTTTAATTTTATTCCATATCATTAAATGTTTTAGTTTTTAGTTTTTATTTATTTTATTTGATACACCTGACTGTATTTGTTTCACAAAATAAAAGGACCTTTTGATCTGAAGGTTTCTGCTTGAATGCTTCACTTTTTCCACTTTAATTTTGTAGAGAATATACAAGTTCTGTCTACATATGAATAGTTTTGTTTTATGTATATAAATATATGTATATATATATATATATATGATATACATTATATATATATATATAATATTTATAATTAACAAAATTAACTATATATATTTGTTATTTATTTTTATTGAACTTTTTAATGCATTTTCTTATATTTATATATTTTTTTATAAAGGATGAATAAATGGATGAGGTAATATTTTTTACTTCAGTAGTTAATTTAGCATAATTTCATAGTTTTGTCTTGTAAAATGTGGAAGATATAAAACAGATCGAGTAGATGTGACAAACTTTTGACTGTCTGTGTGAAAAGAAAATCCTTCGGTTTATAAAACGGCTTCCTTTGTCTTAAGTATGCGGTCGAGTATGTTTGACAGCGTGCAATTTAAAGTTTGTTGATGTTATTCTCATAGATTTTGAGGTTTTGGCTCACCTGGAAATGCGTGCGGTGTTGTGGGTCTGACAGAGGTGTGTTTGTTTAGCGTCTCTGGGACTGAAGTGACTCGAGGTCTCCTCGGCGTCCCCTCATTCATGAGCTAATGGCGTGGAGTCACTAAAGGGCTTAAAAAGCCATCGGCTCATTGTCTACTGACACAAAACCCTTTCCTCTTTAATCCCTCTTCCTCTCCTCCATAGAAACCTTCCTGCTCACATTCGGCATTCATATTAATCAGTGTTAAAGGCCTAATGAGATAAATAAGACTTAAGAGGAACCCTGGAGTGTCTTTGGAAGTCTGCAGAAACAGTTAAGTTATAAATATTGCCTCGGACAGTTGCTTCCAGAGCCTGAGAAAGTTTAATTGTCCTCTTCTGTTCTGTCTTGCCATTGCGTTTAACTGAGAAATTGAAAATGTTGAGTTTACAGCGTCCCGCCAGGATATTTAGCATCTGTTTCTAAAGCCGTGTTTGTTTGGCTGCTGATCTCTCTGCTTCCCAAACCTCAAGCTGTGTTTTTTTTTGCCCTCTCGGTGCTCAATGGTCCAGTCCGCACGGAAGAGGCCATCTGGGGCAGCTTCTCTCTCTCTGGACTAATCGGGGATTACTGGCCCTTTACATTGGGTGTAATAGGCTCAGGGCTTTAGGGCTGTTGGGGTGTCTCCTGCGCTCCTCTGTTTGATTTAGGCCCAGTGTTGTGGCTACTGCGGCTGACCGACGGTTAGTTAATGCCGACGGGTCACGAACATCCAGATGGTGAAGGTGGATTCATTGACTGAAGACTGAGATCTAATCTAAAAGTTTACAGCTCGTGGCTGATGATGTATAAATATAAAATCAAAGACTACATACTGAGAGAAATATCTAGAGTCAAGGAATATGTGTGTTACACAGAAAGCATCCAAAGATAGTGAGATTAAAGTTTGTGTGGAACAATCTGTATTAACCATCAGTGATCCTCTAATCATTTTACTGACATAATAAAATAATATATGAGAAAATATAATGAAATTGCCGGTTTGAATAAATACATCATTAATTGCTATAAAACAAAATATTCAAGCAGAAATTATTTAGACATCAGATTATTATTTATATGTAATTTAGACAATTTTTTTTAGATATATATATATTTTTTTAATTGGTGAGATGTAAAACACTTTTTATAATAATAATAATAATAATAATTAGTCAGATGTTTAATAAATATATATATAACATTTTTATATATAAATATTTAAAATGATTTTTCTTCTTTTATAAAAATATAATAATGTTTCTTGGTCTTTGACATTAAATACTTTTGGGAGGTTGATACTTTAGTTAAACCAGGGTTATTCAACTAAAATTAAAACCATTAAAAGACATTTTCATTACTTGAAATAAAATAAACGTTAACTGAAATAAAAATGAATAAAAACTATATAGATATATAAAAAATATAATATATAAAATAACCCTCCAAAACTACTAAAAAGTACAGAAATGCACAACAAAATTACTAAAACTTTAACTAAATTTAAAATGAAAACGGAAAATGTAAAAATAAAAACTTTAATAGTATTTCAATGATGCTAAAATAACACTGGTTTAAACTCTAGAAATATTTTAGATGATTTAGCATCATTTATATTTTTAAGTTTACTTAATATGATATTTATATTTAATTTTCAAATATATATATATATATATATATATATACACACACACACACACACACATACATATATATCCCTATATATATATTACTTTAAATGCATTTGTTTCCATAGTTTTAATAATTGTGCTTTGACGCGTCTCGTTTTATTCCCCCTCTCTGAATGTGAAAAATCTTCTCAACAGAGCTGCAGGAGGCCTGTGATGTTTTGGGGCTGTTGCTCAGCCAATGGGAGCGCAGCGTTTCCTGTCGTCTGATTGGCTCAGACAGTGAAGCTGAGCGTGATGTTGGCGAGGGTATGAAATATTAAGAGCTGTTTGTGATCTCACAGCCGTTCGCAATCCTTCGCACGCAATCCTGAAGAAACCAGGTCAAGGCGGCCATGTTGAAACAGCAAAGGTGAAACCTGAGGGTTCGAGTGTTGCTTTTATGTGGCAAAACATCCATCGAACTCTAGGAGAGGTCTTAGTTGAATCCTTTATTGTATACCAGCGGATTGCAAAGTCAGTCCGTTTTTTTCCCTCAAATATTTTCCATGCAACTCGCCACAGAAATTCTCGTGTCGCTCTAAGCCAAGTGTTGAAAGAAGCAGCAGCAGAGCTTCTCAATAATCCAGCTTTCCCTCCAGCAGTGTTCTTCACGCGAGCCTGTCGCCGTATCGCCGGTGAGAGCTACACGCCACGACCATGGCTGAATTATTCACGCCCATAATCTGCCTTTATGTCATCTGGCGCTGCTGGGGCCCGTGTTATTCTAGTGCATAATTGATGCTGCTCAGAAGTGGAAAAGTTAGAATAGCAGAAGTAATGTGAAGGGAAAGCGCTGGCGGAGGAGGCGAGGGGGTCAGACTCAATCCCGGGCCGCGTCCGGCGTAACGAGCGCTGACATTGAGACTCTCTGAAGATTTACGGAGAGAGAGAACGGTGCAAAAAAAATGGCTGGCATTAATTGTGGCTTTGCTTTTCGTTTCAAAGCATTCTTGGGCTGATCTGGTGTAATAGTAATTGGAAAAAGAAATGTTTTTAGTTTTTTTGTTTTTCGCCAGCCGTGTTTGGTCTGTGGTAATCAGGATCAGATTTACATGCTAAATTAATTACAGTGATGGTCCAGCGTTGAGGTGTTTATAGAGCTCATTGGAAATAACTTGCTGATTTTACACTAACCTGTCAAGAGTTTGGAATAATTGTGATTTTTTCGAAATAAGTCTCTTCTGCTCACCAAGGCTGCATTTATTCAGTCAAATATACAGTAAAAATTGTGAAATATTATTAGTATTTGAAATAGCTGTTTTCTATGTGAATATGTGTTAAACTGCTATTTATTTCTGTGATGCGCAGCTGAATTTTCAGCATCATTACTCCAGTCTTCAGTGTCCTTCAGAAATCATATTAATATACTGATTTACTGCTCAAGACACATTTCTGATTATTATCAATGTTGAAAACAGTTGTGCTGCACAATATTTTTGTGGAAACTGTGATGCATTTTATTTTTCAGGATTCACAGATGAATAGAAAGTTCAAAAGAACAGCATTTGTTTGAAATGGAAATCTTTTGTAACATTATAAATGTCTTTATTGCCACTTTTGATTAATTTAATGCATTCTTGCTGAATAAAAATATTATTATTTTTAGTAATTAAAAAAACTTTTGAATGGCAATGTATCACAAGTAATGATGCTGAAAATTCAGCCTTACATCACAAAAAAAAATCGCTTTTTACAAATTAATTTTTAATCAAATAGCCTTGGTGAGCAATAAGATATAAAAAAAAAAACATTAAAAAAATCAATTATTCCAAACTTTTGACCATGTGAAAATTCAGCTAAGAAATTAACAGGAAGAAATAACATTTTAAAATATAATCAAATAGAAAAAGATATTTTAATAATATTACTGTAATTTTGTAAGTAGAAGAGCACATTTAGAGGCATTTCAAACCTTAAACCATCAGTGTATATTTCCCTTCCCAGTAGCCAAATGTAAACATCGTGTCGCAACGATGCAGAAAAGTACAGTTGAAGGGAACCGTTTCATAAGATTGACATGACCGAACAATACTGTGTCGCACACATTCCAGTGAACGTGTTAAAGTGAAAGCCTAAACCGTGTCATTAGTTAGCAGCCTCTAATTAAGTCTCTTTGGTTTGTCCTTTTGTGCAGCGCAGATTTACCTGGCCATCTCAGATGAAGTGCACACATGGCTGTAGCTCGAGTTTGTTTTACACCTTACCAACCCTCAGTCGCCCAACTCCCTTCCACAGAGAGCACGTCTTTTGTGTTTGTGAACAAAGAGCGGCGGGATTCGGTTACTAGCCTGCGAGCTTAAGAAGCAACCGAACACAACGGCTACAAAGAAGCTTGTGGGAAATTCTTAATCTTCAGGTGAACACGACACCTGAGAAACAAATGCATGAGGGCATGTTTACGGCGACTCACGGATGGCGATAACACACACATCCCACATGCACTTTATTTCCAAATTGGCGTTTTGCTTGCTTTGATTTACTGTAATGGCTGATCAAACCATGCAATCTCCAGCCAAACCCAGACACTTCTGCCAGTAAAAGACATGCGTCCATCCAAAAATCAACTAGCAATAATAAAACAGTCTTTCTGGACAGAAACATAAATATTTCCATAAAGAGATGAGGTAATACTCTCGTAAAAATGTGTCTTGCTGCGTGAGCAATTAGCGGTGTAGAGAAAGCACTCCATCTGAGCAGACTTTACAATGCTTTTATGGCATGTATGAGCAGCTACAATGCAGTCATAAAGCATCTGATAGACGCATTAGTCCAGGAAACATATAAAGAGAATTTATGAGCGCTTTCTCGGTGAGAGCACCTTCAGAAGACACGGATCGCATCCCATCGGATCCACAACAGAGACAGGAGTAATTGATGTGTGTAGAGTCATCACCAAAACAACCTCAAAATATTGGTAACATGCAATTTTGATCCCATCAGGTTTCAGGTTTCTTATATCACTGGTGTTTTTTCTTGATAATATTGTGAAATCAGCATATCATGTTGCACAAACTGCATTGTAGTCGGCCTGGGCTATAAATGATATATTGAAATAAAGTTATAATATAAATAAATTAGGGATGTAACGGTATGAAAATTTCTAATCACGATTATAGTGACCAAAATTATCACGGTTATCAGTATTATCACGGTATTGTTAAAATGTGCTGGAGATGTTCAAAAAGTACCGAAACATAAATCACTTCACCAAGTTTCATACTTAAAAATCAACAAACAGCAAATAAAATGACTTTTTGTTTGCATAATCACCAAAACAATAACATTACCAGTGAGGTCTGGATTTTAAATGACAATTTGACTGACACCAGTTTAATAGCATGTTCAAATAAATAATGTAAATGTTCAAATAAAGCTTTGAAAAAGTTTAACATAAAGGTAGACCACACATTTCAGCCTTTAAAGAAAAGGGTTAAATTAAAATGATAATTAATAAATGATTATATGTATTTTATCTGCTCCATAAATAATCCTATATAGCATATCTGAATTGTTTAAATGTACATAAGTTTGTTTTTCATCAACCGGTTAAAATTTACAGCAGGTCATGCAAATTTGGTCAATTTTTTGGCCAGACAGAAACTGCACACAGGCTGAATGTAAATAAGTGTCTGTAAATCCACTCTCTGGCAGCAGGTGGCGCTTTATACGGAAAAGCTGAATTACAGCTGATTCCTGTGAACTCCGCGAACACTTCCTTTAGGTATTACATGGAGCGAAGATGAAAACAAAATGCCATCGAATTGTTTCTGAAGACAGTCAGATCCTTCAGAGGTACATTCATATGATTAATTCATTGATATATTAATTTGTATAATTCCCTTAGCACTCTTTTAAAACCTCCCAGCTTTTCCGCCCTATTTTCACTCAGAACGAAACTACTGTGCTGCTGTGCGCACGTGAGACTGTTACTGAAAACTCTGCTTTATGCTGGACAGTATTTATTTATCGCGAGTTGTTTAAATCACGGTAATCGAATACGGTTTTAATGATAATTAAAATATGAAACGGTAATACTAACCGCGGGGAATTTTATCATGATTTATCGTCAAACCGGTAATCGTTACATCCCTAAAATAAATATAGAAAAAAATGCCAATGATTCATGACAACCCGCCAAAATAAAAGTTTTATTTAACTTGAAGAAACTATGACAGAAATGTGTTACTGTTGTATACGAAGATGTACTTCTCAAAATAATAATAATAATAATAATATAATTTTTAAGGAATATCATACAACCAAGATATTTTTCATCCATGGTTTAATTTATATAGTTCTGTTGTGCAGCATCTTATATGACAAAAAATAAAAATGTAGTGTTTTTTTGGTTAATTAATTAATGCATTTTTTATTTGATTACATTTAAATAAATGTATAAACTTTTATAAAAATGAATGCATTTGTATTTATTAAGTTAACACAATTTATTTTTTATTTATAATGTATTTAGTCAATTATTAATTCATTAATTTATTTAGTCGTTTAATAAATAAATAAACACAAAATAAAAAAATAAATAAATGTGACCATTAATTGGCGTATTTAGTCATTTATTCATTACATAATTGAATGAATGAATGAATGAATAAATAAATAAATACATACCATTAACCGACTCCAGAAAACTATTTTTCAACAAAAAAACAATAACAAAAAAAATAAAAAGGCAATGTTTTGTTTATGTTTATATTCATTGTTTTTATATTACATTATAAAAATACAATTACATTATATATTACATTTTAAAATATCGATTGTTAAAGTTTCATTTTTGCACTTTTTGATGAGAAATTTGTATTCAATCAAAAAATAGAATCCAGAAAAAATGAAATGGAAGGCAGAGAATATAGTGAATGGATTGCATTGAGCCATAAATTAAAAGCTGACTTACTTTGTACTTTAATTGTGAACAAACAATTTATGTTTACATTCATTCTCAAGGTAAATAAATATTGTGATAAATATCAATATCGTATGATATTGTGATAATATTTGAACCCCAGGCTCTTGCAGCTCCAGGCACTCATGGCTGCGGTGTTAATTGAGTTCTCCGCTCGTTAAGGACTCACATACACAAGACGCTGTGGAAACGATCGTACCCTGCTGATAAAACCCACTGATAATTATTTTCTTGACTTCTTGTTATTTGCATCATTCACTCGCCTCATTATAGCTTGAGCCATCTTGTAATTAAAAAGATGTAACTGTCAATTATGAAAACAGTAATTGCATTCGCTGCCTGGCCGTTTCTCCTAATGAACTCTTTTTGGAGGGTTTGCTTTAAATGATTGTAAGTATCAGCACTTAAACGAGCTTTTATCAGCACAACGATCTGCACGTCATGCTGTATGAAGAGGGTAGTTTAGTTAGTTAATACATGGCACTTTTCTCTTCTAATAGCCTTATTTATATCATATTTCATTCTTTACTTTGTAGTGTTTGATTGATCTGAAAAAGAAAAAAATGCATTATTCATAATTTATTCAATTTGTCTTATTATTTGTTTTAGATGTTGTTTATATTACATGATTAGGGTTCAATTTTAATTATTTTTATTAAAAAGTATTACTTTTATATTTTATATATGAGATAATATTGTTTTCTTTTGTCTTATTCCTTGACAATAAATGTGGTTTGTAAAGTGTGTGCAGTTTTTACATTTTTATTGCAACTTGAACCAGAAACGTAACACAAATTAAAAAATAAAATGGCTCAAATATTTATTGATTTATTTTTAACAAATTCTGGCTTTATATTATATAGAGCTGCTTTATTTTATTTCAGGCTGTTTTTCCAGGACTGACCCAGATACTGTAAAATAAAGCTGGTTTATTTATTTATTTACAATCAAATGAGTAGTTATTGAGATTCTGAGGAAAAAACAAGATCATTACATTTTATTTATTTTTTTATTATTTTTATAAATTATGTTTTTATACATTATATAGTCACGTAATTACTAATTTAATTTTTTTTTTTATTACATCTGGATAATGATTTCATATCATATTTTTCGTACGCTTATATAAATCTCCTCATGGCTTTCCTTCATTCCTAGCATTCGTTGTGTTTTTTTCCCTAAATTTTTGACATATTACTACTTTAATTGAGAATTATATACATTTGTCCTTCAACCTTCTAGTTTATGGATTGGATGCTTTATAATAGATGTTTCAGTAGGTCTACATCATGTTTTAGTGTCCTTATTGTGTGGATAGGGGAGTAAACTCATTGCATGTGTGTGGATAAATCTGTTTTCATGAAGGTTGAGCTGTGGTTGATGTCTGCTGTAGTTTGGTGATCTGGAAGCAGGTTTTTGGGTGTATTTGTTGGATGGTGGCGGGCCATGGCGTGCTGTGGCGTCTCGCGTGTGGGTCGACTCCGTCACGTGGCTTTGCGTTCGAGTTTTTCCCTGATGGCTTTTTGCACGCAATGCTGGAGCTCTGACCGACCAACCAGCGGCTCCTGAAGCGCCGTCCAAAGACGTGAAGCACAAATGAGCCAATGAGGAAAGACGAGCTGCATCGCTATGCGTTGCTAGGCACAGAGAGGAAATGCTTTGTTAAGTCTGACTTGTGTCGCCTTGATCTAGCACTTACCAGAGTGAATATGATCTGGGTCATGTTGTAGTGAGAGACGACGCGCTTCAAAGAGCACTTTCTCTTTAATGAGATTATTAGTTTGGGGCTTTCCTTCACGTGGCTCTTTTTACTCGCCAAAAAGTGCGGCCGTTTTCTGCCAGATCCTTTTTGCACATAGGAAAAAAATTCACTGTTTGTGTGAAAAAGAGACATTTGTGTGTATTTGTTTTAGAAATCATGACCGCAATTCATCTAGAAAAAGATTTTAAAGAGCAAATTCAGTCTGAAAAGCATCTACTGAAAGATGTTGAATTAAGCCGTGCAAATTGCAAAGTCTATTTACACTACTTACAGGTTATATTCACTAACTTCATCCACCATTGCTCTGATATATTATCTTCAGTACTAATATCACATTACATTTATGCATTTGTCATTTAAACATGCATGAACAGCATCAGTATTTGCATGCTGTTTGTTTCTATTTATACTTCATGCAAACACTATTTATACCCTTATATTTTTTCACTTATTGCTTAGTTATTTTTTTTTTTTTAGATATAATTGTAGTACATTTTTGTGGGTCTGTTGTTGTTATTATTATGATTTTTTTTATTTAAAAACAATTTCACATGTTTGTAACAATTATTAAAAATAGTAATTATTAAATGTGTAAATGTTTTATATTAATAACATTAATAATAGTAATATTAATAATAACATATATTATTAGTATTCATTATTATTGTAATTATTAAAAATATTAAATTACTACCATAGTAGTATATTTTATATATTATAGTAATATACTATAATAGTCTATATTTATAATATTAAAAAACAATATTTTTGATAGAAGATTTTGAAGTGTGTGGATAAAAAATGCTTATAAAAATAAAATAAGGAAATTAACTAATGTAAATACAATTATTGACATTTTTCAAATAAATTCTGGCTTTATTTTAGAGCTGCTTTATTTATTTCATGCTATTTCCTGGAATACTCACCCAGAAAAACCTGTAAAATAGAGCTGGCAGAAGGTCAGTATATTTACACGTTGCACTTAGTGTAAAGAGCTGCTGGCACATTTTCACAGGTTCGTTTGTGCTGTTTCCTGATTTGCATAATTCCTGTGTGTTCAAACTCAGGCTGTGTGCAAATAAACAGCGCTATCAGCGGAAGCGATTCATTCTCACCCAGTTCTCCTGAGGGTTTGCTGATCATAGGCCGAGGTGGGAAGGTTTGAGCGTCCCGGGAAACGCTCTTTTCACCTGCGCTGAGAAACCAGTCTGCAGAATTAAAGCACAGCACATTGATTTTTTCCCTCTCTCTTTCCCTTTTTTAATATCCTGGTGCCATTACCTGACTCAGAAAATGGCCAATCAATATCACATCTGCATTGTGATAAAAGCGCAGAGAAAGGGTCGTGCAGAAGGCTTTCCTCTCGCGGCGTCACTGTATATAACACACAGAGATTGAGAAAGCAACTCTGATTGCATTTCCAGACGATGTTGTCTTTAATTAAAGTGAGATCAGACACAGACGTGGAGACAGTGAGACGTTTGCCTTTTCTTGTTTCAGAACTTTTAACATTTTAAGTGTTTGTATTTCTAATGTTTGTATTTCTGAGACCAGCAGGTTCAATCTAAAATTTATACTGCACTGTAATATATGATTTTTCAAAGTTGTAAATACAATTATCTATATGCTAATGTAATATACGTACATGCATTAAATGTCTGTATACGGAATATAATGTCATATAAAGTGAAATCATAAATGAAAACTATTAGTTCAAGTTTCAATCTTGATATTCTGCACTGTAAAAAAATATTCTTCAAAGTAAATAAGACCCAAATGTGATATAGGTACATATTAACTTTTCATGTATAAAATATATTGTCATACTAAGAAAAAATGCATATGAAACCTATTAGAAATTGGAACGATTTCATATATTAACATATCTGGCCCATACAAATATGTACTTGTAATTCATTTTGGGACATAAAGTATATGTGATGTACATTTATATCCATCCCAAAACCTGTGAATACATGTGTGTGTGTGTGTGTGTGTAATACACAAATATACCTGTACACACATACGTACTGTATATAGCTGACATATAGATTACAGATTTTATATGTTTTAAACTTATATCTTCATCTACACAGTGAATGTTCATATGTGAAAATTATATATCGCTTTATAGGTAACGTCACTCTTGATATGGGGCAAATGTGGCAAATTTAAACAAATAGTAGAGCCTCCATGTGTTAGATGCATTTAGGCAGATTTAACATTTTTTCTGAATCGGCAATGAATGAATTAATGTGTTTTTGGCTTGACTTGTGTAAATCGCTGTCTTAAACATGTTTGCATGGATGAAAAGAGTTTCTCTCTCTCTTTTTATTGTCTGGAAGCACAATAGATGTGGAATGTGCTCAGATTGAGTCTCTGCTCTTCATGTTGGGCTCTCTGTCACACACACACGATTCTTTTGTTAAAGTCAACCCGTCTGAACGCTCTGATCCAAACCAAACAGCTCACGATGAGTCCTGCTGACTCAGGACGTCCACAACAGACCACACTAACTGAAATCAGTCTCCCGTTACAGCAGAGCACACTGAGTGCATGATATGATAGATATTATTGTTATTAAAGTCAACGTGAAAACATATGTAGGGCGTGAATTGATTTTATCATGAGGAGCTTATTGGATGATGAATAGTGGGTGTCTCGGAGCTGAATGTGAGTTCATATTACATTAACGTTAACAGCATTACATTACGTCTCTATAAGACTTTAGAAAGGCTGAAAATAATTAGGATTTCCTGTTGACTTCAACATTACACTGAAAAACGGGAAACGCTTGGGTTTGGTAATGTTTGTTAATGTTGTCTTCTGCTCACCAAGACTGAATTTATTTCATTAAAATACAGTAAAATTGTGAAAAATTATTACAATTTAAAATCGCTGTTTTCTATGGAAGCCTGTTTCCGCCACTGAATAAAAATAAAAAAGGTTTTGCAACTTTTTATCTCACAATTGTAACATTATAAATGTGTTTTCTGTGACTGTTGATGAGAGTAAAGGCTTGTCTGGCGTGGGTTTTATCAGGGTGTGGTCCGTCTGAGGCTGTTTTTACTTCCCCTCTCTCTCAGATTAGACCCCATCTGCTGGATGGCGTGGCGTTTTGCCCGTGTCCTGCCCATGAGATCTCTTGTAGTGTTTTAAAGGCTTGTCATTACGGAAATCCCCCCTTTTTTCCCCCGCTGTGAGTAATTATCTCAGAGAGAGGGCCACATTAGTGCCCCGTTGGGCTCACGGGGGGTGAGTGTCTGTCGTTCACGTCTCTCAAATCTTCTTTCAAGGTCAGTGTTTGTCCAGGGATCATCCCTACAGTACACACACACACTTTCCTTGCTGCTCTTTGTTGTCTTGAGTGTAAAAGTGCAGCTATGCTTCGTGTCAATAAAAGGGTTTTTACATCAAAATTACACCAAAATAGACTTTTAATTCATGCAAATGTTACTGTAATTAATTTGATGGCTCTCAGCTATACTTTATGGAGCACCTTTCTGTAGTAAATTAATGATGCTAACCTGTATAACGGACCAGTTTTTTATACATATATATAGTTCATATCATAAACTCCATCATAGATATGAATGCGCTGTAAAAAAAAAAAAAGACGTTTTTAGGAGGGTAAACAAAAAAAGTGCTTAATTTAGTGAAATCTGAATTAACTAGTATTATTCAACTCAAAAATAAGATTTAATATGACTGAATGTGAATATATATATATATATATATATATATATATATATATAAATTACAGTACGTTTGCATAACTTAAACACCTTAAAAATAAAGCTTTTTGATCATTTTATTTTTAAATAAAATTGTATGTATGAATTATATTCAATATATAAAAAAATGTGATATATATATATATATATATATATATATAACTGTATGTTTGCATAACTTAAATGGCTTAAAATAATATTTGTAAATATTTGAATTTTATGTACAATGTATATTCTATTCTATGAATTCCAAAAAAAAAAAATATATGAATAATAATATAAAAAAAATAAAAAAAAAAAATATATATATATATATATATATATATAACACACACACCCACCCACATGTGTATATATATATATATATATATATATATATATATTGCTTTTTGATAATGTTTAGAATTCTATTTTATCAAATTATGTATATTAATTTGTATAATATAAAAATAGCAAATTACATTTTATATATATGTATATATATATATATATATATATATATATGTACATATACTGTAGTAATCTACTGTATTATATTAATATCTGTCTAGAAGGAAAAAGAAAAGACAAATATTAAAAATAAATTTAAAAGACCTAAAGTCTGTTTACACTGTACAAAGTGAACTTTTTACAAAACTACTAATTCAGATGATCACAAGATAATTTGAGTACTTGACTGTGTGTCTGTCGAACAGTGAGAGTTGCAGTGGTTTCATGTGTGAATACAGCTGCTCTTCAGCACTGATCTGTTGAATCTCGTGTTGAATCCTCTCAGTGACACAGGACTGTGTTCATCTCTGCTGAAGGACCGTCATCTCTCACTTACTGGAACAACCTTGAGTCTCAGCGGTCAGGCTGTGTTTGTTGAGGACAGAGAGATAGAAGGGATTTTATGCCCTGATATTTTGGCGGCTGGAAAACCCATGAATTATTTTTGGCTGATTCACTGACGGAGCAAACGCAGGCCAGAAATCTGACTTTACTGTAAAAATGTTGTCAAAATTCAAAAATTTTTATGCCATACGGTTATCTGGTGATGCCGATAATCTTAAGATGCTTCAGTATCGGTCTGGTTTATTAGTGTCTGGTTTACTGCAGAAAACTGCCTGTCAGTGTGGTTTTGGATGGAGGTTAAAGTGTGTGTTGTCTGCTGTTTCGGCCCACAGCTGTGAGTCCGTCCGGTCAGCAGATGGGCAAATACAGCAGGGCAGACCTCATCTGGACTCTAGTTCTGGTCCAGCTGGATCTGGTTCTGACTGAACGTGAGGAGTGCAGTGCTTTGCATTTTTTAGTAAACTTACCAAGTTTAACTATTCTCATGCTGTAAATTGAATGCATATTCTCAAAAATTAAACAAAAATAAAATAAAGATAAAGAAGATAATAAATATAATTTTTTTTTTATTTATACAATGAATGTCAGTGTGGTATGAAAACAACTTTTATTGTATAAGGATTTTCAACAAATACTAAAATAATAATATCTATCGCAATTGTTCACATAAATTCATATTAGAATGTTAAATTAAGTGATTTTAGTGTTTTTTCATCTAGATGAATAAAAAACCATGATTCATCTTCAAATTAATTTATTTCCTTAACACGCATAACATTTAAAAAAAAGTTCTTTAGAATTAGTATAAAGTATCAATCTTTAGTATTTAGTATAAAGTATTTCTTTTTTTTTGTTTTTGTAAATAATTAGGTATTATTTATATTTATTTTAATTCTATAATTTTTAGAACAAAAATGAGATAATTATTTACAAAAACTAAAAAAAAATTTTTTTTAATATTTTGTTTCTAAACACTTTAATTACTGACAACAAAATGTTATGCATGTTAAGGAAATGAATTAATTTTAAAATTTAAGACATTTTTTAAAGCTATGGCCAGTTCACCTAGATGAAAAAACACTAAAATCACTTTATTAAAAAGTTCAATATAAAAAAAATGTAATGTTTGAACATTTGCAAAAGAGATTAATTTTTGTATTTGAAAAATCTCAAGTTTGCTTGTCGAAAATCCTTATACATTATTGACCCATGAACAAAAAATTGTGCAAAACAAAACATATTTTGAAAAATGTTTACTAAATGATCATTAAATAATGGTGCAAATACCAGTAATTTGACGAGCGCAAACGTTAGTAAATCGCATTGCAGTACATCTGGCCCTCAGTGTTTATTTTGTTGTTGTTTGTTCTTTTTTCATATAATGAAAGTCAATAAGATCTGAAAAACAACTTTCATTGTGTGAACAAAAAACAAACGAACAAACCCTGAAACATTTTTCTAAATATCTTGTTTTTGTATTGCACAGAAGACAAAGTCAAACAGGTTTGGTGAATAAATAATGACAGAATTTTCTTTTTTTTTTAATGTACACTCAATAAAAATTTAAATTTAGTTTGATACATATTTTTGCATAAAATGTCAAAAAATATATTCAGTTATATGGATATAAAATGTTATATATTTATATCTCAGGGTTACATGTGCATTTAGATTTTTCTTCAGATGTTAATGCTAAATGCACTGTCAGCCTTTGCCAGTTGCATGAATGTAAGGTGCTTTGTGAATGTAAATGAGTGATTCAGTCTATAGTCCTGGTTCTGTTGCTGTCAGTCAGCGAAGCATCCTAATGCACGTCACTACAGTGAAAGGGTCAAAGGTTGCAGCGAACCCAACGAGCCACATCGTGTGCAATTACCTGATGTGAGCTGGTGTAATTGTAACCCGAGTCCCGCCTCGGTCCGGACTGTCAGTCAAACAGGAGGAATCCTGCAGCTTTTAACCCGATGAAGCTGCTGTGTTTTACACCCACGCACCGACGGAAGGGATAGTTCACACAAAAATGAAGATTTACTGACCCTCAGGCCATCCGAGACTCTTTTTCTTCAGTAGAACAGTAAAGAGGATTTTTAGTTGAAACCATGCTCCTTGGTGATTCATAAAATGCAAGTCAATGGCTGCCGTCACTTTAAGAGTCAAAAAAGCATATACAGGCAACGCAAAATTAATATCCATCGCTCCTGACGATAAACTGAGCTCTTATGAAGAAACTGAACATTATTTACAACATTATAAACAGAGTGATGTCCAGTTCACGAACAAATCAATGTTTTGAACTGGTTCTTTTTGGTGAACTAGTTGAACCAGTTCACCAAATCGAACTGAATCGTCTGAACCAATTCAGTTCACGGTTCGAGCAGCACAGATCTATAAGTTACTCAATCAAAACTCACTTTTAGAGGCTTGACAGTCACTTTGACTGAAAATGAGCCAACATAGTGGAGTATATGATTGCATAATTACATAAACGAACAGGTGAATCGAACTGTCCAAAAGAATCAGTTCAAAGAGAAGAATCAGATTTCCTGGTTTGCCTGAGGCTCTGGATTACAGATAATAATGATGTAAATAATGTTCAGTTTCTTGAACAGACCGATCATTTCGCTTCATAAGACCTCAATATATTATCAAGAGCCACGGGTATTAATTGTGTGTTCCTTCATATGTTTTTTTGACTCTTAAGTGCCGTTAACCTCATTTTATGAATCACCAAGGACCACGGTTGCAGCTAAAAAAAATCTTCTTTGCTGTTCTACGGAAGAAAAAGAGTCATCTACATCTCGGATGGCCTGAGGATGAGGAATTTAAAAGCACATTTTCATTTTTTGGGTGAACTATCTCTTTAATAGATGGCTTGTCGATGTGCATCACAGTAAGTCGTAAGGTCAAGGGTCAGGTTAATAAATCAGGGTTTTATAACCAGGACTGAGCCATCTTATAAATGATACAACATGAATTATTTTGGAGCATTTTTAACAGTCCCCTTGCAATACTCTGGGTCACAGTATGCAAATGCAGCAAATCTGCTGTTTTATGTGGGCAGAATATTAAAACATCCTTTTGTTTTATGTTTAGTTGCACCACACATCATCAAATTCAGTTCCTCGTAAGTATCTGTGCATCATAGGTTATGGATTATGTTTGTACCTCCTAGAATATGGTTCATTAATACCTTCATTTTCATCAAGAAAAGGTCACAAGTGTGTTTCTCCAGACATTTATAGAGTGGAGAATAGACAGAACTTTGAGTTATTTGGCCTGTAGAAGCGGATCACATGCACCCAGCGACCTGAAGCGTACAGTGAACTATTAGCAGGCGTTATTGTAGTGGCTTCTGCACTAAATAGGAGCTTTATTTGTCTTGAATAGTTGATTGTTCTGTGTGATGTGGTATTTTAGCAGAATAATCTTAAGCGTGAATCAGAGCGCGTCTTCTCAATGCTTCAAGCCTTGATGGCCATGATAGATTGTTTCCTCGTGATGCTGTTTTGTCTAGCACAAGATTCTTAAAAAAGACAATAAGTGCCATAAATTAAAGCAAGGCTAAAATGAGTATGTGCGTGAAAATGTGTTTCAGATCAGGCTGCTTGTGAGTCATTAATTGTTCGTCACCCTGAATGTAGCTTTATTGCACAGATGTTGCTGTTGTGATGAGTGATGTTTCATTTTGTTTTTGGAGTGAGATCCCTTTGGAGAAGTAAGAGTATAGAGCTATAAAACGAATGCAGTAAGCAAAATAATCATGATTATCCACTTCATAAATAATAATCA
Organism: Barbus barbus; assembly: GCF_936440315.1. Lineage (NCBI taxonomy): Eukaryota > Metazoa > Chordata > Actinopteri > Cypriniformes > Cyprinidae > Barbus > Barbus barbus. The sequence goes on along the minus strand of NC_136756.1, from coordinate 29,413,337 downwards.
TGACATAATACATTTAATGAATAAATAATCATTGATTACCCATTTTACAATTGTCATGCAGCTCTGAAAACACAAGATTATTTATGAAATATTTGCTAAAAGAGCTGAACTTTGTTCATAATACATATAATGCACATGCAAATGAATGTGTGATTTGGATTGCAACGTTCAGTGTCCATATAAACAAACTTTCAGTATCTGAAATCAGATTGCAGTCATTCTTATTGACAGAAATCAGTGCATGTAAAAAAAAAAAAGAAAGAAAAAAGTATTGTTGATGATCTTTTCTTATACTCTTAAAGTAATGTTTGTTTACAGGGAATTAGACTTTCAGGAAAAAAAGGTATAAAAGCTGTAACTGGAGCGTTAATCTTTCAAAAGGTACTAATATGTAGACTACCATTTAGTTGCTAATATGCATGCATTAGGTACTAAAATTTACATTTTAGACACTTAAGTGGAACATTGAAGTATTTATATGTAAATAAGGTACAAAAGTTTACCCTTTGAAAAAGTAATGTCCCAGTAAGAGCTTTTGTACCTATTTGTCTGAGAGTGTTGGACAAACATCTGAGAGTTTTGGTCTCACAGCTGTGTAGAATAGAGATCTCGTGTGATTTTTCTCTCTTATGTTCACCAGCATTTCTAAATCTGTCCCAGCCAATCAGCAGCGCTGTGTTTCTCCAGCTGTCCAATCACAGGTCATGTGTCTAAATCCCCCACTAATGAGTCACGAGGCTGTTTTCCAGCCACCCTTTTGCCCCCGTGTGATAGGACCCAGTAGTTTTCGACACGCTTTCATGGGAAACGCTCTCTTGGAATCCAGACGAGCTTTCTTTGGCGCTGTTTGGTTTTGGGGAATCTATCATTTGCGGGGTGTGAATGTCTGCCGCTGGTGTCGCTCTGGAGTGAAACATCATAGAGTCTCTGAGTATTAATACGAGCCACAGATGGATTGAAGTGCTAGTCGGGCTTTAGGGGAAGATTATTGTGCTTGGCTGAAGAAAGCTGCATTTAAGTCATGGATTTAGCACACTTTGACATGGTGAAGTTGTCAAATAGCACAATAATTAATTCAGGTTTTTTTTTTTTCCATGATGGTTTGTCTGAAGCTATAGCATTTTCCATTATTGTCACAGGACTAGGAATACCTGCAATTTGCAGGAAAATTGTACCATTTCATATCTGCAATTATTGAAATGGAAGCATGAAGGCAGAGATGATGCTTTCAAGCTTCGGGCTGCATTTGCAATTTCTGTTAAAGGTCTGAAGTAATCGATGGCGAATGCATCCTTTAGAGGCCGGACACGATGTCTGTCTGTACGGCAGTGGAAAATAGAAAAACAAAAGGAAAAATAAGGAAAAGCACCACGTGAAGTGCAGTGGGTCATTAATAATATTACGAGCGGATGCTTTTGTCCCGCTGCGCTCTGTTTGCTGTTATTAAGTGCTGAATATTGTGCCGGATTCCATTTAGTTTCAGATTTTACAGCTCAGGGCGAAGCGATGATTATAAAACAAATATTACTCGTGCTCTGTGGCTCAAGCTTGTGAGAAACACACAAATAAAAAACTTTATACAGTAGAAACTTTTATTGCAAACACAATAAAGGATAAAATGCGCTGCCGTTCTAGTCCACTGCCTCTTTGAGCTTTATTTCTTATCTGCATTCTTCAGCAAGACTTCATCGACACTTGTAAAACGGCTCAGTTTTCATCGTTTCGCTCTTTTTCTCAGAGGAGTCATATATTAGGAGAAAGCCACTTTCCTGACGGCGGAAGACGGAGCGAGGGTCGGATCTTAATCCGATGCCATCTGGAAAAACGCTGAGCCCTCGGCCCGCTGGCACGGAGGTTGCGTCCCTTATGTAAACGGAACAAATTCCTTTTCACACTAATGGCGTATCGCATTAATGCCCGTGGAGGTTTGTACACAAGGTCAGGCTAAAGGGCCACTGGAGGCCAAGACTTATTTCACGTCCCTTAAGAAATGAGAATAAACGCCATTGTGCTTTGGCATGTTAAAGATGTTTTTGTCTCCTTCAGAAGCAACAGTAGTTCTCTTTATGAGCTCAATATTGGAAAATGATGTAAAAACTCAAGGTGTGGCAACATCTCGTCTACACTTTCAATGTAGATCTCAAGCACAACAGTTAACAAAACTATTTATTCAGTGTTTTTGAGCCTAATTCAGACAAGCATGACACTTGCACAGTAATTGCATTTTTTTCTTTTAGTTCCTGTTGCTAGAAGTAATGCAGTAGAAGTAAAAAGTAAAAGTATAGCGTGACACACCAGAACTTAAACATTTCTACTCAGCTGCCTAGTTTGAACAGAGAGATATTTATTAAGTCTCAGGAATTGCTTCACTATTTTATTTTTGTATTATTTTATTTTATTTCATATTTTTCTATTCTAGTAATGTATTGTAGTTCCACTCAGGCCTGGAAGCCTTACAGAAAAGTATTTCTGATGTGTCACATAATGCCATGGTACTTATTTATTATAAAAGCAGCTTTTTTCCCCCATTTGGGTGGTTGTTTCTTTCTTCCCGAAGTTCTTGTAATAGTTCTTGCTCTGCTGTGGTTCTGAATCTCCATTAATCTCTGGAATGCAAACGTTTACAGTCACAGACTAAAGGAAACAGAACCGCTCATATTTCCCAGCGCAGTGTCATTCCCCGCAGGGTTCTGTCTCCGTCAAGTATTTCAAAGCCTCTCTTCTTTAGTAGAGCGGTCTGTCTATCACACCAGCTCTATGAAACCCACCGTACCAACTGAGAGACCCCCGTGATTCCCGGCTCCAGGCCAAATAACAAATGCCCCATGAAGGAAAAATGGGCTTCAAAGTGGCCAGTGGTCCATTTGAGGAGGGACACCAGGCCAGCAGCTCACAGTGGAATCTTCTTTTAAGGGGATGAAGCAGATCTGTTTTGCGAATAACAAAGCAAGATAATTAAACCCTCTTTGTGCTCTTGCGGCCTCAAAAGAGTCTCTCTGGAGACCGTCGACTGGAACCGCCATGCTGGATTTGGGCGTTTTTTGTGCCATTGCGTCTGATTGGCTGCCAGTGTCAAATGCCTCCGATCATACAGATGTGCATTTCGAGGGTATGTTTACATGACAATGATTGTATTAAAACAGAAAGTTTTCTCCTTTGCATTTTTGAAAAGTTTTGCGAACAATGTTGTCAAAACAAGCCCCGTTCAGATGGATCTGCAAAAATAACTAAAAACGCTGCATTATGCATCAGTAGTTGGCGATGTTACTTCGTAAAGAAGCACTGAGCCCCTGCGCACATACACATTCCTATAAAGCGAACACGTAATACACATGTGACGATAACGGTATTGTTTTCAAAAGCTTGCACTTTGACAACTTTTTAGGCTTGAACAGCCAAAACAAAAAAAGCTGTCTGTTTTTAGTTGAAAATGGTTTGTCCTTTTTTTTTTGTGTACAGATGACAGTGTTGTCAAAAGGATCTCCATTCACACGGATTCTCAATAATGACTGAAAACGCTGCATTATGCATGCCAGGCCACTAGTTGGTGATGTGACTTTGTAAAGAAACACTGCACATGTATATGACGTCACCGTTTTCACAAATTCGTGTTTTTGTAGTTTACATAGCCGTATTGTTTTAAAAAACTTGCACTTTGAAACCCATTTTTAAAAGTTTGCATTTTCATGCTTGTGTAAATGAACGGACAAAATGCATAAAATGTTTGCCATATTTAGTTGAAAATAGTTTTTCTTTTATGTTTTTGAAAAGTTTGTGTACAGAAGACAATGTTGTCCAAACGATCTATTGGATATGTGAAAATAACTAAAAGCACTGCATTATGTATGCCAGGCCACTAGTTGGCGATGTTACTTTGTAAAGAAACACTATGCACTTGTGCACACATTCTTATAGACTGAACACATAATATGCATACAAATGAGGTCAAAGTTTTTGTAGTTTACACAGAGATAATAATGGTATTGTTTTCAAAAACATACACTTTCAAACCCGTTTAAAAAAGTTTGTGTTTTCAGGCTTATATCAGTGAATGGCCAAATTGCATAAAAAGTTTATTGTTTTTAGGCGAAAATGTTTTTCCTTTATGTTTTTGAAAAGTTTTGTGTACAGACGACAACATTGTCAAGACGATCCAATTCACGTGGATTTGCGGAAATGACTAAAAACTCTGCATTATGCATGTCAGGCCACTAGTTGGCGATGTTGCTTTGTATATAAACACTACACATCTGCACACATATGCATTCCTATAGAGTGAACACGCAATATGCATGTGCATGATGTCACTGTTTTCACAAATCTGTGTTTTTATAGTTTACACGGAAACGATAACAGTATCGTTTTGAAAAACTTGCACTTTGAAACCTGTTTTCAAAAGGCTCTCAAAGCACCGTTGTTGTGTAAATGAACGGCCAAAATGCATGAAAGTTTTCCGTTTTTAGTTGAAAACAGTCGTGTAAAAAAAACCCTGAGTGTTGAAAATGGATTCTAATCACTTCTTTGAACTTTTTTATAGACTGAAGTTTGAAGTCAGCCAGAAATGCATCACGTAAAGCGAGTAAATGCTGTTTCTTGTAGGCTTTATTTGTTTGAATAACTCTTTGTGCTGTCAGCATCACCAGCGTTCAATTAGATGCTTGTGGATTTTGTAGAAGGCTGTCGATGGATGTGGATTTTACAGTCATAAATCATAGAGTCACTGTAGAATAAATTAATGACAACTTGGCTAGACACTAGGCTTTGGCTGAAATCTGCTCCGTTTACAAAGAAAAGCTCCGTTTTGGAAACACATTAATTAGCCCTTGCACAAATGCGTGACAGTTACCCAGAAGACACTGCTCACTTTCGCTTCATAATTGATTCGGTGGCCATGCCAGAACTGGTTTTCATCAAGCCAGCGGCCTGAGCCCTCAGTCTCAAGCTTTTATGCTGAAAACGACAATGTGCGCTAATTGTTTGATGTTAAGTACGCACCATCAGTCAGGGCTAATTATGGCTTGGTCATAGCGCATACTCCTGGGTCCAATAAACTCCAACAACATTATTTGGGAAATGGAAGAGAAAAAATCGGCCAGGCTCACAGACAGTCCCGCTGTTACGGCAGTAATTCAATTATCACCTGTCTTTGGTAATGGCTAGTTAACACAAATATTACTCTGTATATTTGGCTGAATGAGATTAATGAGTCGTGGGGAGCTGGTCACGGGTCCATAGGGTGCACACGCTGCTGACTTTTACAGGAGAAACGGTTAAAGAGAGGGAAATCTATTTCCTACAACCACACACATGTATTTTATACATCTGCTCCTGCACATGTGCACGATTCCAGGCTGTTCTTTTGAATTATTAGGCTTTAAAACAATATTACAGGCGCGTCAGTGCTGTTCTGAATGTCATCATGCTGCAGCTGATCATGTGACTGATATTTAGTGTGCTTTTGCTTGTATTCAACAACAGTTCAATATGCAAGTTAATATTGAGTAAAGTACATTTTAAACACAGTATTGCCAATTACTTTCTATTCATGCTTTGCCAGTTAACATATTTCCAAACAAAGCCACAGCAGAATTTAATATTGTGCTTTTCCGACACGGTAAGTGCAATCCACAATGAATTAGTGTTGTTGAATGAATCAGTTGAGTAAATCATTCAATGACTTGTTTATAAAAACAGCCGTTTGTTTTGCTCATGAGTGAATCAACATTGTTGAATGAATTGGTCGAGTAAATGATTCAATGACTCATTCACAAAGACAGCCGTTTGTTTAGTTCACAAATGAATCAGTGATGTTGAACAAATCAGTTGAGTAAATGATTCAATGACTCATTCATAAAGACTCATGAATGAATCTCTGCTTATTATTGAATCAATTGAGTAAATGATTCAATGACTTGTTTATAAAGACTCATGAATGAATCTCTGCTTTTTATTGAATCAATTGAGTAAATGATTCAATGACTTGTTTATAAAGACATTCATTTGTTTGAATTGTCTTTGTTTGTTTGTCTGAATGAGTCTGTTTTGAACAGATTGTTTAATGGATGATTCAGTGATTCGCTCATAAGAGCAATTTGAAGACACCTACTGGTTAAGTGATAAAAAGAGCAACACTAGTACACAGATGTAGGTTTTCTTTTTGACAAGGCAATACAAGTTTCTTTATATAGCATATTTAATACAAAATGGCAATTTTAAAATAATCATAAATAATTATAACTGATGCAAAAGAAAAAAAAAAACATGTAGTTTACTTCTTTGATTAATGATCTAAATTTGACCTTGAACCACCGTAGGTTTTTCAGATCATGATTTTGCATGCAGTTTGTCTTGTAAATATATGCATTAAACAGTCGGTAAAACATGTCCCACCATCAGCAGCCCTCATTTTATTCAGCATAGGGTCGTTTGTGATGTAGAGTTATATATGGAGATCAAAGTCTCATGTAAATGGGCAGTTGTTCTCCGTCTGCGCTCGGCTGGATGTCGCTGGAATCGTGAATGAACGTTCAGGCTGAGTCTGAGGTCAAAGGTCAGGTTGTTGCAGCAGCTGCTGGTTTCTCATTGAATATGCAGACGGATGATCTGCACAGAGGACACCAAATATCACCGTCTCCCCTGACATTATGCCACACCGCTCTGTTTTCATACTTTAAGTTTGTAATTATTCATCGGCGATAGTTAGCCGGTAATGAGAGACGTTTCTCCAGTGCTTCCTCCTATGTGTGACCCGCTGCATTCTGATTAGTATGTGTCTCTAGCACGGCTAATTGTGGGTAGAAAAGCTCATTGTTCCTCTGGCTTCCTGTACAAAGAGCATTAGCAGCAGTGTTTAGCAGCTAGGGACCCGAGACAAGCTCGCTTTTTGTCTTTGCGGACCCTTAGCGTGACCCCCCGGTGTAAAATCAGCCCCGATCCTCCAAACGTGACAAGGTCAAGGCCTAAACGCTGTTTTCAGCGCCCGAGAGGTTTAAAGTGGCGACGACGTTACTCGTGTGCTTGTAAGATGGAGGGAAAAGCAGCACTGGTGTAACGTAACATCAGGGGACCGTAAAACTCAGAAGCCCCTTTAAAACAAATAGATGGATTAGATTTCTGTCAACACTGACTTTATTAGCTGAACAACGCAAACTCAACCAGTTTAGAGAAAGTCTCTTTCATTTGACATAAAATACTGTGTGATTGTTTTTAGACAGGATCTAAAAAAAGCATCTTTCATCACTTTTGCTTTATTTGACTTTATAGTGTATTGTTTTTATTTTATTATTCGATCTCAGATTATTAAGAGCAATGTTAGTTAAAGAGTTGACTTTCTTTTTTATTTAGGTTTTTTAACTACAGTATATATGTATATATTTAATACAAATGTATGATTTTATATTGAAATTTATTTAATAAAATGTATATTATATATATTTATAAATATAAATGTAATTGCAGCAAACAAAATGATTATTATATATAATTAAATACATATGTAAAATATAAAATATACATCCCACACACACACACATATATATATAAATGTATATATAAATAAATATGTATATATTTAGAGATATATATAAAAATATAAATGTGTCTGTGTATTGGATATAAATTATATACATTATATTTATATTAATTATATATAATATTTAGAAACACAAATTGGAGCAATGCTTGTGTTATTATCTTTAAATGAATTAGTGTGTATCATATATATTCGTTTTATATCGGCCATAAGTCAACCAGTTGACCATTAAAAAACCTGCATCGGTTGGCAACTAGTACTTAAAGTGATGTTATAGTATTAGCATCATGGTAGTTTCCTTACGCTAATACCTTTTTTGTTGAAGAAAAGTCTAGTTTAGTCCAAAAAACTGGTGAATCATTTGGGAGTTGTGGTTTTTGTAATGGTCTGGATGCTTCTTTTTCCTTTCTCATCAGATCATTTATAGCTCTCAATGAACATTTTTCTCTCGTGTGCATTGAATCTGGTTGGAATTACTCATCCATCAATTTTACACAGACATTTTTTACTAACGGCTCACCATGATCCATAGAATAGTTTCAGTTGCACACGTTTGTGTTTTATGAAATCTGTTTAAACGGGCCACTCCTGATCTACAGATTACCATAAAAAAGCTATAAAAATGTGATGAAATCAGTGTGTGTTTGTTGTTCATCCAGATGTATTGATGAGAATGATTCAGTCTTCATTGGTGTTTCCTCACTGCTGAGCTGATAAACTCCCGTATCGTGTCGGCACATGGGAAGCGTCACCACGGGGTGATTTCACCTCCGAGGAATATAAACCTTTTATTTATTGATTTCCCAATGTTTTCTTTCTTCCGTTCTGCGGTGAGCAGCGGATGAGAGAAGAAAAACAAAGATCCTCCACATCAGAGAAAAGCCTCTTTCTCTCCGAGTCCTGCAGACCAGTTTTATTCTGTCATAACTCCCTTTATATCTAATGCACACATGGCTTTCTCATAGACAATCTGTGATATACTTAAAGCATAACTTTATTAATATATTTGAAGGGTGTAAGGTCAAGTCAGTATGATATTCACAACCCATTGATGTCTGTAATGTGCTGTATTTCAGTTCACTGTTAAACCATTTTTCAAAGTTTGCAGTTATTGAGTACATTTACAAGGAAATACATTTCACTTTTAATTAATTGTGTTACCTGCCACTTCTTTATAATTATTTGTGAACTTTACTAGCAACTTCTGAGTGAAATTTGGTTCAAAGTACATCCTACACCAATATTTTTTTTTTCATTGCAGAATTTTTTCATTTAAAATAATAAATAATTAACTAACCAAATAAATAAATACATTGAAAAAAAATCTGGCCAAAGCATATTTTAAATATATGCTAAGTTCATCGAAATACATTTTTGAAACTGAAAGTATATGTAGTTTCAACCTTCTTGTACCAAAATATAAATATATTTCTAAATATATTTCAGGGGCAAGAAAATTATTCATTACTTATTTTTATTCAAATGTGTTAAAAGTTCACTCATGTTACAGACAACAAAATGTTTTTCTTTAAATGTGACATATGAGCTTATTTTATTGGATTGGCATATATAGAGGGCAAATATATATTTTTAAATACTTAAAAAAATAGATTTAAATTTTTAAAATAGTATTAAAAAAATAGCCAAAACTATATTGGTAGAAAAAAATAAATATATATAATTTTTTTATTTTTTTTTGCTGTATGGGGTTGGAAAAAATGTAGGATAGGACTTGATTTTATCCATCAGAAATGGACTGGATAGAGAAAAGTGTCTGTATAGGACTAGCGATGCCAGCTGTCAATGTAAGTGGGTTCATTATTTTGATGAAATATTATAAAGGCAAACATTTTTTGCAGTAGTTTGCTCTGATGAATCATTCCCAATTAGCCCATCAAGAACACGAAGCCCATCAAGAAAGTAAATAAGGCCCGTTTGGTTTGATGTTGGCTCAGTGCTGTATCCGCTCCAGTACCACAGTATTTTATCTCTTTATTCATTCATGGCTTTGTTTATTTGCTTCAGTATGTGCTCAATCATCGTGTTTTTTTTCCAGCTGACGTGAAGCGTGTTTGAGGTTTTGAAGGGCTGCGTCGGGCTTCGGTTTCAAGGGTCAAACGCCGCGACCTCTGGAGGTCTAATGTAGCGCTTTATGCAAATAGACGAGGTTTGTTTGTTGCTTTGTGTCTTGTTGACATTTCAAAGGCTGTGAAAGTCTGCGCAGGCTTCGATTACACGTCTGTTTCCGTTATAGAGGCTTGCATCAATCGCTTTAAGAGCCGTTTATGATACAGAAACACAAGCCGCGTCTCTCAGAGCTGACAAACCACACGGTTTAGATGTTCAGAAAGAGACAAACCAATGCTGGGAACGCAGCTGTGGTTTCGGGATAAGTTTTCTTCTTGAGAATGGTTTAGTTTTGATTATAAATCCACCCGTTTGCTGATATTGGCTGAGCCGAGTTATGTGCAACATTAACAAGTTAATCATACCTTTGCCACAATATAAATAAGCCTTTAAGACGCTCGGATCTCGTGTCCATCCAAGAACGCTCCTCGGGAGATTTCCCGTTTTCACAAAACAAGGATCGAGTGGCTCTTGCATCACTTTTGTGGATTTTAGTGCTAGTCTTTTAATAGTGATATTAGACGCGACTGCAGCAGATCAAAACAAGGCCGAGCTTCGATGTGACCAAACAAACACAAAACCCTGATTACAGACGAGAAACCCAACGCTTGCAGGAGAAGTGTGTTTTTCCTGCTGTCTTCTCCAGACGTCCGCAGACATTCCAGCGGATGAGTGTGTATTAGCCACGTCTCGCGCTCAGCGGCTCTGAGCTGTGATATCTGGAGATCGGCTCGTGAGAAACCGCTGTCGTGCCAAAACCAGACCTAAATGATTCTATCTATCTATCTATCTATCTATCCATCTATCCATCTATCCATCCATCCATCCATCCATCCATCCATCCATCCATCCATCCATCCATCCATCCATCCATCCATCGTGAGCAGAAGATACATCTTTCAAAGTTTTGAACAGTAGTGCACATTTCTTTATGTATTTAACAGCATGCATGTGATGTCAGTTATGCATTGCAATACTGTGTTTTCTCAAAACACTTTGAACTGCATAATGATGCTAAATTCTTAAAGGATAGCTCTGTTTATTATTAATATTTGATGTATCAGCACAGAAATACTCTGCATTGGTCTGTAGCAGCAGCACAGTTCGTCTTTGTGCTGGAAGAGTGCGATTCCCTCTGGATGTTTCTCCCAGTGTCTGTCACGGGGTCACGCAGCCGTCTGGGAGATAAAACTCTTTCCCGTTCCTCTGATTTTCCAGACCGGCTCATTATGAATTCTCACTTCGTGTCAGAGGTCTGCTATTTCAGGATTCTGTAGATTTTCTCTCAGCCAAAACAAAATGTGTGAATAAATAAGCACCAAAAATGAGCTCAAAAGAAGAAAGAAAGAAAGAAATGGTGACAGACTTTTAATTTTTGGCCTTTCCCGTCAATATTAGTCATGTGATGTGACAGCGAGAGGGAAAGAGCTATAATTAGGAAAGGGAATATAAAACACATTTCAGCAGGCTGTATTTTTCAAACTATTGCAGGGGCGGATTGTTTTATGAGCTCTGTGATTGCGGCGGCCCTCCGGAGGCAAATATTTGCTGATTCGGCAGGAAATGGGGCTCGGGAACGGGGGCAAAACCTTGAACTTCACCTCCAAAACTGATTTTATTCCAATCACAGCCTAAATCAATTCTAGCAGGTATTATCACCAGCCATGTTTGCTGTGATGCGGCCGTGTGTGTGGAGAAAGAGCAGCAGCGAGTGTGTGTGTGTGTGTGTGTGTGTGTGTGTGTGTCTCTGCCATGACCTTTCCGGCAGTAATGGGATTTTCAGGCCGTTTCTGTTCTCTCCGATCTGTTTCTGAGGCGTTCATGCGATGCTGTCATACTGCTGTCAGAGATGTCCCATCTCTAGACCTGATACAAGGCCAGAGTATTTATAGTTTAGTATAGCATTTTTAGTAACTGAAATCAAGCTGAAATAAAATGAAATCAAAATATTAGATGAAGAATTAAAAATAAATAAATTATAATAATAATAATAATAAAAAAAATATATATATTTTTTTTTATTTAATTAAAATGAACTAAAAAGTTACTAAAACTAAAACTAAAATAAAATAAATTAAAGCTAAATATAGAAATGTAAAAGAGAAAAGTACATACATAATTAAATTGCTAAACTGATAAATTTCTAAATTGCTAAAACTAATATTAAGATAATAAAAATATAATAAATAAATAAATAAAAAGCTAATTCTCAATATTTGTATATTGATACTTAATTGTTTAAAAAAAAGAGAAACATTTTGATAATTGAAATAAGGCTGAAATAAATTTAAATATTAATATTGGATAAAAAAATTAAAATTTTATTGAAAATGAGAAATGTTGCATTGACAGCTAACTGAAATAAACTCAAAATTAAATGAAAAATTGAAGCTATTTTATAGAAATATATATATATATATATATATATATATATATATAAACTAAAAACTAAAGTAATAATTTTCAGTAATTAAAGTAACAATAAAATTAAATATAAATATTGAAAAACTGAAAAATGTTAATTAAAATTCTTAAAAACTTGAAATTTAGGAAATGTTAGAAAATTACTAAATTACTAAAACAAATTACTAAATTGCTAAAAGTAAAATAAAACATAAAAATAAATATAAAAGTCTAATTAAAATTATATATATATAAAATTTACACTATATTATATATATTTTAATAGCATATAAATAATACTAATATAACGTTGGCCAGGATGGTTGATTAGTAGTGTTGTCATTATAAATGCTGCTTTAAACAATGAATCAGAGGACGTAAAATAAACCAGTCTGTGGTTAATCTGAACAAAGAATCTATTCTTTAACTAGTTGACTTTAGCACTGCTTTAAAAGGAATGACGCATCTTCATCTCAGCAGTGAGGTGTAATAGCACTAATATTTTTTTTTGCATGTGGAGCACTAAACTATCTTTGAGAAGAAGATGCATCTGTGAACTCATCCCTCTAAAGCAGCGCTGCTGGTGGATTCAGCTGATTCTGAGTTTTGAGATCCAGAGCAGCGTTACACGTTTATACAGTGAATTCTGCTGCCTTTCTGATGTCAGAATAAGAGCCGAAGTCATTTTATGTGAGCGGGATCGTGCAGAACTGCAGAGTCTCACGTTTCTTTCCATTAGCAATAAACTGGTGTTTATAATTTCTCATGTTTTCGAATCGGTCAAACCTCAAAGGTGCCGCGTGGATTGAGACGCCTGCCAACGTTTCCTCGCTCTTGTAAAGCAGTGAAATCAGCACATCTGGAATCCTCTGCGTCTGAACATCTCTGTTTCTCGTGGGATATTCATAAGTCCATTTTTCCATAATGTAGATGCTTGTTGGGCTGAAGCGGGACAATCAGATCCAGACCACACGGGTGTGTTTGTGAAGCCATGGCTCGTCTGCTGGTGGAAGTGAAGCCTGTTTGTGTTTCATCTGACTGAGTTTATTCGTTTCTAAAGCCAAGGATAAACACTTCTGATTCCACTCCATCACCATCCAGCAGATAAGAAGAGCGCTTGGCCGAGGAAGACGAGGCCATTCTTCACGTGATGTTCACTCTGGATGAGATTCAGCTGTTGTTCTTCATTAGAATAAGTTTAAATTTGAGTTCTTAAATTACTAAAACTAGAAAAAAAAAAAACAAATATATATATATATATATATATATATAAATAAATCTCATTCAAAATGTTAGTATAATATTACCATACTAATTAAAAACTATACAAAATAAATTAAATAAATTAATGTAATGTAAATAAATCTGAAATAAAATAAAATATAAATATTAGATGAACATTTTGAAAATGTAGTAATAGAAATACAAAAACAAAGACACAAAAGACAAAAGTACACAACAACAATTACTAAAATTAAAATGACTAAATTGCCAAAATTAAAGTATTAATAATATATATATATATATATATACTGTATGTATAAAGCTAATTCAAAATATTTGAGTAATATTATAATACTAATTAAAAACAGTTTAAATGATTCGCAGTAATTGAAATAAAGCTGATATCAAATACATTAATAAAATAAAAATAAAAAATTAGATTACAATTTTGAAAACGTTTTATGAATATTTTAAATTATTTATACATGTAAATGAAAATTATACATGTTGCCTTGGCAGCTAACTGAAATAAATAATAAAATATTTTTCAATAATTGAAATAAAGCTCAAATAATAAAAAAAATATGAAAACTTTGAAAAAGTTAAATAATTTAAATACAAAACAAATGAAAATGATAAATGTTGAAAAATGTTAAAAACTGAAGTAAATAAGTTTAAGTTGGAGCACTAAAATGACTAAGACTGAAATAAAGCTAAATAGAAATGTAAAAAATTATAATAATAATGAATAAATGTATAAATAAAAAATTAAGAAGCATTTGGCAGAGGAAGGCTGAAGTTATTCTTCAGGTGATTATTCTGGATGTGATTCACCTGTTTTTCATGCTCTTTATGAGGATCCTGAACAAGCGGCTTCAGTTCACATGTTTCTGATTTAAACTTCATCTCCTCTCTCGTATTCGAAGCATGAAACTGCGTTTTATCTGCTGAAAAGCCTCCTGTGCCCCGCAGGTTTGGGTTCGTGGAGCTCGAGAGGTGTTGAGATGGAAAATATCTTCATCGTCTCGTGCATAATCTCCGAGGGCTTTGCTCATACACGTGTAAACCCACACTCGCTGTCTGACCGACTCGCTCCACAAGAACAGCAATAGTTCAGCCACAAATGAAAATCCTGTCATGGTTTGTCAGTCTTTCTTCTGAGGAACGCAGGTGCATGTGTGTGTGTGTGTGTGTGTGTGTGATGTCCGGAGTGTGTTCTTCATAATGTGCAGCAGGGCCGTCAACTCAGGAAAGAACAATAATAGACATCCACAGATCTCATATGCTTCCAGCTCTTCTGAAGTCACACAGAAGCTCTGAGAGGAACAGTTCGCTGTCTGCTGTAGTGGGACAGAAGGGATTTTCAGCAAATAATGTATTACATTTCAGTCAGAGCATCATAGACCTCAGAAGATGTGGAATATAGTGCACTAGATGAATGGATGGGCTTTTATGGTCATTTTCCCCCACATTATGGAAAACAACACTATGGAGTGTGTGTGTGTGTGTGTGTGTGTGTTTCACAGAAGAAAGTCATTGCGCTCGCAACGCCAAGGTCATGGGTTTGATTCCCAGGGAATGCATGAACTAATTAAATGTATACAATGCATTTTTTAATTCTTTCTGTTAACATAGAGAATGTTCTAGGACATTTTATTGCAGTAAATAATAATAACAATAGCAATATTATTATTATTATTATATTTATTGCTTATATTCTTATTGTTATTTTTTACATTTAAGTACAGTATGTTCTGGAACATTTTACTGCACAGTTTGTAGCTAGATAGAGACTTTTTGAAAGTATTTTCTTTAATGTCAACTGTTTGAGAGTAATAATAATAATAATAATAATTATTATTATTATTACTTCATTTATTTAATTTATTTCATTTTTACATTAAATCATATTCTGGGACATTTTCCTGCACAATCTTTAGCTATATACAGACATAGTTGGATACTGGGAGACTTTTTGAGAGTTTGTCCTTAGCGTCTGAAATGCATCTGGCCTGGTCTCTCTTTACGGGTCAAAAGCAGCTAATGGCCTGGGTCTCGTCCTCTCTTGTTAGTAAAGCGTCCCGCTGTTTTCGATTGTCCCTGTTAAGGCATGAAGCTCAGATGTGGGGTCACGTATCCGGCCGGAGCGCTCATTAATCTTCCTTAACGAGGCTGTGTGTTCCCCTGGAGGTCTGCGGACGACTCCGGCGGAGGACGGCGATAATCGCTGAGCGCTGATTTATCGCGCCGGATCGCGGCCGAGGCGCCGTTTGCAGCGATGCAGATGAGCACGACTGGAAAGGGGAGAAGATCAATACGGCAGAGTGCTGTCCATTTGGATAATGGACAATGCAATCATAACTGCAGTTGTAGAGTTAAGTGGATGGGGCCAAAGCCCTCTTCATTATCTAATACATTCAGGGCTTTTCCAGCGTTAAGTGAATTACAACACTGCACAGAAAGACATTTAACTTGCTTGTTCAGAGGCCAGATAGAATAACATCTGTTCATCCTCCCAAATGAGCGCGAGCGGCACGCTTAGTGTTCACTCAGTTACAGTTAGTGACCTGATGATGATGATGTCATCCAGCATTTTCAGGAAACAGGTGAAAAAATAATTTTTTTAAAAAGGATACAATTTTAAAATTTCACTGAAGACAGTAGAGCTGCACTGTTAATCCAAATAATAAGCTGTGATTAAATAAAATAAATATGCGTTTCGTGTTTCAGAGCGAAGCTTTAACGCCTTCCTGTGATTTTCTGCCAAAACTCTTAATGCTTTAATGTTTGAAAATGAAGAAATTAAGACATTCATAGATATTCGTATTGGGATTTTACAGCTGTAAAACAATACATATATAATTATTATTTATTCATTTTTTTCACAAAGAAATATAATTCAATTGAAATATTACTTTTTAAAATATAAATTACTACTGCAATTTTACAGTTGTACTTTAACATGATTAGTATTTTTAATACAATACTATTTTTATAAATGTGTCTTGCAGTTTTACAGTACTGTAAAATTAAGTTATTTATTTATTTTTCTTCTTAAATACTTTTTTTTACAGAGAATTACAATATTAGAATTTTAATATTACTTATTTTATATATATAATTGTAATTTAGTAGTACTATAAAATTTAATAATTTTAATAATAAATTAAAAATAATATATTAGTGAAATGTTAGAATTGTAATATTTATTATTTTGTTTAAATATTTATATTTATATTTAATAATACAATTGTTTTTATTATTATAAATTAATATCTAATAATTATGTAATAATAAATTATGTATTAGTATTATTATAATTAATAATAACTATAATAATAATAATTATTATTATTATTGTTATTATTATGACATAAATATTTAAACAAAATAATAAATATAAAAATTTCAATATTTCACTCTAAATTATTATTATTATTAGTAGTAGTAGTAGTATTATCACATAATTTGGGGCCAAATTGTACAGCCCTACAAACAAGCACAGCAAACCTGAATCTGGAAAAACACTGGAAATTAAATTGAAAGAGCTATCTTTATCAGAAAAATCAGTTTTTCACCAAATCATGCAGCCGTCTGAGACGGAAACGGCCCTGAAGCACGCTGGTATTGTGATGGCGAGTTATTGTTTGCTATGGTTTCCTCGTGTGCTTGAGGAGGTTAGAAAGGTTGTCCTCGTTCATCAGTCTGCGTGTGTTCACAGGTTGCCCAAATGATTGTGAAATCTCAGCGTGGCGTCTAATCTCCGCAGACCCTCGGCTCTTTGAACTCACAGAACTCATGCTGGACGTTTGATTCGCTCTCCACCGGCTCACTTTTACTGTTTCACCATCACAAAGACACTGTGATCTCCTTCTTTGATTCTCTGAAGGAACCTGTGAGGGGTTTTACTACGGTATATTTACCTGTATGCTTTATTGTTATTGCAAACAAACAAGCATGAGTCTGATTTTGTGTGTAGAGATGCATGACAGTCTGTCAGTTTTTGCGTTTGTGTTTTGATAACGACAGTGATGAAGGTGTGTTTGCACTCATCGGATCCTCCTTGACGTTTTCTCTTCCTCTTCCATGACACGGATCCCCGCAGACGTTTGCATGAAGTAAACACATGCGTGTTTGTGCTGTCAGCGTTGGGAAAAGTTTTTCTTTATTAAACAGCTTGTTCTGTGATGCATCAGGAACTGAACTCATAGATAAAGCCTGTTAGCGGGGAAGTGATAGTGAGTTTTGGCAGGTTGGTTTGACTCAGAGATTCACGACACCGATGTGGAGGGCGGAGGTGGATCTAACAGGAAATCAGACACAGGAAGCAGGAAACAGAGAGCCGAGGAAAGACACCAGATGCTCCTTGGAGACAGACTGAAGAAAGTCAGCTTTATAATGTATTCTGAACGAGTATCGCCTGTTTAGACTGATTAAACCACCAGCTGTACACATGAGTATATTGTATATTTTGTATATTGAAAAATAATAAGATTTTAGGGCCTTGCATGAGACACAAACAGAGCAAATCCTGTAGTGTTTTGTGGAAATTGGTGCACATTTGCGCAGACGGTTAAACTCTTTTGCAGGTTGCTCATCATTCAAAGCCTTTGAGTTCAGTTTGCACTGAGGTAGTGCATGTGATCCAGAAAATGAACATATATGAATGTATAAAGAATTACGATTATTTATTATTTTTATTTATTATTATTTGCAAATATCTTGACTCCACAGCCAACAGAGCAATTTTGTCTTTACTTTTCCAATACTAATGGAGGGCACTCTCTCTCTCTCTCTCTCTCTCTATATATATATATTATTATAGTATTTGAATTAGCTTTTATTTGTATATTTTCATTTTTCATTTTAGTATATGTATTAATATTTCCATATAGGTTTATTTCAATTTTAGTTTGGGTAATTTTAATACTTAATACTTAAACAACCGTTCTAGTTTTTGCTGTTTGTCATCTATATTTTAATTTTTATTTACATTTTATTTAGGCACAGAAACAATTTTGAATAGTTATTTTTAGTTAACAATAACAACACTGCCCAGCACGCATCAACATCAAATTAAAGAATTAAAGAATTAAAGAATAATATAAAGTCATTTTATGTGTTTTTATAATTTTTATTAGTTTTATATTTTCAAAAATTATGTAGATTTCATTTATTTTATTTCAGGTTTAGTTTGAGTAATTTTAATAATACAACCTTAACCTTATTTTATTTCACTTCGTTTTGCTAACTTTTTAAGTTTTGTTTAAGTTTATGTGATGCAATTTTTTTTCTGCTTTATTTTAATTATTAAAAACCAGTTAAAGTTTTAATTAACAGTAACAACCAGGGTCAGAAATGAACAGGGGCTTGGGGTAATAATGATGTAATATTATAATATAGTATAATAATTTATAATGCATGCACTGTAGGCTATATACATTATGCAGTGGTTGTGTAAATAAGTGTAGCATTTAACAGTCTGTATAAATAAACATGCTGTAAATGTCAGAGTTTTAATAGTAACAGTTGATTGAAGTAACAATTGTTTCAAGCGTCATTAAAACAGCTTGTAGACAAAATGTCACGCAGCATTTCATTTACCAAGTCATCAGTGTCCACAGCTCGTTATTTGCTGGAGAAATGACGTGCATTTTGAGAAATATTACTTCTTTATTATATTTACTTTAACTGTTAGTGATGTCTTAATTAGTTCATTTGTATGTTTAAATAAATATTTTATGAAACAAGTTTTGACTGTAAATTATTATATTTCAACAACAAATAGAAATTGTATTATTTAGAAGTTAATTTAAAAACAATTTACATGTTTAAATACAATTTCTTTTAAATTTGAGTGTTGATTATTATAGTTAAAAATATATAGTACTTGAAGTTTGGGCTCTGCTGTTAATTGTAAAAGGCTTCCTATAGTTTAAGAACAGAAGCCGAGGTAGGCTTTTATCCCTAAGAAAATTTTAATAATAATACATTTATTTAAAGAAAGAGCAATTTGTTCAGTAAACCATTGTATTATTTAAAATAAAAGCTATTTATGTTTAGTCAAAACCGAGGTATGTATCGAAATGTCGTCAAATCCTCACCTGAGCATAAAAGAGCTTCTGGCCTCAGAGACGAATCTGCCTGCTCAAATAAAAAACCACAATGACATAAAAGCAGCGGTTCTTCGCTCCTCTGGGCTTCATTGAGTGACTGTGATTAGCCGGAGGACACGGTGTTAATCTTTGATGAGCGTCACATCATGAAAGAGCTGAACTTGTCAGTGGAAGTGGAGGAGCTGTGTCTGGTTTGGGCTCCACTGTAAGCGGAGAGCAGCGCACTACAAGCCTGGACAGAAAGGACACCTGTTCCTGAAACACAATGCGGCCCTGTGAGGCACAAAGAGCCGTCCTGTGAAGATCTGCCATCTGATAACACGCCTGCAAAATCATTACGAGCGACACACTGCAGATGCTGCTATCAGTCAGCTTATGCTCTGAAAGCAGTGACATGCACGTTAATCCAGATTCATTTAAAAATCATCTTATTTGAAGTCCATTGTTAAATTGAATGAAATTAAGCAATATAAACACAAAATAATAAATAATGTTAAATAAAATAAATACAGAATTAAAAAGTAAATCTAAATAATTTAATAATATTTTTTATCTAATTAAACATTAATATATTTTATATATATATATATATATATATATATATATATATATATATATATATATATATTAGCTTATGCTCTGAAACCAGGGAAGTATAAAAGTAAAAGATGTGACTGCTAATTTTCTATTTACTAAAAATCTATTTAATAGTGCTGAGCAATGATTAATCGTGATTAATTGCATCCAAAAATACGTTTTTGTGTACATAATATATGTGTGTGTACTGTGTGTGTATGTGTGTATATATATATATACACACACACACACACACACGCATGCATACATTTAAGAATAAATATGTTGTTTATATATTAAATATATTTATATATAACATTAATATGTACATGTAAATATTTTCAAAATATATAACGTATGTGTGTGTCTTTATATATATATATATGCATAATAAATATACACAGTACACACACATATATTATATAAACAAACACTTATTTTTGGATGCGATTAATCGTTGCCCAACAATACTATTTGAAGTATTTAATAAATATTATATAACTAAGTTAACTAGCGCTACAGCCACATTAATAATAAATAAAATTTGAAAATGCTTCCATTATTATATATAAGATTTATATATATATATATATAATTTATTATTATTCATTTATTTTTTGTTTTATATTATTTAATACTATTTATTATTTTGTGTAGCTATTTGACATACATTTCATTAAATTTAATAACAGCCAGTGGAAATGTTCCCTTTTTTAGGGTGTTTTGAGGATGTTTATTCATTCCCGCCGTCGTCTGCAGGTGTCATTTCACAGACTAACAGCTGACTGCGAGATACAGCTATAGAAAATGCAGCTGGCAGGAAAAGACAGCAGTTTAGATTGTATTCTCTGTGTTGCGTATGGAAGAAAAGCATTTTTATTGCCGCCAGCCAGGGACGGTCTCGCGAGCAGGCCGTGATGGATGAGGGTCCGCGGGCTCCGTTCAGCAAATAAATGCAGTTTGTCATGTGAATATACGTTTGCGGGACTGTTTATCTGTTTATCCGGCTGCGCTTGGCAGGTGTGGAGATGATAATTCGAGTCTGTCTGTGAACGGGCTTTATTAGCGACCTCCTCCGGCGCTGTCCATCTGCTGATGAAGCTATGGATGGTTGACTTCCTGGAAGCCAGAGGTTGGAAGCCGCCGTGATTCACAATGTGATGCCAGTAAACAGATGCATGAGCTCAGCGAGTCTGTGCAGTTCATCACGCCGCAAGCTTTCCACCGGCAGCTTTATGTTCGGCCGTTTAAGACGACATGAAATCCACTTAAACTAGCCCTTTTTACCTTTTTAATCAATGTGACCCTGCAGCACAAAAGCAGTCATGAGTAACACAGGTATATCTGTAGCAATAGCCAACAATACATTGTATGGGTCAAAATTATACATTTCTCTTTTATGACAAAAATCATTAGGATATTAAGATCATGTTCCATGAAGATATTTAGTCAATTTCCTACCGTAAACATATCAAAACTTCATTATTGATTAGTAATATGCATTGCTAAGAACTTCATTTGAACAACTTTAAAGGAGATTTTCTCAATATTTAGATTTTTTTGCTCCCTCAGATTCCAGATTTTCAAATATTGTCCGATCCTAACAAACCATACATCAATGGAAAGATGATTATTATTATTGTTTATGAGTGTGAATTTGAATTGAAATGACCACAACGGCAATTATAATGAATTATAATGACATTTATTTAACTTTCAAACTAGACTTTTTAACATAAAAAATGTATAATAAAATAATAAATAATCTTTAATTTTTTTTTATTTCATTTTAGTACTAAATTTAATAATGATAATAAAAAAATTACTTTAAATAATAATAACACTTATTTGGATAATTAATTTCTTTGAATTTCAGTTAATTTCTAAAGCTAAATTTTAAAGTTACATTTTTGTTATTAAAAATGTACTTTAAATAATAATGAAAAAAAAACAGTTATTGATGTAAATTGATTTATTTTGGATTTCAGTTCATTTTAATGTAAAATTTCAGTTCTACATTTAAATAAAAAAAACACTTAAATAAAAAATACATTAAATAATAATTAAAAGCACTTGGAGGTAAATTAATTTATTTGATTCTCAGTTAATTGTAATGCTAAATTTCATTACTACATTTAAATAAAAACATTTCAATTTACTTTAAATAATTTCTTTGAATTTCAGTTTATTTTAATGTTAGATTTTAATTGGACATTTATATAAAAAATATTATTTAAATAATTAAAAATACTTTTTGATGTAAATTAATTTCTTTGAATTTCATATAATTTTAATGTTACATAAAGTTTTTACTGTACATTCACATAAAAACTAATTGTTAAACTAATTGTTCATTGGTAAATTAATTTCTCTCCAGTTTAATTGCTTTTCAGTTCAAATTAAGTAATTTAATTGTAATTTATAGTATTTAAAAAATATTTAATGTATTCTCAGTTCAATTCTGAATGTTGCACAGTGTTAAACTGTTACAAAAATCTCTGGGAAAAATGGGAAAAGTACTGTTATTTTTTTACCAGGACATTTTCTATTAGGTTTATGAACATTTCCTTTAAACCTAAAAAAATAATAATAATAAAAACTACTAAATGCAATGCCTAACTCAAAATACAAGTAAAACACGTGAAAAACAGTATGGAAATTCCTTTATATTAATATATTTACTTATTTTGAGACTACATGTCTAAATCACCTTTAAGAAACGCTATTATGGCTCAGTTCCTGTGTGACCTGGATCCTGAGATCTCAGATCTCTACTGTGTGTGTCTCAGAGGAGAGAAACAGGGCTTTTCCTCTCCTCCCTCGTGTGTTTGTGTGATTGCCTGAAACCAAACATCAGTATCTGAGTTTCCCGAACCCCCTGCCAACCTCAACCATCAAAACATTCCTATTAAAGCCCGTCTCCAGATCAGATGTGCGTCTCATTGAACACGGCTGCTGTTGTTTCAGTCTGAACGCTATTCACTGCCGCTGAATGCTGAACACAAACACACAGCTTTATTTCTCAGCCTCAGAGACTTTAAAACTCCATTTGCATTCATGCAATGACCGATGCAGGACTCTACCTGTTATTTATCAGGCTGCGGCTCGTTAGCGGACGGAGGAGGAGGGTTCGAGACAGACATGGTGTCTCATAGCAACAGGCCAAGAGCCTCATCCAAGCGTCTCCTGTTGTCCGAGACTCTTTCCCAACCGTATGTATGTGTTTTGTCCCTTTTGAAAGGACTGAAGAGAAAAGCAGTGCTGAAGAGGGAAGGGCTGTAAGTGCTGTTTAATAAACTCTTAAAGAGCGGCCTCTGTCTGTCCTCGGGCCTGCAGGAGGAACACGGACAATAGATGTAGAAAGCAGACTTTTACACAAGAGCGGCTGTCAGACCATCTATTAATTGAAGTTGTCAGTGAAGTTGTCAGAACGTTGTGTTTTTCGCTGGATGATCAGAACGCAGCCGTGTTGAGCGTTTGGCACGTTGTCATTTTGCCCGGAGCTTGTGCTGTATTGTGTAGTTAACCCAAGCATCATCGTCTTCAGTCACTGTTTCGTCCGGGCTAGCAAAGAATTTGTTTTAAAGGAAGTTTTAAAGGTCATTCTGTGTGTGTGTGTGTGTGTGTGTGTGTGTGACCTCATCAAAATATTATTATTAGGAGGGGAGCGCAGAAATCCTTGGAGAAATCTCTCGCTGTCTAAGAGTTGAAGAATTTAGGTCAGACATTAACACACAGAAACCTCCGAGCAGGAGACATCGCTCGGTGCTTCTCAACAGAACTACACAATTAATACAGTAAATAATCGACTATGATCACAGCAGTCATGATTGTGAAAAGTGCTTATTACAGTATTTTTGATTTGTAAAATCAGCCACAATCGGAGTTCAAATCAGTGACGACAAACAACAAGATTGTAAGTAAGTTACTTTAA
Organism: Barbus barbus; assembly: GCF_936440315.1. Taxonomy (NCBI): domain Eukaryota; kingdom Metazoa; phylum Chordata; class Actinopteri; order Cypriniformes; family Cyprinidae; genus Barbus; species Barbus barbus. The sequence goes on along the minus strand of NC_136756.1, from coordinate 29,389,426 downwards.
AACATTTCAGTAAACAATAAGTTAATATTGAGTAACTTACATTTTAGACAAAATATTACAAGATTTTTTTTTTTACCAGCAAAAGTGTTGTGAAAAAAACCACAGCACGTTTAATTGTTTTGAATGAATAATTTAATAACTCGCTTGTAAAGACAGTTATTTGTTTGTATATGAACGAATCGGTGTATTGAATGAACTGGTTGAACAAATGATTCAGTGATTCACAGTCATTGTTCGTTCCTGAATGAATCAGTGTTTTGAACAAATTGGTTGAAGGAATGATTCACTGATTGTTTCTGAATGAATTAGTGGTTTGAACGGATGATTCACTGATTGTTTCTGAATGAATTCGTGTTTTGAACCAATCAGTTGAATGAGTGATTCAATCATTGTTCCTGAATGAGTGTTTTGAAGGAATCGATTGAATGAGTATTTCAGGGATTCACTTATAAAGGCAGCCAGTTGTTCATTCAGTGTTTTAAACAAATAGTTTGAAAGAATGGTTCAGTGATTCATTCATAAAGACAGTCACTTGTTCATTCCTGAATGAATCAGTGTTTTGAATGAATCGGTTGAACCAATGATTCACTGATTTGCAGAAAGAGTCACTGCAAAATCCCCAACTTTGCACAAATTAAAATACCAGAACTAACAATATTGTAATATCTGCAGGGCTGAAAAAGTTGTATTTTGTTTTTGTTTTTTAATTATAACATTTTTTAAATGTTATAATTATAGACTAATATGCAGTTTTTTTTGCCAATAAAACATATATATATATATACTAATACTAAAATAAATAAGTAAATAAAATAATAATAATTCATACATTTCTCAGCTTGTTTTGGAATGGTTTGCAGTTAGATACATTTATTTATTAAAGTTAATAGTTGCACTTATGATATCAAGCCTAATAATCAACAATTATGATTTTCTGGGGGGACAAACTTGTATCCAGAAGTGAGCTAAATCTGACAAAACTTCTCAAAACCTCATGGACACAGTCATTTGTAAAAATGCTATAAAGATGAAGTAAATAACATTTTTCACTGTGCAAATGCAGGATGTTTTCTGTTAGGGTTAATGTTAGGTTCTAGTACTTATAACTCACTGTATATAAAAGCAATAGAAGTCTGTGTTTGCATGTGTGTGTGTGTGTGTGTGTGTGTGTGTGTGTGTGTGTGTGTGTGTGAGTGTGTGAGTGTGTGTGTGTTTGGACCCTCCAGTTAGCAAGATATTTGTGATTAAATAAACCTGGCCATGTCCCATTCCCCACCTTTTTGCATCGCTCCATGCATGCCGAAATCACCTTCCTCTTCACGTAAAGCACAGTTGGCTGTTAGCATCCTGCTTACAAGGCTCAGTCAAGACGGACCAATTTGTTCCCTTCAAACCGTTATTTCCTCATCAGCTTTGACAAACGCTGTTATTGTGCAGGAGGTGGTGCAGAATGGCCAATGTGGCGGAGGACCGGAGCGGCCTGGAGCCAGCTGTCCATCAGCGAGACACGGCCAACACGAAGTGAATCAGAAATGAAATGTCTCTCCGTCCCAGCAGTTAGAATTCTGACCTTTTGATTTGGCCAAAGGTCTGAGTCTGTCCTGTTTCTCAAGGTTATCGCCTGAGACGTCTTCAAACGGCCTGTGTGCTTTCTATGTAGTGCTTGTGAAAGTCAAGGCCTCATGATCATCTCTGGCCTTACGATACTTAGAAAAACTACCATGCTGTTCCATGCATGGGTTTGTTTGAAATACATTGGTGTACAATAGTAAATACCAACCAGCAGAATGTAAAAATTCAGAAAGTAAGAATTGACTCACTTTCATCTTCATTCGATAGTGTCAGTGCAATTGAATTCACAATTTAATGTGCAGTGCATTCTGGGAAATGAAGTTCTTCCACCCTGATCCTTAAATCTGTCTGTAAGGCCTATAAAACCTTTACATTTCAAGACTTTTCAAACTTGGTTTTTAATCAAACTTTTTGGAGTTACATGAATTTCATTTATTTTTTAAATTCAAAGCATGCATCTCTTTTTTGCATTATTTCATTACAGTAAATGCACATTCTTGAGCATGTTTGCAGAGACTCTCAGCTTTAAGATGTTACATAACAACCCCTGAATTTATAAATGAGACTGCAGCATAAACAGCTTGCAAAAAACAGTATATTTAATGCAATGCTTCAGTCAGATGAAACAAATGTTAAATATATTGTTTGTTTTTGCAAGCTATAGCAGAGTCAGTGCATGATTTACTTCTTGTTTTTCTCCTCAGTTTATGGCATTACGCATTTGCCTTTATTCAAGTGCGCCAGGTTTATTATCAAAATGAACAACAGATGCAAAGAATTGTTGCATGAAATCAAAATTCAGTTCAAATTCTGTTCTGATAGTGTCAATGCAGTTCCGTTTTCAATTCAACAGGCAATGCATTCTGGGAAATGAAGTTCTTGGTTTTTAATCACACTTATTGGAGTTCTATGAATTTCTTGGAATTTCAGTTCTTTATAAATTCAAAGCATGCATCTCTTTTTTTTGCATTATTATCATTCTTATGCATGATTGCAGAGACTCTCAAAGCTTCAAGATGTTAAATAACAACCCCTGAACTTGAAATGAAATGCAAATTGCATCATGCATAGAGAAGAAAAACACACTACGGCGTTTCCAAAACAAACCGTATATTTAATGCAATTTTCAGTCAGATGAATTAAATGTTGCATTAAATATATTGTATGTTTTTGAAGGTTATGGTAGAGTGCATGTTTTGTTTTTCTTTTTCTTCTCAGTTTATAGCATTATGCCATTTTTTTTTCCAAGTGGGCAAGGTTTATCATCAGAAAACAACAGCAAAGAACTGTTGCGTGAATGCATGTTGTATAATTCCAAGCATTTTCTCAGCTCATTTGCTGCACGTCTCTGCCTGAGGGAAGTAAGAATGCCTCTCAGACGTCTGTGTTAAATGTTGACTTATGCCTCATTAAGGTTTGGCCACTCCATCACAGAGCAAACAGACAAGCGTGAGCTTTATCTCGCTGCAGGCCAAACCCTCGCCCGTCACTCCGAGGTGGAGTGCAGCTGTAAAAACATGCTCGCAATCGCTTTGAAAACGTCCACGAGTGTTTCTGAGAGACTCTCCAGCGCCGGATGCAATAACACACAAACACAAGCCTCTTCAGAAGCGATGCTCTCTTGAGCAGGGTGGCATCGCTCGCGGCGCACAGGTGAAGCTCGTCTTCCTGCGCACCTGGGCAGAGAATGACAGCACCGCAGGCAGATCCTGAAGATCCTTCTCACAGACGCATTCTGAGGCCAATTTAGCATCCCGAGGCAAGAGCGGGATTGCAGATGGCTGAGATGAGTGGCATGAGGCTGTTTATGCTAAACAAGGGGTTTATCCATTCGACACGCGCACGTTCAGCCCCGCTCTCAAACTAGAAGGCCGGGTGCGAACCTGCCAGCCGCTCTCGGTAAATGGCCTCGCTCCTGTGAATGCACAGAGATGAGCTGAGAATATGATGATCTGTCTCCGGCTGCATTACTGTGAAGCAGATCTGTTTAATCCCGTGACCAGGGCTGTGTGTCATTCACAGCTGAATTGAAAACGCTCTTTACATTCGGATTCAGTGCTGGAGATTTATTTCAGTTTGAAGTGAAATTGCAAACAGGATGCAGAATTGTCATTTGAATTTACAGAAGTATTTTATTTTAATTAAAGAAATACTTTAATGAAAGAAATAGAACTGAAATTCAAAGATATTCATGCAAATGTAGTGTTATTTAATTTTTTAAGATTTAATTTTATTAGAAATAAAAGGCTTGTCTAGACAAACTTTAAAGGTTTAAAGGTTAAAATTCTGGCTTTTTTTCTCACATAACTGAGAGACATAAACTCAGAATTGCAAGGTATAAACAGAAATAATTTAGTGAATCAATATATAATTAGTCACAATTGCAAGTACATACATTTGTGTGTGTATTTGTGGATGGATGGATATTGTTTTTTCACCATATGTAATATTTAGTCAAATTAATTTAATAATAATTTAATAATTAGTTAATATTAGAGTTCTCTTCCTGTCAGTTCAAATTCCAGTTACTCACTAATAAACTCAGGATTCACTTTCATGGCTTGTATATATATATATATTTGTGTGTGTGTGTGTACCTGGTATGTATCATGTTATGGGGACCAAATGTCCCCAAAAGGATAATAACACCAGAAAAATGTTGACCTTGTGATGACATTTTTAGGTCCCCATGAGGAAACAAGCTTATAAATCACACAGAATGAAGTTTTTTGAAAATCTAAAAAGGTTTAGGTGTAGGGTTGGTGTAGAGCGATAGAAAATACAGTTTGTACAGTATAAAAACCATTACGCCTATGGAATGTCCCCACAATTCACAAAAACAAACGTGTGTGTGTGTGGATGGATGGATATTGTTTTTTTTACCATATTTAATATTTAGTAAAACTGAGTTCTAAATTCCAGTTGCTCACTAATAAAGTCGTGACTCACACTCATGACCTGAAAGTGATAGTGAATGATGCAGTGTTCCTGACCCTCCGCGTGACACACACACACACACACTCACACAGACAGCGTGTTTCATCAGGATGACGTGACCTGGTTCTGATGATCCAGACGGGTGTTTTCTGGTCAGTGACTGCAAATACAGCAGCTCCGGTGTCTCTGTCTTTCTCTATTCCCTCGGCCGGCCGCTGGAGTCCGGTTACAGCAGACCCAAGCCCTGTGCTCCGTCTCTATCCACGGCACAGTCACCTTGATCATATCCGATAAGGCAGCGTATCGTAGTGCAGCGCAGGGAGATTGTGTTTATCAATCTGCAAGCGTGCAGAGATTTTCACTGCGCTGTGGAGAATGACCTAGAGAGAGTCGGACACTCCTCGCCCAGCAGGCTTCCCTTCGTGTTTGCTGAGCTAATGGGCCGTCGGCATTGTGTTACAGCGGCTGAGATCCCTGATCAAAAGCCTGCGTGAGGTTTGGAGCAGACCCAGGAGAATAACCCTATCAGGAAGCTCATACTCATGCAGCAAACACACTTCTGGAGTGGAGCTAGTCTAATGCTTTCTCAGTGTGTGTTCCTGGAGTCGCTTCTTAGTTCAGAGCTGCATCACACACTGAAACTGTTCAACTTAGGTTTATATTGAGGGAGCCGTATGGAAACTTGTTTCTGCCACGGGATAAAAATATAAAAATGTTCGGTAACACTTTATTTTGAGGTGTCCTTGTTACACATGCACTTACCATTGTAATAACAATAAATGATGCATAATTACATGCAAGTAACCCTAACCCTAACCATATAGTGAGAACATGTTGCTCATTAATATTACTCAGTAATTAAATGTGTAATTACACTGTAACAAGAACACCTTAAAATAAACTGTAACCAAAATGGTAATTGAAACTTTTTTTTTTCACAATTTGTACATTTTTATTGCAATTTTAACTTTACATCTCACAATTATGCCTTTTTTTACTCAAAATTATGTGAATAAAATCTTTTTTTTTTGTTGCAAAATATAAACATGATATAAACTAAAATAACTCAGAAATTCAGAAAGAATATATAATCTCAAGAAAAAGTCAGAATTGTAAGATTAAAATGAAAAAAAATTATTCCATGGCCGAGAAAAGAAAAAAACACAGAAGTACAAGATATAAAGAAAAATTTAACTCAGAATTGTGAGATTATAAACTCATAATTCTAAGGAAGAAATGTATAATTGTAAGTTTATGAATCAGAAAAGTATGAATTGTGGGATAAAATTATAATTATCTTTATTATCTTTATTTTTTATTCTGTGGTGGAAACAAAAATATAGCAAGTTATAAACAAAAGTGTGAAATGTTAACTGAGTTAATCCCATAATTGACTTTTTTTCAAACAATTTTATAATGAGACAGATTTCTATTTCAAATAAATGTTAGAAAGCATATTATAATGATTTCTGAAGATCATGTGACACTGAAGACTGGAGTAATGATGCTGAAAATACAGCTGCAGATCACAGAAATAAATTATAGTTTAACACATATTCACATAGAAAACAGTTATTTGAAATTCTAATTATATTTCACAATTTTACTGTTTTTACTGTATTTTTAATCAAATAAATGCAGCCTTGGTGAGCGGAAGAGACTTCTTTCAACTAAGGTGTAATTTAGTGTTTATTTAAGCAGAAGGAAACCTCTGCGGTAATGAAAGAGGGAAACTGTGCAAATGAAATAAGCACAGAGCGAGCCCTTAGTGGAGAAAAACGTTAAAAACAGGACAAGATAAAGGAGCCACATCAAGCTGATTAAACTTTATAAACTAATTACGCTGCCTCTTTGTTTTCCTGAGGATTGTGGGACAAGATAAATTGCCACCTGCGTCTGAAACACACTTCTTCTTCACTTTAAAGCAGAAATCATTAATAATGTCCACAGGGAGAGAAGGCTGAATGTCCGTTTTTGGTGAGAGTTTACTCTTTCACTGCATGTTTGAGAAGGAAGCTCCCAGACTGAAGTGTGCTGTGGAAATTAGGGCAGTTACCGAGTTAATGGAGTGACATGAGGAGGTTAAGAACGGACGAAACCTTTAGAGGAAACAAGAGCATGCAAGACAGGAGCCGCTTTCAGACGCTCAGCGTTACTGTAGATGGGAGAATGTGTTTGAGCTGAAAAAATATGTGGCAATTTTAGACACTTTAACCCTCCGGGACGCTTCATCTGAGATGAAACCCAAAGCTATTTGAATGAAAAATATGACAGTGTAATCCAACGCTCTCAAATCATGTGCAAAATACACACTTACTCCGAGGACAACGTTTCAGCCGCTGTACTCAAATATGACACTGAACTGACTCAAATAGCAGCAATTGTGAATTTAAGAGATATCTGTGAGGAGATGGAACTCTTGGGTGGCATTTTAGAATAATTTGACTTAAAATAGAACATGAATTGAATGAAAAACCAAGTTTCGTTGCTGAGCGGCTGCGTCTCTAATCGTGCGTTTCTCCACCGATCACATTTGGACTCAGACTGGCCATTCAATTCCACTCCGCTGTCCTCAGGTCAGGCTCATTATACATAAATATAATTAAAAGCGGCCTCAGAGCGAGTGTCTCCTGCATGACGTCTATTCTCCGACTCTTTTTGTATCATTTAACGGCCGAATCAGATTGTAATTAGCTCCCCTGTCATTCAGCGGGCTGTAGGAGGAAAGGGGAGGGATGTTGTAGCCAATTATGCTTCATATGTTTCCTCGCTGTCCCGGAGGTGAACGAAGCCTCGTTAATTAGATTTGAATCCCTCGACTGGAAATGTTCATGATGGTCTCCATAGCTCATAAACCACCTGTGAACTCACAATCATAAATATTTGTAATTATGCCATAAGGTTACAATTATATTCAATGTAATTATATTCATTATATTGAAAATCCACAATTATATTCAAATATTAAGAAATTATATAGGATATATATATATATATTATAAATTATTGATTTAATTATTTGGAATGTGTATCGTTATTATAATATATATTTTTACACACACGCACACACACACAGACATATAATGTATGGACATTTAATTATTATAATGATTATATTTTTATATAATTTAATATAATAAAATAATTATTAGTAATATTTTGTAACATACTAAAATAATAATAATAATATATTAAATTATTGATTTAATTATTTGGAATGTGCATCATTATTATAATTTATATTATAATAATGAAAAATTAATATCAAAATTACATTATCATAATATATCAATCAGTCAATCAATACAACATTTAGATTATAATCATACAATTTTCAGATAATTAAATAAATAATTTAATATATTTTTTGTAATTATACACACACACACACACGTGTGTAATTAATTATTATAATAACTGCTAACATTTTTATATTATTTAAAATATAATTAAAACATTTTTTTATCATGAATTTTTGTTTTCATGAACTTTAAGAGGACAGCAGACATTCATGATGGAAGTTTGCTGTTTTTCTCCTGCTTCACGCTGTGCAGAAGAGGTTAACGTGTGGTAATTTTAGCTTCGCAGGTGTTCGATTGTCAGTAAAGACGTCTCTTAGCAACTCAATATTGAGGATGAGCGATGCTAATGCTAGCATTTGTTCTGCAGGTGTATGATTATCAATACAGAAGATTATTTACTGTGTTTTTTCTGCAAATGTGTGCTAAAGAGCTTTTACGGTCATGTGACGACTCGATGCATTTAACTTGCTTTAAAGTGAATGTTCATCATTACAGCACAGATGTGTTCATATAATGACTGCGTTTTGATGAAATCACATTTTCCAGTGTCTTTCTGTTGTGCTTTTCCAAGCTGGACGTTTCTTTCTGAGGAAAACAGAACGAAGCATGTGAGCACGATCAGAAATGCTCAGAATAACAGAATAATATGGATACTTTGCACGGTATGTAAGCTTTCATGTAAGCATGAATTTAACAATATTTGCAGTGCAACCAGAGCACACTGTGCTATTTATTTAAAATATTAAAAACATTTTAAATAAAATTGTTCTTTCATTTCCGTTAAAATTCAAATTTGTACGTTTTAAATAAAAAATAAATGTTTTAATTAATATGACATTTTTTGATTGAATATATATAATTTGAAATAAAATTAAAAATTGCATAAAATAACTGAATATATTTATATATATATATGAGTGCATATAATATATAATGAGTGCTGTCAAATGATTAATCGCGATTAATCACGTCCAAAATAAAAGTTTTTCTTTACATCATATGTGTGTGTACTGTATTTTAATTTTTTATATATAAATACACACACAGTATATATTTTGAAAATATTTACATGTATATATTAATATAACTTATACATAAATATGTAATATATTTTTCTTAAATATATGCATGCATGGGTGTGTATTTATATATAGGCTACATAATAAATATACAAAAAAAAAAAGTACACACACATATGCTATGTAAACAAAAACTGATTTTGGATGCGATTAATTGTTTGACAGCACATGTATATATGCAGGAAAATTGTGCATGCTGTTGTTTGATATGGTATACAGCAGACTTTCACATTGTATTATGCACTATACAGCGTTAGTTTGAACATGCATCGAGTATTTGTGTCAAATCCAGCTTTATAGTGCTGTACATGTTTTCTGAATACACAGCTGTAGTGTTTGGATTGCCTGCATGGTTACGTGTTAAACTCACTGGTGTGATGAAAGCCTCTGAGCCTCTTCTGTGACAAACAAAGACAAATCAGAAACCCAGCAGCGTCTAATATGTGTCAGATTGACCAGCTTATGAAATCCAGAGAGCTGCGTTTGCTTTGAGTGTGTGTGTGTGTGTGTGTGTGCATCAGTATTCCTCACACACACCTGTGAACGTGGCGGCGCTGGAGAAACAGGCGGTCCTGAGGTCACGAGCTGAATGCAGAGCTGAACTCAGCTGGAGACTCGAATATCGCCCAATTTCCAATTAGCTGCTGCTGTGTGTGCCTCAGACGCGTGACGTCACGCTGATCTCAGATCAGCCGCTGGTGTTTATAGACTGTTAAACATCTACGGCCAATCAAAGCGCTTTATGGAATAGAGCTGCTGGTAACTGGTTCTCAGGAGAACAGCAAAAGTGTGAGTTATTAGGAACATATTAGGACTGTGGCTTGTTTCTTTATAATCACTTCCTTTTTTCCAGTTTTAACTTTTTTTGTAGACTTTTGCTAGAGTGAATTATTTTCTTTTCCATGCACCTGGCATTATAAATATTAATGGCTCTCTAGGTGCAGATAACTTATAATTTTAGATTCAGGGTTTTTGTTTCAGGAATTTGTTGTGGTTTTTAAGAAGCTCTTGGTACATACATGCATACATGCATATCTGATATGAGAACAGAAACATTTAAATAAGACTTAACAATAATAATAATAATGTGTAAGAATCTGGAACAGAAGATTTATGTACAGATTTGTGCCTCATTTACTTTATATATACAGCTCTTTAGAAAAAATATGCATATATATTTACAAAGTACTAGCGAGAGTCAATAATTAGAGATGATTAGAGATGGGGAATGAATTACAGGCATGCATTACAGGACACCGGTAATAATTCCTGTGTTCGTTGTTTAGGCTGAAGATGGCATGGGGGAAAAAACAGTTTTTATGCCTAGATGTTCTAGTGCAGAGATCTGTAGCGTCTCCCTGAGGGTGAGGTCCAGGGTGAGAGGGGTCTGTGATGAGGTTACCTGCCCGTTCCTTCACTCTGGAGAAGCACAAGTCCTGAAGGCTGGGCAGGTGGACACCAATGATTTTTATTTATTTTATTTTGTTTTATTTTCTGGATTCCATTTTTAAGTTCAGTAATAAAAAGAGCATGTCTAATTAACTGAAGCCATAAAAGCTATACGGTGTAACAACAATTTATTAAAAGGTTTTTTATTTAAAAAATAATAATTTTATTCCATCAATATTATTTTTTTTTACATTTTATTCTATTCATATTTTTGTATTTTTTTGTCATTTTAGTTTCATTTTAATGGTTAAATTAGTTTGAGAAGTCAAACATGTCAAATTAATTGAATTCATGAAACTGATACGACGTAACAACATTTTATTAAAAGCTTAATGAAAATATTTTTTTCTGTTTACATTTTTCAGGATTTTGTGTTTTTCATGTTCTATTATTTATTTATTTATTTAATTTTAATGGTTAACTGAAATTTCAGTAGTCAACATTTTAAATTAATGAAATCAACTCAATTTATTAAAAGTTTAACAAAAATTAAATTCTTTAATTTTACTGAATTCAATTTTAATCCATTTTATTATTTTTTGAAATTCCATTTTAATGGTTAAATTACATTTCAAGTCAAAATCGTTTAATTAAAAAAAATTAACTTGTACAATTGAACAACAATTAAATGAAAGTTTAACTATTTTTTCCATTTTACGTATTTATTTGGTTTAGTTTTTTGTTATTTTTTTCCATTTTAGTGTTTAAATAAAATGTTCGTAATCAAAAAGCATGTCTAATTAATTGAAATCATAAAACTTATACAACAAGTAATAAAAAAATTATTTTTACATGTGAATTTTGCTAGGTTCTGTTTGTTTTCTGTTTTAATTGTACTGGATTCCATTTTAATGCTTAAATTATTTATTTTATTTATTTAGTCATTTAGCAGATGCTTTTATCCAAAGCGACTTACAAATGAGGACATAAGAAGCAATCAAAACCAACAAAAGAGCAACAACGTGCAAGTGCTATTACAAGTCTTGCTTAGCCTAACGCAGTACAGATTATTATTATTATTTTACTTATTTTTTTAAATAAAAAGACATAAAATAAAATTAGAATAGAGAGTGCTAGAGTTAGAGGGTCAAGTTAAATTCAAATTAAAATTTCAGTAATTAAAAAGAGAACAGCAAAAGTGTGAGTTACAAGGAACAAATAAGGACTATTTCCTTTATGATCATTTCCTTTTTTCCAGTTTTAACTCTCTCTTTTGGCCATTTGCTAGTATTTGGAGTGAATTCTGCTCGTTTCCGTGTGCCTGGCATTATAAATATGAATGCAGCATTAGGCCGAGGGTTTCCAGGCTGGCATTCAGCGAGCGTCCTCCTGTTCCCCAGAGATCCTCTAAACATTTGTTTGGGACGCTTTTGAGATTTGTGGCTCCTTTTCTGTAAAGGTCCCTGGAACTGAATGGCTTGGACTTATAGAAATCTCAGGCGAAGGTTCTCTGGAGTTTAATTGCGGCGCTCGATTAACCTGTGGGAGTTATGCCAGCGCTAAATGAGCTTAAACAAACAAAAGAATTCCTGCATAATGAACGTGAGCTTTCAGTCTCCGGATTGTCGCAAGTGCTCTTGTATTTGCTGTAAATAGGTAAAGAACTGGACAGAAAAACGGCTGTGAGTGTGTGAGAGAGTGCAGGGTGGGAATATGACAATATGGCAACGGAAAGTTTAACAAAAAATCATATTTTCCCGATTTAATTTTTCTGGATTCAGATTTTTTCCATTTTAATGGATTCCATCTTAATGGTTAAATTAAATTTTAGTAACTAAAAAGTATGTCTAATTAATTGAAATCATGAAAATTATACAATGTAACAGGAATTTATTAAAAATTTAACTTTTTTTTTTTTCATTTTAACTATATTGTTAAATTACATTTTAGTTGTCAAAATAATGTCTAATTAATTAAAATTGTGAAACAATTTCACAATAATTTTATAAGGTTTACATGCATGTACAATATGTACTGTATATATATATATATATATATATATATATTTGAATATATATATATATATATATATATATATATATATATATATATATATATACAGTGGAAAAGTAAAGACAAAATTGCTCTGTTGGCTGTGGAGTCAAGACATTTACAAATATGATTAAAAGATGAATATGAGACAAAACTACAGAATGTCACATTTTATTATTAGCCGTTTCAACACATAGATGTTTTACCAAATAAAAAGAACAGCACTTTTAGAGTTCATCCCTCTATCTGATGTGTGCATAAGTATTGGAGCAGTTTCCTCTCAGGTCTTTCTAAGTGATCAGCTGTGTCCTGTTGCATTAATTCTTCAGATATTAAAAGCAGGGAATGTGTCGTATCAGTTATATCCATTACTTCTGTATTCTGAATCTTGCATTCGATGATGACAAACACAAACCAGGATGAAGACGAGGGAGCTGACTTTGAGAGAAAAGCAAGCAATTTGGATGCTAAAAGAAAAGAGGAAGTCAGTTAGAGCTCTAGCAAAAACAGAGGGCATGGAGAAATCAAGAGTTTGGAAACCACCAGCAACCAACAACGACCTGATCGGCTGAGAAAACAACAGTTGTTGATGACAGACAAATCATAAAAGCTGTGAAAATGAACCCTAAAAGACGTGTCTGTAAAATCAGCAACAACTTCCAGAAAGCTGGGTGATGCTCTGACTATCTACTGTCCTCAGGAGACTTTGACACAGAATTACAGATGCTACACAGCAAGATGCAAACCTCTGACCAGCACCAAACATAGAAAGACAAGATTAGAGTTTGCAAAAAAAGCACAAAGGTGAGCCAGAAGAGTTTTGGAACTGTGTTTATGGACCGATGAGACAAAGATGAACCTTTATCTAAGTGATGGGAAAGCAAAAATGTGGAGAAAAAAAGGGAACTGCAATGATCCCAAGCATACAGCCTCATCTGTAAAGCATGGTGGAGGTGGTGTCATGGCATGGGCATGCATGGCTGCCTCTGGAACAGGCCCTCTCAACTTTACTGATGACTTAATGTATGATGACAGTAGCAGAATGAATTTGGAAGGGTACAAAACCATCTTGCCTACCAATATTCAAGAAAATGTCACCAGATTCATTGGGAAGTGCTTCATATTGCATCAGGACAATGACCCAAAACACCCTGCCAGTTCAGTCAAGGAATTTATAAGAGCAAAGAAATGGAAAGTGTTAGATTGCCCAAGTCAATCTCCAGATTTAAATCTGATTGAACATGAATTTCAGCAGCTGAAGAGGAGAGTAAAGGCAGAAACTCCCCAAAACAAGCAACAATTGGGATTGGCTGCATTAAAGGCTGGGAAAAGTATTTCAAAGGATGAGAGCAAGAGTCTGGTGATGTCTATGGGTCACAGACTCACTGCTGTGATTGTGTGCAAGGGATCTGCAACTAAATAATAGCTTTAAATCTTTTATATCTGCCTTATGTTCAACTGTCCCAATACTTATGCTCACATCAATGAGTGGGATGAACTCTAAAAGTGCTGTTCTTTTTATTTGGTAAAACATGTATGTGTTGAAACGGCTAATAATAAAATGTGACATTCTGTAGTTTTGTCTCATATTCATCTTTTAATCATATTTGCAAATGTCTTGACTCCACAGCCAACAGAGCAATTTTGTCTTTACTGTTCCAATACTTATGGAGGGCATTTTATATTCAATATTTTTTATATTCTGTTCATGTTTAATTAATTAAAATTGTGAAACAATTAACAATAATTTTTAAAGGTTTACAAATATATATATATTCAGTTCATTATATATATTCGATATATTCTATATTCTTTATCTATCTATGTATCAATGTATCTCTCTCTCTCTCTCTCTCTCTCTATATATATATATATATTATTATTATTTTACTTAGAAATCAGGCTCTAATTTCTGAGAACTCTCATGTTGGATTTTTGTTGTAATAACAAGCACGTTTGCAGTGCTAAAGGAAAGATGGAGAAATTAATTTCACGTGAATAAAAGGCTTTTATGCACCTATCAGCCTGTAATCAGAGTCTGGAAACTCTCTGGACGCTGCAGAGGGATAGAGAGTGTTCAGTAAGCGGCGGTCTGTTTTCACTGCTGTGTTCGTCTCATGCCGCTCACGTTCTGCTGGTCAGAGAGTGTTTGGACGGCTCATGTGAAGATCTGCTCACAGTTTCTCTCCTCTCAGCTCAAATCTCTGGCTTTCACACGCTGAAGGTTCGTCTTTTTTTGTGAACACTTACAAACGAGTAGCAAACATGTCCATAGTACTTCCAGTGTTTTTTGGGCATGGCAGTACATCTAAAGGAGTGTGTATTACTCTGATCTAAATTACAACAGAAACTACTGCAATTATCAGATTGCAAAAAGTTATAATGGGAATGCAAAGTGAACTGGGCTCTTGTTTCACTCAATTCAAACTGGTTTGATCTGATTTCTTTGAGTAAAGATTAAGTGTAGTAATTCAGTCATTTCTGTTGGCAAAACACAATTTACTTTAGAGGATGGCTGAGGCTGGAGAAATAGATTTTTGTTGTTTGTTTTTTACTATTTTTAATTTTAAATGCCTTTTTTAAAAGCTCATGCTTTGCTGTACTTGTCTGTAGGGCTGGACAATTTTGGCAAAACGTTACTGAAATAATAATAATAATAATACTGTAAAAATTTTATATATATATATATATATAATTACAAAATGTAAAATATTGGTAACATTTATATGTTTATATACCTGCATTATAAAAGTAATTTTAATGCATTAATTCTGCTTGTAATGCACATTATAATGCATTGTATGAGCTCATTAATAATTGTTACCACAAATATAATACATTATATATATATAATGTATTACAAGGTACATTATGAATACCTTTATAATGAATTATACATAAAGTAAACTGTTACCAAATATAATGAAATATAAAAAAATAAGAATGTATAATTAAGAATTTCTCAAAATAACATATAATAATCATTTATTATAATAGTAATTTAATTTTACTGGACGAATATAGATCACAAGCTGCTCACATGTAAATAAACCCAGTGCTACAATTCGCTCTGAAACATGCAGGATATTTATTTAATTACATCAAGGCCATTTGAAATTTCAGTTTCATTTCAATATGAGACGTTAAGTTCATAATATTTACTAAAATAATCGTAATATGATTTTTGTAGGACCAAAATTTAAGTACTTACTATTATTTATTTATTTATTTATTTTTAAAGCTATTGTTATTGGTTTATTTAGGATAGGGACAGTACAAAAAAAAAAAGATTCCAGGCAAAGAATTGAAAAATATACATTGTGCATACAGAATATATCATATGCTAATTTACACCACAAGTCTCTAGGAAGGCTTATCTTTAAAGGAGTGTTTATTAATCTTACTATGATTTTTTCATCAAAAATGGTCATAATTTTGATTAAAAAAAATATTTTCTCCCCTGATTTTAGCCTCTGATTTGAACGCTCTGTTAGAAGGGGCGTGTCTTCTGTGAGACTCAATGGAAACGCCCACGGATCTGATTGGCTGACATCTTTGCATATGAAATGAACTTTACATTTAGAGCTCTCTTGAAAACATTCACTGTGTTTTTACTGTAACAGCTGCATAGATGAGCTAATCCTCGTAAATGCTCTCAACATCTGGGTGTCATAATTAGCCGGTGGCAGTGTTTCCGCTCTGTTGTTTGTGAGTTATTTCAGACTGGAGCTGTGCTGTATTGAGTTGAATCAGGTTCCTGAGTAACTCCACAGAAGCTGAAGCTCTGCGTTCCTCACGGCCAGACGATGCTTATCTTGTGCTTAGCTGATCTGTGATCAGACGCCCGCCGCAGGAGATAACAGGATAACGGCTCATGTTTACCCAGAATTCCCTCCTGGTTTGCTGGAGCTCTGAGGCTCGGACATCGTCAGCTGACATGTCCTGCTAACGAGCCTCTTCTGCTGGCTCTAAATCACTGGAGTGGCAGTAATATGGGAGTGTGGAGCGATGGGAACGAGAATGCGTGAAGGAATGTGCCGGACTCAAACGCCACGACCTCCAAAAAAACACCTGAACCAAACGACGCCGGCCCCTAAATCTGCCCTCATGCTGATCATGTTAAACGTGCTGCGTGGTGAAAATATGACCAGTATTACACAAGTCTTTTATATAGAAATAAAAATAATGTAAACATTTATTTAATCTATATTATATTATATTATATTATATTATATTATATTATATTATATTGTATTGTATTGTATTACATTATATTATATTATATGTATTATATGTATATGCATTTTATTATGTGTACTTTAAAATCATATTATGTATTTTTTTATATTAGAATATTAAATATTTAAATATTAAAATTATATATATAGATATATATATACACACACACACACACACACACACAGTTGTTATTTCATAAATAAAATAGTATTTTATATTTGATTATAAATGTTATATATTTTATTCTTACAAATGTTTGTATCATTTATTATTATATATTTGTATAACATTTTATTACATATTTTTGACAGACACATATATAGAAATGTCTAATGTTATAGTATTTTGTGACATCTCTTATTATTATTGTGTAACGGAACTGTTTGTTTAGTTTCCTTTTTTCCTTATTTGGTTCTTCCTGTTTTAGTTCATGACCTAGTTTTGTTAATTAGTTATATTCATCACCTGTGTTCTATTAATTACCTTGTTTCCTCGTTTGTTCCACTCCCTTTATAAGTCCTCAGTTCTCCCTCTGTGTTTGTCGGATCTTAAGTTGTAAATGGTCTTACGTGCGTTGATGCTATTAAATTTACCTTTTTGTTATCCTTGTGTGTGGGCGCCGATTACTACAACCACCGACCGTAACAGAAGAACCGACCGCTTACCGAAGACAAGATTACTGCTCAGGAAGCTGGAGCTTGTGCCCGTTATTTGCGGGGGTTCACGCCGCCGTTCGCGGCTCGCCCCTGCCCGTGCTGCGTGGGATGTCGGGCTGCCTGTAGCGGCTTACCCTGGCCACCCGTTTTGGGGAAAACGGGTCGCCATTCGCCGCACACCCTTACCCACGTCTCCAATGAAATTCGTTCCGTCTGAGACGGCGAGGAATGTTCCGCCCGCGGCGAGGAGGATTCCGCCGCAAGGGGCGATGAACGTTGCGCCGTCGGCAACGAAGAGGATCCCGCCGTACATGGCGATGAATGTTCCGCCCACGGCGAGGAGGATTCCGCCGCGAGGGGCGATGAACGTTGCGCCGTCCGCGGAGAAGAGGGATTCCGCCGCCAATAACGGTTTCCCCAAACCACCGAGGGGGGAAAAACAGGTGCCGGTCGGGATTTTAGTGGAGTTTGAGGGCATGTCATTCCCTCCAGTGCCTGCTCCTCGTCAGTGCCATCCAGTACCTGCTCCTCGCAAGCGCCCTCCAGTGCCAGCTCCTCGCCAGTGCCATCCAGTGCCTGCTCCTCGCCAGTGCCTTCCTGTGTCTGCTCCTCGTCTGAGCCCACCAATTCCGGCACCTCGCAAGTGCCCACCTGAGTTCCCGCTGGTCCCGTCCAGCCGTCCTGAGTTCCCGCTGGTCCCGTCCAGCCGTCCTGAGTTCCCGCTGGTCCCGTCCAGCCGTCCTGAGTTCCCGCTGGTCCCGTCCAGCCGTCCTGAGTTCCCGCTGGTCCCGTCCAGCCTTCCTGAGTTCCCGCTGGTCCCGTCCAGCCTTCCTGAGTTCCCGCTGGTCCCGTCCAGCCGTCCTGAGTTCCCGCTGGTCCCGTCCAGCCGTCCTGAGTTCCCGCTGGTCCCGTCCAGCCGTCCTGAGTTCCCGCTGGTCCCGTCCAGCCCACCTGAGTTCCCGCTGGTCCCGTCCAGCCCACCTGAGTTCCCGCTGGTCCCGTCCAGCCCACCTGAGTTCCCGCTGGTCCCGTCCAGCCCACCTGAGTTCCCGCTGGTCCCGTCCAGCCCACCTGAGTTCCCGCTGGTCCCGTCCAGCCCCGCGCCTCCAGAGCGCCCTCTAATGTCCGCGCTACAAGAGCGCCCCTTTGAATCTGCGCTGCAAGAGCGCCCTCAAGTGTCCGCGCTGCAAGAGCGCCCTCAAGAGTCCGCGCTGCAAGAGCGCCCTCCTGCGTCTCCGCTGGTCCCGTCCAGCTCTCCTTCGTCTCCGCTGGTTCTATCCAGCTTCGCGCCTCCCGTGCGCCCTCAAGTGTCTGCGCTGCAAGAGCGCCCTCAAGTGTCTGCGCTGCAAGAGCGCCCTCAAGTGTCTGCGCTGCAAGAGCGCCCTCAGGAGTCCGCGCTGCAAGAGCGCCCTCCTGCATCTACGCTGGTCCCGTCCAGCGCTCCTTCGTCTCCGCTGGTTCTATCCAGCTCCGCGCCTCCCGTGCGCCCTCAAGTGCCCGCTCCTCCAGAGCGCCCTCAAGTGCCCGCTCCTCCAGAGCGCCCTCAAGTGCCCGCTCCTCCAGAGCGCCCTCTAGTGCCCGCTCCTCCAGAGCGCCCCCAGGAGTCCGCCCCTCCAGAGCGCCCCCAAGAGTCCGTTCCTCCAGAGCGCCCTCAAGAACCCTCTCCTCCAATGTGGCCCCCAGAGGGGAACTTTCCCAAAGAAATTTTGGGGGGGGGCCATATAGTCTCAGTCTGTGTGGCCAGGCCAAGGGCCAAGGCCACGGAGCACCCCGATCCGCCAAGGCCGCCCAAGGACCCCGATCCGCCAAGGCCGCCCGAGGACCCCGATCCGCCAAGGCCTCCCGAGGACCCCGATCCACCATGGCCGTCCGAGGATCCCGATCCGCCAAGACCGCCCAAGGCTCCAGATCCACCATGGCCTCCCGAATCTCCAGGCCTGCCATGGCCTCCCAAGGCTCCGGATCCGCCATGGTCTCCCGAATCTCCAGTCCTGCCATGGCCTCCCAAGGCTCCAGATCCGCCATGGCCTCCCGAATCTCCAGTCCTGCCATGGCCTCCCAAGGCTCCAGATCCGCCTTGGCCTCCCGAATCTCCAGTCCTGCCATGGCCTCCCAAGGCTCCTGATCCGCCATGGCCTCCCGAATCTCCAGTCCTGCCATGGCCTCCCAAGGCTCCTGATCCGTCCTGGAGGCTTCCCGGTCCCATCCTGGTCCTGCTCCAGCCTCCAGGACGCCCACCCCCCCTCCCCGATGTTACTGTTACGGTGCGGGACGCACCTTCCGGGAGGGGGGCGATATCTGTAACGGAACTGTTTGTTTAGTTTCCTTTTTTCCTTATTTGGTTCTTCCTGTTTTAGTTCATGACCTAGTTTTGTTAATTAGTTATATTCATCACCTGTGTTCTATTAATTACCTTGTTTCCTCGTTTGTTCCACTCCCTTTATAAGTCCTCAGTTCTCCCTCTGTGTTTGTCGGATCTTAAGTTGTAAATGGTCTTACGTGCGTTGATGCTATTAAATTTACCTTTTTGTTATCCTTGTGTGTGGGCGCCGATTACTACAACCACCAACCGTAACATATTGATTATATACTATAATATATATATATATATATAAAATATTTAATAAAATATATTAAAAATTAATACTGAAATATCACAATATAATATTTTTTTACTGAGAAATTAATTTAAACCACAATTTAAAAATCTATATGAAAAAGCATTTGGACACTCAAGTCACACTTAAAGGTCTGAATTTCATTGTTGCATTATATAATAAAATATTACAACAATTTGCATTTATTTTAAAGTCATATAGCACAAGCACTTAGGTTTGTTAGGTTTTGAAAGATGACACGTTGTTCAAAATAAAAACAAAAAGTCAGACTGTGTGAAATATGTTAATATGATGAACTATAACAATAATTGAAAAAGTGGCTCTACATTATTTGTAGATGCAGATGATTGGTTTGATATTTTGTATCTAATGCAATGAGATCAAGTGTGACTTAAGTGTCCAAATTCATATATTATTATCATCTTATATCTTATATTCTTAACTATAAAACAAAGCGTTTGTGCCCACTGATAGCTGCGCAGTTATGTCTATGGTATAAATGGTATAATATAACCTGCACACAGCTGTATGTGAAGGTGAGTGTGGTGATGAACAGCTTTAGTCGGGAGAGGAACAGATCCTCTAGATGAAATACAAGCGCTGTAGTGTGTGTTTATTGTCAGTAGTTTAGTTCAGTGTCTGTTTGACTCTCACACAATCACACAGAACCCAAACTCAGCGCAGGACATATGTGCTCTCGTCAGACGCTCACGTCTCTCACAATCACGTCTGATTCACAGTGTTTTGGCAGGTTGTTAAGGAGGAGATACGCGTGTGTGAAACAAGGACAGTTGTGTTGCTCATGAGGCTCGGATCATTTGATCTTTGGAGAATTTGATGAGAATCATATTAAGATCTCTGGACTGAGTCAGATATGCAGCAGATATTTTGAGGTTGTCGTGTTGGATGGACGTGTGGAGAACAGTGGCTCCTTCACGCTCGGCTTGATCTCGCACACACCCAGCCAGAGAGGATTGTGGGACAGAATCTGCTGTTTTATTAGTCGGGTGAAGCAGCAGTCAGACAGCTGGGTGGAGGTTTATAGGTTTGCCTGTAAAAGTCTGCCATGTTCTCGTATTTTGGGGCTCAAGCGTCATTTCAACACCTGCCAAAACGGTCCTGCTCCGTCCAAACTGATTACTCACCATTGCATCAGCGTGAAAGCACTGCAAACAAGGTCAAGGTGGATTTAGCTTTCGCTTAATGTTATTTCACGGAAAATAAATGTTGATGGTGTTTCCTCATTTGAGCGGCTGTGTTTCATTGCGCTTACGCAGTGGTTTGAGGGTCGTTGGGGAGCACAGACGTCTGTGTAAGTCGATCTGAACTCTATCGGCTCACCTGCGGCTGCGCTCAATCCTGCTCTGTACATTCAGACAAAAACCTTCTGTCGTCACCATCAGCGGTCCACGTCTGCCCAGCTTTTCCAGATTTCATTTCATTCATCGCTTTGTTTTCAAAATATGGGTATTAACATGTTCCTTGAACACTCTGTACTGAAAAAACATTAGAAAATTATTCAGGAAATAGTTTCCAGGTTTGATCCACTGTTGATGCCTTTTCAATATATTGATTATTTTACTGCTGTATATGGGTAAGACTAGATACTAGATGGGAATACAGCCCTTATTAAATGCAAGTAAAGTGTCTACTTTAATGTTTCAGATAGCTTTTGTGAAAATGGAATTATTAGGGAAGCTAGTAATTCCAAAAAAGAACTTTTTATCTCACAATTCTGACTTTTCGCAAAATTGCATGATATAAACTCGCAATTACGAGTTATAAAGACCTATTCTGAGGGAAAAAAGACTATTGTCTTACAATTGGGAGTTTACATCTCACAATTCTGACTTTAAAGTCGCAATTCTAGAAAATTACGTCTGAATTGCGAGATATAAACCCACAAGATATATTTCTCAGAATTGTTTATATATTGCAATTCTGACTTTATAACTTGCAATTACGAGTTTATATCTCAGAATACTGAGAAAAAAATTGTAAGAAAAAAAGACGCAACTACTTTTTTTTATTCAGTGGTGGAAATGCACATCCATAAATAACCGATATATTTATGTAACAATTAAACAACATACTTATTTTGACCTGTACTTCCTAAAATATACAAAACAATGTGATCATACAAAATTTTAATTTGTTTTGGGGCTGAACTGTGATCCTTAAATAGAGTCTTTAATGTCTTTTTTTTGTTATACGAGTGACGTTTTAGTTTAGAAGTAAAATAATAAAAGCAAGAAAGAAAATTCACATGCACTTTATGAATGTTAATAATGTCAAATTGATAATAAATACTTACCATCAGCTTTTAAGGGTTAACAGTTAATATGATTTTCAACACTTTTTGAGGATGATGCTATAACAGTTGTTATTCATTCATTTTTTTGAATCTCCTCTACCAAAATGAACATGCAGTGACACTTGCATCTGTCTATGGATTCAAGGAGATGTGAAGAATACGAGACGGGCGGCAATGAGAAATGCATTATGCTCTAATCAGCTAATTATATTTGATCAATAGCGCTTCATTTCCACAAATGAGTTTGAATCTTTCACACCATTCAAAGCCTGGTTTTCAGGCAGACTCACAGAAACAGCATCACTCAAACCAAACGCTGATGTTGAAAGCTATTATTATTAGTATTCAAAGACCTGCTCTCAGATCAGATTGATGGTAGATGATTAAATAGTTTGAAAATCTCCCAGAGTTGCATTAAATGAGGGATTGAGCCACATCTACAGATCAGATAAATGTCTCTCTGAGTTTATTCACACCAGACAGGAAGAAGCAGTAGGTTTTCTCAAGTGTGTAAGATCTCATTTTTAACTCTTTTGCTGTGCGTTCAGGATCAGAGAGGCATAAATATGCTCTCAGAGAGACGACAGACAGCAGATGAGGTCTCATGATGATGGAGAGACACACTGCAGTGAACTTTATCACAGCTCTGGAGATCCAGCAGTGATCGTCTCTGTCTCCGTCTCTCTCTATTAGATAACTCAGTGTCTCTCTGACGCTAATAAAATCCTCCGTCACACTCGTCTCTGAGATCGGAGCTTCAGATGTTAGAAAGCTGCTGGTCTTGTGTAACCTAAAGTCTGCTCAGTTTAGGGTAAGTAAGAGATTTTATGCTCAGCAAGGCTGCATTTATTTGTTAAAAAATACAGTAAAAACAGGAATATTTTGAAATATTTTTTACAGTTTAAAATAACTAATTCAATGTGAATATATAGTGAAATATAATTTATTGCTTTGATTCAAAGCTGTATTTTCAGCATCATTACGCCAGTCTTCAAGGTCACATGATCTTCAGAAATCATTCTAATATACTGCTCAACAAACATTTCTGATTATTATCAATGTTGAACACAGTTCATATTTTTGTGTAAACTGTAATACATTATTTTTTTCATGATTCTTTTATGAATAGAAAGTTCAAAAGGACAGCATTTATTAGAAATAGAAATATTTTGTAACATTATAAATGTCTTTACTGGCACTTTTGATCGATTTAATGCATCCTCTCTGAATAAAAGCATTAATTTCTTTAAAAAAATATCCTACTGACCCCAAACTAGTGTAAAGCCAGTCATATTAAATCTAGCAATAGAAAGCTCTCGTAATCATTTTTATTTTCAGTATCAGACAAGTCCATAAGTGTTTCATTTGAGACTAAAAAGAGACAAGAGACTCACAGCAACAGCAAAAACTCAGCAGAGATTTAATTAAGACATTTAATTATGAGTCTGCACATTAGTGTGTGTTTGTGTGTGTGTGTGTGTGTTTACTGAGCTACACTTCAGCGATAAAACTGTGAGTTCAATCTGACAAAACCCCCTGCTGGGGTCTTCAGAGATAAAAACAATTCATGAAACAAGTAAATAATGCTTTTCTTTGTCTTTTGGGGCTTTGAGTTGTGTGTGTGTGTGTGTGAGACTGACTGATAGAGCGAACAAAACACTGAAGAAAGTGTGGGACATAAGTGAGAACTGGCGTGTTCATTGACGAGGAGAGTTAGCGGGATGTTTGTTCAGCTGTTCTTCAAACATCAGTGTTTATCGCCACATTTTTGGCGCTCGGATGAAACGGGACGATTTTAGACTGTTGCAATCCCAAGTAGATTAAATAAAGCCACACGCTAATGAACATGATGATAAAACAACAACGAAGCGCAACGGCTGTCTGCGCTGTGATTGTGTGCGTCAGTGCTGAAGAACAGAAAGAAGTGCTTCGTTACTGTGCTTACATAACGTGCTGCTGGAGCCATTCCTCAGAAGACAGCGAGAACCCAGAGGTGTGTGATCTTATGGGACGAGTGCGTTCGTGGAGGATTCATTCAGATGAATTGTGGGATTTGTAGTGCTGTATGACTCTATAAAGCGCTGCTGGATTAGTCTGGGATCCCTGGGAGGTTGAGGAATCGCTTTCTCTCTCTTTCTCTCTATCCATGTCTGTTTTTCTTGTCCTCCTCTCCAGCAGAGGTTAATTGCTTGATTACTCCAGACGTCTCCAGGTTAGGCTCTGTAACCCTTCCACAGGAACAATGACATTTTTCAGATTTTGACAAGGAAAGACTTGAAGTGACTTGAAATTATACCATTTTCATTAACCAGTTGGGCAAGAAATAACAGATGTTCTTTTGTACTGGTGTATGTATCTATTAGTTAATGTACAGAATAAGTTACGCGGTACTCAAGTTGGGGGTATAAACATTGACCAAGGTACATAGTAAGTATATGGAAATAGGACTGTAAAATAAAGTGCAACATTTGACATAACCATTACACAGGAAGGACTTTGTAAGCACTGTTGAAATAGCAAGTAATTACTTATTTCCTTGTTATTCTGAAAAAAAAAGAAAAATAAGTAGTTCACCCTCAAGTAGCTCCGAACCTGTATGAATGTGTTTGTTCTGCTGAACACAAAGGAAGATATTCTGAAGAATGTGGGAAACAGCAGTTCTGGGGACTTCCATAGTATTTATTTTTCCTACTATGGAAGTCAATGGTGCCTCAAAACAGCCTGATTACAAACTTTCTTCAAAATATCTTCCTTTGTGTTCAGCAGAACAAAGAACTTCATACAGGTTTGGGACTACTTGAAGGTGAGTAAATAATGACAGCATTTTAATTTTTGGGTGAACTATCCCTTTAAGGTAGTCAACGATGTGCTGTTTTTAATTCAAATGACATTCGAACACTTTTTCCCACTGTCACCCTCACATGGAGGACACCTGTTGAATTGCTCCAGAAATTGCTCTGTTAACCTCATTTCTGAACATCTCCTCTTACGGATGATTGATTTTTTTTTTTTTTTTTGCATCATCTTTGGTTAGTAAATTACATTTTTATATTCACAAATCAACAAATAATTGTCTAATATAGTTTTATTGTAAATTGAGAAAATATCAATGTTACCATATGGCAACGCTAAACAACAGTGGAATTGAAGTAATGTATTTCCCCATTGGGGTTTTTTATAGATAATAACATGAATAATATTTTACAGAAAGGGCAATAGGAAGAGTGCATTGATGACAATGAGGACGAGTTAGCCTCCAGTGACTGTAACAATGAGTGTGTGTGTGTGTGCATGTGTATATGTGTCTGTAGGTGTGTGTGGCTGATGGAAGATTGATAAATGCAAAGGTCGGATGCATCAATTTCTAAAAGAAATATGCATTTAAATTGAAAATAATTTTTTTGGGCCATTTTCCATTTTGGTACACTTTTGCCATATGGCAACATTTTCCTAAAATAAATCATTTTAGAAGTGAAATATTTTCTTGTAAAATGTACTGCAATAATGTTGGTGTCTTTTCAACTTTTGTGACTCAGAAGGTCCTGTAAACTGGAAGATTAATTTTTTAGCGCGTCAGTAAAACACACGTGCATTTTTTACAGCATGCGCTCTGCTTCTGTCGCATCCAGCGTATTAACTTAACAAGCTTGTTCCTCGATCCGATGATGGGCTCTCCTGTAGATGTATAAAAACACATTTTATGTGAACTGACCTTTCTTTCTCAGTAAAATGGCATTCAGTTCTGGAGTAGTTTGAGTTTGGCACATGTTAAATATAAATGCATCTCACATCAGCTGGAAATGCATGCTGAGTGATTGTTGGAGAGGTGCTCGACGCTTTGCTTCGCTCGGTTTGGGTCGAAGTGCATCTGTGGCTGAACCCTAGAGGTCGGCAGAGGTCAAGCATTCTGAGGATCTTCCCAGGCATTGAATCTCTTACTAAATGTCTCTTATTTCATCTGCTGGACGTTTTTGAAGTCCGTCTGGACATATTTTCTAATATACTGTATATAGCTGTGTTTCTGTCTAAATGGTCAATCCAGAGATCCAGTGGTGATCTTGGACAGTTGTTCCCCGAACACATAGAGACCAGCTAGTAACCAACACCACTGAATGTACTAGTAGGGTTTCCCAAACTGGGGTTAGTGAGTTGAGGAAAGTCTAGTTATTATTTAAATCATAAAAATCACTACTACTATTATAATACTAAATAGGCTACAAATAAATGACAAATAAATAAAAATAAAAATAAAATGTTAAATACAATTAAAAC
Source organism: Barbus barbus (assembly GCF_936440315.1). Taxonomy (NCBI): domain Eukaryota; kingdom Metazoa; phylum Chordata; class Actinopteri; order Cypriniformes; family Cyprinidae; genus Barbus; species Barbus barbus. The sequence continues at coordinate 29,362,996 of NC_136756.1, read as the reverse complement.
ATGTAATATTTAATTTTAAATTATATAATATTAATAATAATTATAAACATGACAATTTCTAATAACATTTTAAAAACATTAAAATACAAATGCTTAAAAATAATATTTAATTTTAAACATTAAATAGTAAAAAAATAATAATTAACATTTTTAATAACAATTTTAAAAACATTAAAATATAAACACAAAACACTTAATAATTTTTTTTATATGTCTGTTTAATTTTTATTATTTATTATTTCAGTTTTAGCTTAGTTATCAGCTTAAACTAACCAAAAATTTGAAATTTTGCCTTGCCAACTAACCGAAATATGTGAAAGTATGAATGAAATATCTAAAGAATATCATTTGAAGTTTTATTTTATTTTATTTATAGACATTTAAAGTTGATGAAAGTTGGATTATTAATTTTAAATTATAAATACAATTTAAAAACTTAATTTAATTTTAAATATTTCAAATTGTAATAATAATAATAATTACAATTTGATAATTGTATGAATCATAATTTTAAATAAAAACCCTTAAAATAACACTTATTAAAAAGCTGAAATATTTTATTTAGCTGCATGTCATGTGACCATCAACTGACATCTAAGAAGCGTGAATATGCAAAAATGGTGTTAACTTAATGAAATATTAACTTTATATATATATATATATATATATATATATACAACTATACATAAAAATATAAAATCTTAGGCGGACTTCAAGTAAATATTGTAGCTCAAAGGGGTTCAGCTGAAGAAAAAAGTTTGTATCATCATTTGTATATTCCCCGATCAGGTGTGTGTGTGTGTGTGCGTGCGTGTGTGTGTGTGTGTGTGTGTGTGTGTGCGTGCGTGTGTGCGTGTGCGTGCGTGTGAGTCTGCGTGCGTGTGTGTGTGTGTGTGTGTGTGTGTGTGTGTCTGCGTGCGTGCGTGTGTGTGTGTGTGCGTGTGTGTGTGTGTGTGTGTGTGTGTGTGTGTGTGTGTGTGTGTGTGTGTGTCTGCGTGCGTGTGTGTGTGTGTGTGTGTGTGTGTGTGTGTGTGTGCTGGACAGTGCAGCAGCTGGTGTTTGTGATCTGGACGCTGTCAGACTCTCAGATTTGCTCAGAGAAGCCATATGGAGACTCTATCATTCACATTTATCATTTCACAACAGTCAGAGAGAGAGAGAGAGAGAGAGAAAGAGAGAGGGAGGATGACGATGGGACCAATTCAATTTAATCCTGGCCATCCATGACTTCCACAGAGATATGGATGAGATATTCCTCATCGTCTCAAACACTAAATCAAAGGAGCTCGAGCCGACAAATGGCATTTTCCAACCACTGCTTTCCTTCTTTGATTTGTATCCTCTTATTTGAATGTAAATGAAGAATCGATTGTATGAACGTTCCTCTGTCTTATTTGACTTCAAGCAGAAATCTGATCTTTGTTATTAAGATGTTTAAATCTGGATTTAAAGATTCCTGTCTTTCCTTCTTTCTTTTTTCTTTCTCTGCGAGTCAGTGAACGTGTCGTGAAGTTTTATTGCCATTGATTTAAAGTCTAAATGAAATGCAGTTTGTACTTTTATGACGTATTTGTAATTGAAACAGGATATTCAACAAGAAATACATGTAGAGCAGGAATTGATTCGATCTCTCAGGATTATGAAGAAAAACGTCCTGCTCCAGAATAATGTGAATCATTCATAGTCAGATCAGGAGCAGACGATAATCTAATAAAGTCAGTTCTGAGTTCATGCTGACTTTACAAGTGAACTTGCATTGTAGTTTTTTTTTACTGTTAATTATATGGCATTTCATAATATTTTTATATAATATTTATTTTTTAATTTTAATTAAAGTTATAGTAATTGTTTGATTTTTTTATGTTTTTTTCAGTAAATAAAAACAGTAAAACAGTGTTATTTTAGTATTATTAATATAATATGGTTTTAAATATTTTGAATTAGTTTTTTTTTTATATATTCTGTTTTTATTTTAGTAATTTTGTCTTTTTTGTAGGTTTTGTTACTTTTTATAATTTTTTTTTTCTTTCTGCTTAATTTCAGTAGATTAATTAGTATTATTAATACAGTATTATGGTATTTAATATTTTATTACTTTTTATTTTTATATTTTCTGTTTTGATTTTAATTTTTGTTTTTCCCAGAAAGTTTCTGTCAGTTTTATCTGTTTTTGCTTTGATTTGTTTGTTTGTTTTTATATGTCTGTTTAGCTTATTTGTTTATTTATTAATTAGTTTTTAATATCAGTTTTAGTTTAGATATTTTTTGTTTTGGTTTTAGCAATTTAAAAAAACACAAACCAAAAAAGTTGAAATTTTACCTTTTGCAACTAATGAACATATTTACTGAAAGTATAACTGAAAGTTTTATGTCATTTTAGTTAACATTTATTTTATTTCAATTAACTTAAATGTTAAATGTTAATAATCTTAATTGATGCTAATAACCTGAAGTAAAGGCAAATTTAAGTGCCATCTGAAGGCTGTATTGGAATCAGATTCATAGCAAAGGCTTTGATATTTTTGTCTAATATTTTCACGCCACATTAACCTGCTCACAAACTTCAGCCGGTGGATTGCTGACTGATATTTATGAGAACTGGAGAATTAAGCGCCACCCGCTCCCTATCAGCCGAATCCAGATAAATCTCCCTCTGACTAGACGAGCAGCGCTCAGATTTACGTCCATCTGATGCAGAAACACCTTCTAAACCAAGCTCCCATAAGACACGCTCTATATCTGTCCCTGCAGCACAAAAGCAGTCATCAGTAGCACAGGTATATTTGTAGCAATAGCCAACAATACATTGTATGGATCACAATTATACATTTCTCTTTTATGACAAAAATCATTAAAGGTACATGATGGTACATGATAAAAAATTATTCCACATAATTTTTTGGTTTATTTGGGAACATTTTATTGATAAAACATTTTTTTGACCACCTCTCACCTCCCTCTCCCCCCCCCCCCCCCCCCCCCCCCCCATCCCAAAATATTTTTTCAACATTGGTACAGAATTACGGAGGAAATTCTCCATTCACATATCATACGCCAAAGTTCAGAGAGCAATTCAAAATCACAAATCTGTCCAAAAAATGTCAAAAATCATTACATGAAAAGGGAAAAACACTTGAAACACACTGATATATTGCATTTGATTCAGACGTAGGTTTGTGTCGTGGTGCGAGGCTGGTAAACTCCGGTCCTGGAGGGCCACTGTCCTGCAGAGTTTAGCTCCAATACACTCATTAGCTTGTTCTGATGTGTTTGATTTGGACTGAAGCTAACTCTGCAGGACTGAAGTTTCCCAGCCCTGATGTAGTGTGTCGTGTCATATCATGTATCATGTCCTGGCCAAATTCCCTCCACTGGCCCTTATCAATCATGGCCTCCTAGTAATCCCCATCCATTTGACTGGCTCTATGACTCTCTCCTCTCCACCTGTGGCTGGTGTGTGGTGAGCGCACTGGCGCCGCTGTACTGTGGCTGCTGTCACATCATCCAAGTGGATGCTGCACACTGGTGGTGGTTGAGGAGAGACCCCCACATGATTGTAAAGCGCTTTGGGTGTACGGCAATACACAATAAATGCGCTATATTAATGCATCATTCATTCATTCATTCATGTACTTCATCGAATGAGATTTTACTCCGTGTTAAACTTCAAGAAGTGCTTCTTCTCTGCTGTGAAACAGAGGTGCACATTACACATTTTGCACATCACTTTGGGTGTTCCTTTGCACCCAGGAACCTTGCATCTTCCTTTTTTGTCACACATAATGCTGTGGACCCCTGCTTCCTTACCCCTTACTGCGCAATGTTGCCCTGAGGCAACGAAAAGAAAAACTGAATTGCAGAACATGCAAAATAAATAAAAAATTCATAAAACCTGACAAAAGTCTTCATACACACATAAATATTTTTTATGCACAGGTCATGTCATTTTAAATAAGATTACTAAAGCAAATAATCTTGCCTTCTCACACCATGTGCTCCTGTGACCATGTGTCAGAACAGGACGTCCCACCTTCAAATGGTGCTTGATAGTGACTCCCACACCTTATTGGACTGTTCTTTGATATTATTCAAACATTTTAATTGGTTGCAATCATTTAAAAAAACATGCACTTAACATGGGGCATAAGAGGTCAACACTATGCAGTAGAGGGTTAAATAAAGATCATGTTCCATGAAGATATTTTGTAAAATTCCTACCATAAATATATCAAAACTTAATTTTTGATTTGTAATATGCATTGCTAAGAACTTCATTTGAACAACTTTAAAGGTGATTTTCTCAATATTTAGATTTTTTTACAGCCTCAGATTCAAGATTTTCAAATAGTTGTATATCAGTCAAATATTGTCCGATCATAACAAACAATACATCAATGGAAAGATTATTTATTCAGCTTTCAAATTATGTTCAATTTAATTAAATTGACCCTTATGACTGGTTTTGTGGTCCAGGGTCACATATTTGACTTGGTCACCGCTGGGCGTAATGTGAGCGGGAATGACGAGCGTGTCAAGCTTTCGGCGCGGCACGGGTCAGCTGGAGTGTGTTTGGGCTGTTTCTCCAGGCCTGCTGTGAGCGGACGCTCGGCCCGGAGGCTCTGACAGACCTGCCAAGACTCGACGGGAGATTTAGGCAACAGCTGCAGGGGTTCGGACAACGAGACGCTCGGCATGCTGTCAGCACCCGCTATGTTTAGAGTCTCCTCTCGCGCATCTGAATCTTCCCTCTGTCCTTCCCGCTTTCATCCGAGCCAATGCATATTCCAGTAGTTCATTTTAAAGGAGAGATCATTCAGAAATCAGCATTATGTGGCATCACGTTCTCACACTCGTGTCATCACAAACCTACAAACATAGATTTTCACCAACACTCCATTTATTTGATCAAAAATGAACTGAAAATTGTGAAATCTTTTTATAATTTAAAACAGCTGTTTTCTGTGTGAATATGTGTTAAACTGTAATTTATGTCTGTGATCTGCAGCTGTATTTTCAGCATCATTACTCCAGTCTTCAGTGTCACATGATCTTCAGAAATCATAATAATATACTGATTTACTGCTCAACAAACATTTCTGATTATTATCAATGTTGAACACAGTTGTGTTGCACAATATTTTTGTGGAAACCGTGATATATTTTATTTTTCAGGATTTTTCAGGACAAATACGAAATAAAAAGTTAAAAAGTTCAGCATTTATTTGAAATAGAAAGCTTTTGTAACCTTATAAATGTCTTTACTGTGACTTTGATCAATTTAATACATTATAGCTGATTAAGTGTTATTTATTTATTTATATTACATCTCACCTTTACCTCAGTGTTATTATCATTAACTAAAATTAAAAATGTTAAAAACAGTTAAGCTAATTGAAGGCAAAGTTTCAATTTTTTTCATTTACGTTGATGCACTAAAATGACTAAAACTAAAACAAACTGAAATAAAAAATAAATACTAAACAGGCATAATTAAAACAAACATAAAAAAAAACTGTAAAAAAAAAAACACAAACTAAATTTAATTTGAAACATTTGTGCTTATTTTTGTAGAAACTGTGATGCATTTTTTTATTTTTCTTTATAAATGCCCTTACCGTCTCTTTTCATCAATTTAATACATCATTACTGATTGGAAATATGTATTAATTCATTCATTAATTATTATTATTATTTTAATCTTACTCCAGATTTTTTAATGATAGTGTATCTGATTTTCCACAAAAATTTTGTGCAGCTCAACTGTTTTCAACATTGATAATAATCAGAAATGTTTGTTGAGCAGTAAATCAGTATATTATTATGATTTCTGAAGATCATGTGACACTGAAGAAAATACAGATTTGATCACAGGAATAAATTACAGTTTAACAGATATTCAATTGAAAATGGCTATTTTAAATTCTAAAAATATTTCAGTTTTTCCAGTACTGTTTGTACGATTTTACTGTATTTTTGATTAATTAAATGCAGCCTTGAGGAGCAGAAGAGACTTCTTTGAAAAACATAATTTTAATTATTCCAAACTCCTGAACAGCAGTGTGAAAGAGGATGTCTTGAAGGGGTCCATACAGTGCTCCTGTGTATTTTCGGACCTCACTGACTTTTACTGCATGGGCAAAAACAGCTGAAATAGGCAAAGTATCATAGACAGAAAGTCCTGCAGGTTGAGTAAATGACGACACAGTGTTGATTTTTGTGTGAAGTGTTTCTTCATCGTCTTCAGCTCTCAGTCGACTCCACCCTGACCTGACCTACAGCAGTCCTCCATCCTCCTTTCATTTCTGCTGCTCGTCTCTTGAAATAGGCCAAGTGCAAAGTGAGGTGGGACTGATAGAGACAGCACCAGTATCGTCTTGTGCTGGATTTTTCTGGAGAATGCCGGTCTAATCATGTGCAGATGAGGGTGAACTGAGCACATCGTTTGCACTGTGGAATTATGGGGGTTTATGACTTGCTTAGACAAATCTCTGAATGTGTGACAATAACAAAACATCACGCACTTACAAATAATTCAGTTGACTCTCATGACCTTGCAGCTCCTCCACGGGGGTCTGACCTCCCGTTCAGAGACGATTCTTCATTTAGCTGCTCCTGAATGAGCGTGGAACGGCCCGGCGGGGTCAGAGTTCACAGACCTGCCCCAGGTGTCAAATCCTAATTGACAAGACTCTGTAACGCAGGAGCTGCAGCTGCTCTCTGTGTGAATCTTCAGGGCAGTAAATCATGGCACTGGATATTTTGGCTGTGCTAATCCTGAGGAAACAGGCTCTTTGGGCTGTAAATCTCCTGCTTGAGTTGTTTTTGTCTGGTGTGAAAGGTGGACATGTCCTTGAGTTGGTGGAGAGCGTGTTCAGCTCACCTGTGGATGTTCACTTATCTTAATTGACTGCTATTGATTTGAATTGGTATGCGTGCCGGGATCAAACCGGCTCGAGAGAGACATCCAGCATTAGATTAGTCTCAGTTCATTATCTCTGATCGCTTGGCTTTTCTACTTGTTCTCACACAAAACATTAAATATCTGTTGATTTTATGAAATTAACTCAATTAACTCGATTTTACAATTATAATTATAATTTTAAGTCTTTCATTTCATGTAGGTTTCTTGAAGAGAAAGATTAGATCTCTGTGTGGAGCACTGGCTGTTGTAATTTTAAGTTTTTTATTTTTTTATTATTTAATTGTAATTAATGAAAGTGATTTTTATTAGTTTTCTTTTAGATAATTTTAGTAATTTAACTTAAACATATTATTATTATTAACATATTATTGTTTATATTTATTACCAAAAATGTTACATAAATATTATTCCTAATATATTAAATGTTACAATTAGTGATGTCAAACTATTAATCGCGTTTAATCACATCCAAAATAAGTTTTTGTTTACATTATATATGTATGTGTACTGTGCATATTTATTATGTATATATATATACACACACATACAGTACATATATTTAAAATATTTACATGTTTATACATTAATATATTCTTATATTTTATATTATATATAAATATATTGAATATATAAACATAACATATTTTTCTTAAAAATGTACATGCATGTGTTTGTATTTATATATACATAATAAATATATACAGTATACAAACATATGTTATGTAAACAAAAACTTTTATTTTGGATGCGATTAATCGTTTGATAGCACTAGTTACAATAAATATTTTATTTATTATAATTTTAAGGCTTTCATGTAGGTTTCTTGAAGAGAAAGATCAGCGTGTGGAGCACTGGCTGTTGTCAGATATAAATATATGAAAATATATATTGTAAATAGATTTAAAAATATACAAATATAATTTTTTTGTATATTCTTTAAAGTATATTTTAAACATATAAATATATATATAGATGTACATTGATTCCAAAAAACTCCATATATCTTTTGTACATTATATATATTATTATTTATATTTATTATATTATTGTGGGAAATCTTTGTTAATTATCCATGCAAACCTGGTTAAGTATATCAACTAGCTTATCTAAGACATCGTAAGCAAACCCTGTTTCCCAGTCTGACTGCAGTTGGTGGCTGTTGTGTGGTCTGCTTGAGGAGTGTGTGAACAGACTGTGGGTGGTTAGTGGGCGTTACACAGACTAGTATTCGATTAACTAACCCATAAACCACACTGAGTGAGAGTCCATCTGCTTTCAGAGCTGTGTGAAGAGCCCTGCTAATATCAGCCCTGATTAGAGAGCTTTGTGAATAATCATCTGTAATAAGCACTCAAATGTTGCTATCTTGGGTGCAATGCGATGCTTTGAGAGATATTATCACTGTAAGTGCAGAGTCCCAAAATACGAGGCATGACACGGCATGCAGCGATCGCGTTACACGTATTGCATTGCGTTTGATGCGTCTCTCGTTCCGTCATTCCGTGTGGGTTTGTGTTTTCTCAGATCCAGGTTTGTGTTTGTGCTCTCCGCCAGACATGTAACGCCATCTCATACACAAATCATCCAGATCATCCGCAGGCATTTTGGCCTCAAACCCGAAGCCTGAAGCCTCATTAGAGGCGAGTGTGGCGGCGGTCCAGCGAGAGAGTCCTGGAGCACAAACACTCTGCAGGACAGCAAAGTTTCTCTCTTCCTCAGGAAATGGCAGACACTTCAGTTTGTGGCAGTTTTGTTTTTGATGAAAGTGTTGCTATCGCAGCACACTCTCACCTTCACATGGTAACCCATTGTAGAGAATTAGTGATCAATGTCAGTGGTATCTTAACATTATTTATGTACTATTATAGTATTTTATTAATATTTGGAATTTTTCTTTATTTTCATTTTATTTTTAGCTAACGTTTTAGTAATTTTGTTATGTGCTTGTGTGTGTGTACATATATATAGAGATTTATATGTTTATTGTTAGTCATTTAATACTTCATCTAATAAATAATATTATTTATAATTACATTATTATTATGCATATTAAATATTACAGTAAATATTATTTATTATAACAAATATTGTGTTATAATTTTAAGTTTGAGTTGTTTTATTTTTATTTCTATTCTATGTTTTTATATTATTTCATTGTAATTAATGAAAGTGATTTTTATTAGTACTTTAAATTAAATATATTCTTATTATTTACATATTATTTTTTATATTTATTACCAAAAATGTTGTATAAATATTATTTCTAATATATTACAGTTTTTTCGACTGCTTACACACAAAATCTCTCCTTGTCACACAGTTTCTGAAAGATGTCACTCAAACATCAGAAGCACACATCAAATCTGCAAAACCAGACACTAATCCTCAGCCTTTGATTCAGTTTTCAGTTTCATTAAACACTTTTTGCAAAACACAACACACAATTCTCTATGTAACACACAAAATTCTAACAGGAATTAATATTATGGCAAAGATATGCTTCTGAGATATTTTGAATGCAGTGCTTCATTTTGCAAGAGATGTGAGGTGTTTTGCACTTTTTGTGTGCAATTCTTGGATTTGTGTGTAAAGTTTTGAAAAAGTGTGTAAGCAGTTGAAAAAAAACCCTAAATATTACGATAAATATTTGATTAATTATTATTTGGTGTTGCCTATGTGATTAAATCAGAGTGTTTTCAATTTGCCTTCATATTTAACTAGCCTGAAACAGTGAGAGGAAGACACACTCGTACAGTATAAATCACACGGTTCTGCAGTCTCTGTCTCTTTACGAGAGCAACAGAGAGAGAGAGGACAGCGTGACATCCATTCGTTAGCTGGATTGTGTTTCTTCTTTTTTTTAGGTGACAGTCTTAATTTACCTTTTATGCAGAACATGCAGCAGGCAAAGTAATTATCCACCAAGAGTCCTTGAAAACTGTGATTGCTGTGTGTGTACGTGTGTGTGTGTGTGTGTGTGTGTGTGTGTGCGCGCCGTGTTTGTGTGTGTGTGTGTGTGGAGTCAGAGAGGCAGATAAAGGCAGTGACAGAGATGTGTGTTCGGGAGAGACGCTGTGATTCTCTGATATCTTAGCATGAATTGTCTCTGATCACACTGGGAGAAGGAATCAGCTGGAATTAGATGAAAATACAAGAACAAATAGAAGAATATCCCGACATGTGTTCAGTTTGCACATGAGGCTTTTACACACTGACACGGCTCTGTTCAATAAAATCCTTCACATATGCTGGATGTTTTGCTCTGGGATTCCCAGCTAAGCAAACAAATTCCAGCAGAATCTTTATAGATATTTTTATTAGTTATTATTATGTGGTAGGAAATGTTTGTCACATATCCACAGTATGAATGTCATACATAATGACTGTATTTTTATCACTTAAAAATAAGTAGGCTAATAGGAAATTATTATTTTAGTATTGCGGTATTTATTCATATTTTGAATTAGCCTTTATTTTTATATTCAGTTTTTAGTTTCAGTAATTTTATGTGCTTTTTGTCATTTTTATTCATTTAAAAAAAAAAAAAATCTATTTAGCATAAATTTATGTTAAATATAGTTTTATTTTTTGTAATTTAGTCGTTTAGTTTAGCACCTTAACTTCACTTTATCAGTCCAGATTGGTTTTATTTCTCTGAATGTGTTTGTCAGGTGACACACGAGTTGATTGATAGATTCTGTAAATGGAAATATTCAGTTTTACTGAGTGAAGTAAACTCAAGCAGCCTCAATTTACATGATATTATGTAAATCCTTAAGCCAGTAAACCGTATCGGCAAACGAATGTACGAATTTGTGATTTCAAGTTTCCACACAGTTCTCCTGCGGGGGATAATGAGGATATTTGATAAACATATTAATAAATACGGAGCGCGGTTTACACTGGTGTCTTCTTTAAGAAGAGCCAGAGGAGAGCGGCGTTTTCATGATTTAATCGTCAGTAAATGCGCAGCGCTGCGGGGAGCTGAACTCAATCTGACCCGCAGAGGAGTGCTCAGACCAGACCCTGCCTAACCTCCTTACTGACCATTCATAATTGCAGATGTTTGCTTGTGGCGGTGAATCTGATCAACATGTGCGCTGCTTATGAAATCTGATGCATGAACCTCGTTACAAAACCAGCATAATGACGTCCGATCGACCCTCCTCGAGTCCTCATGACCGCCCAAAATCACAGCAGAAACGAGCCTCCAGATGCACTGCATACATTGTGATGGGAAAGTACACACTTCAGCGTATTTATAAAACAGTAGGCCTGTTTTAGGACACACCATTACTTTATGAAAGATCATCTTCATCGAGAGTTTTTTTAAACAACAAATGCAATTATAAATCCAGAAAAATCAATCTTGAAGAAATGGTTTGTTAATCATGCATATACATATATGTATATGTATGTATATATATATATAATGCAAATTACCCTGAAAAATAAATAATATTTATTTGTTATAGAAATTTGTTTGTTGATTGTGTTTGTTAATTGTGCAAATATAATTATTAACTGTATATACAAGTTGATCTTAGGTAAATATAAAAATATAATATATAAATAAAACATTAATAATAAGAATAATGCTAATTTTATATATATATATATATTACTATGATAATATATTATATAATATATATTTTATATTACAGATTAGTGTACATGTATAATTTGGGATATTCTAATCCACAGTTTTTAAAATTTTTTAACAGATTTTACACAAATTAACCAGAAAAAAATACATCTGGCAGAAATAGTACATCAATTGTGCATAATATATAAGTTTATAGGCTATATATAATATATGCTTATATATAATTATATAATATGCTTAGATATATTGATTTTGGGACAGAATAGTCCTAATTTTACATGCTAACAGTAGAGATTGATGCCCATTTTCTGTTTGGTCTGTTTGATTTTCTCCTCTCCTGTTTCTTGTGGGATCTCAGGCTCTTCAAGTTCATGCGTGTGTCTTTCTAAACCAGAATCTCCTCACGGGTTTTGGCGAGGATGTTTGCAAGCCAGACAGAGGAAGTCAAACATGTGTCCAGCATGTGTTGACTGGTGTTTTTAGCCAGAAGCGGGTGAGATGGTCCAACCAGCTGCCCATCAAACCATCAGCACAACTTCCCTCCGCATTCTCACAATGATGGAAATACGGCTGCTGTTTCCATCTCGGCTCGTATGAGAACTCTAGACGCGCGCTTGGCGAGCGCCACATGCCTAACCTCCTAAATAGCGTCCCGCTCGACTGCAGAAGGACTTACGATCAGGCCTCTACAGTTACAGATATTACCTGCGCTGCAGCAGCGTCAGGATTTATTGAAGGCAGCTGTTGCTGGTATTCGGCAGGGCTGCAGGAACAGGAGCAGGTGGAGATCTGATATAAAGACAGGCTGTTGATGCCTCCTGTCTCGCATCCCACTGCTTTACACGGGAAAAGGGCTCACGGTGGACTTCCGAATTCCTGGTCACTAACGGTCCTCTGGGAACGGGCTGAGAACACAATAACAAATCAATGAATCAATAACAAATGAGGATCTTAATTTCTGATCATACATGAGATATAATTCGTTTTGGATAAATCTAACAGGCAGCTTTGGTCTCATTAATCTATTATTTGTTCTAGAGCAAATAGTTTTGGCTGAGGGCAAAGTCTCATAATATTGTATATAACTTCAATGCTGTCTATCAGAGCGCTGCCTTTGTACTTTTGACGGAATTGCCTAGCAACTTTTATGGTGGCTGCTGTTGTTTAGTAAATATTATTATTCAATACACAATATTGTGTATAAATAATGTGTTTAGTATTGAGAAGCGGTCTGTGTTTGGATACATTGCTCCGCCATTAGATGGCGACATGTTTTTATGAGTGAGCCAGCAGTAAAGACTTTATATTGAAAGACTGAAATGCGGTTGTAAACAAGAAAGTCATTTTTACTTTCAAAAACACTGTAAGCCACAGCACTGTCATCAGAAATCACCCTTAACAGATGAAAGGATAGTACGACAAAGCTATCGCTTTCCTCAGAGGACATTCAAAATAATGTTTTATTGTGAATATGAGATTGATCTGAAGAATGAATGCTGCATCTGATGCAGGTAACCACAATCACTCAGTCAGTCTGTCTCTCATAATACTTTACTCCACAAGTCCTGGTTAGTCTAACACAGTACACTTAGCAAGGTTTTTTATTGTATTTATTTATTCATTTATTAATAATAAATAAAAAGAAAACAAGTAGATAGGATAGAGAACGCTAGTGTTAGAGGGTCGATATTTTTTTTTAATAATGCCAGAGGGTGTTAGTGGGTCAAGGTGTTGATGCATCAACATGCATCATCAGTGTTTGTTGTACGTTGTTTATGCTGATGACAGCATCACTGTAAATACAGTACAGCTAGGCATGTTTATGTGAGCTTTGCACAGTGAACAGTGAGAGGTAAATGCAGCTGTCAGCTCCAGTGAGGTAAAACACAGGAGAAATGCATGTAAAGTAGAATGATGCTGTGTTTGAGAACAGCAGACGGGTATTGAGATGTGTGGAAAGACATACTGGATGTACAGTGTGCAGAAATATGCCAGAATGTATTACATCCTCATCCTGGACATGCATTCACTCTCCAGAATAATGCAGAACAGGGTTATGTATGTATATATATATATATAGTCTATTTATAAAACAAAAGACGTCTATGTTGTGTCTTCATTCAGATGCTCAGTAAACGAGTGTGTGTGTGTGTGTGTGTGTGTGTTCTCTCAGTCAAGCGTAGTGGGCAATCACACCTGCAGGTCTTATCACAGTGAATGGTTTTTCTCTCTGTCTGTCGGCGGTCAGAGCAGCGTAATCATTGTGCCGTCAGATGCCTCTTCATTGAGTGCTCGGCCACTTTCAGTGAGCTGTGTAATTGTCATGGAAATAGACCAATCAGCAGGCCATATGGAAAGCCGCCTCAGTCCCAAACAGATCCAGTACAGAGTCAAAGACAGAAAGCGTCACAAGCTCCTCGGGTTTATAATCAGCTTGTAATAAATGTTCTAAAGTTGGCCGATCCTCCTCTCTGATTACAGAGCGCGGCCGGCCAGAGCTGCGTTTGACCTCAGCTTCTCTCCCAGACAGCTGGAGCATAACAAAGACGTGTAATTATCATAATTTGACAATTAGCCTACCATCCATTCCCAGTTTTTAATTACTGCCTTTCGTATGACCGAAAGGACTTTTCCTGCAGGAACGGCAGAACTCAGTTTCTCAATGCTTGTTTTTCAGCGGAGGTCGAGAAAGTCACAGTGGAAAAAAATCACCCGGATGAATGAAATTAAAGGAAATGTATGGGATCGATACAAGATCCGGCATCTGTGACATCCGGTCCATTAACACAGAAAATCATTTCCACTTTGTAAAAACAAAGGAAAATTGCATTTACAGTAATGCACTTACAGTGGAAGCCAATGGGGTTTGATATTTCACCCGGATAAACATTTGAATACACACTGTTTTGAAAGTAAAAGCATAATAATTACATATTAACATATCATCAAAATTGCAAATAATAATAATAATATGTTTACATATACCATAACACAATATTATATATATATATATATATATATATATATATAAAATGGTAAATGTTATAAAGAATTATTGTAAAATAATCAATAATTTTAATATATTTTGCAGTATATTAATATATACATTAATAGAATATTGCTAAATATATTATTATTATTTATATTATAAGTTATACGTTTTTATTAAATAAGTATATTGTATAACATTATTATTAAAAGTAATTATTAATATTATTATTATGGTTGTTGCTATTTAGACTGAGACTTTACAGCTCATTAACATTATAATAATATATATATATTGCAATATATTAATCTTATATGTATAGATAGATAGATATATAAATGATAGATATACAGTATATATAATAGTTTTTATTAAGTATATATTGTATAGCATTTTTATTTATAGTAGTAGTTATTGTTGTTTTTATATATACACATACATTCTGTATGTATACTGTTTATATAATTGTTTGTATTAAATAAGTATATATTGTATAACATTATTATTAATAGTAGTTTATATTATTATTGTTGTAGTAGTAGTAGTAGTTGTTGTTATTTAGACTGTTGTGAAAAAAAATCACCTTGAAAAGTGTCCTAATTAGAGACTTTACAGCTTATTTTTGTATTTACAGCTCATTTCAGGATTTAATATGTGCTGTAATTAAAACACAAACGGCACATTTCTGCTTTCAACCCTCCTGAATGTCTTGCCCATAGACGTCCATTACTGTAAATGTGCTTCGAGCTTGTTGAAATTATTTTTGCTAAATTAGGTCATGTTACACACACAGCTGAACACAGGATTTTTGTGCCTGACTGTATTTCTTTTGAAAGACAGCAATAGAATTGAATTTAAAATAGATTGCCAAGAGGTTCCTGGAAATCAGAGAATTTATGTGCAGTCGACGTGATATCAGTAACAAATAAAAACAGATTAAAACGTCGCTAGACTTTACAGGGACATTCCTCAAATGAATAATATTCAGGATCCTGGGGATTCAAAAGAAATATTGCAACTCTATTCTCTCTCATCCAGAGAAATGTAATATTCATTTTCAACAATCTGTCTGTATTTCTGAAGTTCTTGGTGTGAGATCTTCAGAAGCAGCGTCTACTGAATATTTGTTTTGTAACCAATTAGAACCGCCGTTCTTCATACGGAGCTCAAGATGAGAGAAAACGCTTGTGAAATTCATTTGTGTCTATTGAAATATTGTTTATGAAAGTTCAAAAGACCACCAGCTCCTTCAGCTCTGAAGTATGTGTCTATGAAATTATATTTTATTGATAAGAGCAGATATTTCCAAAGCTCTGTTCTTACAATAAATCTATTAATTTCCCTCCGAAAGTAAAAAATATAGTACTGTTGTACTGAATGAGTTTTTAGTAGCAACATTTACTGTATTTGCTTACCATGGTATTTACATTTAAGCTGGAATACACTTAAGTTTAACGATCTTTCAGCAGCAATAAAAGCAATTGTATGAATAGAAAGTTATGAAAACGTTATTTCTGAAAGTTCTCAGAACAAACAAAACATACAGATTTTTTTTTTTTTACATTTTATGTGAATGTTAGAGAAACCATTAAGGAAATTTTCAATTGTATAATTTTGCTAATATTATAGGAATATATAATTATATAATATATCATGTGTGTGTGTATTATAAAATATTTATATATTCCAAAATATATTGTTTTTCTTTTTAGTATTTCTATATAAATTATACAGAATAATTGTTTAAATAAATAAGTATATTATTATTGCTATTATTATTTGGACTGATGTGATAAAATCATCTAGAAAAGTAGAGACTTTATAGCTCGTGTTTGTATTGAACATGTAATATTCACTTAAATAAAGTGCTAAGAACATTTTGCTAATGTTCATATTCTTATTTTCATTTTATTTAGCTTGAAATACTGTAGTTGCTAAAACTAAATACACAAAAATGCTATGATTTTGCAGTTGTAACATTTGGTAACCTACCATTTACCATTTGTAACAAATGGTAATATTTTACTATGTAACATGGTTACATAGTTAATTTTAGTAACTAACAATGAGCAATTTATGTGTTACAATGTTTATTAGTATTTATTAGTTTGTTAGTTCATACTGTATCAACTCAGGTCCATTAAATAAAATTAGTAGATACAACTTGTAAAAGTTGAACGTTCCATGAATGATGTAATGTAACGTTTTTGATAATGTAACGTTTAATGAACGTTCTATAAACGTTAACGGAAAACGTTTGTTTATTACATTGAAAGAACCTTGTCAGAACCTTAACCATTAGCTGGATATGCATTAATCACTTTTCAGTTTCTCGCATATAGAATGTATTTATTCCAGATGTGAATACTCTGACGGTCTGGTGTTGATGAACTGTGGTGTGTGTTAATTGTCTGCCCTCGCTGTTTACACCTCCAGAGCATCAGCGGCTCCTGCTGCGGGTGAGAGAGGGCTGCTAATGAAGCGTGCCGTCATTGAGAAGGGGATTATTAACTTTGTTAATTGAGTTGACTGTGTGTGTGGATGCAGACAGTGAAGCAGATTGAACAAGGAGAGGTTTTCTGTGTGTTCTTGAATATATTCGGCCTGGATCTCTCTCTGCCCGTTTGACCCTGCGATTTATTTTAGCTCTAGACTGTCAACAGCATCGCCATTCGCAGCACACTTTGATTTCTGATTTAAAGCAGCAATAGAATGGTTTTTAACTAATTCATTAATAAATGGTTTCGGTGGAATTCAAGGATGGAGAATTTCAATTAAAAGTTTCCACAAGATCCTGTCAGGCCATTTCTCTAACTGATTCTCAATTAAAACTTTGACCTGCCTGAGAAATGGCTGTTCAGCGGCAGGAATGAGGTTGTTTAGTCATTCGTTGAGAGTTTAGAGAACAAGGTGGAGAGTATTTACAGGTGATGCGAGTACACGAGGGCCCAAAGAGAGAAATACTGTCACTTTGACAAACATTCGTTTAGAGTCAGTCAGAGGTCATTCTCTTTAACGCTTACCGCTGCTCATTTTCACATACTCTGCAATGTTTTCAGAACCAAGTAAGGGCACGTTATGTATTTCATCGGTGAGATGATAGCAGATTTGCATGTCATCCGTAAACACATCAGGCACGCATTTGGACATGTTAGTCTCTTTTGTGATTAATGAGATCATTTCTTGTGTTGCACGTTGGAGTTGTTTCAAGATGCTTGGCAAACAAGTCTCATGGAAGCAAACCAGCGCTAATCTCAGTAAAATGCATCTGATCTCAATCTAAGGTTATTATCGGTAACAAACATATAAAAATACAAATATATATATATTTTTTATTATACTAACGTAAAAAAAAAATATTTTTTAAAAAATTGTAACATTTTATTTATAGTATATCAATGATACTAAAATGTCACTGCTGATTTAAGAGCATCATCTCATATTTACTGGAAGATTGTTTTAGCTTAGAAGAGCATTAATTTCAAAGCAAAGAAGCGGTTTCAGTCTCGTGTTCCTGTCGCTGTGAAAAATCAAGCAAATATTTGCATGTGTAATCTATCACATATTTCTCTCTGGAATCAAACAGTCTTTCGGATGAGAAGCATAGGATTGTTTTCTGATGCATCTGGCTCTCTGTGTCCTGCAGGTTTCACCGTGGAGACTATCACATCGACGTCTGTATAAACGACTACCTGGATGTGTACTGTCCGCACTATGAGGACTCGGTCCCTGAGGAGAGAGCTGAGCGATATGTGCTCTACATGGTCAACTACGACGGCTACAGCACGTGTGACCACACGGCCAAAGGCTTCAAGCGCTGGGAGTGCAACCGGCCGTATTCGCCCAACGGCCCACTCAAGTTCTCTGAGAAGTTCCAGCTCTTCACGCCTTTCTCGCTGGGCTTCGAGTTCCGGCCGGGCCGAGAGTATTACTACATCTGTGAGTATGAGAGCACAGATCAGCTTTACAGGAGAAGTCCGACTAAAGACCATAGGGGTCAACGGATGCCCATTTTTCACAAGCTGATATGATTCTTTAGGGTCTTAATGAAAAGTCTATAAACATACTTTGGTTAAAATATCTCAATGGTAGTGTAAAACAACAGGGTAAAAACAGCTCTGTTGACAGCGACCCGTTTCGGTGCATGTCTCTTTAAATGCTAATGAGCTCTGCTGACTTCCAAGGGGAGACAAGCCGTTCTCATGACACTGTAAACTTTAGCAGAATTCATCGTGGAACTTCTAACTAGCACATTATTAGGAAAGGCGATTTTCAAAGATTCATAAAAAAACACTTATTTTCACTTCTTCAGGTGAATCTGGATAATGAATTATTCGCGCAAACATAGATGCATTTAGGTAGATCAGGGGTGCATTCCCTTCAGAATCAAAAGTAATCCACTGCGTCTTCAGCGGCTTAGATGTCAGGAGTAAATGACGACTGCTATCTTCATTATTACATCCAACATCAAAACACTTCAATCGCTTAGGAGACATTTTTGTCTACAGCTGCTCTGGTGTTGAAACAATGGCAACTGTTTACAGCTCACTCAGGGCGGGTCTAAGGTAAAACACCAGTGTCAATCAACAATTGTGGGAGGGGCCTGGGTCTGTGTGACGTCACACATACAAGAATCTGGGTGGATTTTATCATTATAGTGTGGTTGTGTACAAACATTGCCAACACACATTTCAGTTCAAACAACATGTAAAAGTGCATAGTTTTAAAATCAAACATGTCAGTCGTGAAGTTATGCATCTTTAAATAGAGCGAATATAGTAGTTCAGCCTTTTAAGAGTTAACACAGTAAACCTTTAAAAAAAAAAAATAATAATAATAATAATAAAGAACATATAAACTATTAAATATAGATTTATATTTAATTTATTTTAGATTTATTTATTTAGTAAATTTTATCCGCATACAACAGCAACCACTGCAGATAAGTGAAGGAGAAAGGATGGATGGATGCAAATATATTTAATTTTTTTTATAACATACTCATCATTAACAAAAAAAACAAACAAAAAAAACAGTAAACCTTTAACATTAATTACTTTTTCAAAACATAAAAACGTATGATTATTAAAACTATTATTTATAGGTTTCAAATTATGTACATAGTCTCATATATATAGTATGTTTTTTATTTTATTATTATTATTTTTTATTTTATATCGATTTTAAAGTTTCTTATAAGAGATTGGTTTGTTTAAGCAAGCAAAATGAGGTATAAACATGATGTCATACTGTAGAGTTTCATTATTAGGTGAAATATCAGTCAGAAACCAGAAATACCAGTTCATCCAGGTGTGTTTAGTTTTTTCAGCTTCTCACATTTCTGATGGAGTTTGATGCATTTAGGGCCGCAGGTTGTTTCATTTCAAGCGCAATAAAAGTTTATTTCCCTCACTGTATGTCAGTGACAAAGCCATTTGTGCATAATGCTCAACTGCATGGAGACTATAAGAAACTGCAATGTTTTCTCTCACTGGGTCGAAGCTGTAAATTTTGAGATTCGCTCTCAAGGACGAAAGCATATGAAATCCAGGCAGGGCAGAAATCAATGTGAATCGATATTCTTTGGGAAGAAAATGTGATTCGAGGGTTTCGCTGAAGGACACCTGTCGACAAGGTGAGATGAAAACACAGGCAAACCTCATTAGTTTTCATTCATAATGTGGAACGTGGCTCCTGCAGGACCTTCATATCGTTACACGGAGAGCCGTTATTATGTGCTTGACTAGCTGGTGCTGCTGAGGACAGGAAAATCATCCAGCATATCGCTCTTCTCACGAGTCCCATCATCCTCGCTCGCGGTCCAAAGCGAACATCTGTGAAATACGTTTGCCCTCTCTGACTGATTGTTCTGTCTCACTGCACGGATCAGTCTTTATTCAGCTCCTGCCAGATAGATCTTGGCAGCTTCTGTCTCTCTGGCGAACATCATAATTAATATACATCACGACAATCATGTTGAACATAATTCCAAACAGAAAGTCAGAGCTGAAGCTGAAGTCCCACTTTTAGCTGCTATATTTTACAACGACTCGTCTCGCAGACACTGAAAGAGTCATCGGTATTATTAATATCTGTATTAAGAAAAATGATTTCGCAATTAGGGAATGGTTAAAGACGTCAGCTTTCTCTGGCAGGAATATTTAAGCAAATGTTCAATTAAAACCTCCTTTCCAGTTCATCCGTCAAGCTTTCGTTTCGACTATAATGAAAACTGTCAAACTCCTTTTTAATAGCATTTTATATCATGCTGACATCCATATCATTGTGCATTTCTTAATTATAGTATTCAACTGATTGATTATGCTCATGTTCACTGAATGTTTATTTGGTCATATCTGCTGACAGTGACCTTGACCTTTAAGGTCAGAGACTAAAACTAGACCGAACTAGTGGTTAGCTGGTTAGTCTGTGAAACGCATCTTTCTCCATTGACAGACATTCAAAATGTATATGTTGTAAGCAAAATAGAAATATTATACTTATTAAATTTGTAAGAAAATATTGTAAATACTTAGCCAGCATTTAATTGTTTTATTTTTATTCTATTCTTTTATTATATTTTATTGTTTTTTTAAATTCATTCATTCATTTTTTTTTTTCAGGCTCAGGACTTTTACAACAATTTTTAAAATGGGTTTGGGAGCAATAATAATTATTTCTATTTATATTGTGCCATTCTAAAGCTCAAGGACTCTTTATTGTCCATCAGATTAGTACAGAAATAGGTCCAAAAAAAAGGCAATGTCTTTTTTTAGGGAGGAAAAAAAAAATACAAGAAGGAAGGAGGCAAAATAAGTTGGTCACGTTATTTATTAATATTTTTTATTTATGTAAATTGCATTTATACAATTTATTTAGATTGTGCTTCATACAACACAGATTGTTTCAAAGCAGCTTCACAGTAATAAACAGGAAAATAGTGTGAATGTTGCAAAATTAAATAATTTTCAAATTGCTTTTCAACTATAAAGCTGTCATTACTCGGCTCAACTCAGTTCAGTGTTGATTCAGTTCAGTTCAATAACAGTGTCAAGTTCATCAGTCAGTGCTGTTGACTTCAAATCAAGAGAAATT
Source organism: Barbus barbus (assembly GCF_936440315.1). NCBI lineage: Eukaryota > Metazoa > Chordata > Actinopteri > Cypriniformes > Cyprinidae > Barbus > Barbus barbus. Next base: position 29,341,384 of record NC_136756.1, on the reverse strand, counting down.
AATACTAAATATATGTCATGCAATGACAAAAGGTATAGAAACTAGTTCAGTCTAATTATGTTTTACCCAGTATTTATGTGATGTTATATTTTTATAACATTTATAACATAAGCTCACTAGCTTAGCAACTCTTGAATGTCTGTTTTCATGGATTGTTGTTGATTGAATTTTCATGTGAACTACAGAAGATCATTATGGTGTTGTTGCAGATGCTTTGAGATGATGGTTATCTGTGACATTTCTCTAAATCAGTGTTTGAAGAGACACGTCTGGAGCAGTCGTGAAGGTGGCGCTCAGTAGAAATGTTATCGCTCGCCCTGATTGCGGTCGTTCCTCACTGACTGACATTATCACTACAGACTGTCACGTCTCTCTCTAATAGCAGCAGCAGAGAAAAGTCTACCGGATTTTTAGTGGCGCTCTTACCTTTTTTACCTTTTTGCAGTTTATACACTGCAAAAAAAATCTTAAATCAAGATAAATTGACCTGAGAAGCAAATATGGTAGATGTAGATGGTAAAGAAACCAGTTTGTGTGTGTGTTGCTGTGTGGTTGCTAGGGTGTTCTGTGTGGTTGCCAGGGTATAGCTATGCACTTGCTAAGGTGCTGATATGTGATTGCTAGGGTGTTCTATGCTGAGGTGTAAAATACCTGAGTAATTTTACTTGATTACTTTACTTGAGTATTATTTTGGGGGATTTGTACTTTATTCAAGTACAATTTAAACTGGTTACTTTTACTTGGTTACTAAGTACTTTTACTTGATTACATTTCTGGAGAAAAAAAAACAGTACTTTTTACTCCTTACAATTTTATTTCATCTTATGCACAATAAATATGCTAAAGGTAAGTTCAAATGTGTGTGCTTGATGTGAGAACCATTGATCATTGTTTTCACGCATCAAGCACACACATTTCTACTTCAGTTGTGACGTTCATCAGATAATAAATGCCAGGCTTCCAACGTTCTCCGTCAAATCTGAGGAAGGATATTGAGGTAGCAAAGTTGCGTTTCCACCCCCTTAAAAAAAGTTCATTATTCTTTCTGTTTTGATAGAGCCATTAGCTGTGTAATATATTGGGTGAATGCACAAGATTGAGTGCAAATAAATCAGTGATGAGAATTTAAATACAATTAATATTTTTGTGGGAATGATTGTTTTTTTTTATTAAATGTTACACATCTCCAAAAAAAGATAATAAACAAATTGTAATTTATGTTTAGTGATGTTCTTACCAGGTGGATAAGTTGTATTTATAATATGTCATTATATGACACATTGAGTAGCAGTTAGGACTGTCAATTAATATTTTTTTAATCTTAATAATTACATGATTTGTTCATTAATTAATCTAATTAGTCACAAATAATTATTGGTCAATATATACCGACCTGTATCCTGGACCATGATTAGCTTGTTCAGGTTTGTTTGATTAAGGTTGGAGCTAAACTCAGCGCTCCCCATTCCTGTTTTAGACAGTCATGTTGAATAGACAACACAAAAAAGTGGCCTTTCAAAATGTTAATGTTGTATGTTTTAATTCTATAACTCTCCTCATTAATTCAACACATTCTTGTATTCGGTCTGGAATATGTTTTAGCTTCTGCATCACATTTTGCTCTTCAAAGGAATAGTTCACCCAAAAATGAAAATTCTTTCATCATTTACTCATCCTCATGTCGTCCCAATGTTCATCACTTTCTTTCTTCAGATGAACAGAAGAAAAGATTTGTAGTCTGTATAATGCAAGGGGACAGGACCACTTCAGAAACCACACAAAGTGAACACAATGGTTAAGTTTAAAATATTGTATTTTTTGTATTTATAGTTTCACTTAAGAAGACACTGATTCATTAACAAGGGTTGTATGAGTTACTGTAATATTCAAGACGTCCCATACACTTGCATTATACAAAGAGATCTCTAAAACTCTTAATATAAACGCAACATTTTTGTATTTGCCCCCATTTTTCATGAGCTGAACTCAAAGATCTAAGACTTTTTCTATGTACACAAAATGCCTATTTCTCTCAAATATTGTTCACAAATCTGTCTAAATCTGTGTTAGTGAACACCTCTCCTTTGCCGAGATAATCAATCCACCCCACAGGTGCAGCCTAAACTGTAATTTAAATCCCTTTCCCTGTATTTGTCTGTGTGTTCCACGGTGCTGCATTTTAAATGTTGTTGTTGCACTAGATGTGTGTTTGACCTGTGCATTTTGTTTTCTCCCTTTAACAAAACTTCTGTATATCTGTTAGAAATAAAAGTACTTCTACATTTCTAATACTTCAGTACAATTTAAAGTTGTACATTACTTTTAGTCAAGTATGTTTTTGGTCAGATACTTGTACTTTTAATTGAGTAAAATTTTCACTGAGTATCTGTACTTGAGTAAAATTTTTGAGTACTTTTTCACCTCTGGTTCTGTGTGACACCTGGGTGTTGCTATGCAGTTGTTGTAGTGTTCTGTGTGGTTTCCAGGATGTTGCTATTTTATGTGGTTGCTAGGGTGTTCTGTGTGGTGGCCAGGGTATAGCTATGCACTTGCTAAGGTGTTGATATGTGATTGCTAGGGTGTTCTGTGTGTTCGCCAGGGTGTTGATATGCAGTTGCTAAGGTGTTAATATGTGATTGCTAGGTTGATCTGTATGGTTGCCACAGTGTTGCTATGTGGTTGCTAGGGTGTTCTGTGTGGTCACCTAGGTGTTGCTATTCTGTTTGCTAGTGTGTTCTGTATGGTTGCCAGGATGTTGCTATGTGATTGCTAGGGTGTTCTGTGTGACACCTGGGTGTTGCTATGCAGTTGCTGGAGTGTTCTGTGTGGTTTCCAGGGTGTTGCTACTTTATATTAGGGCTGGTCCGAATACCATTTTTTGAGCTTCGAAGCTTCGATAGGAATCAACACCGAATATTCGAAGCTTCAGAGGGAGGGGCTGAACATATTCTTCTCTCTAATAAAGGCAGGAATCTCTGTGCGTCTATCTGCCTGTTTTCATTTTTATTGTGTCGAGAAACGTTCATCCAATGACTTCACGCGCGGCAGGTGTGTTGCTGCGGACCCAAGGGAGTGCAGTGTTGCATTTTGGTGCAATATGGACATGCGACACGTTCATAATTAATAAACATTTAATAAACTAACAGAGCGAGCCAGGAGCGAACCAGCCATTTCTAGGCCTGGAAAAGTTTAGTAAAAGTCGTGGAATTTTATTTTACAAATCTCTGTATAATATAATTATATTTAATCAGGTCCTGCATTTGTGTGTAGGCCTATATCGCATAGTTTTACTCATTCCCGCAGCTTTCGAGTTTATAATGAGGGAAATTCTTGCAAACATTTATTAAATATAGCTTGTAGGTTAGATGAGTAAATAAATCCACACAAAATACCAGATTAAATCAGTCATTTGAAAACAGCGTGAGTGATTCAGCTGGACCGCGTCTTCTCTCTTTCACTCTCGTTGTGGTCTCAAAGCGGCTTAATATCGGCGCATCTCGTCTGCACTACAAGAGCTACAGCACGCTGACCCAAGACTTTCGCTCGCATCTCGGGACAGTTGACAGAAAGAAAACGCATGCATCGCATTCGGTTTTGTGATAGCAGAGGGTCCGTTCACATGTCGCGTCTTTTGCGCGCTTAAGTTCATTATTTCAAATGTAGATGTGCAGCAAGCACGCTCATAATATAAGCGGGCTCATATATATGCATGCTATAGGTCAGCACGAACGTCTTTCATTGGCTGGTGCAGATGTTCAGCCAGGCGGACAAGTTGAGAACCGTTTCACGGGGGATGCCAGGTGTTCGAGAAAAAATAAAAAAGGATATTTGAATCTCAAAATTGAATATTGAATGCCAACCCACCCAACGAATATTCGAATAATCGAATATTCTGGTTCAGCCCTACTTTATATGGTTGCTAGGGTGTTCTGTGTGGTTTCCAGGATGTTGCTATGTGATTGCTAGGATGTTCTCTGTGGTTGCCAGGGTGTTGCTAAGCAGTTGCTATAGTGTTATGCAGTTGCTAGGGTGTTGCTATGCAGTGGCTAGGGTGTTCTGTATTGTTGCTGTTGTGTGTGACCGCTAGTGTGTTCTGTGCAGTCACCATGGTGTTGCTATGCAGTTGCTTAGGTGTTCTGTGTGGTCACCGGGGTGTTGCTATAGGGTTGCTAGGCTGTTCTATGTTTGAGGGTGTCAGTAATGTCAGTGTGTGTGTGTGTAACACAGTCTGCAAACAATATAAAATCAAAAGCTCCAGTTCTTTTTTCTTCATCAGTAAAACAGCTCGCTGTGACACATGTGAGCCGGCATTCAGCAGCAGTGTGTTGTTTTACAAATGTGCCTGTGATTTTCATTAGTCAGAGATTTGTAGTGTGATCACGGTATTACAGCCTACTGGAAAAGAGGATTAAAATGACAAATTGCTGTTTGCAATATGAAAAAGCCCCCGTCTTGTGTTCTTTTAGTGCGGTCAGTGAGGTTTTGTGTTTTCTTTTTGAGGTTATGCTGTGATCCAGTTGAGCAGGTTAATTGAGACATGAGGTGAAATCAAACAAGGATGTAATTCATCATGTTTTTGTCTCAGAGAGGAGACGGTGTCCATCAGGAGGGATTTCTTATCTGAGACAAATACTGTTTTCCTTTCTGCGCTGCTGTAGCAAGTGACGCTGAAAATGGTAAATGCAGGGAGCTGTTTAGTGACGTTCACATCTGCAGGCTATTAAGCTGAATACAGTGTGATCCATGTGAGCGTGTCTCTCTGAGGTCAAAGGTCAGGGCGCACTGCTGACCCCCCCACCTCGAAATGCTTGAGACAGCATCTTTTTCTAATATTGTGAATTTAAGGATGGATTTTAATCTCTCAATGTCTCCAAATCCAATATTACAGGAGGGAGTCAGTGGCTGAGAAGAGAATGAATCACATTTTTCTGTCTGACGCGAGTGGAATTGGAAAATCTGGATGCGGTTTGGAGTGTCAGGAACAGCACGGGGGGTTTATGACCTCATGGACGCATATTAAATCATGCTTTACCCTCTCTGGCGACTGTCTAGCGACTGCTGCAGGTTTGATAGATGCTGTAAGGGATGCAGTCGCTATCAGAGTTGGTGCGTTCAGAATTACATTGGGAGTGACTTTTAAATTGCTGGATTTGAATAAGAATTCCGAATTGGAATTAAAATGTTAATATGTCATACATAACTGGAATGTATAAGTGTAAGTTTAATTTAATTTATAATAAGTTAATTTATTGTAATTAAATACATTGTTATATATACTGCATGCAAAGGATGCATTAAATTGATAAAAAGTGACAGTAAAAACATTTATAATATTACAAAGGTTTTCTATTTCAAATAAATGCTGTTATATTGAACTTTCTATTCATCTGTGAATCCTGAAAAACAAAATGTATCACAGTTTCCACAGAAATACTGAACAGCACAACTGTTTTCAACATTGATATTAATCAGAAATGTTTGTTGAGCAGTAAATCAGCATATTAGAATGATTTCTGAAGATCATGTGACACTGAAGACTGGATATTTTAAAAGATATTCACAAAGAAAACAGTTATTTGAAATAGTAATAATATTTCGCAATATTACTTAATCCAAATGTGCAATTCGGTAAATTCCTCTTCCTTTCATTCCAATTCAGCATCCTGTATGTTGTGGTCAATTCAATTTAAACTCACACAAAGGAAGCCCATTCTTAAATGCTGTACCCTGGTTGTCATGGTAACGGCGAACCATTTGCATGAGCGCAGTGATGTAGATCAGTTTAATGACAGACAAACTGAGTTTATTATATTTCTGTGCATGAGCCGCAGACGGAGCCAGCACATCTCTCACCATCATGAAGACTCCTGGTTTCATCGCCTCTCCTGCGGTGTGAAGGAGCACGTCAACCATTATCATGCCTTTGATGAATGGAACCTTCTCCTTCTCTTTGTTTTGTTTCGTCTGATTCCCTTCTGCGTCCTCTGGGTCACAACACTTCCCGGCGTCCTGCTGTTTTCCTCTTCCTGTGTGTGTGACTGTAACATTCGGTGGCACACGGCCCAGACCTGCCTGCCCGCCTGCCAGACAGCATCTTACACTTACTGAAAGACGCTGCCAAAGAGCGTCTGTGAGCGGATCATCACACACACACTCACACACAAACACGCACACACACTCGCTCACCAGAGGCTATGCACTTCCGGAGACCGTGTTTGTGAATGGCATCTTTAAGAATTCACCCAGTGTGTTTTCACTTTAGATTGAAGTGCAATCCGTGTGCCTGCAGATCTGTAAATGCACTTGAACTGTATCAGTAAATAACATGTTTACTGTGGTTGCCAGTGTGTTGCTATGCAGTTGCTAGGGTGTTCTGTGTAATGTTCTGCCTATTTGCCAGGGTGTTGCTTTGCAGTTAGGTGTTCTGCCTAGTTGCCTGGGTGTTTCTAAGGGGTTGCAGTTGTTAGGGCGTTGCTATGCCTCAGTAATAACGTGTTTACAGTGGTTTCCATGGTGTTCTATGCGATGGCTACGGTGTTCTTCCTAGTTGCCTGGGTGTTTCCAAGGGGTTGCAGTTGTTAGGGTGTTGCTATGCATCAGTAAAAAATAAAACATGTTCACAGAGGTTGCCAGGGTGTTCTGTGTGATTCCTAGGGTGTTCTGCTTAATTTCCTGGCTGTTTCCATGGGGTTGCAGGTGCTAGAGTGTTGCTATTTGGTTGCTAGGATGTTCTGTCTAATAAACTGTAATAATAATAATAATAAACTTAATTTTTATATAGTGCCTTTAAAGCAGCTCAAGGTACTTCACATAATAAAACAAACAGGTAAAAATACAACACATCCAGGGGAAAAAAGCAAATTAAAAGAACAGACTAGAATCTAACATTTAAGATATTTAAGAAAAAGATGACCTAAAAATTTGCTTATTTTAAATAAGATTTAAAAGTACAAAAATTCTGTGCATGATTCTGTCTAGGTGCAAGGGTGTTGCTATACAGATGCTATGTCTGGTTGCCTGGGTGTTTCCAGGAGGTTGCAGTTGTTAGGGTGTTGTTATGCATCAGTAAAAAAAAAAAACATTTACAGTGGCTGTCAGGGTGTTGCTGTGCAGTTTCTAGGGTGCCCTGTGTGAATGCTTGGGTGTTCTGCCTAGTTGCCAAGGTGTTGCTGTGGCCAGGGTGTTGCTTTGCAGTTGCTAGGGTGTTCTGCCTATTTGCCAGGTTGTTGACAGGGTTTTGCCATTGTTAGGGTGTTGTTATACAGATGCTAGAGTGTTCTATTTGCCTGGGAGTTACCAAGGGGTTGCAGTTGCTACGTTGTTGCTATGCATTACTAAATAACATGTTTACAGTGGTTGCCAGGGTGTTGCTCTGTGATAGCTAGGGTCTTTTGTCTAGCTGCCAGGGTGTTGGAGTTGTTAGGGTGTTGTTATACAATACAGATGCTAGGGTGTTCTGTCTATTTGACTGGGTGTTAAAAGGGGGTTGCAGTTGCTAGGTTGTTGCTATGCACTAGTAAAAAACATGTTTACAGTGGTTGCCAGGGTGTTGCTTTGTGATAGGTAGGGTGTTTTGTCAGGGTGTTGGCAAGATTTTGCAGTTGTTCGGGTGTTGCTATGCAGAAGCTAGGGTGTTCTATGCAGTTGCTAGGGTGTTCTGTCTAGTTGCCTGGGTATTTCCAGGGGGTAGCAGTTGCCAGGGTGTTCTGTTTAGTGGCCTGTGTGTTTCCAGGAGGTTGCAGTTGCTAGGGTGTTGCTATGCATCAGTAAAAAAACACAGAAAAAAAACATCTTTACAGTGGTTGCCAGGGTGTTGCTATGTGGTTGCTAGGGTTCGGTATGGTCTGTATGAAGTGGAATTCATGTTTCCTGCCTGCAGATCTCCTGATGAATGTGAACTCAGATGTATCAGCAATAACATGTTTACAGCAGGAAGAGACTTTTCAGTGTATCAGATGAGCTGTCTGAGGTCCATTTGTAATATATGTTTCATGGCCTTTTTCCATTGATGGCCTTTAAAAAATATCAGTGTATTATGATTGGGAAAATATCTTTTACAACATTTGTATTGCTAATATTTCATTATATTACAGTAGATGTTTTTGGAGGCTTTTAAAATTGTGAATTTGTGTTATTGCCACAATGATGAAAGTCTCTGGTGTCTTGTAGAAATTAAAAGCACATTAAATTACAATGTGTTCCCTCCAGATTAACAGTGCAGTTGAGCTGAATTGGCAGTAATGAGAACATCTTTAAACACATGATGAGCACCTGCTGCTGATCCACTGCATTGTGTGAATGAGTCTGTGTTGTCTCCTATGGAAGTCTTACTATCATACTAAGATGGCAGAGATATGGAAATACATCTACATCCTTTATTCAGTTTCACACTTTTCAGGCACTATTTCAATAACTAGTTTTTCACATTGATGAATGTGAGTCATGCAAAACTCACTAAACTAACTAGGGGATTCAAGGTGGTTGCCAAGGTGTTGCTATACCGTTTCTAGGGTGTTCTGTTTAGTTTGGTTGGTTGTTGCAAGGGTGTTCTGGGTGGTTGCCAAAGTGTTGCGATGCAGTTACCTAAGGTGTTGCTATACGGTTTCTAGGGTACTTTGTTTGGTTGACAGTTTTTTATGTGATTGCTAGAATGTTCTGTGTGGTAGTCAGGGTGTTCCTATGTGGTTGCTATAGGGGTTTCTAGGGTGTCCTGGCTGTTTAGCAAGCTGTTGCTATGAAGTTACTAGGGTGTTACATTGTGGTTGTTAGGGTGTGGTTACCAGGGTGTTGCTATGTGATTGCTAGGGTGTTTTGTGTGGTTGCCAGGGTGTTGCTAGGGTGTGTAGTTGCCAAGAGGTTGCCAGTGTGTTTCGGTTGCTAGGGTATTGCTCTACAGATGCTAGAGTATTCTGTGTGGTTACTAGGTTGTTGCTATGTGGTTGCAAGGGGGTTCTGTGTAGTTTACAGGGTGCTGTTGTTGCTAGACTATTGCTCTGCAGATGCTAAATTATTCTGAGTGGTTACCAGGGTGTTGTTATGCATGTCTTTATAATTGCCTTTTTAGCAACATATTTTATATGTGTCAGAAATTTTTATTTTTTTATTTAACTTTAGGCTACACAAATTAATTACATATTATTTATGAGGTTTTGTCATATATAGGGATCACAGGTGTGTACATACACCTGTGAACCTTTCACACTTTCTCTCTCTCTCTTTCTCTCTCTCTTACACACACACACACTCTCTTTCTGTTTCATTTGCATGTACATGATGAGAGAGACAGCAGCACTAAAGCGGAGAGGCAGATGAGGGCTGTGAGAAATGCTCTTCATCTCTGCTGATGCTATTAGTCGAGGCTCTTTATGGATGAGGACAAATTGAGAAAGCTCTACCGCTGGCTACGGCGCTCAAAAGAGAGCGCTGCATATTTAATAGCTCTGCATTCGTATGTTGTCTTTGTCAAATGAAATAAATGCTGATTAGCATACTTGCCCAAAGGGTGGGCTGACTCTGACAGGAGCACACGCTTGCCAGATTTCCAATCAGAAAATTTGTTTGATTATTAAGTCACATACAGGAGAAGTGAAGGAGGCAGAGTTCCTGGAAATGTGTTCATTTCATTACAGCACACGTGAAAACTTGTTTCTGTCTACAAATTGTACATTGTTCTGGTAGTTGGTGCTTAAATGTTTGGGGCCAGTAAAAAAAAAAAGTAATGTTTTTGAAAGAACTCTCATATGCTCATCAAGACTGCATTTAAAAATATAGTCAAAACAGTAATAATATGAAATATTTCTATAATTTCAAATAATTTTTTTCTATGTGAATATGTGTTAAAATGTAATTTATTTCTGTGATGCGCAGCTGTATTTTCAGCATCATTACTCCAGTCTTCAGTGTCACATGATCTTCAGAAATCATTCTTGTGCTGCGCAATATTTTTGTTGAAACTGTGATACACTTTATCTTTCAGGATTTGCAGGTGAATAGAAAGTAAAAAAAAAAAAAAAAAAACAGCATTTATTTGAAATACAAATCTTTTGTAACATTATAAATGTCTTTGTCACTTTTGATCAATTTAATTCATCCTTGATGAGCATTTTTTTTTTTTATACTGACTCAAACCTAAAAACGTTTATTAAAAAACTCACTTAATTTTGACAATTTTTTCTGAAAACAAGGCAATTATTTTTACTTGTCTAGAAAATCCTTCTTGATTTAGTAATTTTTAGATATTTTGGCTGGAAACAAGACAAAAACTCGAAGTAAGAAAAGCATTTTTTAGCAGTGTGACTCATGTATTTCTGTTTGTTGGGTTTATTTGTCTCTTTGTGAAACTATCATTTGGATTCATGACCTGCTTCAGGTGTTTGTTTATTCCATTAATAAACTCGAGCGGCACAGAATACTGATCAGGATTGCGTTTCACTTCAAAAATGTGCATTACACATGCAGATGTCACTATTAAACTGTAAATATGTGATGATTTGAAGATATTCAGTATGTTTCATAGCAGATTGATATGCTAAATAAACGATTTTGAGCCACTGTTAGATATCGGTGTAACCTTTTGCATTTAAAAGCATGAGAAATAATGATCCCATTTTAAGTGAAACATCAGGACTGATGCAATTTTGATGCATGGAAATCAAAACTGACCCTATTTACTTTCATAATGGTGTTATTGCAGCTGTTTCTGAAATCAATTCCCTATGGATAAAATCAAGTCCTGGCCTACATTTATTGTCCATCTGTTTCATTCAGAAATGCATCACATTATGGAGGTAAACGGCTTGTGATTGTTTACTCTGAAGAGTTAAAAGACTATAATGTAGGAACTCTACACCTACACACACCACAGCACATTCCCACCAAAGATCACAGAATAAAATCCCCTGTTGAGAGTAATTAGCCTTAATTAGTCTAAGCGTTGAACTTGCACTGTGCTGTCCGTCTTAATAAAGCTCACAGAATAACCTCAGATGAACATAGAATTCCTCAGAGTTTTCTCTTTCACGGCTTAAGAAACATCACATTTATGACTCATTGAAAGAGCTGATTGCTTGCTGTTTCTCCTAAAATTGCTAAGTAAAAATAGACATTAATAAGTCAAATGTTGACAGATGCAAAGCACAGATCATTTATTCTTGGGAGAGTTGTGATTTGTGAGTTTATTCTTGGGAGAGTCAGATCTCCATTTAGTTTGGTTTCTGTCTAGCAGAAACAATTGAAATTCTGGGGCGATCTTTGTGTGAATTGTCTTCCCTACTGGACCTTAAATGTCGCATTCAAGAAACACATGTCATACTTTGCCTAAAAATAAACCTGAGATGAAGTCACTCTATAATTTCAGCTGCGATTTTCCTCTTTTGAATTCATCCAGTGTATTTGTGTTCAAAACTCTCGGGGCCCAAAGTTTATGACTGATAAACCAGCAGACTGCTAGTGACAGAAAACCACAAATGACAGCGTGACGTTCCTCTCTTCACCCCGCAGGCGCCACGTGTGTTTGTGCATGTGTGTGTTTGTGCATGTGTGTGTTTGTGCATGTGTGCATGTGTGTGTGTGTGTGTGCGTGTGTGTGCACGCCCTTTAGATTCCACAGGAAAGGAGCAATTTCCTACTTCGGACCACAAAATACACCCACAAGCCGCAGCTTTATAGGATAGTGTGTGTGTGTGTGTGTGTGTGTGTGTGTGTGTACTCACCTTCTCTTATCACCTTCTCTTATCTCTTCTTTGTATTTTACAGCATCCATGATCACAGAAACCGGGAGAAGGTCGTGTCTCAAGCTGAAAGTATTCGTGAGACCACCAAGTAAGTGTCACTGATTACAAACACACACGTATGATTCTGTCGGAGACATTTGGTTTGGAAACTCCCATGCTTTTCAATGCAACACACTTTAATGGACATTAACAACAGGTGACTGCTTCTGTGTGCTTTCCTCTGATTGGCAGGTGGGTCGGGCTGCTGAATTACCACTAACATGATTGGCTTACGGTATCTTTTTCATTTCTTCTGTTTTTGTAGATGGCTGCGAGAAAACCATAGGCGTTCATGACCGCGTTTTTGTCGATGACAAAGTAGACAATGCATTAGAACCAAGAGGTCAGTATGGCTTGAAATCACCTTCGCTTTGTTCAGTCTGTGTGCTTTAGTTCCTCTAATCACTCTGTGCTTGTGTATTAATGCATCTCGAATTGAGTTACGCCTGCGGCTTCTCTGACACTTCGAACCACAAAGACTTTTATTTATGCATGAGGTACACATCGTATTAATAATGCATTCTCTTGTAATAGCTGAGGGCTGTCTGTCAACATCTCCACCCTGTACACAAGCAATTAAGTGACCAGAAATTAGCCATGTGACCTTTCAGCGAGCCAAAAGCTTCAGTCAGTCAGTGTCTATCATGCCTGCCAGCTTAAATGCATGGATTGTATTTACAATATATGCATGCACGTTGACTGCGGAAAGAATGAAGATCCAAAACTTGGATATGCATGAAGGTTTTGTGCCAAATTAGCAGTGTCACGTGGGACGATGCCAAGCTTGTTTGGCTTCTCCCTGATGAAACCTATTACATCCAAACACATGGCACTTACTAACATATGCACCAGTCTCGGCTCGTAATATTTATTGCCATTTCTGTCACGCCAGCTTTGACTTTCATGGTCTCATGATCAAACATGGGTCCTGCATTCAAATTCAAGATGTAATGAAATAGACAAAGGGAAAAATCTGAATGTTGACTATTGGTCTAAAATCTTAACCACCCACTGTGACAAGAAATGACCATCTGACCAACCACCGTTTGCTTTGTTTTTGTGTGCTGTTTAATGGCAAATCTGTCCATAACTATATGAATCCAGTCATAAAAAAGTGAATGTCACAAATGTGCCACAATTTGGAAAGTAGTACTGTACATTTAATAAAAGCACAATATGGAATAGTGCATTAAAGCACAAAAAGACTATTAAATTAAGAAGTCTTACTGTCACTTTGTCAGCATTTCAATATTTAATTTAAGAAAACTCTTAAAATACACATTAGTCTGGTTAAACTTTCGGTTAAACGAAGAAATTATGACAGAAACATGTCTGTTGTACAAAAAAATGTTCTTCTCAAAATAATGATAATAACAGTAATATCAATACAGTTTATTAAAGCATAATGTTTTAAGGAATATCTCAATTGTTTCATTCACATTTTAATTTAACCTTTTGCAGCACTTTGTTTGCAAAAAAGATAAAAGGAATTGTTGAAATTTAATTTGTATGCATTTTTAAAATATTAATTAAATTGTTAAAGTCGTATGTATTAATTTGAAAACCATTGTTTTTGACAATAAATTAGTAATAAATCATAAAACAGAACAATTAAGAAAAGACAACAACATTTCTGGCAAAAATAGACATGTATTTTTTTTTTTTTACCATTTTAGTAACTTATTAAAGTTTTATGAATTCAGTTAATTAGATATGCTTTTTGATTATTAAAATGTAATTAAATATTAAATTAAAATGACAAACACTGTTTGACAGAAAATAAAAGCAATAGTTCAAATTGTTTTGTTAAAGATGAATTCGATTGCTCAAGTTTTATTCATTGATTTAAATACCAGTTTCATGATGATACATTTGTATTAAATCAAAGAATGAAAATTATACAGAATAAATCACAGAATAATTTAAAAAGACAAAGAATTTCTGAAAAACATCAACATTTAATTATTTTATTATTGTTACAATTTAAATAAATGAAAGTTTTATGAATTCAATTGATTAAACATGCGTTTTGATCATTACAATATAATTAAACTATTAAATTAAATTAAATATTAACTTAAATTGGAACTGGGGAAAGATAAAAAAACATTTCATAAAAGCCTACGACCGGCTAGACTTTCTAACCTGTAGATTTACAGATTATTTCACAGGTTACACTTTATTTCTATAGTCTGCTTTCTACAAACATTCTACAAACTATAAGTAACTTATTTGCAACTACATGTCAACTAACTCGGCTGACGTTATAAAGTGAATTTGAAGTAAAAACATGTTGTTAAATGTGGTATTTTCACGTGCAGATGGAGCAGCATTTACTACAGAGAGCCGTAGTTTACTGAGAAGCTACACAAACAACTTTCATTATCGCGAACGATTTCTTCGATTTCATAATCGTGCAAAAGTGAACTATCAAAAAGTGTTAACATTTCACATATTCAGAAAACCAAGTGCATAGGCAGTTTCAGTACAGTGGGCGATTATGGTGAAAAGCTGTTGAAAGCGCATGCTTATATCAATTAACACTGCAGATAGTGTCAGTGTAGCTGAACACAGTATTATTTTCTCATGCAGTTTCACCTCGCCAACACACACCCACCCAGGCCTGGGTTGCTGGCAGGCGCCGTGTCATGATGGAGGCATTGATTTATTAGTCCAGATCCCCACTGAGAGGCTGGAGGTGTCTGTCTGCCCGCCTGAATGAGCCAGCAAACTGCTCTGTCCTCCCCTCCCAAGCATATTTATCTGTCTCCTTTAGCGCCACACCTGTCCGTTTCCCCCGCTGACGCTGTGCTTTCCAAAGCCATATCACGCTCACTGATGATAACCGCATTCTGTGTGTCTGCACCAATAAACCAGCAGAACTGCACTGAGACTCCAAACAGCCCTGCCTCTGTTATTACTGACGATTCTGGGGTTATTTGCTGCTTAAAGTTTAGACGGCAATTGGACGTGCACTAGTGTTTTATTACTTTAAATTACCACCGTGTTTGATAATAAATTTATGAAGACCTGCAAATGACATTCTGGGAAACATTTATATATATATATATTTATTTATTTATTTATATTAGGGCTTTAACGCGTTAATTAGATTAATTAATTAATGTGAAAAATAACGCATTCACTAAGTGCAAATAGCATATTTTCTTAGTGATAGATGCTATTTACATTGTTGAAATAGCAGGATTTTCTGCTATTTATACTACTTGTTGCAAACAGTGGCAATTATCTGCACATCAGTATTGTCGTACATTATTACGGAAGCGTATTGCATTCACTTGAGGAAAAAAAGTCTACTCTGTTTTTCTGAATTAACGAGTTAATTATCTCAGAATTACGAGATAATTTTTCATTAAAAAAGTTTTTGCTCTGTTTTTCTGAATTAACGACTTAATTATCTCAGAATTACGAGATAATTTTTAATGAAAAAAAGTTTTTGCTCTGTTTTTCTGAATTAATGACTTCATTATCTCAGAATTACGAGATAATTTTTCATTAAAAAAAGTTTTTGCTCTGTTTTTCTGAATTAATGACTTAATTATCTCAGAATTACGAGTTAAGTCATTAATTCAGAAAAACAGAGCAAAAACTTTTTTTTTCATTAAACATTATCTCGTAATTCTGAGATAATTAACTCGTTAATTCAGAAAAACAGAGCAAAAACTTTTTTTTAATGAAAAATTATCTCGTAATTCTGATATAAGTCGTTAATTCAGAAAAACAGAGCAAATACTTTTTTTCATGAAAACTTATCTCGTAATTCTTAGATAATTAAGTCATTAATTCAGAAAAACAGAGCAAAAACTTTTTTTTTCATTAAAAATTATCTCGTAATTCTGAGATAATTTAACTCGTTAATTCAGAAAAACAGAGTAGATTTTTTTTCCTCAAGTGAATGCAATACGCTTCCGTACATTATAAACCAGTATGCAATAATAACGTATTGAGTGTAAATGATCATTTTTCAACTTTTTGATTATTTCCTTAATTTTTATTGAAAATAAATGCCTTTACAATGTGATATGAGATTTGAAAAGGGAGAAAACAAAAGTTAGGCAAAAGGCGGGTTCGAACCCCATCGATCGCGTCAAAAAAGACCACAGCACACGCTTTACCATCTGCGCCACTGTAACTGATGATTAACACCCCAATCACACTTTGGTGGGCGGAGTTAGTGTAAATATCCTCTTTATGACAATTTATGACATTTCATACAGTTGATTGATGACAAATATGAGGCAGGGAACTGTGTGATGAAGCCTAGAGAACGTAGTTAGAATGTCCCTAAAATTCAAGATAAGGGGCAAAAATGCCCATTTGAGTTTTTGTCTCATACTTGCATCAGTTAAGCAATAACACACGAGCAATAAGTGCAATATTACACGAGTGCAAATGTGATGCTGATCTTATACAACAGTTCAATAAATAAGAAGTTAATGCTATTTTAGACACAATGTTGTCTGTTTTGCTCAATTTTACCAACGAAAACATAAAGACAAAGCAGAACTGTTAGTCTCCGAGCAACACACAGCTGCATTTCATTTCTTAATCCACGTTTTAAACGAATTGGGTGAATCATTAGGTGCGTTGGATTTGAAGCGGCGCTGCACAGATCGATCGGTGTCTGATCAAAGGACTGCGAGAGCGATTCAAACGCATTAGGATCGTCTGCTCTCTGTAGCTCTCTGTAGTGCTTTGATGTCACACACCGATCGATCTGATGCTGATGATCACTTCAAGTCGAACAAACCTAATGGACCATTCATAAAGAACCATTTACTTCACTCCTGAATGAATCAGCATTTGAACGAATCAAAGGAATGAACAAATGACTCGATGGCTTAAGACATTTACCATTTATTTTAATTTAGTATCATTTCATTAAACAAATAATTTCATACTTCCATAGTAGTAATAATAATAAACAATTATTAAAAGTGTAGTTCACCCACCCGAAAATGAACATTTTGTCATAATTTACTCACCCTGATGGTCTAAAAGAGTATGTGTAATACATTTTATGCTGAATCAAACTAAATATTTATTGCTGAAGCTACTTTTTGACATTTTGATCATTAGAATTTTAAAATGCAATCCACAAAAATTAAAATGGAAAACAAAAAAAAATGATGGGGAAATAATAAAACAGATTTCATAGGACACTAACATTATTGTAGTATCACTAGGTTACTTTTACAGTGTGTATTATTTTGAATTACTTTATAGTTTCATGTTTTCATTTGAATTTTAGTTAAAATGTTAGTAATTTTGTTGTTTTTTTAAACATGTCTACTTAGATTTTTTTTCTCAGTTTTAATTCTTATCAAATTAATACATCGTTAAACTAAATGAAAATGAGAAGAGTTGCCTTTCCACTAGCTGAAATAAACTTTTTTGAATTTTTATTTCAGTGAAAGTTTATTTATCATGTTTTTATTTCAAATATCAAGTTTTTTTGTTTTTGTGTGTGTGTGGGGGGCGGGGGGTGTAAATGTTGAAGTAATTTCCAAAACTTTTATATAGAAGTGGCTAATATTTTGTTGTCTCCTCACTTCCAGACGACACCAGTCACGAGGCCGAACCGTCCCGGAGCGACGTGTCGACTTCAGGCCTGCGGCACCAAACGTCGGGGCCCCTGCTGGCCCTGCTGCTGCTCTGCATCTCTGTGTTCCTCACCTTATAGCCCCTCACCGGCCCCTCAAGCAGCCCTCGGGAAACCCCACGCGTCTTGAGATCCACCAGGAACACTTCTGCTGCGCTTTCATTTTATTTTCCAATATTTAAATGGTCCTTCGCTGTCTTTGATTAAGAAAAGTCGATTAGCCGTGCAAAGAAGAAATGCAGATCGCCTGTTTAACCAATCGACTGGCGGCTGGTCGCTGGGGATTGGCTGCTGGGAGGAAGGGGGCGGAGTCTCATATTTGATTTGGGTCCATTGGGAGCGAGTCGCTCTTTTGTGGGTAATTAGAGAATGCGTTAAGAAACGCTCTGTGAGAACTGAAGGTTTTTAGCTGGGTTAACAGACATAAACATCAACCCGAGTTCACCGGCTCTGCTGTTAGCGATATTATATACATACACAAAGACTCTTGCCTTTCGTCCTTCGTCTGCCTTCCCTTAACAAATTGCAGAATCCATCGGAGGAAACTTCTTTCCCAATCACAGGAAGACGTTGGTTAGTCTGTATTGGTTAGTCTGAATTTGGATTTGAATCTCTACTGCAATTCGAGGGACTTGTCTTAGTAGACCACACCACTAAAAACAATGATTTTGTATTTTGTAAGATAAACTTAACTGCAACATAAATATCTATATTTTTCCTATGACCTTTTATCAATTGATATGAGATATCAACATTAACGGATCATGGAAATTCTTTTCTTGTCATAACTGTGTGTCCGACTCTATTAGGAACCAAATAAGGAAAGGGGCTCCGCACGATGTTTTCCTCTTTTACATGAGTGGAAAAAATAAGCATTTGTTTGAATAGGCCTTATACTGTACACTATACTAATATCTCCTGGAAGTGCTTCGAGTTCAGCGTTTCCATCGGGGAAATAAAGTTTCGTTTCATTTGTTGATTTCATTAATGCATTTGTTTGTTCTGTAGCTGTTAATCGGTGCAGTTCTCGTTTAATATGCTGATGCGACATACGCAAGACATTAGAACATGGGCATTTTTCTCCTCCCGAAGCCTTATACGATAGACAGAGGAACCGATGGGTGAATCTCACCAAACCTGACTCACATTTCACCACAGAATCAAAAAAAAAAAAATTCTATTCTGCACAAACAAAATTAAGCATATTTTAGGACGAATTAATGTTTGTTTGTTTTTGCATCCTTTTTAAATAAATATAATTTTATATATAAAATTCAATTTTAAATGTTTGTAATTATAATATAAAATATAAATAGAATTTCTTTCTATTCGGTTCTATTTTATTTTAATCATTGTTACGTCCCTCAGCCATTAATTGTGGTACATCTAGGGATATTATTAGACATAACATACAGGAATTATGTGTGCGTGTCAAAAAATTACAAAAAAAAGTATATTATGCAAAATATTATGCGTTGTGTGTTCATTAGAATTAAAAACAATTATGTAATATTTTTTTTAAATTACATATGAATATATATATATAAAAAAATGACTACATTACATCTTTAAATTATTACATTTTAAATTAAAATTTAGTTCAGTGTCACAAAAATCACACACTTCACCATTAAATTATGTATTTATTTATCATAGTACCTTTTAAATATTTGATTATTAAGATATAAAAATCTCACGTAATCAGTAAATCAGTTACAATAATCAAAAGTCAGTTATGCTTTACAATAAGGTCTCATTTGTTGAAAAATACAATGCATTGGATTTCTTACAGCATTTATAAATCTGTTAATGTTAAATACCGTTGTTCATGTTAGTTATGTTCATATTAGGTCATGTTATGTTGAAATGAACATTATCTAAGACTCATAAATGCTGCAGTATTGCTACATTTATATTTCTTAATTTAGCAGACACATTAAATCAAATCGACTTACAATAGAGGAAATAAATGCAACCCTGATTGTAAAGTACAGTACATTGAGAGGAATGGAAATTACAGAATAAAACACGCAAAAGGCTTCATTTTCTTTATGAAAAAATAATTTTGTGCAGTGAAATGTGATGCGGATGTGTTTTTGTGAGATTCACCCAAACCGTAGTTTGCCTGGTTACTCGCTCCGTCACTGTTTCCGTTCAAGAGCCGTAATGAGCTTCAACACGAGCTCACACTGAGAGACAGGAGATTTCTGATGGGAGAAGTCTTATTCCTGACGATAAACAATACTGTGGACTTTCAAACAGTTGCCAATTGGATAATGGTTTCTGCCTTTCTGACTCTCATAAGCCTGTTTGGTTCTGCTAGTCCTGTTTGTTTTTGTCAGAAGCTCGGCTTTGCCACATCAGGACTCGAGGAAACACACCATATGTGCTCCGTTTTATGGTTTACATTAGAAACCATGAGAGAAACTTTTGAAAAAAATCAGCTTCAGTAGTATTTGTATCATTTGTACTCCAATTATTACCATTAATACCACGCTTTGTACACACTTTGAACTGGGAAACAGAATCAGCTTATTAAATGGATACCGTGTATCCTAAAGTAGTCAAAAATATAACATTATAGTGTTAGAATAATACTTGTTTTTTGTACCTTTCTGGAGGACGAGGAAAAATAGACACGTCATAAAACCTTAATTATTATAATTCAGCATCACTGTTATTTGTTATTATGGATACCACATTAAATGTTATGATCAAAATGTGTTGTACATATTGTTTGATATTAAGGTATTAATTTGATTCACATGTCTTTTCTAAAAAAAAAAAAAAAGAGTGCAAAAAGTGAAACGTTGGGATGTTTGCATTTAACAAACGCAGCCAATCAGAGGCCACCTTTGAACTGCGGTCTGAAGCCCTGAGCGAATAGGAACGCTTCATCTGTTTTTAAAGGTTTTTGGTTTTCCACGAGGATCCGACGGATCAGATGGATGGAGTTCAAAGGTGCAGCGTTTGTTCAGATGATGCTGTGTTTGCCGGACTGTCTGTGATTTTAACGGAAGGAACTTGCTGGTTTCATAACGTGGCATGTGCATGGACTTGATAATGAAAAAACATGTTAAATAAAGTGTTCTTTTGGCTGTTTTCACCTCTTCTTTTCTCGACACGTTCGTGTGTGCTGTAGTTCCACTGAAATGAGAAGGTTACGCAGGAGAGTGCTGTAGTTTTGCACAAAGCGCTTTGGCTAACAGCATATAGCACTGCTTTAGAATGTTTCTAGAGATGTTTGTTTATTTGTTTGTTTTCAATGATTTTGCGAATAAATCATCAGTCATGAGTTCTCGTCAACCGAGCGCCGCAGACTGACTCTCTGTCAGCGTCGAGAAACATTCAGAGTTTAAGAGTGGGAATCTGTTCAGTTTGTGTGTGAATTTGAACTGAAACAGGATGTTGAATTGAAATTATAAACACAGGAGGAGGACATTTCTGAATTCCATTTAAAAAAAATATATATATATATTATATATATATATATAAAATATCTTTTTTTTTTTTTGCCAAGATTTATTAATAAAATTTGAAATTTGTATGGTATGAGCTACAACCTTGTGTACTAATAATAAGCTTGTGTCAGAAAACATTATAATGCATTAACTGGCTTTAATTAATTTTATGGTTCATAAAACTCCATAAAACATTGTATATCATTCAAAAAAATTAAAACTTTAGGTTTATTGTAATATTTCATTCATAGTTACATTTAGTTTTAAAATGTAATCCAGTATTTTATAGTGTTTTATAGTTTTAATTTGTTACTATTATTTTATGTATATTTATAACAATAAATTATAACTATATATATATATATATATATATATATATATACTGTATATATATATATATATATATATATATATACTGTATATATATATACACACACACACACACACGCACACATTATTATTATAAATAGAAAATAATGTATAAAATAAAAAAATACTATAAAATACTTGACTTACATTTTTTAAAACTAAATATATTTGAAAACTAAATACAAAAAAAAACCATCTATCTACTTTTTATGATATAAAATGTTTATGGGTACTAAAAAATAAAATTGGAAAAAACATTTTATTATTACTTAATATGAACTTTTATGAACCATGAAATGAATCAAAGCCATTTAAAATCAATGCATCATGTTTTCTGACACAAAGTTGTAGCTCACACCATACAATTGTTCCATTTCATTAATACATGCAAAATATATTTTTGTTTTATTCGATTTCTATAATATAAAATGTGCATGGGTAATTCATACTGAAAAATGAAGTGTATTATTTACTTTGAAACTGTTCTTAATTTCTTTGTATTTAATTTTTTTTTGTACTTGAAATGTCAATTCTGCGTCCTGTTTGCAGCTCAGTTCCACTTCTATTCTGAATTCTGTTCGACTCTCTACAGACTGCAGTCATTCTAGTCTTAGTGATGGAGTTTTACACATGCCTTAGTCAACACACTCCTAACAAACACAAGAGATCCCACTGGTGTGTGTGTGTGTGTGTGTGTGTGTGTTGATTCAGATCTCACTCACTCCTGTACTTCTGATGACACTAGTTCTGCTCTTTTCATTTTCTCTTCTGCATCTCTGGGGGCTGTATTTGATTTTCTCCACTGTACAAACAGGAAAAAGCTTTTGGAAAAAAAGAAAGAAAAAAATCTAAGGTCTGTATTTGTATATACACATGTCTGAACAACTATAAATAATAATTAAAGAAAAAAAAATGTATTGCTTGGCTGGTTTATTGTGCTTGTTTATTCGGGGCAAGTTGTCACACTCCTATGAATATTTCTCAGGGTAGATTTATATAATTCTTAATTTATATAATTTATAAAAATATAATTGTTTATATTTTTGGTGTATGACACGAACATTGAAATTTTTACTACAAAATAGCTTTTGAATATTTTTATTACATTAATGACCATGAAGAAATGCATTAATCTCAGTGGAAACTTGCTGTCAATTTGAGAATATGATTATTTGACATAAAACTATCTATCAATGAAATGTAAAAAATAGAAAAGCAGGAAAAGTTAATATATAACATAAGGAGCGCTGTAATGATCTCCATTAGGACTCTTAGACTCACTGACAGATTCAAGCGATTTAGTCACTTCAGCTCAGTGAAAAGATCACAAATCATCTTATTAATGGATTATATGAATGAAAGCTCGAGTTGAATTGTCTAAATAAATTCTCAATACTTTTCATGACATGAATAATAGACCATTTGGATCATGCTCCATGTATACCACACTTTCAAGATAATGGCTTTTTTTTTTTTACATTTTCTCATTTAATTTGAAAAGTTGAACCATTGAAAAATGAATCACTGTGAGTTCATTTTGATGAGGCCTGTATAAATGTGAACAATGGGTACTGATAAAGACTAAAAGAAATGCTCCCACTGGAATCATTTAGTCAGAAAAGCATGAAGAAAAACTGCACAGTAAGCATGCATATTCATTTTAACAAAAGCTAAATGAAGTAGAACTGATTTTATTGGAGCTCATTAAAATGTAATAATGGGGACATGAAAATGTCTAATATTTCAAGAAAAAAAAAGCCACAAATAAATTCATGCTTTGTTAAAGTTATTATGGTACACAGTAAAGGTATTAAGGCAATTGCATTCATATAGCACAAAGATCATTTAAAGTGCATTACATAAAAGCGATTAAACAATTTATAGTAATAAAAAGTACATAGTTATTAAAAATTCAGTAATAAATTGATACAGTGCAATCATCAGGACGCTGCAAAGTTGCTCATGCCACATACCATCTAATGCCATATAACAGTTTTTTCATGCATTGGTCAGTTTTGAAATATTGAGCTATTTGACTTTTCATAATATGTTTCAGACTATGGGAAAGAAAACATCTCAAAATGCACATTTATACGTCTATTTTAATGTATTTATTTTCGTCTGTAGATTTCAATTACATTAAAGGCCATTTTCTCAAAATGAGTTTTATCTCCACTTCAGCAGCACTTACATACACCAACATTTACAGTTTTATTCCTAAATATATTCTGAAGATTTTTACTGTAGGGTTTGTTCATTTATCACTCGCCTGGTTTTATACAACATTTTATTCCTAAACACAGTGAAATTTCATTTCGTCTGTCTATTGAGAGTATTTTCTGATTTATAAAGCGATAAAAAGAGAAATCAAAAATTCCTTATTTAAAAACCTTTGACTCTAATCTGTCAACAAAATCAAACAAGAATTTTGAACCAATGTTCATATTTCTGTCCTGCACATTTTAGCAAATGTTGGCGTATTTAATTAGATAATGCCTTATTTGCATATTTAAACATAACATTTCAGAAAATGTGATCAATTAACTGAAAAAGATTATATAAATGTTTTACCCTATTCACCTGGGGTGTTTCACCTTAACATGAAGGAATGTTTGATAGAGAAAATTCTATACTGAATTTTGCATGTTCAGAAGAGATAGTTTTTAGAGTTATAGAGTTTTTAGCTCTATTCCCTAAAGTAATGCATCAGCAGTCAACTTACACACTGGACACTTGAGAAGGTTAATGTTGATGGACTGGTAAAGATGAACAGGGTTTATCAGTTTAGTCTGAAGACATCATTAGGTAGCGAGGCGTAGAGCGTCTCTCGGGCTCTATGACCGCGGGTCATAAATTTGATTCTAATGATTTTGTCATTCCATTCAAACAATAACTCTCCAGCACACGCTTTTATTTGACCGCTGATTTATGCCTTTAATACTTTGATGGCAAAAATAGTTTAACTCCACTCCGTAATGATGCGGGGAATGAAATATTGTCTCAATTCATTTTTCAGATTTAATTAGTTTATTTTATAACGCTATCCGTCAGCATTGTGGAGATATATACGAGGAATATATGACGGAGCAGAACATATTGAGAGGAATATGTTATACAGTTGGCTTCCTGTGAAATAAATGTTTGAATTATTCATGAGCCCTTCATAACTTTAATCATATTCTTAGGCTTGTTATATTTTATACCAAGCCTTAAACCTTAATTTGAAATCACCAATGTCATATTTTAAAAAATGTATTAGATAATTGTCTAAATGACCTCTCATTTAAAACAATTCACTTTATGTCATTTATCAGTAACACTTTACAATAAGGGTACATGAATAATCATGTACTAATGCCTAAATTAATACTTAATTCATCACATACTAATGATTATTAAAAGAGTTAACTAATTATGAACTATCCTTAACTGCGACTGGAGTCATACGGATGTATTAAAAAAAATGTAATAAAATAATCTTTAACTGAAATACAATTTTTTTTTTTAAATGTATAAAATAGGCCAAGGCAATATTTCTCATTTTCATTTTGTTTAACTTGATGTATAAAATAACAACCAAAAATTAATACATTTTTAAATATTTAAACAAAAAATACTGATAAATTGACAAAAACACTGCAAAATTACTAAAACTTTAACTAAAGCGGTAACACTTTACAATAAGGTGTATTAGTTAACAACATTAGTTAACATGAACTAAGAATGAACAAATCTTCTACAGCATTTATTAATCTTAGTTAATGTTAATTTCAGCATTTGCTAATGCATTGTTAAAATCACAAGTTGTGTTTGATAACATTAGTTAATGCACTGTGAACTAACATGAATAAACCTGAATAAACTCATAAATGAACAACTAACATTAACAAATATGAATAAATAGTGTAATAAATGCATTGTTCATGTTAGGAAATACATTAACTAATGTTAACAAATGACACCTTATTGTAAAGTGTTACCACTAAAGCTAAAATGAAAACACAAAATGTAAAAATAAAAACTATATTAATAAATTACTATTTAAGAACTATAATATATCAATGATACTAAAAGTAACTCTGGTTGTAACATCCTAAACAATTTTGTAAGTTGGTTTAATAGATTTCGTAAAGTAAATGCAGATGCAAGCTGTCACAATACTGAACATGACTACACCAACACAACACTTCTGGGGCTAAACAACTCAACAACAGCAACACACAATATTACGGTGAAACATAAACCTTTATGAAGACCAAAGCAATAATGTTAATGCTGAGATTAGATCATTCGGGCTAATAAAGCACCAATGCACGCGCTTCATCAAACGCCAGCTGATCTTGGCCGCTTTCATTAGCACAAATTCAGCGCAGATGGAGAGATGTAAGTTATGATGGGGATTTTACATAACATGTGAATCTTACCCAAAAGTCTGTCATATGGAGTGGTTTGCCGTCTGTGTTGGGAGGATAAGAAAACACCAGCCAGGACTTTCACGGTAATGAAAAGATGAGAACAGAGAACTGATTTATTACTTCATTTTTATTTTTCTTGTATCTTTTTTTGTTTCTTGGTGATATTTTATTATTATTTTTTTTATTATTTTTTTTACTTATCTTGCAAATGCTTTGACAATACACGTGCTATTAAACTTAACTGAAACTGAATTGAGAGTCCGAGTCTGTATTTTAGTAACACGACACATCAAAACATTAATTAAAATTAAAATAAAACAATAAATCTCATTTCATTTATCAGTATGAATTCCCCAGTATTTTCTATCATACAAAAAGTGTTTAAAGGGGTCATATGTCAATGCAAAAAATAACAACTGTGTATTTGGTGTAATGCAATGTGTTTACGTCGTTAAAAAAAGCATTATTTTCCATATACTGTTGCTATTATTGCCCTGCCTTTCTGAAACATGCCGATTTTTACAAAGCTCATTGTTCTGAAAAGCGCACTGTGCTCTGATTGGCCAGCTATCCAGTGCGTTGTGATTGGCCGAATACCTCAAGCAGTGACGGAAATGTTACGCCCCTTACCATATTTGGAAACACACAGCGTCTCCACGACAACAATACTACAAGAATAAAAGTGATGGTATTTTTCTTTGCGTAAACATTTGGGCGGTGTTATGCAAATCTTCCCACACAGTGATGTAGATTTGTGGGGGCGTGTTTAAATGAGGCGTTTTAGGAAGGCGTGGACGAGTCTTAACCTTTAGAAAGAATATCGCTTTGGGTCACATGGACTATTTCACCGATGTCCTTGCTACGTTTCTGAGCCTTGATTGTGTTAGTACCCTTGCTGTCTATGGAGGCTCAGAGAGCTCTCGGATTTCATCAAGAATATCTTAGTGTTCGGAAGATTAACCCTCTGGGGTCTAAGGGTGTTTTGGGGGCCAGGAGAAGTTTTGATATACCCTGACATTTGTGCTTTTTTTCTAGTCTAAGCCTAATAACACTGTAAACAGCACAAAGTGGGCTAAAATAATATGTTTGCAGCATTTATGTACATGATTGTGTTTTTTGAGAAAGCAACGTTTATGCGTGGTTAGTGAAAAACTACAATTTTGAAGTCACTGAAATAAGGCCATAAAACACATACAGAACATTAGTTTACAAGACTTTTGAGAACTGGATCTTGTAGTCTAGAGTTTTTGGTTCAAAATAATATGAAAATCATCTTGTTTTCTTGACTCAGAAAACAATATATTGATTTAAATTTTCTAAGTCACTTTTTGAGTAAAAAGGGTCTATGCGAGAAGGCGTCAACCTTCACATTCACACCTGAGAAGACAAAGGCCCTTATAATGAGCCATTCAGTCAGGTATGTGACTGAGAGGGAAGAGTTACAAGAACAAATATGAGGACAAAATAAATTTATATATTTTTTGTTTGTAGTTTATTTAGAATATATTTAGCTATCACACAAAATAACTTGAGATTTACTTGTGAGTGCAGAACATTTTATTAGGAACAATGAAAGCTGACTTTTTAGTATCATTACTCCAGTCACACAATCCTTCAAAAATCATTCTAATATTCTGATTTGCTGCTCAAAAAAACTAATTATCATTATTATTATTATTATTATGTTGAAAACAGCTGAGAATATATATCTATTTTTTTTTTGATGAATAGAAAGTTCAGAAGAACAGCATCGTTTGTAACATGATGTCTTTATCATCACTTGTGTACTAAATAAAAGTTTTAATTCGTATATATACTGACTCCAAGCTTTTGAACCTAGCATTTTCATAGTGTATATTGTTTATGTGCTCTGAAGGAAAAAGAAAAAGAAAAAAAAAAAAAACACACATTTTGAAATTCTGGGTTATTTCTCTCAGCAGATCTTCTTCCAGAAACAGAAAGTAGCCGAGATGAACTTGTTTGTTTACGTGGAGGCCATGTGGTCTTACAGATTAGAATGACATTAGGGTGAGTAATTAATGACAGAATTTTCATTTTTGGGTGAACTATCCCTTTAACAAGCCATTAGTAGATATTAGTTTATGGGTAGTTAATAACGAGTTAGGGCCCCTCAAAGTCATGACATAATGATACGTTAACAAATCATCAAATTAAATACAACAACAATGTACATCAAACAACGATAGAAGTTATTTATAGATCTTTTATTTTTTACATCATTAAAGCTGTAGTCCATAATCATTTTGGGGGTGAACTATCCCTTTAAGACCAAATTTCTGTGCCACATACCTTATTTGTGACCGACCTCGGAGAGGTCAAAGGTTCAGAAGGTCACGGATGACAGCAGCGGTGAGGTGAAGACTGAAGTGATTATTCAGGGAGTCTGCGGGTTTTGAATTTCACCTTCAGGATACAAAGAGAGCTCTTCACCGCACAGCCTTCAAGAACTAATGTGAGATAAAAGCAGAATCATGTGTGACTAAAGCATCGGTGAGCTGCTGCGAAAGGCTTACAGCAGATTACAACATTTATTAGCTTTACTTTTTCAAAGAGCAACTCCATCTCAAACACCCTTATCAAGCATATCATCATATCAAGGCATCAAACCAAATTTTACATGAAACTTTCCACCCTGACTTGTGCTCATATTTGTGTCTGGCACGGACGAACAGATTTCTGAATTTAAAGAAATCAAATCTTGGGAAGGCTTTTCAGGTTTTTCTAAATCCAATGAAATGCCATCAATGAAATCTAAATGTCTTGAGGCTTTACAGGAAAGCGTAGGAAACAAGATCTGGAATAGCAATTAGTGTTTAATCATGACCTTAATAACAAATATTTGGGTCAATTCTCTTTACCTACAAATGAATTACCTGCAGAAATCTCCAATTTATCCTATAGATGCTGCTTTATTGCAAGTAGCTAAACAACATAGTGTAATATATTTTCTTATTTTTTATTTTACTCATACATTTTATTTATATTTCACTTCATTCTATCTATCTATCTATCTATCTATCTATCTATCTATCTATCTATCTATCTATCTATCTATCTATCTATCTATCTATCTATCTATCTATCTATCTATCTATCCATCCATCCATCCATCCATCCATCCATCCATCCATCCATCCATCCATCCATCCATCCATCCATCCATCCATCCATCCATCCATCCATCCATCCATCCATCCATCCATCCATCTTATTTTGCTTTGTTTAATTTTACTTAGTTTAGTTACCATTTATTTAATTTCATGTAATGTTTTTTTTTTTTTTTTTTTTCGTTGACTATAATAACCCTGATATAAACAAACAATATACACACATCTATAGCAAATATATAGCTTTCAAACCTAAAATTTATTAAAATAAATTAATATCAAATAAATGAGAAAATGTTACTTTGGCAACAAGCTAAAATAAAAAGTTTTATATTTTATTTTAATTTATTTCATTTTTGTTTTTACTCCATCATATAATATAATTCATAAGCAAGTGTGAATCTGTCTTCAAACTGCACATTTTGATATTACATAACATCTAAATGACCCATTAGACAAGGCTTTGTAAAGTCATCATTCATGAATATTTCTCCTCTAGTTTTTTCTCTAAAACAAAGAGAAAAATGGTGGTGTTTTCCATCCATGCGTCTCTAACCTACACTCTTGCCCATGATCAGAATGAAGCTCGACAGTCATTGTAAATGTGGCACATTTATTTAAAAACTCCCCTAAAATCAGACCCACTAATTGTAAAGCACTGAACTGCTCATCAGTCACTAGAGCAAGTCTGTAATTGCATCAAGTTTCTCTGCTTTGCCAGCGTGAGGCCTGAAACACACACAGTCTTCTCACGAGACGACGGATCCAGCAGATCCTGATAAAACACGAGTCGTGAAGTTTTACTAAAGGCTGCGGTGGGTGACGATGATTTTTCATTGAGTGCTGCAGCATGAGCTGTGTGTGGTATAATGAAAAACAGCCTGCGTTTACAGAGTCCTAATCCATAATGAATACGAGAGAAATAGAAAAATGACTGGAAACCATTAGAGTACCAGCCTTATAAAGAGTTTGTTTTATGTTTCTCCATTTTTCTCAGCACTGAATATTCACTCACTCTGCATTCATTCCAATTCCAAATATTCAGTTTATTGCAATTATCTGTTTATTGAATATTGCATTAAAAAGTGATATGCAATTATTTTGAATTAGCCTAATCTATTATTTTAACTTTAATTCAAGATAACTGCATGTCACTTTAAAAAATGCAATAGTTGCAATAAACAAAAAACCTATGAATATTTGGGATTGTAATAAACGCACATAGATTGAATAAAAAATAAAAAAAATATTAAAATTAATTACATTTATGTTCATTAATCTAACAGAGTTATTTTAGTATAATTAAGATACTATTATATTTTTTAATGAATTTTCATTTTTGTATATTCTATTGTCATTTTATTTTTTTTACTTTTATTAAGTTTTGTTTTTGTTTTCATTACTACATAGCATTAAACAATAAAAATGAGAAATGTTGGCAACTAGCTAAAATAAGGTTTTTTAGATTTTATTTCAGTACAATTTTATTTTAAATAAAACTTTTGTATTATTTATTACTAGTTTGATTTAATTTAATTTAATTTTAGTATAATAGCAAAATTTAAAATTTAAAATATGACAGATTACAGGGTTATTAATAGTTATAATAACCCTGTAATCTATCACATTTTTTATATAATTATTTTTGGGGAGGTCATTTTTATTGTTTTTTTGACGTCTATATAGTTATGTCTATTCAGTTTTAGTTATTTCAGTACATCACTAAATGTTTTTTTTAAATGGTGTTTTATGGTGAAATTTGTAAGCATTTTATTTTATGGTAACTAATGATCTGTTAAGCATTATATAATGTTTGTTAATGATTTGTTAATGTAACACTATAAAGTGCAACCTACTTTTTTTGCAACTTGGCTGCACTGCCACCAGTCGCCTCCTGAAATCTCCAGCTCTGATTGAAAATGAATGACTTCCAGTCACTTTGTCACTGTAAATAGCTGTCTGTCAGTGTGAGACGCTCGTTCATTTTCAAAGCGAGCAGGTGATCGGCGGCGACGTGAGCAGCAGCGACTCTTGGCAATGAGAAAGAGTTGTGACCTGCATGGGTTTAACTGACCAGCAGCTCTGGGTCACCTTTGTTCACTGCTGTATCTCACTGCAATTAATGCAAACAGAGCTCCTTCTCTTTTTCAACACGTCGCATGCACTTTATTTGTGTGCTGTTTAATGCAATTAAGAGCTCTTCTACAGTATAGAGTTATTTCAGTATGCAAACTAACACTTGACTGAAGCACAGAGTTAATGTCCTGTAGTTTCAGGAGAGTAGTTGTAATTATGCAGTTTTTTATGCAGTATAAACTCGCTTTATTTTGACCCATTTTTCAGAAAACCAGTTTTGTTATATTACAATTTTGTTTCTCAAGACAAAACAAGACAAAAATACAAAGTAAGAAATAACTTACAGCTTATGTTTTTATATACACTATATTGCCAAAAGTATTGGGTCACCCCCTTCTAATGAACATGTTTGACTACTTTAAGATTTGTACTCATAGAAATGACTAATGTTTAAGCATATAATGATATTCTAGAGAATTCTGAATTTCAGTCAGGTTTCAGGCCTCACCATAGAACAGAAACTGCACTTGTTAAAAGTACAAATGACTTGCTTCTTGCTTCAGACCAAGGCTGCATCTCATTGCTAGTATTACTTGATCTTAGTGCTGCGTTCGACACTATAGACCATGACATAGTCATAGATCGATTACAAAACTATACTGGTATTCAAGGGCAGGCTTTAAGATGGTTTAGATCCTACCTGTCTGATCGCTACCACTTTGTTCATTTAAATGGGGAGTCATCTCAATTATCACCAGTAAAGTATGGAGTACCACAAGGATCTGTCCTAGGTCCTCTGCTATTTTCAATATACATGTTGCCTCTTGGTAATATTATTAGAAAATACGGGATTAGTTTTCATTGTTATGCTGATGATACTCCACTATATATCTCAACAAGACCAGAGGAAACTTCTAAACTATCTAAGCTAATAGATTGTGTAAAAAATGTAAAAGATTGGATGACCAAACATTTCCTCCTATTAAATTAAGATAAGACAGAGATATTACTTATTGGACCAAGCATTCACATAATGCATCTTATAATCTTGTACTGCAGTTATATCTGATCAAATGTACATTATTATTATTCTTTAGCTTGGGTTGAACAAATCATTTTTGCTTAGATGGAACAGCAGCTACGCTAATTATATCTCTATTTGCTTCTCTGTTGATTAACATCCCATGGTAACTAGGAATTATAGAAGCTTCAGTCTGGATCCAACCCTTAAAGGATCTGACAACATACAGAATTACCATATTTTGCCACAAGTTAAATATATTAAGGTTCTGTAATATATAAATATATTGTGGAAACTTAATTTCCTGTAGAGCTGCTTTTCAATGATTTGTATCGTAAAAAGCGCTATACAAAATAAACTTGAACTTGAACTAATGACTTGTACAGACACTATAAGGACAAAAATATTGGGACACCCCCTTCTTTAGAACAGAAAAAGGCCCTAACAAAACTGTGGCAACAAAGATGGAAGCATAATTCACGTATTTAAAAATTGTATTTCCATCTGTGTTGCAACAGTTTTGGACGTGTCTAAAGTGACAGCACCCTTATGTACAAGTCATTGGTGTTTGGTGATGAGTTTTTGGCTCAAGGTCTGCATATAAAGTCACACCAGAGGTGTTCAGCTGGGATCAGGACTTGTCTTTCTGCAGACCAGTCAAGTTCTTCCACACTGACTCAATCAATCATGTCTTTTTGAACCGTGTCTTATACACAGAGGCACTGTCATGTTAGAATAGAAAAGGGTTCTGTCCAAACTGTTGCTATACAATTAGAAGCACACAATTCCCTAGAATATCATTATATGCTTAAACATTAAGATTTGTACTCATAGAAATTACTAAAGTAGTCAAACATGTTCATTTGAAGGGGGTGCCAATACTTTTGGCAATATAGTGTAGGTGTGTATATATTGTATATTGGCACCAGGGTTATTCAGGTTAACTAAAACAATAAATAAAAAAAATAATTGCTTGAAATGTTAACTGAAAAAAATAAAAAAATAAATGTTTTATTTTATTATTTTATTTCAGCTAGTTCTTTTTTTTTTTTTTTGTCAAACTCAATTTTAACACATTTCTTAGAAAACAAGACTTAATATAATTTCATTTTGCTCTTTCACTAAATGTATCTTGATTTAACAATGTTTACATATTTGTACAGGAAAAGAAGTCTGAGGAAAAGTCATTTTTTTGCAGTGTAACTAGACAAACAGCATTGGATCAACACACTAAAGCTCCCAAATGGCGACTCGACTTCATCAGATAAGAAAGGGGGAAAAGCAAAGGAAAGAGAAAAAACAGAGCACTTGCCTGACCAAATCTTCCATTAGATAATGAAAACGCTCTGACAGGCCACATGAATGGCAGTAAATTCAGAGCCCACCCTTTCCAGCTATTTGTTCATCTGTTGTCATGGCAGTAATGTGTGTTTGATTACTGATGGCCTGAGTTATAATGAATAGGAATGTGATCTTCTCTATTCCATATGATTCGGTGGTCAGAAAACATGTTGTGTCCTGGAGCTCCTAATGTCTCTCATGCCTTATTATTGCAGCACGAGGTGAAGCACTTAAGGTGCTCTTGTGCGCTCGCTCTCCGCTGAGCTCTCTGAGTGGCGGCTAATGAATTTTAGAGTGTTTTTTAAATAGTTTCCCTCCTTTCATCTGTGCATGTACCTGTGGAGTGCAGGGAAAAGATTTCCATCCACTTCATTTTGTCTCAAAGACGAGCTTCAGGGCAAAATCGAAGCCAGTGAAAACCTGCAGTCGCAACATCACAGAGTACTGTACTCCTAAAACCGATAAAAATGTAAAGATCTGGAAGGGTTTTCTTCAGTAAACAGCACTATTACAATAGATCCTGTAGCATTTGTGCTGGTTCTACTCTCAAAGGTTTGGGGGTCAGTAGGATTTTTAACGTTTTAGTGAAGTCTCTTCTGCTCACCAAGGCTGTATTTATTTGATAAATGTTTTTTTTTCTTTTATTTCTTTTAATTTTTTCTTTAAGTTTTATTTTAAATAAAATAATTTTTTATGGTTATGGATTTTTATGGTTTTACTTAGCTATTAGTTAACTATTTAATAACCCTGATGCTGATTTGCTGCTCAAGGAACATTTGTGATTATTATCAATGCTGACATTGCCACAGTTCTTCTGGATTGAGTCTGTCTCAATTTGTTCTGTTTCTTCATGTCATTCCAGACAGACTGGATGATGATCAGATCAGATCTCTGTGTGGAGCAAACAAGAATCAAATGGCAAAATGAATGTTTGGACATGTAAACTGATATTATACTGACACACTACAGCAAAACATACAAATAACTGACTTAAAGGGGTCATATGATAAAGAACATTATTTGGTGTATTTGGTGTAAATGCAATGCGTTTACATGGTTCGAGGTTCAAAAAACACATTTTCCACATACTGTACATTATTCTTACTCCTCTATGCTCTGCCTTTCTGAAACGTGTAGATTTTTACAAAGCTCATCGTTCTGAGAAGGGAGGCGTGCTCTGATTGGCCAGATATCCAGTGCATTGTGATTGGCCAAATACCTCAAGCGTGAGACGGAAATGATACGCCCCTTACTGTATTGTGAAGCAGTGTCCCGGCGTGACAACACAAAAACAATAAAACCCATTATAAAGGAGGTATTGGTTGCATCCAGCGAGGACATAATTACTGATTATAATGACTTATATGGTCTTTTTACGCGTTGCGCTGCGTAAACATAACACCATGTCTGCATTTGTGATCGTAGAAACGCCAAACAAGCAGTACTCTACATTGCTCAAAACTCGCATTTGAATAGTCAGTAGCAAATTCTTTAAATATCAAAACATACTTACAGGCTGTCTGAGTCAGAAGCGCCAGACTGTCCTTGCAATGTTGGAATTGCCCCACTTTATAGTGTTCACATCACAGCCATTCATACTGTTTATAGGCTACTCTC
Organism: Barbus barbus; assembly: GCF_936440315.1. Taxonomy (NCBI): domain Eukaryota; kingdom Metazoa; phylum Chordata; class Actinopteri; order Cypriniformes; family Cyprinidae; genus Barbus; species Barbus barbus. Next base: position 29,306,562 of record NC_136756.1, on the reverse strand, counting down.
TCCCAAGTTCAGGAAACAGTCCTCCATAAAATGCGCTGCACACACTCTAATATTTGGGTTGAACTGTTCTGGAACAGTGTTGTAAATACTTTTGTAAGCCCAAACAAAGTACTTTCGCTTTCACAATGAAAACACAGCGTCTCCATGACATGGCGCCGGCGGCAGCAACAATACTACAGCCAGAATAATAGTTCCGTCTTCTTTCTTTGCATGTACGTTTTGGGCGGTGTTATGCAAATCTTCCCACACCGTGACGTAGACATGGGGGCGTGTTGAAATGAGCCGTTTTAGGAGGGCGTGGTCGAGTCTTAACGTTTATAAAGAATATCTCTTTGGGTTTGAGACTTACTTTACCCATCTTATCTATGCACAAACAGCTTGTAACGCTCCAAACACAAAGGAAAACATGAAATCGCATCACATGACCCTTTTAAAACCATTTTTAGCTGGTGAAAATCCTACTGTTCTAATAATTTTGGCCACCCCTGTCTAAATATTTCATAAACTTGATACAGTAACAAACAGGCAGCAATACATCACCTAGTAACCACCAACAACATCATAGCAACACACTAAAATATCTTTAGAACACCTTTCCAACTTAGTAACATTCTAGCAACCACCCAAACACCCTAGCAACGCTATGGCAACCACCCACAAAACATCACAAAGTGTTTACATACTGTCCAATCCACAATACTTGCTCTAAAAGTAACTGAGTGTCATCCAGAGGCTTATAAAAACATTGCATTGTTTATGGTCATGAATCTGGTGTTTTAATCACTCACCTGCTTCATCTCAACATGGACGTTTCTCCACTCACACACTGTCCAGACCTGACAAAAACAGCAAAGACCTCTGATGTTACATTTGCATGTGCATAATAAACACTAGCGAGGCAACTAGTAAACACGAGTAGCTGTGCAAGGCCTTTGAGAACATGTGCAACTCTGCAGAAACTCTCCTTTTGTTCTTTATTCATGGGTCTTTACAAGAGCCTCTCCTCTCCCTTCATCCGTCTTCACTAAACAGCCAATTTGGTGTTTTGAGGTTTGAGTCCGAGTCTCATTCCGCTGGTTTCCACACAACATCTTACACACCATTCTTCACACACTCTCGCCAGCCCCCAGCGCAACACGGGTCAACTTCAAAAGACGCCCGACGCACTGAGGGAAAAGACCCTCGGGGCAGAAGGAACAAGAAGGAATTGATAAAGGAGACAACACACTATAAAGGGGCCAGAACAGGCAGCCAGACTTAAAGGACACACAGAGAGAGTGAATACAAATGACTGCAGAGCTGGAAAAACAGTCAGTGCCAACAAACCCTCTCCAGAAACACTGGAGAACCGAGCGAGAGACACCGACTCACGATTTATGCCTCTTTCTCACACGAAGCTGCTGCTAATCGCATTTCATGTGTGTCATCGATTCAGTGTTCAAAAAGTTTAACCACATAAAGCCTGACATATGAACAATCACATTTTTTGAAATGGAACAGTTTACTGAACTTTCAGACGTATGTTTTAACACATGAAAAATACATCTACTAAAAAACGTATTTTAAATACATTTATTTCATGCTAAGTATGCTACAAATACATTTACATATTTATGTACTTAACACTGTAAAAATACCCTGCAATTGTACTTTTAGTATATTAAATGGGTATACTAAAAAATCTGTTACATTGGAGCAACTAATTTTGTACTTAATGCACTTTAATTGTGTGGAAGTAATGCTGAAGTCCAATTAAAGACATACTGCATATTTGATTGTGCTAAAGCGGAACAATTGCGAGTATACTTCAAGTACACTTTAAATGTCTTGCATTTATATTATTCAAAGATCATACAATCCTGACATTAAAACACATTTAAGGCTTAATATTAAGAAATGTGCATTGTGCACAAGTAGTGCTCTAAATAAAGTTTAATTATAATTTTTATATCAGTAAGTCTCAAGCAATCAGTAAATGTTAATAGATTTGAACTATACTTGGTATGAAATAACTGTCTTAGGACAACTTTAATTAACTTTTTTGATCCATTTCAAATGTTGATTACTGTATTTTAAATCCTTTTTTTTTTTTTTTTTACTAGGCTACGAAACAATAAAATGCTTTAAATGTTCAGAGAACGATTAAGAAATTTAAAAGTGTTTTAAAATTTTACTGGATAAAAACTATCAATCAGACAACCGAAAGCATGGAGTAAATAGCGTAACAGCAAAGAAATGACAGAGGTTACTGTTAAAATTGAGATCTCATAAAATGCCTGTATGTTTTTCTAGCAATCATGACGGGATGTGCAGCAAACACTCTGACTCATTTATCAGCTCTGTATTTAAATTTTTAGGTATGCATTACACGCCGCCCACTATGAATCAATGCCTGGAGCCAGAACAGCGATGTAATTAGTTTGATCAGGTGTTGCTGGACCGGACACCTGCGATGCACGTCCAGCTCGATGGCCTTTCCTCTTAATTAGCAGTTCTGCCAATTTAGCGCTCGCTGCAAATGTCATGATGTTGTGGATTGAGGGGATCTAATCCAATTATTGTCATTTACATATACATTTCAACAATTTAGCTGAATAAGAGAGATGAAATAACGGAATCCTGCAACCACAAATCGACTTAAAGCTGAAATTACAGACTGCATCAATTAAGCAGTCAGCTCTCAATGGGTTTTTTTTTTACCTTGTACACGGTTAACTTCCTCTCAAACGCTCATTTTTCTGTCTGTTTTAGACAGAACAGCATGAAATGAAGCAATGCTCTCTTGATTTCCAGGACAAACTCTAATTACAGAATGTAGATGTGCTGATTATCAGATGCATTCATCAACAGTTTGGTTTGATCTAGTGCTGCTGGCATTTTATGGTGAATGTTTTATAGTACAAAATAAATTATTGAATCTTTAAAGTCAATTTCACTTTTTCAAAATTAAAAGAAAAAACTATTAATTCATTCATAAAGAAAATAAAGTATATTTAAGCATGTTTTTTGCATTATGCCTTGTGATATTATTTTCATAATTAACAAAAAAAAAGTCATAATAGCTTCATGCAATCAAGGTTTTATTTTCAGTTACAATAATAATTTGCCTAAAAATGCAACTCAAAAGTTTTAAAGGACCTACAAATAGGACTCAAGATATTTTACAAGATAAAATAAAATATAAAATAATAAATACTGTTGTTATTGTTGTTAAAGTATAAATTTAAAGAAGTATATCCGTTTATTTTATTTATTTTTAAGCATTTATTTATTTATTTATTTGGCAATCACTTTATTTTTTATTTTTTTTTATTTATTTATTTATATATTTATCAAGCAGTTATTGCATTTATTTATTAGGCATTCATTTTATTTATTTATTTGGTATCCAATGTGTTAATTACTTAATTTAAACGGTAAATTACAGTCTTTTATTACACATTCACTGCATTCATTTATTAGGCATTCACTGCATTCATTCTTTCTCAATCGTATCCATCCATCCATCCATCAGCACACAGATGAGCTCAAAGCTCCAGACATCTGTATTTCAGATTTCACCGGCTCTTTAACACGTCTGATGACTGGACGTCCAACACTATAACCTGTATTTCAGAGAAGTCCATTTCTCGACAAATACACTTTGTCACATTTCACATATAAAGCGACATTAATGCCTGGAATGGATTCGTCTCAGATGAATAATGTCCTCAGGCCTACAGATGTTTGGTTTTATAAGTGCAATCAAGGTGAACTCGTCTGATTATGGAGGGATTCTGTGACATTGCTTCAGGTGGTCAAACATGAGTAAGTGAAACTGTGAAATGCAATTTTTCAATTTCCTCCAGAAGTGGAAATGGATAGTGTTGTCATAAATCATATGGTTTTGCTCTCTGGAAGAAATAGCTTATGAAACAGAAAAATGTAGACTGTAAACAGTGAAAATGTGATTTATGCAACTTTTTACTTGATCTGATATTAGATTTGTTTTAACTTTGTCGTCATCTTGTAGTGATCAAGTACAGAAGCAATGAAACCAGTGTAACCTAATCTAGTCAAATATTTGTTTAGTTGTTTTAAACTACTGTTGTAGATATTGCAGACTTTTGTGAATCTTGCCAATAGTTAATGCAATAATTTAATGCTGGTTTAGACTAAAAAAGGTTGCAGGTAGCAATAATAGCAAATAAAGATCTATTTGAGATACGAGGAGAAGCTCTGGATGGTGAATTTCAATTTAAAGGAATAGTTCATCCAAAAATGACAATTTGCTGAATATGTACTCATCCTCAGGCCATCCAAGACCAGGATGAGTTTGTTTCTTCATCAGATTTGGAGAAATGTGTCTCTTCAGCAGTGGATGCTCTGGGTGCCGTCAGAATGAGAGTCCAAACAGCTGATAAAAACATCACAATAATCCACACCACTCCAGTCTTAACTTAAATACCATAGAGTCCATAATCCATAATATCTCTTCCTCCAGTGAAAAAGTGCATTTCCTGTTGTCTCTCACATCAAAATCCAGCGACATATTTGTTTAGAGCTGTTTTGATCTGTCCAGATTTCTCTCCTGATTCAGACCAGAACACTTTTTCACTGGAGGAAGCGTTATTATGGATTATAGACTGGTTAAAAGCATCTTAATGCTGGATGTGTTTCATCTTTTGTCTTCTCCAGATGTTAACTGATGGACTGGAGTGGTGTGGATTATTGTGATGTTTTTATCAGACTCTCATTCTGACGGCACCCATTCACTGCAGAGCATCCATTGCTGAGACACTGATGCAGAGACACATTTCTACAAACCTGATGAAGAAACAAACTCATCCTAATCTTGGTTGGCCTAAAACTGAATAAACTTTCAGCAAATATTCATTTTTAGGTTATCTATTCCTTTAATGTTGACTCACTTTAATGTTTTTATTCAAAGAAACTACATGCCATAATTATTTTCTCTTTTATTGCATTTTCTTTCCTCCGATGCCAAGTCGTAGACAAATAAGCTTTTGTCTCAAAATGTAGAAAAGCTCCCACAATGAGGTTCTGGTTGGGAATAAAGTGTGTTTGACAGTTAACAAGTACATGCCCAGAGACTCGCCAGTCGCCACCCACGTCATGTTTTTCAGCAGAGCCTAATTGTTGAAATGTGTTATTCATTATAGATAATACTGCACCTCCCAAACCACAGCAACCACTCAGAGAAATAAGATGCCTTCAGCTTGTGTAGTGCAGGTTATTTGGCAAAGGCCTGGGGTTTGGAGTAACAGGGGAATGGATGTGTCACAAGACGTCTCAAGTGGACGTTTTAAAAGTCTGAAAGTGGATAGGGGCACAAATGCGTTTGGAGCAAGACGAGGGCAGTCTGTTCACACGTGTCGAGGGTCACAGAGTCAATGAAGTTCAAGTGAGTCCTTAAGATGAAGCAGCATTTTCTTACAAAGTTCTCCTCAAATGTGAATGCTAATGTTGTTTAACGTTATTTATTGATGGGATTTTGTTCGCAGGGGACTGTACAAATGTATATGCCTTCCAGAATGAGCAAAATATGCTTTTCGATTCCTTATCAACAAGTGAAAAATCTGTTCTATCTATCATAATGTTTAAGTGTCTCACATTCATTGTCTTACAAAATATCCAGCAGGATGGGAAGAAATCAGAGCACTGAATGTAAGCTAACAGCAGCATGGTACGCTGTGGGCAGGACAGGACATGAACTCATTGAAACTGGACAGCAAGAAAAGGAGGTCTGTGATCCCTAGACATTACTGGGGGTTTTGCAGAAACCTTTTTCCACTTCAGCCTCATACTTTCCCAGAATATGTCAATCGTCATTAACAGCGAATGAGGGATTGAAACCTGCTTCAGTCTCTGGTGCAAAGCTAACCTTCAGAACGGCTGTGGAGATCCAGTGAAAGATTTCTATCATCGGCAGAAACTACAGTATGATCCCGAGGACACGCACCTCTTCATTTAATCAGGGCTATTTAGGGGCCAGGAAAAGATGGACGATGACTGCGCCACCTACTGGTCAGAAAATAAATCGAAATAAAATGTTAAATATTCAATAATAATAATAATAATAAATTGGTCTCTTCTTCAACTACTGTTGGTAAAAAAATAAAAAAAATAAAATATATATATATATTAAGAAAAGATCTGTGAAAAAAAACTATTAAAAATGGAAAAGAAATAAAGAAAAAATTAATTGTACTGATAAATTGATAGATTGAAATGTGAATTCCAAATAAATAAATGCACAGAATGCCTAATAAATTAAAGACGGATGATGATTGCTCCACTTACTGGTCAGAAAATAAATCTAAATAAAAAAATTAAGATCTAAAAAACAAAACAAAAAACAAAAAAGTGTCTCTTTAACTGCTTTTGGTAAAAATTTTATATATTTATTTATTTATTTAAGAAAGAAAATCTGTGAATGATTAAAAAAAACTAAATATTAAAAATAGCAAACAAATGAATAAATAAAAACAATAATCAATTGAACTGATAAATTGAAAAGTGAATTCCAAATAAATAAATGCACAGAATGTCTAATAATTAAATAATGTAGTGAAAACTAAATGAATGAATGAATGAATGAATTCCAAATAAATAAATGCACAGAATGCCTAAAATAAATCATGCAGTAAATGTCAAATAAATAATTAATGGTAACAAAATAGGCAGCGAACAAATAAATGCAGTTAATGTTAAAACATAAATTGAATGATGCCTAATAAATAAATAAATAAACTAGCTGAATGCCTAATAAATAAATAAACAAATAAATAAAGGGAATATTAAAAACAAACAAATAAAGTGAATGCCAAATAAATAAATTTTATTAAACAAGAATTTTTATTATAAATATTTTTTAGTCCAACAACAAACGTTTTCCAGAATGAGAAAATGTTACTTTAAAAAAAATGCAAGAAAAATCAACCGATGATTCCAGCGTAATTTATTTTGCCTGCCTGTGATTTTATCAATGATCAAAACCAAATTGTGTTTTCTTGTTCTCTTCTATAACTGCTTTTGACGATTTTAATACATGCAAATTCAGATGAAATTTTATTGGAATGGATTTAGATTGCAAAATAAATGGGGTGCGCTCAATTGAAATAGTTTATAAAAAAAAACATGAGTAACACTTTTGTTCTCTTGATTTGGCCTAATTAGGATGTTACCTTGAGAAAATGCATGATTGGTCTCAGGAATGCAGACGTATAAATCAAGCAGGAGATCTAACGCTATTCATAAAAGTCCCTGGCAGAGCGTTTTATCTGAGTATGTGGTTGTTTTCCCCCATCATAATTCTTTCGCGCAAAGCAAAAAATGTTCCTCGGCTCCATTGAGTCATCAAATAACAGGCGTCTGTAAAGCAAGACTCCATATTCCTGAAGCCAACGTATATGGACAATAGATTCAGCCTTCTGCATTCGGCTCCATCTATTCCCCTCATCAATCCTGTGATTTATAACACCGAAAGGTTAGATGCTGTCTTTCCACGGTTTTAAATGAATGGCTCACTTTGCAATTAAATCTTTCTCTCCTTCTCTTCCTGTGCACTTTTCCATGAATCGAGAGGGAGGCCTGGATCGCTCCCAGTGTCGAAGGCCAAGAGAACGAATGTATTTTTATTGGCACCGAAGCTGTCCAGCTGAAATTAACCGTGTATGAAATGTGCTGAATATTACAGATGGCATCCAGGCCAAGACAGACAGTTGGTCTCAAACCCCAGACCGCACTCTTTCAAAACCGGCCTAACTTTGGTCCGCCGGTCTGTGCCAGAAGCTCCGGCTTGCCGAATCACGCTTGTAATGAAATGAGATGGAGACTCGAGGGTCGGCTGTGATCTTGATCCCAGACAAAAGCTTGCAGGCTCGGAATGCACAGCTTTTGTGCTCATTAAGGTGTCGAGTTCTCTATCAGACCTCTGATTCTTCCATTTGCGCTTTTTCTGTTTGACTCAGGGACTCAGAAATGACCCAAAGGACATGTGTTCATTTGTAATGTTGCTTGAGTAGATGCAAACACAGGCAGGTAAACATCACGGGTTACTGCAGTGAAAACCCTCCAGTTATACACTACTGTTCAAAAGAGTTTATTCAGCAAAGATGCATTAAACTGACCATAAGTGATAAATGCATCTATTGAATTTTCTATGAAAAAAGGTAAATGCGACATTTTCATCTCACAGTTCAAACTTCTTTATTTTCCTCACAATTCTGACGTTACATCTCACAATTTAGACTTATTTGCAAATCTGGGTTTATTTTTCATAATTCAGACATTTTTCTCACAATTCTGACGTTATATCTCACAATTTAGACATACAATTATGATTTTATATCTCACAATTCTGAGTTTACATCTTGCAATCCAGTTTCTTTGTTTCCTCCACATAATAAAAAACAAAAAAGGTAATGACAAATTTTTCTCTCATATAATAATAATAATCACAAATGTTTTGCAAATCAGTATATTAGAATGATTTCTGAAGGATTATGAGACACTGAAGACTGGAGTAATGATGCTGGAAATACAGCTGCGCATCACAGAAATAAATTATAGTTTAACACATATTCACATAGAAAACAGCGGTTTTAAATTATAATAATATTTCACAATTTTTATTGTATCTTTAGTTAAATAAATGCAGCCTTGGTGAGCAGAAGAAACTTTTTTCCAAACACATTAAAAAAAAAAATCTCACTGACCCCAAACCTTTGAACACTAATGCATGTGATTTTTTTTTTTTTTTCATTTATAAAGTCGTTTTTTGTAAATGGGCCTTGAAGCAGGCTTACGTGACACTTGAGCGTGAACACAGCTACTTTACGAGTGAACTGATCTCACGTCGGGTTTGAGTAATGACCTAGAAAGCAAGCACACTCTCCCTGCAGTGCGTCTTCCGAGTCTTTCATTAAGAACACGATCCCGTTCACCTGACACACACCCGCGCCGCTGTCCTTCACTGGGAATTTTGCAGAACAGCCTGAATTGATGTTCTGACCTTCAGCATTAATATTGCTTTCTTTGATGCCGTGACTTTCAGCCATGCTGTAATGACAAGACGAGAGGATTATAAGCGTTTGGAAAATCTTAATTCTTTTCGTAATTATCTTTTGGCCCAAAACTGTCGACAGTATGGTTTCCTTTAGGACTCATTATTTCCACCGCAGCTGAAGTGATCTTCAGAAGGGTTTGGCGCTAAAATTGATGGAGGGAAGCCAAAACCTCAGGCGCAAAGAAACGAGAGAGTATAAGGTGCAGCTCTTCAGAAAACTCAGAAATATACTGTATACTGAATCAACATGAGGTGATGAGAAACGCTGCACACGTGGGACGATCCCAGCTCGCTTATCAGAACATTCCCATTCTCATGAATACAAGTTTCAAAACATTATTTCTGTGTGTTCTCTGAAGTCCAGTTTTTATTTTTTCTTGGTTATATGAATGTTTAGGGGACATTCCATTTTATCATTTTGGAATCAATATGGAATGTTACTTTTTAAAGGGACAGTTCACCCAAAAATGAAAAATCTGTCATTGTTTCCTCACCCCCAGGTCGGTTCAAATCTGAATTAATTTCTTTCAGCTGTTGAACACAAAAGAAAATATTTTAGAGAATGTTGATGGCGGCCATTGACTTCCATAGTACCCCCCCCCCCCCCCATATACTATGGAAGTCAATGGTTACCTTGAACTGTTTGGTTATACCAACATTCTTCAAAATACCTTTTTTTGTGTTCAACAGCTGAAACAAACAGGTTTGAAGCAAATTAAGTGAGTAGATGATGACAGATATTTCATTTTTGGGTCAACTATCCCTTTAATGTCCTTTGAATGTTTTGAAACGCATAGTAACATTTAAAAATGTTACACAAACGTCCAAATAAAATATTTCAGAAATAAAAAGTTTCTTTTATTCATTACTTTTTGTGCAAATATTTTGTTGTTTCAACTTAAAATAATTTGTTGACTTGAAATTTTTAGTTACTCAATGTTAATTTAAGAGACAACTGGAATATTTGAGTTGACTAAACTAAATATTTTAAGTATTTTAAGTTGAAACAACAATTTGTTTTAACAGTGTATTAAAAACCAGATAACTCTGAACAAACATTCTATTAACGTTACTGGAAGAATGTTTGATAAGCTTAAATGTTTAAAAATGTTTTTTAACTTTTAAAATTTTTCTCAAACATTATGAAAATGTTACTTTTGAATTTTCTCTTAACGTTCTGAAACAAGTTACTACATTTTTAAAATGCTACTACGTTTAAAACTCAACTTTTAGAAGAAAAACGTTTCATGAATGATGTAGAAACAAGGCTTTTGGTTTAACGTTTTGAGAACATTATAAAAGAACATTCTATTAATGGAATTACTGGAAGAACGTTTGTTCAGAACTTTGAGAGAACCTTCCCAGAACGTTAGCCAAAGTTGGAGAACATCAACATCTACAGTATGTGTCAAAATATTTTTTTCAGAATTTAAAAAAGTCATTTCATTGAATTAGTTCATTTGGATGGTTCACGGGAATGAACAGATTCAATTCTATAATTTTAGGGCTTTTTATAACAAATATTTAATTAAACACTGCGGTTTTAAAAAAAATAAAAAAAACAGGCCATATTCTAATTGTTTTAGTTTTTAATTTAGTTTAATTTATTTGCTCAAGTTTATTGCTGTCACCAGTTCAATGAATCAGTTCATTTCAATGAACAGATTCACTGATTCAGTTCTATGTATGCCACTTTTACAGCTTTTTAAAGCAAATATTCACTTAAAAGCTGCATTTTAGTAGTTTTTTTAATTGACTATTTTACTTAATTTAGTTAGTTCAATTTATCTGCTCAAGTTTAATGCTGTCACCCTAACTGAGATTTATTAATTCAAAATCGTTCATTATTTTGTGCCAGAAAATATGGCTCTAATTAAATTTTAAATAAAACGTTATCCATTTAAAAATATATTGTCTTAACTACAATGTAAAAAAATATATATTTTTTGAAGTTTTAATTAAAACAAATATTACTGGAGCAAATTTGATAAGAAAATATTATTTCAGTGTTCCTACTACAAAACTTAACGTTTAATTCAATGTTACTTGCGGATTCTTTGTAAATATTAATTAAAGCAATTTCTGAGCGAAATCTATTTCAAAGTAAATCCTACACCTTAAACTATCTGCTAACTCCTCGTAAACTTAAACTAATTAAATTAAAACATTTCAGTGTAGCTTAAAAATACGTAACTATGTTTTGTTAGTAACTTATACTGCCGCAAACCAATTTTTCGTAAGAACTTAAATTACGAGTAGCTTGTTGCTATTATGAGCAGACAAGGTACAGTACGTTTCAAAGCTGCTTTCCAACACTGCTTACAAGAAAACAGCTGGTAAACGATATTAAAACATGACACCTCCAGCTTGACTTTTAATGAAGCAGTAAAGCAAATGAGTTTGAGGTTGGTTCTGTTAGTGTACCTGTCACGTCTGCGGAGATCTGAAGCCTGTGTGAAACGCAGTGCTAATCATCACAGCAGATTCTGTTGCTTTCAGAGCGATGGTGAGGAGGAAGCTGGCAGATCGACACAAACCCACCCAAGCCCATTCTGTTCACCTGGCACAGGGACGCTGCTGTGAGCGAGACGCTCCGCTGTGGAAACATGCCAACAGAAGATTAGTTTACTTCACAAACTCCACATGAAGCATTCATTTACTTCAGAATACACACATGTATGCAAATGCACTGCAAAAATGATCTTCCTGCTCAATATTTTTGTCTAGTTTTCCAGTAAAAATATCTATGCATTCTTAAATTAAGATACATTTATTTGAGAAGCAAAATGACTTATAATTTTAAGTTATGTTTTCTGAAAAATGCATCAAAATTAAGCAAATTTATGCTTACAAAAAAAAAGAAAAAAAGAAGCTAATTGGGTCAGAAAAATAAACTTTATTCAAGGGGGAGATTTAAAAAATATATATATATATTTTAAGGATAATTTAGCTAGATACATAAAAAAAACACTATTAAAAAAAACATAATTAATATCTTTTGTCACTTTGCTTCTTCAGGAAATGTATAGATATTTGTACAGGAAAACAAGAAATGCTGAGTAAGAACTTGATTTTTTTGCAATGTGAATGTTAATTTTACCTGTAGGAAATGTTAATAATATTCTTAAACAAAAAACACACAGATAACTTTCAAACAATCCAATATTTGGTCATCTAGAAACATGCCAAAGGGTTAAAACACCCTAAAAACAAATGTTGTGGCTCAAAATAAATTAAATAAAAAAATAATAAATAAATGTTTGTATAACTCTTTTTGAGTTACTTGTAATGATGTTCAACCAACAAACTACAATGAACTTAATTTCAAGCATACATTTTTTTTAAGGTCATTACTCTTACTCAACTAATTTCAACACATTTAAGTATTGGCCCTGGAACCAATTAATTTTACCAACAGCTGTTCCGTTCATTCTGACTTCGAGAAGTTTCATTTTCTTGAAAATGCTATTAATATTATTGTATTGGACTAAAACAGACTGACTTTGCTCATACAAGGTATAACATCTTAACAAAAATGTTTAAAGTGAAGTGAAAGTGACATGTGGCCAAGTATGGTAACCATACTCGGAATTCGTGCTCTGCATTTAACCCATCCAAAGTGCACACACACAGGAGTGAACACACACACACACACCGTGAACACACACACACACCGTGAACACACACCCGGAGCAGTGGGCAGCATTTATGCTGCGGCGCCCGGGGAGCAGTTGGGGGTTCGGTGTCTTGCTCAAGGGCACCTCAGTCGTGGTATTGAGGGTGGAGAGAGCGCTGGACATTCACTCCTCCCACCTACAATCCCTGCCGGCCCGAGACTCGAACCTGCAACCTTTGGATTACAAGTCCGACTCTCTAACCATTAGGCCACGACTGCCCCTTTTTTTAGTATCTTTATTGTCTTTGTTTCACTTGTGGCGTTTCTGGTCAAAAATAACAAGCCTATAAAAATGGCTTTTTATGCTATATTATCAGCAAATCTTGGATTCAATCTTGTTGTCAACTTCGCACATGTTTTGCATTTCTTTTTGACTCTGCTCAGGCCTCAGTTTCTAAATGAAAAAAAAAAAATTTTGTGGATAATTTTGGCAACATACACTCATAAACCGAGATCAAAGAGGCCTACAATCAATCAGAGTCAGAAAAAAAAACAAAAAAAAAACAAGATGTTAAAAAATTGAATCCAAGATTTGGTAATAATATCATAAGAGATTTCCAAGCAATCTATAGTTTTACCATTATGCTCTATTTGGGTCTTTAGGTCAAAACATTAAAAAAATGCCCAAAATATGTTTTTGATAGTTTTCCTGTAAATACTTATTCCTAAAAGAACTTCAGTTCTAAAATCATGGTTCTGAAAAAACTAATTCCTTCTCATGCTCAGCTTTTAGTTTTCTGAAAAACTGTGTATTTTGGAGCGGCTCGCTCTTGTCTGGACATCCAAATCTCTTTCGTCTGGCAGTATCTCACGATGATTTTCAGAATCATATTTCCCAAAGAATGCTTTGCGGCTGCCATGAACTGATGAGAAAAGCCAACATCAACGTCAAAGAAATGGAACAAATACTAACATTCTGCATGAAGTACAGACTCAGAGTGTGACATTGGATGAATAGATTTATGATAATAGCTTGTGTGATTCTGCAACACAATTGGCCAATAAACTCACAATCAGCGTGTTCATATTAACACAGCCAAATCCAATTTAAAGAGATGATTTGCATGTCCTCAGACTGGCCATCTCATCTTCGGCTTATTACGCTGTGTGATATCAGATGCAGGATCATTCAAATGAGCCTCAAAATATTATATTTGACAAAGCAGCAAAAGAGAGCAATCAGCCAATGCTGTGACACGCGGCTGAAGGAGCCACTCCAGAGCAGAACAACAGAGATGTGATTGTTTTCTGAGAGAGGGGAAACAACCGAGAGAGGTCTTTCAGATATTACCTTATATCACGGGCTGTCCACCTTTATAGAGCCAGAGATGCTCCATCTAGAGAACCTGTACTGTACTGTACAATATAGATTTTATTAGCACCTCTGCATATTTAATACATTAACAGGCATGATCATATTAGACTGAACTAGTGTTACCAAAAAAGGTAGCACTTTAGAATAGGTAACACTTGCTAACTATTAACTACGACTTTTCCCTCAATAAATTCTTAATTTGCTGCTTATTAATAGTCAGTAAGGTAGTTAAGTTTAGATATTGGGTAGAATAAGGTCATGTAGAATAAGGCATTAATATGTGCTTAATTAGCACTAATACATGGCTAATATTCTAGTAATATGCATGTTAATAAATACACATTCAGTCAACGTTATGAGTGAAATCAGGAATGTTAGACTGACAGGTTTAAAGATAAAATAAAATTATCTCAAATACTGTATCTATATATCCTTAAATCAAGATACTTCAACTTAAAAAGCTAAATGTTTGATTGTATTTTTATTATTTTTATTGTGAACTCATTTTTATTTTAATTTTTTTAAATAAAAATTGAGTCCATGAATAAAAGAATAAAAATGGGGCTGATGGCGTCAGAAAAAATAAACTTGTTTTGCCTTTGAATAAAATTTATTTTTCTCTTATGAATTACGTTTATTTTCTCTTATCTCATGCTCTTTTTATTTTTCCCCAGTGGCATATCTCTTTGTTTCTTATTTCAAGCTCAAATTTGCTTAATTTTAATTTTCTTCTTTTTTTTTCTTTTTTAGAAAACAAGGCATATGAAATCTTATGTAATTTAGCTTGCAACTTGATTTAAGAATGTTTAGATATTTGTAATGGAGGACAAGACAGTAATACTGAGTAAGTAATATTAGTTTTATTATTATTAGTTTTATTAGTATTATTAAGTAATTTTTATTTGTAACATATGGTCAGATTAATAGAAAACAGTATGAAAACTGATGTCAAATCAAACAAAAATCAATCTTAAAGTCTTATTTTGTTAAAGAAGTAGTGTTGATTCTCAATTAACACGCCATATTGATTCCTGAAAGAGAATTATTTTCAACTGAGGATGCAGAATTGGAATTTGAATAAAAGGATAAGGAAGTAAATTGAAAAATAAATTTAAAAACAAAAACAAGAAAAGCAAGGATTAGGCCATTGTTCAATTAGGACATTTAAGTAATTATTATAAACATGCCTTAGAAAAAAAACATTACTGGTGTGCATCTTAAGACAAAACAAATTCAATTCAATTCAATAATAAAAAAAGCCCTATAATCTGACGGTTTATGGGCCTTATATTCATAGAGAATGGCAACAAAACTAGGTTCTGATTCAAAACATTCAGTTATATATATATATGAATATGAATAGGAATGTTAGGGGAACAATCCATTTTAGAATTTTGCAAACACTATGAGAGCGTTACTTTTGAATATTCTCTGAACATTCTAAATCAAAGAGTAACATTTAAAAAAACATTAGAAAAGTGTCCAACTTAAACACTTCAGAAAAAAGATTTACAAATAATGTGTGCTAACATTTTGAGAACATTAAAGACAGATAAGCACATTTTATTGTTATTGGAAGAACGTTTGTTCATAACCTTCTGAGAACGTTCCCTGTTCTTTGTGTAGATTATGAAGTTACAGCATGTGTCATAGTACAATGAACTCTTTTTGAACTCAGTTTTTGTTTTTTTGTTTTTATCTCGGATGATTTTAAGACAGGATGAGCTCAGAGATTAAGAAAATATATCAGCTGCAGGAACACTCAGTCATCTGAGTAACTTCTGATCGATATATTTGTCCCCAGGAGTCTTTGTCACGGCCTGCAGAATCAGAATCAGCTCTGCCAAGAGCTTCAGACGCAGCGTGACTCTGACAGAAAGTTTATAGTAGCATTAGTCGAGATTAGCGCCATTATGTTTATCGCTATTTAATCATCATTTTAAGTAAGTGCACAGTAATAATTACCCTAATGTCTGATTATGCAGATGATCCGTATTTTTGCAGATGACTGTAATTACCTTGTAAATCACCGACTGTGTGAACGAATCTAATGACAATAGTCATTCATTTAAAACAGGCCGCAAGAGTTTGGCAACTTGATTTCACTCCAGTCTAACGGCACATGCAGAGGAAAGTGTTTTAAATCATCTGCTGAAACATGAAGCGTTTGGTAAAAACCTCCAGAAACGGAAAATTCCTCGTGACAAGATGCTGTACTGAATTAGATGAGAGAATTTAGCCGAGAAAACAAACCAACTTCTAATAAAACTTTCATATTCAGTTATCGAAGGATCAAGGACAAGCAAAAAGTGATTTATGCCTTTTTTTATCATTGGAAAAAGCTAAACAGAAAAATGATCTATTTCCAATTAGAACTGTAGAAAAGTTCTCCTTAATTACATTGAAACAATGTTTATGCAAATATAAATACAATGGCTGGAAATTGGTTTGATTTCCATAGTCACTGAATAAATGCAGAAATCTGAAAGCAGCAACACAAATCACATTATTTCTCTAATGAGCTCCACAACTCTGATGAGATTTTCATCGTAATGGGATGATTGATTTAGAACTGTAATTAACCTTTTGTCCCAATGCTGGGATTGTAAAGTTGTGTTTGATGCAGAAGGACATGAAATGAAGGTGATTCAACTCATGACAACAAACAGACGTATCATGAGATATTCCCAGACTTTCACCACTGTTCAAAAGTTTGGGTTTTTTAAAAGAAATTAATACTTTTATTCATCAAGGATGCCTTAAACTGATCGAAAGTGACAGTAAAGACATTTAGAATGCAACAAAAGATTTTTCTCTTTTGAACTTTCTATTCATCTGTGGATCCTGAACAATTAAATCGTAGTTTCCACAAAACTGTTGTCCAGCACAACTCTTTTCAGTATTAATAATAATCAGAAATGTTTCTTGAGCAGCAAATCGACAGAACCCTTCCTCAATCTAGTTATAAAATGACAAATTTAGGTTATAAAATGCTGTGGAAACATTTTAAAATGTTTGTAAAACGTTGACATGGACAGTTTTCATATTATAACTTTATTTAAAGGTTACACAAACGTTCACACATTCTATTAATGTGTGTAAATATGTTATTTTAAACGTTAAAATGTCCAGTTTTCTTCTTGTGATTCTAATGTTGTTTAAAGTTCACAAAAAAGTATCCTGTCACTCAAAATAAAATGTTATTTAAACGTAATTTCAATATCCTAAGAACGTTAAAATCGTGATTCGAATGTTGTTATTTTCATCCAAAATGTAACATTATTTGAACGTTTATCCTTAAAACAGTCTCAACATTATGAGAACATTTACCAAGTACAAATAACATCATAAGGACATTCCAAGACTGTTGTTCTAACTTAAATAACAATGTTCCATAAACATTACCTTAAGAACTTTTTGTTATAACATTTATATAACTTTTAAAAATATTGTGAGAACGTTCCATTAGCTGGGATTTCCCCTAAAGCAACAAACACGACTCTATAAAGATGATTGGTCTAAAAGAGCAGCATGTGCATCTGTGCAAATTCACAGTATTAGTTTCTCCATGTTCAGACCCCTGTAGCTGTAAAGGCTGAGCTTTATATGGCAGTCTGTGGCCACTTACAGCAGTAATAAGCTGCATCCGTTTGTTCTCCACAGAAACTGCATGCTTCCCTTCCCCGAGATGCATTAGAGCTGTCATTTCCACCGCAGAAATATGACGTCTGCACGCTAATGATTTGCAGAGCTGCGTGTGGAGATGCCGTCCATGAATCACACAAATGCATTCGCGCATCTGCATCAGCAGAGTGAGATTTACGCTGCAGTGGTTCTCATGCTAATGCATTGTAAGAACACAGTAAATCACTGCAGAGCACACATCACCTCCACCCTGATGATTCCCTCCATGGGCTGCTTTACATGCAAATACACCTAACACACGTTTATTACAAGTTGCTCAAGTTTTGTTTTAAGGAGGATGCACTTCACTGACCCTTTGAGACCAATTAAAACTGATTAATGATGCTATGCATCTTAATATGATGCACAAATGTTAGGCCTCTAAATGATTGATATGATCAAAACTTTGCTGTCACATTCAGTCTCCTCCATATCTTCTGTCTGATTGATAGTTTAGAGATTTTTATCAAGTAAAAGCTCTTTTAGTGTAATTGTACATACGTGTCCAGCTTCAGCTGCTGCTTCTCGTGTCAAATCTTGATTGATTTCTCAAGTAAATGTCAGAACAACGCAGTAATATTTCCAGATGAACACTTACTGGACTGAAGCAGCTCAGCTTTACTTGATTCTCCATCAATCATTTTTTAGAAAAATTAGTGCGTCTCAAATCTGATCATCAGGATCTTTTGAGGAGCGTTTGTTTCCAGAAGCTTTACTTTCTCTGTTCCTCAGCGGAGGAATGATCTTCATCTCACATCTTCTGAGGAGCATTTATTTCTTCATCTCTCAATCAGCATTGCATTATATGCTTTGAAATTGCAGAGCTTTGATCATACTGCAAAAAAAATATTTTCTTATTAGCGACAAAAGTCTTGTTTTCCAGTATAAATTATCTAAACATTCACAAATCAAAATACATTTACTTGAGAAGCAAAATGACTTAAATAAAGCCTTGTTTTCTAAAAATGTATCATTCAAATTGAGTGAGTTTTTGCTTGAAATTAGAATAAATATCATCTGCCAGTGGAGCAAGACAAATAATCTTATCCCATTTAATTTATTTTCTGACTTGACATTTTTTCTTGTTTAAAGCAAAAAACAATACATTGATACTTTGTCATTTTGCTTCTCAAGTAAATTCGATTTACTAATGTTTAGATATTTGTACTAGAAAACAAGACAAAAATATTAGATAAGAAAATCATGTTTTGCAGTGCAAGCGTTTAAATCTCATCTTACAAATACATTATTGGAGATATAAAATCATTATTGATATTTACAGTATATCGTTTTATGCAGGTATCTGCTAAATCTCATTAATGTACTTTGATGCAATCAGAATTTTAAACAAATATAAGTATCTGCAGCAAACAGCATGTTTTTGCTCAGTTTGAGTCTCTGAATAAATTGAGCTGGGTTTTTTTCCTCCGTATTCTCACTTTATCAGACTATATGAGCCATTAAAGCCTGATGGATCACATATGCAAACCTATTTTAGATTTATTTTTATATTTTGTCTATTATTTCATATATCAGGCTTTATAGGTTTAAGATGAAACCTAATATTACATGCATTTCCCAGACTTTAATTCTGACTAACATGTTTTTGGCATTTCTATGGGCTCATGTGCATCCTGTGCCTGTTCTGTGCAAGAAAACAAGCAACATTAGCAAAATTGATCCTAGACAATCTCAGCCATTTGTGTGTCCGTCTCCGAACTCAACCAACCAGAGCTCCGATCTTGATTAATCTCAAGAGGGGCTTTTGTCACGATGCAGTAACCTAGCAACAAATAACCTCTATTACCATCTCAGAAATCATTTTCATCCCCTCCGACGTCCCCAACAGGTTAACCACAGATTACAGTGGAGCAAACACTGTATTTACAGTCCGTTTTTATGGTTGTTTCTTTGCTTCATGTCACAAACATTCATAAAGTCACATTCTAAAGTGTGCAAACAACATCGATTGTGAAACTGTCACCATTTCTGTTTCACTCAGCCTCTAAATACATGCTATTTTCTCTCACAACAGTTTGCCCTTGTGCCTCGAGCTGCTCTTTTTTTATGCAGCTACACAGGCTGTGTGGATAACAGACATTTAAGGTGAAGTTCATAACATCAACAGCCTCATATTAATTAAATGAGATGGTAATATGTTCCCAACCTCATATCATTCAACATGTGGCAGGAATGAGACGGGATGGTGTTCTAGTAGGAAAGAGGAAATCCAGATGTTTGGCTTCCTCACATGAATATATTTATCTTCCATACTGTTTGAATTCAGCACGAGAGCCAAAGTGAACACAGAGAGAGAGAGGAATAATGAGCAGAGAATCTGATCCGCGGCAGATTCATCTCAGAGAGGCTAAAAGCATCAGAATGAACACAGATGTACACAGTGTGAATTTGAGAACTTGCACATTACATGGAAATCAGATTAAAGCAGAGTGTTATAATCATTTGCACTTCTACTGGTTCATTTAGTGCCTTGTCTTTCTGTCATACTGCATCGACCAATCAGAAGCCAGGACTGAAACTATGCTGCGTTTAGGCAGAGCCTCTAGTGGCTGATGTTAGTAGCACAGGCTACGCATTTTGTTATGAATTTCTCTTAAAATAGACAGAGTTTGGTGTCAGTACTTTTTTTTTTTTTGGAAGAAATAAATGCTTTTATGCAGCAAGGATGCATTAAATTAGTATAAAGTGACAGAAACCTTTTATAACATTATTAATGTCTCTACTATTTCAAATAAATGCTGTTCTTTTGAACTTTCTATTCATCTGTGAATCCTGAAAAATAAAATGCATCACGGTTTCAACAAAAATATTGTGCAGCACAACTGTTTTCAACATTGATAATAATCAGAAATGTTTCTTGAGCAACAAATCAGCATATTAGAATGATTTCTGAAGGATTATTTGAAATTGTAATAATATTTCACAATTTTACTGATTTTACTGTATTTTTTACCAAATAAATGCAGCCATGGTGAGTAAAACAAATTAAACTGGAGTATGAAAATGTATATCTTATAATAGTGTTTGATAAAATATTTATAATAAATTCACACTAACATTAACATCAAATAAATGAAACCTTGGTGCACTTCTTTGAAAAACACTGTAAAAATCTTACAACCCCAAAATTGTAACATGACCTCCAAACTCACAATCATTTTTAGTCATTAAACATGAGCTGTTGAAACTTATAATACAAAAGAACCACAAACCTTTTGTTTTAACAACCCTCCTCTGCTGTAATTCCAGATCTTTCCAATTGCTGTGGTTCTTCTTGCCGTTTGAGGTTCATATGTCATGCATTCTCAGTCAACACACGATTTCTGCTTCTGTGAGAAAGTTGTTGTTAAGCACAGAAATGCAAATGTGTACGTCTGATAACCGGAACTCATTATGACATTAAACATACACTTTGCTTTCATTTACACTGCAAAATGTAGTCTTACTAAGCTATTTTGCCTTGTTTTTCCAATACAATTATCTAATCAAGATACATTTACTTCAGAAAGCAAAATGACATTAAGCCTTGTTTCTGAAAATTGCATAAAAATGAAGTAAGTTTAAGCCTAAAACATGAGAAAATATCTGCCAATGGGGTAATAAAAAAAACCATTCACAGGGAAAACAAGATTAAGCAGATATTTGTGACCCTGTCTGTGAAAACCCAGCTAAAGTCATTTTTTGGTGATTTACTGTTTTCAATTCAAGTTTATTTGTATTGCGCTTTTCACAATGCTAATCGTTGCAAAGCAGCTTTTCAGGAAATTAAAGTTTATACATTATATTTAGTAACACTTATCAGTGGTGACTATCTCAAGACCATCTCATATGGCAGAGATGTACAGTAAAATCAAGCAGCAAGTTAATGTCATGTAATCAAATAGACGGTGAACACTATTAACTGCAATGATTATAAGTTGCAATCAAACTTATAGCAAAATTTGGTAGTTTTGTTTTCTATATTGAATCGTCCTTCATAAGGTAAAGAACATTCTGTGAAAATGTAACATTGATATCTTTATTACTGACCGAGTAAGACCATGTCAAATATTGAAATCATAGTGAAATTAATGGTTGAAATGATACATCTGATGCTATCTCATAATTAGATTTTGAAACTTTAGCCTGGATTTCACAGAGAGGGTCACATTTTCTTGTTTTATCCAAAAACTTATTTAAATTTGACACTTTTTTCAGAATACCTCATCTTCTAAATGTATGTGTAAATAAACGTATTTTGATTGAAGAATGTTTCGATATTTAGATATGTCAAGACAAAAATACTGAGTAAGGTTGAGCTATGGGAAACATTAGAAATGTTGGGGTCTTTTTCAGGATTTAAATTGAATATTTTAAAAACACAAATATTGGCCTTTAATTATAACCCCCTAAATGAAATTAAAAAGGATTATTCCTTAAAATGGGATCTTACAGTAAATTTATTAAATATTTAGGAATAAATATCCCCAAGGTTATGAACCATTTAGAAATGCTTAATTATGGCCCTATTAATAATATTAAAAAATAAAAACTATTTGATATTTAAATTTAAAATGACATTCTCTGTGAATTACCAAAAATATTTGTTGACTTTCGGTCCAAATGGATTGAGTATATAACTCCTATTGAACCGAATGTTTTTTTTTTTCTGATCAGGGAATATATGTCAGAAAAGCTGTAAAAGTGACAAATGTCTCAAACAGATCTTGTGTATTGTATCTCTTAGCAATAAAAATTTAAATAAATAAAAAAATACTGAGTGAGAACATAATTTCCGACAAGGAATCGCCCATAATAATACTTTGCAATTCTGAACTTGAGGTGATAAATATTGAGGTCTTGATGGTTACGCTGATGGAGCGAAGCTGAGAGTGAACAGGACAGACCAGTGAAGAGGAAATGGATACATGACAGGAAGCTGGCGATCTGAGACACGAGGCAGTGGTCAGGACGAGACAGAAATCAATACGAGAAGACTGCCACAGAAAGAGCTTCGATTTACATTATTTATGCAAAGACAATTGTTTAATACATTTCCTGGGCCTAATTAGGTCTAATTGTGCTGCGGGCAGACAGGTTTATTGAGTGTCGCTTGATGTGTAAACAGTGTAAAAATATAATTCTCAAAGAGTATATTTGTCTTGTTTGCCAGTAAAAGCATCCACACATGCTTAAAACAAGACACATTGAGATGAAAATCAAAGCGGCATCAGACAAGAGGCTTATTTGCAAAGAAAATATACTGTGTAAATGTATTTAGTCTTGTGGAGAAATCTACCAGTGCAGCAAGACAAATTACAAGGGATTTTGTCATTAATTTAAAACACAACTGTTGACCAAACAGAATTAATGACTGGAACTAACCATTTTATAAACACTATTATAGGTTGTTAATATTTTGAATTAGATTTCTTTCTTTTTTTATATATATATATATATATATATATATATATATATATATATATATATATATATATATATATATATATATATATATATATATATATTGTAATTTTGTTGTGCATGTCATTTTTATTAGTTTATATATTTCAATAGTATATATTTTATACAAAGTTAAGTATATAATACAAATATATTTAGTTACAATTAATTGGGATTAATAGTTTGACAGCACTAATATATATTTATATTATGGTAATACTTATGCTAAAACTTGGTTATACACAATTTGAAGGCTGAGTGACAGTCAGCTGATGTTGTGTTTGTTTTTAGAGCTAACTGTGCCTCTCTCATATAATTAGCAAATTGCAGCCACTCTAATTTTAGCACTAATTATTCTTGTTGAGTACGAGAAGTGCGTTGTTCTGTCATAAGGACATCTGAAGCCCGGGAGACTGTGAGATCAGCGATGCAAGTCTAACGAACATGACTATCTACAGAGAAAACACACATGAGAGAGTCTTACATCTGAGGGTCAACAGTCTCATGCATTTACAAGAAACAGCATCCAAACACTGGCATGCAAACTCAAAGCCGACCTCAGGTAACCAATCCCTATCCTCATATTAAATAACCCGAGGTTGAGCATCTATTTAGCCTGTCACGAGTTCATCCTTCAACTCAAATAGACGACGCATCAAGTCCTGAGTGATCCGTGACAGAATTGAATTGAAAGCTTTCCAGCTCATTTAGCGAGGTCGAATCCAGATGAGACGTCATGTTCTCTGAATTCTGATGCGTGCATCACCCTTCAAACGAACTTACGCCAGGTTCACAAAGTGATCAGGGAATAAATCAGTGTTGTCAGAGGCCAAGAAGTGTTTGTTTGTGCGTGTCTATTTTTTATAAGCTCATTTTACCTCAGAGGCCGAGACTTAAATGAGAGTGCTTTGATTGAAGACGTCCGTCTGGGACGAAGATGAGGAAAGTCTGAGGAAAGAGAGAGCAGAACTTTGAAAGATAAAATCAGAGTTGACCTTAAAGATGAAGTTTCAAGTGTCACCGAAACAGAATTACAGAAAATAACTAGATTTGCATTGCCAGAAGGAAACAGTCCAGTGTTGTTATTGCTAACTAAAACACAGACACACACACAGACACACGACTATATATCCTATAGCTAAAAGAACGCCTCGGTTACGCATGTAACCCTCGTTCCCTGAAGGAGGGAACGGAGACGTCACGTCGGTGACCGACGAATTGGGATCCCTACCAAAGGGCCACGGATACTGCCCCTTCCAGTGTCCTGTGGAAGCCTCCTGCGCCCCTATTTTTTTGGCGCAGGTCAGGGCTTAGCACAGAAGACCAGTTACTGTTGCTACGGCACTACCCACTCAGTAAGACTGGATAACACTGGGAAAACGTACCCGTTCCACTTGGAACCGGACGCTGCGGAAGCCCACCCTTCCCGAAGGAGGTTCAGGAGCACTTATGCATATGAATCAACCGTTTAGGCGCATATGAAAAATTAGAGGAGATAGAAGCCTTTTGGACAATGGCAGAACATCTGCCGGTGAAACACGGGCTCTCAGGCTATACCGTGGACTTTACACATATGGGATCCAATTAGGCCTTACATATGGCACCCAGCCCTCTACTGGTTCTCACGGATTCATCAAGCAAGGGCCAAGGACGCTCCGCCACGTCTGACTGCCGAAGGAATGGAGGAGCTTGACAGGGTCTACCGTACGGACTCTCTGGAGCAGTTTTAGCAAGCCGACCTGGAACCGGAGCCTCTCAGTGCTTCTACCCATTTGAGGCTATAGAACCTGGCGAACGTGTTAGGAGTCGCCCAGCCGCAGCTCTACAAATATCTGCCAGCGAGGCACCTCGAGCCAACGCCCAGGAAGATGAAACACTTCTAGTAGAGTGGATTGGTCTCTCTAAGCGAGATCCCAATTCGTCGGTCACCGACGTGACTCGGAGTGACCAACTGATAGGGAACTATATATCCATCTTATAGAAGTACTGAAATAAATGATCCAAAAATTAAATTAAAAATTAAAAATAATAAAATGAATACAAAAATAAAAATAATTAAAAAGCATTTTCAGTAATTGAAATAAAGGTGAAATAATATGTTTTATTAATTTCATTACATAGTATGAATTTAGGCTATATTATGTTATGTTATATTATGTAATATACATTATATTTATTTTATTATACATTTTCTGTTTTTTTAATTAAAAGCTAAAGTGAAAAAATAAAAAATGAAACTGTTGCAATTGAAATATATAAGCATTGTTTAGTAAATGAAATAAAGCTGAGTATATATACATATATATATATATATATATATATGTGTATATATATATAATTTTACTATATTTGTTATCATATAGTTTATTTTTGTATTATATTATGTTACATTTTATATACATTACATTTATTTTATTATATATTTATATTCATTTTCATTTTAGAGTAATTTTAGTACTTCAATAAGATGAAAAATTAAAACTTAAAAAAAAACAAAAAAACATTGAAATGTTGCAGTTTAAATACGAGTACCAAAATTACTAAAACTAAAAAAAAATTAATAATTAATATGGGGAAGAAAATAAAGTAAAAATGACAAAAGCACATAAAATTACTAAAAATAAACATATTAAAAGTTTGAGTCATGGTCAAACTACCAATGTCTCTAAACATGAAACTGACACACCAGAAACAGATCTGAACATCCTCATCTTGTCATCTTTTCAGTTCTTGTTTTAGGAAACTGCTGTCTGTTTTTGGAAACACTGAAGCAGAAAACCATAGCAAACACTCCTGAGAACCAGATCCCATGTGTTTGGATGATAAAGCTCAAATCAACTTACTTGCAGCCAAAGCAGAGAATCAAATTAATTTTAAAATAAACTAAATTAAGAAATAATTAACCACCAAAAAGTGAGTGTCTATGACAGAATAACCCAGGTGGTCTTTTGGAAGATTTTTTAGGAAATATGACACTGTTTTCAGAAGGGAGGCTCTGACCGCAGGACGGGTGTATGAGGCTGTGACCCCCAAGCGGCCGGCTGATGGATGAACGCTGGGACCCGGACCTCGCTTTCACACCAAACGACCTGCCACAGGGCAAGAGAGCCAAGCATACACCAGGGTTTGCAGTCGGCATGATGCTGGCACTATTGAAGTGAGTGTAGATTTACATCAGACAATTAATATATGCTCATGTGTTAAACGTAATTTAAGTCTCTTTGGATAAAAGCATCTGCTAAATGCATAAATGTAAAGTCAGTATTCCTGAAATCAAGTTCACATGTCCCAGCAGAGGAAACACAGATGTAGAAACACTGATCTGTTTGTCTGACCAATGGGATTGAGTTTGGGACAATCTGTTTGACTGACTATGTTTTTGCTGCCTTTCAATAGCTGCTGTTTCTTGTGTTATTTTATTATTATTTACATACTATTATAGCATTTAATAATAATTGGATTTAACTGTTTTTTATAGTTCCACTTTAACATTTTATTTTTAGTTTAAGATTTAGTAATTGTTTTTAATATTTATGTGTTTTTGTAATTTTTATAAGGTTTTTTTTTTTTTTGTAAATGTTTCTATATAGTTTAAATTTATTTTTATTTTAGTTCTAGTAATTTCACTTAAAATAAGTTATTTTCATTAAAATTTTCCACCTAATACTGACATTTAATATTTATATATACAAAAAAATATTTAATATTTTAATATTAAATATTATATAATATAATCTAAAATGATTAAATGTAAGTATTAAA
Source organism: Barbus barbus (assembly GCF_936440315.1). NCBI lineage: Eukaryota > Metazoa > Chordata > Actinopteri > Cypriniformes > Cyprinidae > Barbus > Barbus barbus. The sequence goes on along the minus strand of NC_136756.1, from coordinate 29,279,592 downwards.
CTTATTTTAAGTGAAATGCACACAAACACACACACACACACACACACACAAACATATATATATATATATATATATATTCCATAGTATCTTATCTTAAAAGTTTTTATGCAAAACTATTTTCTAATTTATAATTTTCTAACTGATCATTTCTATTCTGACTTGTGTGATTTCGGTTTAGCTTGTATGCTATTCTTCTGTTAATTTTATTCTGTGTGTGCAGAGAGTTGATCAAATAATTTCACTGCATGTCAGACTATATACAGTGTTGTGTGTGTGAAATACAATTTGCATAATTATTTTGAGCCACTTTCTGTATGAGCACCGCACTTGTAACACCAGGGTCATGGGTTCGAATTCCATAGAAAGCATGAACTGATCAAATATAAACCTTGAATGCAATATAACTCACTTTGGACAGAAATGTCTGCTGCTAAATGCATAAATATAAAGCCAGTTTATCTTTTCGCATCACTTTTCAAGAGTGTTTGTGGCGTCTTTCAAATAAATGCCATTTGCTTTGACATTTTGTTATCTAATGCAATGACATTTTTAAGTGTGACGTTTCTGTAGCGTTTGGCTTTTGATGACTTATATAACTAAAAGTAAATAACCAAAAGAACAAGTTTTCCCCAAACATTTCTCACTGCTGTTGGAACACAGTGGCGTCTGATGATGTCTTTGTCTTGCTCATAGCCGCTCATTTGCAGCGCTCTCCCGCGGCGTCTGTGAAGAGACACAGTAGACTGAATCTCACCTTGCAAAACTCGTGTAAGGCGCATTACATCACCACACCGGGATGTTTTGGCCTTCCGCTCATTTCTCACAGAGCACAACATGCTGTGGCCATATGCTGCTCCAGTCGGATGCGGTATCCAAGCAACGGTGCCAAAGCAGCGGGACAAATTAGAGCATCTCTCCAAACCAAGGTTCAAGCAGAACAATACAGTACCAGCACACAGATCCAAGACTTCTGAAACAAAGCAAACAGTCCTATGAGTGATTACTTTCCTTCTCCAACAATGAGAAAGAACAGAGCGGACCAAAGCAAAGTATGTTTCCGCTGAGACCGATGCCTATTAATAACACAAACTACATGACCTGCCATCACAGTAATCATTCTAGCTGATTTCTGCTGAATATTAGGCCATGCAAAGGAACAAACTAGTCATGATTCTGGAGGTGGACATTAAGACAAATATTACTGCTTGATTTCCATGGATTTTTGGAGAGTAGCCTGGACACAAACACATGGATTTGGATAAAGCTCCTAAATAGAAGCCAAAACTCCATTCTGGCTTTGCATCTTTGCATTTATTCATAAAATGTGGTCATTTTTTACAGTGCATTTGAGGCTAATGACTTTCATTGATGATTTGGAACCCCAGATGGATGGATCCCATCATTTGCATTTATAGACAGATCATACCAAACTGTCATTAAGGCACTTAAACGTGTGAACGATCAACTTAATTCACATTATAAAATTGCAAATATGCTATATTTTATGCACCATTAGCGCTCTTATAAATGTCAGTCCTCTCATAAATATTTCATTAGATAAATGCCAAGTTTTCCATGTTCATGGCAGCAGTTGTTTAACATTTAGCAAATACATTTTCAGTCTAAAAACTCACTGTTGAGTTTCAGACAGCCTTAAAATTACTTTACAGACTTCTGGTTGCATTCTATCAAGCCGTGTCATAACATAACAAAAAATGAAACAAACATTGTACAGAACACCAGTGTTTATATCTTGTTTTTTATATAATTCTGAGTTTTTATCTGTCAATTCCAACTTTTTTCTCAGTTTATATCTTGCAATTCAGAGTTATTTTAGGCAATTCAGATTTTATATCACAGTTCCAACTTTTTTTTCATAATTGCAAGTTTAGGCTATATCTCGCAATTAGACCTCAGTGTTCAGACATTTTTTTTTGTTGCAATTTGGAGCTTATATCTCGCAATTTCAACTTTTTTCTCAAGTTTATATCTTACAGTTCAGAGTTTATTTGTCGCAATTGCAGAGTATCTCACAATTCTGAGTTATTTCTTGCCGTTCAGAGTTTATATCTTGCAATTCTAAGTTTAATTATCACAATTTAAACTTTTTTTCTCAGAATTGCAAGTTTATATCTTGCCATTCAGAGTTTATATCTTGCAATTAAGACTTTATATTGCAATTTGGAGTTTAAATCTCGCAATTCCAACTTTTTTTTTTTTAATTGCAAGTATCTCACAATTCAAAGTTTATAACTTGCAATTCGGAGTTTATATCCCATGGTTCAAAGTATCTCACAACTTTGACTTATTTCTCACAATTCTGAGTTTAAATCTCACAGTTCAGGCTTTATCTCATAATTCTGGATTTGAATCTCACAATCGTTTATTGTGCGATGAACTCAACTGCCTTTTTATTTTTATTTTTTCTTCCTGTGGTGGAAACAAGCTTCCACATAAAGCAGGTAGCATCCAATTACATTAAATTAGCACGCTCGACCATATTTCAACCTTTCATTACTAATATATAACGAGCAGTCAGATCCGAGCTCAACCGCTTGATCTCACAGCACAGAAAATATCTAGCCTTTGGCATCGGGCTGGAAAAATCTTTCATGACACCTACTTAATACAATGGATTTTCCCCTCATCTGCAGGATCTGTGTCCAATTTTTTAGCGCACTTGAAAAATGGCACAGGAAGTCCTTAAGAAGTGCACTATGACTGGCGAGCCACAAATATGCGGTGAGCTGTTTTTAGGATCGGGACGGATCTAAATATGGAAAGAGCACATATAATGAAGTGCAGCTGGGGTTCAGCGAGGAGGTGCTATTGTTGCCGGGACATTTTTTGAGGTTTTTATTCTGAGAAACACATCAAAACAGGCCTCGTACCACACCTTCATTAGTGTGGGTCTCCCGTTGAACTCAGTGAGAAACCGGATCTCCAGATGCTCTTATCCAGCAACGTCTGGGCGAGAGGATGACGAGAGGCTCTCGAGCACTCAGGGAGGAAGGACATCTGTGTGGCGTTCAGGGCGACCCATGATTAATAGAGTAAAGGTGAGGGGAGACGACACCTTTGGCTCGCTGGATCTTAATGGTGAACACAAGCTATTCCCATCGGAGCCTCCATGAAACCCACCACAAAGACACACATCTAATGAGGGCAGGACTGGATTCCAGGTTCAGGCTGTGAGGTAATTCTGCCATGATCAAAACCTTCCATAGAGCTTCTATGGTGCAAATTGACACACTGGGCCTAGAAACCACGCCTGGGTGAACATTTTTGGACAGTGAGTGAAATGAACAGGAAAACATGAAGTCATTCTCATCCCTCTATAGCACACAGTAATTCACTTAAACAGATTTAACAAGTTACAAAATCTCTATTTCCTGCAATTACGTTACTTCCTGTTGTTAATTCTGAGATTCAAAGAAAGGCCAATACCATTATGAATATATATATATATATATATATTCATGGTATATTCGTATGTATATATATATATATACATACGAATATACCATATATGAATATATATGTATATATAAAGTTATGAAAGAAATAATAATAATAATAATACTGCAAAGAAAATTACTTATACATACACTGCAAAAAATATACTTATTGAGTTTTTATTTAGTCTTTATAACCAGCATTATTAGTAACTAAAACTACAGCTTTAAAAAACAAAAAAACAAAACAAACACTTGAAATAAAATTAACATTAACTAATATATACTAAAAAATACTTAAACTTATTTTACATCACGTATTTGCCAAGGCAGCATTTGCATTTATTTCAAGTTTAAGTACTAAAATATTCATATTTAATAATAAAAATATAGACATATTCTTTATAAATAAATAAATAAATAATAAAATTACTAAAACTTTAACTAAAATTAAGAGGAAAATAGAAAATAAAATTCAGTTCGAAATATTAACAAAATATTACCGATACTAAAATAGCAGTTTTAACTTTTTACCAAACATCTATAAATCAAAAGATCTTGTTTTCACAGAAAAATAATACATTGAATATAAATATATTTTGTCTTTTTGCACTCGTTTTTTTTTTTTTTTTTTTTTACTTTTAGTTACTGGGTATAGTACAGTGAGAAAAACTACATATAAAATAAAAAAAATATTTGAAATCGTAATATCTTGTACAGTCATATTTAGATAATTGAAATGGAAAATTTGATTTAAAAAAAAAAACTTAATCCTTGGAATATTATTTTTCCCTGTGCATTGCTCTATTTTAATACATTTCCCCAAATTAATAGCTAATTTCCAGATTTGTTTGTGCATCCAAGCTTATGTTCCTAAAAAAAAAAACCCTGTATCTTTACCTTATCCTCCGTAAGCCACAGGAAATGGCTTTTGTGCTTCAACAGACAAGACACGTATCCTGCAGCACAGCATCTGTTGACAAGCTTGACTTGCTTCCATTACTGGCCCAGAGCTTAACAGAGAAACCCAATCTAACTTGGCAGAGAGTCAGGAAGCTTTTCCTGCTCAATTCTTTCCCACAGAACAATGCGCTCTTAATTAAAGAGGCTAATGAGTAAGATACAGGAAGAGAGAGGGCGTCTCTACACATTAGAGCGATCGTCTGATCTTTCAACACATCCGTCCATCACATTTATACTATGGAGCATTAAAACAGAAGAGATGCACTTGTTTAAAACACAGCACATTCGCTGCATTGAGGGGAGGGATTGTGAGTAATCAGTGGCCCGCTGGGACAGGAGAGGAAAAATAGAGGAGAGAGGGTTTTATTCTTGGGTCCATTGTCAACATACATATTAATGAAGACTCGGGTCATTGGCCAAGACATCTGCATTGCCCTGCGGTGCCGCTGGCTAAAAATAACCGCAGACATGTGAATCCAGTAAGATATGAAGCATTTATTCATTCGCTGTTTGATGGATTTAGTTTGTGTTCTTCTGGCATTTGCGTTACCTTGCTGGAATGACAATGGGAGAATCACAGGAACCACATGGAAATCACATTCAGCTCAGCAGACACAGGTTCATGTTTTTATCATGCTGGCTTTCTGCAGCTTTCATGAAGGTCCCATTTTTAAAGCGCTTATTCAGACCCAATAATGTCAATGTAGAGAATCGATTGAATGGGACACAATGCTATAGTCAATATTATAGTCTCTAAATGTAAATGTCTTGTATTAGCAACACTTTAAAGTTTGAAAATACTACTTTTTTTTACTAAATGAACATTAACTGATACAAAAAAATTAAAATGCTTTATTTCAACATTTTTCTTTTTCATTTAGTTCAAGCTGAAGTACTAAAATAACTAAAACTATATAATAGACTATATGATAGATAGATAGATAGATAGACAGACAGACAGACAGACGGACGGACGGACGGATAGATATTCATTCCCAACAGATATTTGTTCCTGTTTTAAGCATAAGCTCATTTCATTTTGTTCAGTTTCTCAGAAAATAAGACTTCATATCTTCAATTTGCATGTCAAGTAAATGTGTCTTGATGTAAGGGATGTTTAGATATTTGTACTGGAACATTTAATGCCATGACTTTAAGAGTTTCTGCTCTGATTTAAGACCTTAATTTCTGAAAGGGCGCATTAAGACTTTTTAAACCCCACAAAAACCCTGTCATGGTTCATTTAATGGCACTGATGGGATCTACAATTGAAATGTGCATGAATTATGAGGTGTTAATTATTGAGAGCAACTACGATAATTATTATACAGAAAAAAAAGCAAACAGAAGCAACATTGAGTTAAAGATAAAGCGTGTCATTTCCCCAAGTGGTAACAAATGAAATAGCAAAATATGGCTAATTGCATGTAAAAATGTGCTAAATGATAATTCAAATACTAGTCCATAATCCACAATAACACTTCCTCCAGTTAAAAAGTGTTCTGGTCTTAATCAGGAGCGAAATCAAAACAGCTCTCAACAAATATGTGGCTGATTTTGATGTGAGACACAACAGGAGATGGATTTTTTCACTATAGGAAGCTAGATTATGAACTCATATTTTAGTCAGAAGCAACAGATTATTGTGATGTTTTTATCAGCTGTTTGGACTCTCATTCTGACGGCACCCATTCACTGCAGAGCATCCATGGCTGAATAAGTGATGCAATCCTACATTTCTCCAGATCTGATGACGACACAAACTCATCCTAATCTTGGATTGCCTGAGGGTGAGCACATTTTCAGCAAATTTCCATTTTTGTATGAACTAGCATGATAGTACAAGCTGAAGCATGAGAAATCTGGACACAGCAAAACACTGACAATCTGCTTGCACTAAACTCCCGTGTGCCTTCAGGAGCAGACCATCGACTGTCCAAAACCGCAGACCTGATCTAAACGACGAATTTTCATTAGCAGAGTCACAACACATCTGGCCGTGGATCCAGTCCCAGCGTATTCGAGCCGCTCTGTTATGGTGAAGCGGCCTCAGAAACTCTGAGCTGAAGCAGCTGTGAAGAATTGAGATTTGCACGCTTGCCTGGAGAAAGTTCAGCTGCAGGTACAGTAGATGTTCTGGCCAGCAGAAACAATCGTGCTAGTGTGTGTTTGTGCCCTTGAAGCTGTTTTAAAGGATCACGCGTATCTGTTCAATAATGAGCGGATTACTGTATGCAATATGAGATCGTTCACTGCTCAGCAGCTACTTTTGTGTGTCAACAGGAGATTTAAGACAATCTCATTATTATACTGACTGACGAATCGGACAGAATGTCACTGCAAAAAAAAAAAAAGGTTCTTACTTTATATTTGTGTCTTGTTTTCCAGTACAAATATATAAACATTCTTAAATCAAGAGATGCTTACTTAAAGAAGTAAAATTACTTAAGATATTAAGTCTTGTTTTCTAAAGAATGTATCAAAATGAACTGAGTTTTTCATTTTTCTGACACCATTGGCAGATATTTATTCTTTTAAAATCTCACTTCATTCTAATTATACTACGGGGCCGTTGAATGCTTGAATCTGATTGGCTGACGAACGTTCTGAGGTGTGCAATTATTTTCAGGGAAACGCACGGCGAACGTAGTTCCAGGCAGCTTTCTTGACCGCATTACAGTTCCATATCACTTCGCATCGTTGTCAGCGCTGCCCTGACGATTTTATCAGTTAGCCTAGTGTAGCAACTTAAAGGCTACACATGACATTTCTCACTAGCGAGGTAATAACAGCGCTGCATCTTAAAGCAGACTTACAGTTTAGAGACGGTGCTTCAGAACACTGTTGAGGGACACACAGAGGTAGCCTAATTCATACAAGCTCTCTCTCTCTCTCTCTCTCTCTCTCTCTCTCTGTTTCTCTTTCTCTGTGTCTCTGTCTCTCTCGCTCTCTTTCTAATAACTTCATTATTAACTGCATTAGTCTGCTATCAACGGCTCAAGCCTCCATTGCCAGCTTTAAAATGACGTTTTGGAACTAGCAAAAGAGTCGTTGGATGAGATGCGGAAGAAATAATCCTACTCACAATAGCGATTTAAGTAGAAAAACCGGACGAATCCCTTGAAATATATAATCTGATCGATGTCTTGAGGTGTGGCAACCGTAGTATAAGCGGAATAATTGACTCCGGACCGTTGAATTATTAGAAAAATAATGCACACCCGAGGTGTAACGGCCACTCCGCTTCGCGTCGTGGCCGCATCACCACCTCGGGTGTGCATTATTTTTCTAATAATTCAACGGCCCGTCGTCAATTATTCCTTACTTAATTTCTTAGAAGCAAGACCTCTCAAATACTTTTTACTGGAAAACATAATTGAGATCTGTCAGTCTGGAAAATGTTATAAAGCCATTTCTAAAGCTTTGGGACTCCAGCGAACCACAGTGAGAGCTGTTATCCACAAATGGAGAAAACATGGAACAGTGGTGAACCTTCCCAGGAGTGGCCAGCCGACCAAAATTACCCCAAGAGCACAGCGACGACTCATCCAAGAGATCACAAAAGACCCCACAACAACATCTAAAGAACTGCAGGCCTCACTTGCCTCAGTTAAGGTCAGTGTTCATGACTCCACCATAAGAAAGAGACGGGGCAAAAATGGCCTGCATGGCAGAGTTCCAAGACGGAAACCGCTGCTGAGCAAAAAGAACATAAAGGCTCATCTCAGTTTTGCCAGAAAACATCTAGATGATCCCCAAGACTTTTGGGAAAATACTCTGTGGACTGACGAGACAAAAGTTGAACTTTTTGGAAGGTGTGTGTCCCATTACATCTGGCGTAAAAGTAACACAGCATTTCAGAAAAAGAACATCATAGCAACAGTAAAATATGGTGGTGGTAGTGTGATGGTCTGGGACTGTTTTGCTGTTTCAGGACCTGGAAGACTTGCTGTGATAAATGAACCATGAATACCAAAAAACCCTGAAGGACAATGTCCGGCCATCTGTTCCTGACCTCAAGCTGAAGCCAACTCGGGTTCTGCAGCAGGACAATGATCTAAAACACACCAGCAAATCCACCTCTGAATGGCTGAAGAAGAACAAAATGAAGACTTTGGAGTGTCCTAGTCAAAGTCCTGACCTGAATCCTATTGAGATGCTATGGCATGACCTTAAAAAGGCGGTTCATGCTGGAAAACCCTCCAATGTGGCTGAATTACAACAATTCTGCCAAGATGAGTGGGCCATAATTCCTCCACAGCGCTGTAACAGAGTTGCTGCTAAGGGTGGCCCAACCAGTTATTAGGTTTAGGGGGCAAGCACTTTTTCACACAGGGCCATGTGGGTTTGGATTTTATTTTCCCTTCATAATAAAAAACTTCATTCAAAAACTGCATGTTGTGTTTACTTGTGTTATCTCTGATTAATATTTAAATTAGTTTGATCTGAAACATTAAAGTGTGACAAACATGCAAAAAAATCAGGAAGGGGCCAACACTTTTTCACACCACTGTATATCCTACACAGTACAAAATGATTTTTCGAAACTGTAAATGAGATCAAGATTTCTAGTATAAAATACTATAAAATTTTTCTACTTCCAAACTTAATATTTAATTCAATGTTAGAGTACATTTTACAAGAAAAAAATCTATTCTATTTAAAAAACTTTCTATTTCAAAATGCCATGTTTAATTCAATGCATTCCTTGCAGTTTCTGCGTAATTATTTGTAAGATTTAGCCATTTCTGAGTGAAAATTATTTAAAAATGAATCCTACACAAAGAAGCTGTAAATAAAGATTTGAGTATGTTTTACAAGAAAATACTATTTCAGTTTTTCTACTTGACAGTTTCAGGTTTAATTGATTATTAATTGCTGTAATTATTATTTGTAAAATCTACTAGCAATTTCTGTGTAAAAATTGGTTTCAAAGCATAGTTCATTTACAGCATCTTTTCAAATGTTCTTCTTTTCTTAAAAAAGAAAAAAGTTGAGCAAACATAAAAATTTAAGGCAACCAGCTTCAGTAGTTTTCTCAACTTTTTGTTGTATAAACTTAAAACAACTTTTTTTTTTTTTTACAGTGTATGGAAACATGCAAAATTAATTTGTTTTGAAAATTAGCTTTCATTCTCACCAAAGCAACCCTGAATTAGTTCTTAGATCCAAAAGTACAATTAAAAAAAAGTGTCAAGTTCAAAAGATGCTTTTCTCTAAATCTCCTGTCAAACCGCAAGATCGCCGTCTCTCTCTTTCTCTGTAAAGTCACATTAGAGCTCAGTGCTGATTGTGAGAAGGTCAGCATCAGTGCCAGAGCAATGTGCTTTACACACTGATAACGGCCGAGGCGGAAGACAGGCCTCCTCATCCATCACACCGAGAGCGTCTGACCTCCTGATCATTACAAACATCAGCGCACAAATGTGAACGGGAAGCAGAAGACACACGAGAAGAAAAACAGAGCAAAAGAAATATGTTATTCCAAGGTGTTTCCATGAAAAACAAGACATCCAGGGCTCCTGCTGTTCCTCAGGCTAAAAACATAAACTCGTTCATTATTCTAAGATCAGATTTGTTGCTTTTGACCACTGAGGGACTGAAATATATGCTGCGGTCGGTAACTCACTCCATCCAAGTCGAGGACATTATTTTGTGCAACTCGACAAAACACACCTGTTGATACTGGCATTTGTTAATAGAAGGTCATCTTTCCACCGGTTTCTAGTCATGTTTAGATGGATGCAATGGTTTGTTTGGTTCAGTTTTGAGCTTCCTGTATTTTCAGAGCACTTCGGCGCCCCCTAGAGGAGGGGGGATGTTTGCACCCTACTGAGGGTGGACATTTATCTTCTTGCTTTTCATGTAAATCCCTAACTTTTAGTCTTTGTTGTAAATGGATGACATGCTGATAGATCAGTTCAACATGTTCATGCGTGCATAAGCCCAGGTTGAAGTGTCCGGTCAAGCGTGTTGTCTTTCTAAAGAGCACTACTACATTTTAATATCATATTTCTATACGGTATGACAGCCAGGATTTTTGGCCGGCTTCTCAGCCAAACTATTTCCCGTCCTGTAGAGGAAAGGAAACACGCTGGAGGTTATAAATCTGAGCTGACATTTCACAAAAAATACCTGGGATTTTCACCAAGTTATCTAATGTTTTTTAAAAATTATATAAATATCAGAAGCAAGTAATGTTTATGGAATGTTCTTTGGACTATATTAATATATGATATACGTTCTCATAATGTTGAGAGAAAACATTATTAGAACAACATTCTCAGAAAGTCTTTATGATGTTATTTGTTGAATGTTCTAAGAAATGTTCTAAGAAATTTTCTGTTCGTGAAAAGAAAACTGGACATATTAATGTTCTTAGAATATTTAAAACAAACGTTCAAATCACATTATAGTTTCAGTAAAAAAAATTTAAATTGTAGAACGTTTAAGAAATGTTTTTGTAACATTTAAATAACGTTCTAATCACAAGAAGAAAATATTTTAACGTTCTTAGAACATTACAAATAAATATTCCAATAATTTGAGTAAAAATTTAATTTATAGAAAATGTACCTTTAAATAATATTGTAAGAAGAAAAACTGAAATTTTAACGTTCTAAGCATATTAAAATTAATATTAAAATTATAAAAGCATGTTAAAATTATAATCATAGAAAAATTATAAAAGCATCTTAAGCAAAACATTTAAATATCCTTACATTTTGAGTGAAAATAAGTAGTAGAACATTGTAAGAAACACTTTTGTAAACTTTAAAGTAATAATCACAACAAGAAAACTGGACATTTCAATATTTTAGAAACATTTCAAAATAAAGTTCCCACTTGCTTTTCAAACCTAAATTTGCAGCTGGGCAAAGCGCTTTCTATTATTTTGCTTTCAAAGTCATGGCAGGAATCCACTAACACTGTCACAAAGGTGAATTATGTTTCATAATGCAATCGCTCTTGGACTCGAATGTCTGAAATACATTTGATGCTGCCACAGCAACTGCTTAGAAAGCATGCTTTTGGAAAGACATGAGCTAAAACGGCTGTGGGGAAGGAGTTGCGGTCGGTACGGTATGTCTGATAGAAACGATAGCAACAAATGTAATTTTATATACTGCTGATGGATGGAGGCTACATCAGAGGCATAAAGGAGCATGCAGAACAGCTAATAAGCCACTAAACACTAAGAGCTTTGACCCCATGAACATATTAAAGTGTGTCTAATTGAATACTGAGGGACTGTGATGGAGCAGTGCCAAGCAGCAGAAAGCTCAATTAAAAACAGCGTTTACATTTGACTGTAAATATATTTATATCTCACTGTTTAAAAGTTTAGGGTCGGTTTTTATGCTATTCAAGGCTGCATTTATTTGATCAAAAATATAGATTTTTTTTTATATATTATCACAATTTAATATTGTAATTTATGTTAAAATGTAATTGATTGCTGTGATCAACGTTGAATTTACAGCATCATTGCTCTTCAGTGACACATGATCCTTCAGATTCATTCTAATATGCTGATTTGCATGTTAGTATCTTTCTTATTATTGTTGAAAACACTTCAGATTTTAGTGGAAAAAGCAATTATTTGGAATAGAAGAATAGAAGGTCAAAAGATCAGTATTTATTTGAAACAGTGAAAAGATTTTAGTCTCACATTTGATCAGTTTCATAATTTAATACATACTTCCTTCCACATTTAAATATATGCAAATATTAATTTATGGCTATTTTGATCAAATTAAAATAGTAATCAATAATACTGTCTGTGCCTGGCTGAAGGTATGGAGGACCGAGCCTGCCATCAATCAATCAATCAATCAATCAATCAATCAATCAAAAACAGGAAATAATTAATAAAGGAAAAATCAATAAAAGTGAAAAATAACAATAAAAAGTACTACCTTTATTAAAAAGTAATTGCATTTTTTAAAATTTATATTCAAGTAATTTATTTATTTTTATTTTTACATTTATTAATTTATTCCTTTTATTTATTTTCTTATTATTTCATTTATTTTCTTATTGTTACATTTATTTATTCATTCATTCATTTGTTTGTTCATTCATTCATTCATTCATTCATTCATTTATTTATTACTTACTAATTTTTGCAGGTTTGGTCCTCCATGTAAGGAAGTAATATATTTTTCTAAATAAAAATGAATAGAGTTTGCTTAAATGTTTAAGTAGAAACCATTTTTTATCCGACATGACCCGTCTAAAACTCATATTTAAGCATTTCCTAATGCTTGCTTAAGTTTTTACAGCAATCAAACAAAAGGCCTGAAACCGCAAAAAGAAACGTCCACATTAAACGCATTTGTTATTATTGAACCGCTGAAATGAGTTTGTTTTTCACTGTGGCATGAAATGATAATAAAGATAAAATGAGGGAGCGAGCCACACGTTTATCAACTCTCTGTGTTCCTGCCAAAAAACAGCTCTTTATTATACTGAGCCAGAGCGGCTACAAATGATTGTGATTAAGACAAATGCTAAGGGCCTTAATGAACACAATTTATGTCGTTAGTCCAACAAATGTGTCTTTAACATCACCTCAGTGACCTTTGTTTCTGCCTAGATCTTTACTAAGATGTTTTGTCTGAGTGAGTCTCTCACAGATGGAGACGCACCTGTCAGAAAATCAGAGCTGGTTTCATTATGAACATACAGAAGCTGCTCATCAGTCCTGAAAAAGACCTTGAAAACACCACGGCAGAACGAATCGGTGCATCCCAAGAAATGCTCATCACCTGTCAGTGCAGTTGTTTCTATTCAGCAGCTGTATTTCACTGCAAAATAAAGGAAATATATATATATATATATATATATATTGGCCAAATAAAATTAAGCCTGTTTAGGACCTTTAATATTTTTTTGCTTTGTGACATTATTTTCATGACAATTAAGCAATTAAGCATGACTTTAGTCACATATTCTCATTAGTTTGATGCATCCAGACATTTTCATTTTTCACTATTCTCAAAGGTCATTTTCATTAGAGTCTCAGTACTGTAATTAAATTACTTTTTAATTCAATCAGCATAAATCAGCATAAAAAACTAATATTTGCAAATATTACTATTCTGATAAATGCTTTAGAATATAAATCATTCTTATTTTTTATAATTCATAATGGTGATGAAAATGTTTTAACTAAAACATTGGCAATAACAATGAATGAATGAATGAATGAATGAATGAATGAATGAATGAATGAATGAATAATGTCCTAAAAGGTGAGGTGAGGCAGGCTTGAGTTCTGGAGATTTGTAATTAAATTAATTTGTAATTAAATTAAAGTAAACATTAACATGATGTATAAATTATTTAGAGTATAAATCATTCTAATATATATATATATATATATATATATATATATATACAGAGCATAAGTATAGAGCTGGGTGGTGCATGGATTATATAATCAGATTCCAAAAATGAAGTACTTAGTAATTAGATTAAATTACATCAAAATACTTGTAAGACTTTCAGACTACAGTTACTTGTTTATGGATTACATGATTACATATTATTTACACAATAACAAAATAGTTTCAATAATCAACTACTGATGAACATATTACTATTATATATATATATATATATATATATATATATTTTGTTTTTTTTATTCTTTTTTATTATCACTAGGTTATTTTACCATGTATTACTTTGGAAGGTGTTTGTCTTTCAAACACATTAAAATGCACAAATTTTCAAATTCACCAACTTTGTTGTCATCTGATCCTCTTTGACCTTATATATTTTTATGTGAAGTACCCCTGAGATTTTAAAATAAATATTTTAATAATGAAGTATCACATCTGCATGTTCACTGTTTTGTGACATTGGTTATGGTCACATGGCATGCAGGTGAACAAATCAAATATTTAATTTATATATATATATATATATATATATATATATATATATATATTTTTTTTTTTTATTATTATTATTTTTATATATATATTTTAAATTAATCAAAATAAAACACTTGAAAAAATAAAACAATGAAAAAATGAAATATTTTATTTGTTCACCTGCATGCCATGTGAACATGCAAATGTGATACTTCATTATTAAAATATTTATTTTAAAATCTTAATATATATATGTATATATATATATTGACATGCAAAAATATTCCTAAGAATATATATTTCTAATAATAATTTTGATTTCTGCATCTTGAATTTGGGCTGAGGCAGATTTGAGATCTTGAGAGCATGTGAGATTCAGCATTTACTCTTTTATTTCTATTAATCTTACCAATCAATATACATGCTGCAGTTCTGCTTCGGCTCTATATTTTAAGAGCTTCTGCATTAAACAAGCGTCCTAAATCATTCATCTAACAGCATTAAACATCGACCTGTGTGTGTGCGGCCTGAGGAATGCTTTTATTTGAGCTCAAATCAGCATGTTTGAGGGTTATGAAGAGCAGGTCTAGGATGATCTTTATTCATTCTGAATGGCCTGTTAATGCTTTTTAATGTGTGTGTCTTTATGGCTTCAAGCAGTGGACTCGTCCTCCATGAATCAGCACTTTAGCCAATTTCTCAATACATTCAGCGAGAGGACACCCCTTTAAGACACCAAATTAGAGTTCTAATGTCCTCCTATTGATTTTCTCTTCTTTAATTTGTTTCTTATTTATAGCCTGTGTTTCTTTGCGGTGAAAAACGAGAGAACGGAGGGGAAACAGCCGAAGCGGTGCTAATGTCACCTCGGTAAAGCTCAGCTGCTCACATTTACAGCTCTAGGTTTGGATGTATTTCCTTTCTGATTTTTTTTCTACATAGGGATTCATAGACATTCCTCAATAAATAGATCCAATCCATGAACAAAACCAAACACAAAAAGATTAATCACGTTATAAACTTGATGTTAAACTTGATGTTAAAAAACGGTCCACTAAGACAGGAGTTCCCAAACTTTTTTGTCAGCTGAAGCCCTTAGACATAAAATATTTATTCAAAGTCTCCCTAAGACCTTAATAATAATAATAATAATAATAAACTTTGTTTTATCTAAGACATTTAAAAGCAGCTTCTCAAGTTGCTTTAAACAGGAACAAGTAATATAAAAATTAAATTAATAAGCAAAAATAATAAAACGAATGAACATACATACAGATAAAGACTACTATTAAAACTACAGCAAACAAAATCTGAGTTAGTAGTAAAGTGTCATGTGTCGGTTTCCTTTCAGTTCTGTTTTGCCCTTATTTGGTAGTTCCTGTCCTAGTTTAGTTAATCATTCATCCTATTCACCTGTTTTGTGTTAATTATCTCGTTTACTCCTTTGTTCCTGTTCCTTTATAAGCATTCAGTTTTGTTCAAGCCTTCGTCGAGTCTACAAAGTAAAGTTATGTTTAAGCTGCTATTTCTGTTGTTAATGCATCTGCATGATTAAAAAAAAAACCTGTTTATTCTTCATCCCTCGTCGTCCTGAATTCCTTCCTCAACAACTCATAACAAAGTAAATAGATAAATAAATAGGTTAAAAATATACAATCAAATTGAATTAATAATAATGATAATTAATAATAATAATTATTGTTGTTGTTATTGTTATTATCATTATTATTATTATCATTATAAACATTATTGTAATTATATATTACTATTAATAATACCTATTATTATTATTGGCATGAATAGTATATAATTAATAATAACAATAATAATTATTATTATCTATTAAGTATTATTATCTAAAAATAAAAATTACAGAAATAAATTACTGTTTTAAATTACAATTAAAGAGATCAACTCACAAACCCCTATTTAGGAAACCCTGCTGTAAGACGATGCAATGCAATGCGGATAATTGAATCTGCATGTTTATTTCAACAGACTGCGTGGTTTGAATGTATTTTCTTATCAGAAAACACCAGCATCCCGTATTAAGTAACATTCAGTGGGAGGCTCATTTTCACTGCCGTCTGAAGTCCGCAGACTGCTGGTGGCGTCCAGACAGATAAATGCGTTTATATTGTGCTGTAAACACACATCTGTATGATTGAAAATGTTTAGTGCACACTTTACGAGGAGCACCTTGTTATGAAAACAGATGCCCTTCATGCTCCACGCATCTGTGAACGCAAAGAAATGTTAGTAAACTAAAGTCTGTTTGTTTATGTGTTTGCATCAAACTCAGAACTGCTGAGTTCAGTCAAACCAAGTCAGAACCAGATAACAAATTTAGGTTAGAAAAATGTTGTGGAAACATTGTTTTCAAATGTTTCTAAAATGTTGCAATTTCCTTTATTTTATAACGTTATTTAATGGTTAGAATTTTTTGTGGTTACTAAATTTACTTTCACTTAAAATGTAACATTTTACAGTTTATTTCTCATATTCTAAGGATTTTAAAATGTCCAATTTTCTTGTCATGACTAGAATGTTATCTAAATGTTACAAAAAACATTTTTACAACAATCTACTAACTTCATTTTTACTTGAAATAAAACATTTCTCTAATATATATATTTTTAATTAAAAAGAAAAATCCTTGTCATATTTGAAGGTTACAAAAACGTTTCTTACAACATTCTACAAGTGTTATTTTCACCCAAAATATAACATGCTTTTAACGTTTATTTCTACTATTCTAAGAACGTTAAAATGTCCAGTTTTCTTGTCACGATTACAATGTTTGATAAGAAAAAAAAACTTTTTTACAATATTGTACTAACTTTATTTTCACCCAAAATGTAACGTTTTTAATGTTTATTTTTTAAATTCTAAGAACGTCAAAATGTCCAGTTTCTTGTCGTGATTAGAACGTTATTTAAAGGTTACAGAAACGTTTCTAAGAATATTGATGAGATACAATAAACATCAAAATAAGGACGTTTTGAGAATGTTGTTCTAAAAACGTTATAAAAACGTCAAATATATGACCATGGACCACAAAACCAGTCTTAAGGGTCAGTTTTTTTAAATTGAGATGTATACATCATCTGAAAGCTGAATAAATAAGCTTTCCATTGATGTATGGTTTGTTAGGAGAGGACAATAACTGAGATACAACTATTTGAAAATCTGGAATCTGGAATCTGAGGGTGCAAAAAAATCTAAATAATGAGAAAATCACCTTTAAAGTTGTCCAAGTGAAGATCTTAGCAATGCTTATTACTAATCAAAAATTAAGTTTTGATATATTTATGGGTGGAAATTTACAAAATATCGTCATGGAATATAATCTTTACTTATGCCAAATATCCTAATGATTTTTGGCATAAAAGAAAAATCAGTAATTTTGACTCATACAATGTATTTTTGTCTATTGCTACAAATATACCCCAGCGACTTTTGTGGTCCAGGGTCACATATTAATAGTTCTAAGAACATTCCATAAACATTACTTAAAGAATGTTTTGTCCTAACATTTATGTAACTTAAAAAACATTAGTGGAAAAGTTTCCTGATAGCTGGGAAGCGGTTCCCTCGTATGCATGTTGGATAGGCGCTGAAAGCAAACACATCTGCCCAATTAAGCCTCATTCCTGCTGTCCAAATGCTCTCATGAATAAACACATGAAGGTCAGAAGTTCATGCTGGATGGAAAGCATGTCATGTGTAGAATAACATCAGTCTGTCTCATCCAGGACGGCATGTTTACAAACGCCTGGATGCCTGAAACAGCACATTATGATCCGTTCTAAATGAAAGTACATGAGGTGCTGCATATTTGGGCAGGCTGGTCCAATTCTGCTCTTCACATCACCATCTGCTCCTGTTTGAATCCAGTGCTGAAGCAGGACTGAGAGGCGTGATATGGCCAGCTGTAGGTGTTTAGACATATGGAAGCAAAATACTCATGCAGTTCCCGTGACCGTTTGCTGTAGACGTGAAGGTGACGGGTTCACGCCCGCTGATTCCAGATCTGATGACAGGCTGTTAAACAGCTCGTTCATTACGGCCTTCATTTCCTCTGCTGTGTTGAGACCTGGGACACCAGAGAAATATACAGAACGTCACGGGAAACCTCGAAGGCCTGTTAATTTGATCTTTACAGTAAGTTCACGGGCCTGAGTTGAGAGGATTTTGACTCGATACACTGTAAAAAAAATCCGTAAAATTTACAGTAGACAAACCGGCAGCTGTGGTTGCCGTAACTCTACTGTAAAAAATACGCTAACACATTTTAGGTTTTAACTTAAATTTACAGTTAAATACCGCAATTTCATTAACTGATATAATGTTAATACCAACCTATTGAAGTACTGAAATCTGTTTTGCACCTTTGAAATACACTGATAACCACCAAATGCAGGTGGTGATTGTCACAAATTCGGCCTATGAACTTCTGTTCACTCACCACCAGAGGTCACTCGCTCACCACATTGACTCTTGCACTACACTAACTGTTGCACATTACCCCCGGACTACAATTCCCATCATCCATTGCACTGACGACACACACAGTTGACTGCACTTATCACACATCTGATTCCCCTCACACGCCTTAAGCCATGGACTTCCTCATTCAGAGGGCCGAGTATTGTATAGCGTATATCACTATCCTAGTGATAGCTACTCTACGGAGCCCACTTAGTTGTCATAATCTTGCCTTGCCTGTTTTCTTGTGTTTTGATTATTGCCCGTGTTTCCTGGATTAACCCTTTGCCTTGCCATTCAGACTCTGTTTGTACCTTGTTTGAACTATTGCTCATGTTATTGTACTACCTCTCTTCTCATGCCCTCTGGATATTGTTCGCCGCTCAAAGACCCACACTTGCCCTTGGATTTCACTTTGTCTTGCCTGTTATATACCTGTTTGCTGATGTTCTGACCCTGCCTGTATTTTTGATCACGTCTTGGAATAAAGCTTGCAAATGAATCCGCACGTCTCACGTCTCGTCGGCTCCATGACAGTGATGAGAAAGTCACATGATGAACCAAAGCCCATCACAAGCAGCTTTTAAATAATAACATATATAGAAGGTGCACAGTGTCATTCACACAAACACTAATCACCATCATGGTGAGACTCATTAAACTGAAATGTGCAATAAAGATTAATTTAACAACATTTTTAAATTAGCATTTTCACAGATTTTACATTTTTTACAGTGAATATTTAATGTGCAAGAGATTTTGGAATATAAAAGTATAAAATATAGATGCCCCCTCAGTAGAAACCGCGTTCCCCCCTCGTTGGGCCCTTGTAATCGAATACAAAGTTAAAAAGAACAGTATTTATTTAAAAAAATAAATTTTGTGTTACAATATACAATGATTTTCAAAAGTTTGGGGTCAGTAATTTTTCCTTTTTTTTAAAGAAATTAATATTTTTATTCAGGAGGGATGTGTTAAATTAATAGATGTCATAGTAAAGACTTATATTGTTAGAAAAGATTTCCATTTTGAACAAATGCTGTTCTTTTCAACTTTGTATTCATCAAAGAATCAAAGAAAAAAGTATCACATGTTCCAAAAAACAATATGAAGCAGCACAATAGTTTCAACATTCATAATAAATCAGTATATTAGAATGATTTCTGAAGGATCATTTGACACTGAAGACTGGAGTAATGATGCTGAAAATGCAGCGCTGAATCACAGAAATAAATTCTGTTTTAAAGTATATTAAAAAAGGAAACCAATATTAGAAATTGCAATAATATTTCACAATATTACAGTTTTTTCTGTATTTTTGATACAAATACAGCTTTGATGAGCAGAAGAGACTCCCTTAAAAAACATAAAAAATCTTATTGATCCCAAACTTTTGAGCGGCAGTGTATGTATATATATATATATATATATATATATATATATATATATATATATATATTGTCACAGAACGACCAAGCTCCATCGTCATTATATATATATATAAAATTTATTTTCACAATTTAAATGAATAATATTTTACATATTCAATAAACATATATTGTACCAGCATTGTTGTGCCTGCTATTCATGTTCAATCTTGATATTAAATTCCTATAAATAAAGTGTTAAAAAAATATAATAAAACTCGATGAGAGATTACTGGACTACTTTTTACAAGAAAATACTACTTCAGTGTTTCTACTTCAAAATTTTACATTTAATTCAATATTACTACTTGCCATTTCTTTTAAATTAATTGTTAAATTCACTAGCATGATCTGATTAAAAATAAATAAAATAAAAATAAATAAATAATAAAATCAATCAATCAATCAAGAATAATTATTATTATTATGGTTTAAAACAGCTGTATTCTGTGTGAATATATGTTAAAATATAACTTACTTCTATGCTCAAAACTGTATTTTCAGCATCATTACTCCAGTCTTCAGTGTCACATGATCTTCAGAAATCATAATAATATACTGATTTACTGCTCAACAAACATTTCTGATTATTATCAATGTTGAAAACAGTTGTGCTGCACAATATTTTTGTGGAAACTGATATATTTTATTTTTCAGGATTCCCAGATGAAAAGAACAGCATTTATTTGAAATAGAAATCTTTTGTAGCATTATGAATGTCTTTAGTGTCACTTGTGATCAGTTTAATGCGTTCTTTCTGAATAAACATATTCAAATCTTACCATCCCCAAACCTCTGAACACGGTAGCAAATGCAAATATGATTTGATCAAATGAAGTCAAGAACCTCTGAATGTTTCAGTATTTACCAGTAGCTGACATCTGATGTGTTTGCTCGGTGTTTGGTGACATTTTCCCTCAAACGTTTTTTCCCCGGAGAAGGACGCGAATGCAGGCCTGCAGCTTTTGGTCTGAAATCAGGCCAGGATGTCCAGTCACCGTGACCCCGCTGTGACAGGACTGCTGACCCAGACGCCAGCAGTGCTGAAGCTTTCATCTGTGTCCCGCTGCGGCCGGCGTCTGCCTGCAAACAGCTTCCACACTCGCAGAGCTTAGCACAGTGTGACACTTCAGATATAAACAGCACTTTCTGAATGAGTAAGGAGCAAAGCAGCACTTCTACAGGAACATCAAAAAACTGCAGTATATGCTGGATGACGCTGACCTTTACAGGACCTTCACGCTTTTGGGAACCCACCCTTATGAAAATTAAGTTTATTCAAGTGTGCTATTAGTATACTTCTTTTAAACTAAAAATAGGAAAGTATACTTTTAGTCTATAGAAATGGGCTTTAGGTACTTCTCAGAAATCATCTACGTTTTGATTATCATTCTGAATCCAGTTCATAGTCTTTTTTTCAGCTTTTTGTTCAAAATGTTGTTTATTTGTTTATTCTTTATTTATGAAACTAACCTCATTCAAGCGTTTAAAAAAAAAAGAATGCATGAAGCTTTAAAATGTTTCTGTTTACAAGCAGATACTCTGTTCTTTCTTCTGATGTTTTGTATGTTCAGATATTCATATAACAAAATATATACAAATTAATACCTAATAGGGACATAGTAGTATACTTAAAGTATGACGTAAAGTTCATTTAAAAAAAAATTATGAGTATACTTTCAGTATAAAACTATTAAACTAGTAGTTTGCTGAGACTATACTTCAAAGTGTCCTAAAAATGCTATTACAAGTATTTAATTAGTAAACTATTAAATTTCACAATATGAATTTCCTACTGTAAATATATCAAAACTTCATTTTTGATTAGTAATATGCATTGCTAAGAACTTCATTTGAACAACTTTAAAGGAGATTTTCTCAATATTTAGATTTTTTTGCTCACTCAGATTCCAGATTTTCAAATAGTTGCATCTCAGACAAATATTTATTAAAAAAACCCTTATTGTTACCCTTATGACTGGTTTTGTGGTTTGGGGTCACATATTATTACAATTTCAAATAACTGTTTTCTATTTGAATGTATGTTAGAATATTAAAAAATAAATGTTCAAATAACGATATATTTTTAGGTAAAGAAAGAAAGAAATGTTTTCATCACCTTTAAATAACGTTCTAATCGCGACAAGAACGCTGGACATTTTAAAATTCTTAGAATATTAAAAATAAACATTCAAATAACATTGTTTTGGGGGTAAAAATAGCATTAGCGGAATGTTTAAAGAAACATTTTTGTAACCTTTAAATACTGTTCCAATCACAAGAAGTGGACATTTCATAGTCAAACATCTCAAAACAACATTCCCACAACGTTCTTATAACCTTCATTTGTCACCTGGGAAATTCCCATAAGCTTTCCCCTGAACCGATCATAAATGAAGGCAAAGAGCTGTTAAACATTTTTATGCACAGAATAAATCAAAAACAAATCAAAGAGTTCAGTGAGTAATGTGCCTTATTCAAAACTACCCATGTGTGCTGCAACACACGGCTTCAAGGACATGATTGTTATGCTTTGATAAATGTATTAAAAAGTTGAAAGAGATGTGGGGGAAAAGCCAAATGAAAGAGCTTAAATTCAGTCATTTATGACTTTGACCTTCCAGAGGAAGCGAGCGCAGTCTCTCTCGTGCCGTCCAGCGTCTCAAGCTTCATTACGAACAGTTGGTTTCTTCTTCATCTGGCTCATGACTTCATGTGTCTGGATGCAGTAAACACCGCTCAGCTTCTGCTAACAATGTCAGAGTCTCTGTTGGTGGTCCGAGCGCCGTCACAAACCTCTCCACCGCTGGCAAAGAAACTCTGTGCTTCCTCCAGGAGCATGTGTTTCCTCCAGTATGCTGATTAAGGTGTTTGGGGCTGTTTGTTATTTATTTGTTTTCAATCTCCTGCATTTGCTATCTGATATTGTTCATATAAATCACATTATAATGCTGGATTGCAAATGAAATGCTGGGATCAAGAGAACATTTTCAGCTAGAATCAACAGAGCAGATGCAGATCAGTGACCTGCAGGAGTCGTTTGATTCAATTCAGCAGCATTTTAATTCAATCACGGCATCAGAATGGCTCCACGAGCAGAGTTAGGCAAAATTCAGGATTTAATATTCAGCCATAGAACACAGCATTTCATTAGTACAACTAAATTATTACATTTATGCTATTTTATATATATATATGTGTGTGTGTGTGTGTGTGTGTGTGTGTGTGTCTAAATCTATAACAGGTATAACTTTGTCATACAGCACTACAAAGATTTCTGATTACTTAAAGTAAAACTTTAAAGTTACTGTGGATATCAAAGTCTATAATTAAATAAAATGTGTGTGTATATATATACTATATATTAATATATATATAATTGTTTGTAATTATTATATTATTCTATTATTAATATATATATATTAATTATCAAAGAGCTTTATCAATTTCAAGTTTTGGTACAGAGGTATATATTGAAGATTAATAGCAAAAAAATAAATAATAGATGTGTGTGTGTTTGTGTGTGCATGCATGTTTTTGTGATAATGACATGGGTATAACTGTTACGGGGTTGACGAGACGTGAGACGTGCGGATCCATTCGCAAGGCTTTATTATAAAACATGGTCAAGACAGGCAGGGTCAGGAGACAGCAAACAGGTATGGCAGAGGCAAGACAGAGCAATCCGTGGAACAAGCGAGGGTCGACGATCGGCGTACAATATCCAGACAG
This sequence comes from Barbus barbus, assembly GCF_936440315.1. NCBI lineage: Eukaryota > Metazoa > Chordata > Actinopteri > Cypriniformes > Cyprinidae > Barbus > Barbus barbus. The sequence goes on along the minus strand of NC_136756.1, from coordinate 29,255,643 downwards.
GGCAAGGCAGAGAGATAATCCAATAAACACGGGCAGGGTCAGACACGGCAAGATAAACAAGGCAAGACTCGGAAAACTAGGACTAGAAAACGCTTCGTAAGGTAGACGGGCTAACAATACTCGGCCCTGAGCAAGAGCAATCCCAGGCTTAAATAGAGTGATGGTGATTGTGAAATGGTGATCAGGTGTGTGTGATGAGTGAATGGTGACAGCTGATCTGTGCAATGCATAGTGGGAAATGGAGTCCAATGTGTTGTGTAGTGTGAAAAGTCCATGTGGTGAACGGGTGACCTCTGGTGGTGAATGAGTGGAAGTGCATGGCCAGGATTCGTGACATAGCCCCCCCCCAAGGAGCGGCTTCCAGACACTCCTAAACAATCCAGGAGGGCGGTGGCGCGGAGGCGGAGCAGGGGGAGGGACGGAGGGCCAGGTCCCTGAGGAAGAACCGGCAGAGCAGGAAACCAGGGCGGAGCCAGAGGCCAGGTCAGGACCGACAGCGCAGAGGCCCACCAGGGCGGGGCAGACAGGACCGGAGCCCACCAGGGCGGAGCAGACGACCACCAGACCCGAGCAGAAGACCACCACGGCGGGGCAGACGACCACCAGACCAGAGCAGAGGACCACCACGGCGGAGCAGATGACCACCAGACCCGAGCAGAAGACCACCACGGTGGGGCAGACGACCACCAGACCCGGGCAGAAGACCCCCATGGCGGAGCAGACGACCACCAGACCCGAGCTAGAGCCCACCAGGGCGGAGTAGACGGACCAGGAGCCCACCAGACCGGAGTAGAAGACCACCACGGTGGAGCAGACGACCACCAGACCCGAGCAGAAGACCACCATGGCGGGGCAGAGGACCACCAGACCTGAGCAGAAGACCCTCGCCAGGAAGCAGACTGGGCAGGAAACCATGGCAGAGTCTGAGATCTGGGGGAAACAGAGACAGACAACACAGGGAGAGCAGAGACAGACAATACAGGGAGAGCATTCATGATCTCAGGGGGCGTGGCAGGGCAGGACGAGGATTCATAGACTGCGTTTATAGCCGTGACAGGACAAGGCGTGAGCTCACAGACGGCATCTTTAGCCGTGACAGGACAGGGCGAGAGCTCACAGACGGCCTCTTTGGCCGTGACAGGACAGGGCGTGAGCTCAGGAACGGCCTCCATGGCCGTGACAGGGCAGACAGGGAGTTCAGGAACGGCCTCCGTGGCCGTGACAGGGCAGACAGGGAGTTCGGGAATGGCCTCCATGACCGTGACAGGGCAGACAGGGAGTTCAGGAACGGTCTCCGTGGCCGTGACGGGGCAGACAGTGAGTTCAGGAACGGTCTCCATGACCGTGACAGGGCAGACAGTAAGTTCAGGAACGGTCTCCGTGGCCGTGACGGGGCAGACAGTGAATTCAGGAACAGCCTCCGTGGCCGTGACAGGGCAGACCGTGAGTTCAGGAACAGGTGCCACCACTTCGGGAGGTTCTGCAGCGGAAGCCGCCACCTCTGGAGGCACTGGAGCAGACTCGTGGACAGGAGAGGCCTCAGGAGCACAGTGTGCAGCCCATACACTCAAAATGGCAACCGCCATAATGGGAAGCACTGAGGTCAGGGGAACAGTCTCTGTAACAGCCAGGGTTGAGGCCCTGGGAATGCCAGCTACTCGCACTGACATCAGTGGTGGGTCCATCACACTGGATATCAGACAGGGAACTTGAAGGACTGACCTTAAATCCTTGGGTGTGACAGACTCTGGCTTGACAGCGACGACGTGAGCAGACTCTGGCTTGACAGCGACGACGTGAGCAGACTCTGGCTTGACAGCGACGACGTGAGCAGACTCTGGCTTGACAGCGACGACGTGAGCAGACTCTGGCTTGACAGCGACGACGTGAGCAGACTCTGGCTTGACAGGCATGACGTGAGCAGACTCTGGCTTGGCAGGCATGACGTGAGCAGACTCTGGCTTGGCAGGCATGACGTGAGCAGACTCTGGCTTGGCAGGCATGACGTGAGCAGACTCTGGCTTGGCAGGCATGACGTGAGCAGACTCTGGCTTGGCAGGCATGACGTGAGCAGACTCTGGCTTGGCAGGCATGACGTGAGCAGACTCTGGCTTGGCAGCGACGACGTGAAGGGGTGTTGTTGTTGCCGCCATTTTGTGAGTGAGTGCGGTGTTGCATTCCTCCGCGACACCCACAGTGAACGGAGAGCCCACACACAGCAAGGCATAGTCCATAAATTGACTGAGAGATGAACGGGGACCCTCGCGGATTAACTGAGTCTTGAGCGGCTGATTAATGCCCTCACAGAAAAAGTCTATGAGTGCGTAGTCCGGCAGATCAGAAAAATAGGCAAGGTCTAAATACTCCTGAATATAATCCTCGAGCGGTCGCGAGCCCTGCTCGAGGGTTAATAACAGCCGTGCAGAGTCCATACCTGGCCATTGTTCTCTTGAAAAGCCGCTGGATCCTTGTGTGGCCGAGTATTCTGTTACGGGGTTGACGAGACGTGAGACGTGCGGATCCATTCGCAAGGCTTTATTATAAAACATGGTCAAGACAGGCAGGGTCAGGAGACAGCAAACAGGTATGGCAGAGGCAAGACAGAGCAATCCGTGGAACAAGCGAGGGTCGACGATCGGCGTACAATATCCAGACAGGGCAAGGCAGAGAGATAATCCAATAAACACGGGCAGGGTCAGACACGGCAAGATAAACAAGGCAAGACTCGGAAAACTAGGACTAGAAAACGCTTCGTAAGGTAGACGGGCTAACAATACTCGGCCCTGAGCAAGAGCAATCCCAGGCTTAAATAGAGTGATGGTGATTGTGAAATGGTGATCAGGTGTGTGTGATGAGTGAATGGTGACAGCTGATCTGTGCAATGCATAGTGGGAAATGGAGTCCTATGTGTTGTGTAGTGTGAAAAGTCCATGTGGTGAACGGGTGACCTCTGGTGGTGAATGAGTGGAAGTGCATGGCCAGGATTCGTGACAATAACATAAGTATTACAAGGAGAAGGGGACTTATGAGGACATTGCCGCATGTCCCCATTTTTTAAAATGCTTAGAAATCATACAGAGTGAGTTTTTTTGAGAAAGTAAAAATGCACAAAGTTTCCTGTGAGGGGTAGGTTTAGGTGTAGAGCAATAGCACATACAGTTTGTACAGTATAAAACCATTACACCTATGGGATGAACCCACTTTTCACAAAAACAAACATGTGTGTGTGACCAAGTGGAAACATTCAGTGTTAGTTTGACTCGAGGAAAAGCCAAATGTAAAAGGATAACAACTGAGTGCTTGTTTTGATTCCCTTCTCTCACAGCTCGACTCTAGTTCAAGAACACTTTGTAAAAGTCATGGTAGCAGAGCTCTGTTATCTGTTTCCCTCTGGTTTGTGCTCCAGGTCCTGGCACACATTCAGATGCTGAAATCCGTGGCACGGGCCCGGTTCCTGGACGTGGGCATTTGGCACACGGAGACGATGGAGGTCACACGGTTTGAGAACAGCTGTAGAATATGCATCGGGATCGAGACAGAGTGTCTTCACTGCAGACTATTGTTTGCGCTGATAAATGGATCTTATGTGAGGAACCTGAGCGTGTCACAGACCCCCATCTGATACGAGCCGGTTCACATACTGCCTTACAAAAGCACAAATATTATTCAGCCAATTAGATCTTAGCGGCTCAATCAGCAGAATGTTTATCTTGGACAGACAGGAATATCAGAATTTCGACGGCCTTCTTGTCTTTGATAACACATCCTGCTTCGAATGGAGATCTCCAAACTATAAATCAACACAGAGCGCTTTTAAAGCCTTCGGAAAAGCTCAAGCTGCCAAAAACACAGTCTGTGAGATAAGAGCGTCAGAAACCTCCCAGATATGAAAAACAACAAGCCGTCACTGAAGACCTCGCAGCTGAAAGTTGAGAGTTGTTGATTTTTCCAGCGCAATTTACAGGAACAGTTCAGGCAAAACTGAAAACTGTCATCATTTAGTCTCCCTCATGTTGTTTCACGCCCGTATGACACGGATTTTATGTGCTTTTTGAGCTTGATGACCCTTTAACACGGTCTGCTTTCATCATATGAAAATGGAAACTTTGTGTTTGTGAAAGTCATAGGGGTTTAAAAAGGCAAAAGGGCGAGTAAATGAGGGCAATTTTCATTTTAGAGTGCACAAAGCCTTTATTTGGCACTTTGTGCAGCTTCATTTATGGAAGTTCTAAGAAAGAGGTCATGCATTATTGTAATTTTTTTTCTTTTTTGTTTTCTCATGATCTTGACATAACAAGAGTTGTTTTCTCATTATCACAACTTAATTTTCTCATGATTTTGACATAATAAAAGTGGTTCTTTTAACAATGATTGTTTTATTTTTAAAACACAGTGCATCGTGAGTCTACTGTTGCTGTAGTAACAAACACAATCTTGATGGGGACATTCTAAAATGCTTAACATGGCTTAATGCGTTAATTGACCGTTCGCAAAGACCCACCCTCCTTAGATACTGTTGCCATGACCGATAAACAATGCTGCTCTCACACTACACTCATGCTCTCACGCATTGAAAAATACATCACATTTATCCATAGACATTTATGGTTGTACCAGGCATTGCTGTCACTTTCATAATTGAATTGTTTTCAGATGTTTCAGTGTGAATGAGCAACTTTTTGAAAGTGCTATTGCGAACGATGAGCGATTTAAAAAAAAAAAGAAAACACCATTTTCGATTAATGGCTGTAGCCTCCATCATCCGTTCACACGAGCTGTAATGAGAGTCCTGGAGCCTGTAATCAGGACTGATGCCTTCAGATGCGAGCATCCAATTCAACTCATCAATATCCTGGAGAATTTCCTATCGGGTTCCTCAGAGTCCAGCATTGGGTTTCCGCCGAAATCTAGTTTATGCGTCCAGAGAGGACATGAAACGCCAGAAATATGACCCACATTTATTACGAGGAAGAATTTAAGGAAATTAAGAATGCAATGTTCAGGCTTCTTCAGCAAATGGGCCTGTAGGATATCCAATCCCCTGATATAAATCGCTGGAGATGACGAGATGTTTGGGAGAGTCCTGCACATCATCATCATCATCATCATCATGGAGATTTCACTCAGGAGAACCAAGAAAACTCGTATCTGGTGACCAAATGAAGACTGATCGCTGCGTGTGTGTCAGAATTCATCAACATAATTTCATTTATTTCCATTTCCTCCACCCGTGCAACACATGTGATGTGTTTGGATCGTCATTACCAAGCAGAAACTGTATCAGCTGCTCACTGCATTCAGGAGAGAAAAAAATCCCACAACAAATGAAAGGTGATTCCTCACTGGACTGCAGAGATAAGAAAAGCCAATAAGAGCCGGAGCTCCTGAATGGCCCCCGGTGACATGTGCGGTTCACAGGATTTGGTTGGTGGAGTTTGTGATTGACATCCACTATTCGACCCCGGGGAAGAAAGAGACGAGTATAAAGATATCCTGTTTAGCCTTCAGCGGCCACAATATCTACCTCAACGAGACACATGTGCTCCAGAAGTCTGATCGGGTGTCACCTGAGAGGAGAACGCAGCCGTACGCACTCACACATTTACATCATCATTCAGTTCAGAATCAAACTGAGAATCCATTTAAAGTCCTGCATTTAAATGATTTGAATGCAGAAATGCAAGTAGAATTTGGATGGATGGATGGATGGATGGATGGATGGATGGATATAATGCATGTGTTACTGTATGTGTATAATATATAAACTAAATGCATTTGAGGTCAGTAAGATTTCTTTTTTACAGAAATTATTACGTCTATTTATCAAGGATGCATTAAATTGATCAAAAGTGACACTAAAGACATTTATAATGTCACAAAAGATTTCTATTTTCAATTGTGACTTTGCTGTTTGAAGCATCATGGTCCAACACCAAAGCATTTAAAAATGCCATGATATTACCACTGTACATGGCCAAAAAACATAACAACATGGTCATTTTTGTGTGTGAAAAGGTCAAGGAAAGCAAGATCTCTCCCAGATTTCTCAAGACGCATTGAGAACGTTCAGCAGTCCATGATGAAAATCATTTGAATTCTCAGGTTTTACTAATGCCTCCCAGCGGAGCCAGGACTGAAACTCAGGACAGAGAGCAGAAACGCTACTGACAAACGCTTTGGACGTTTCTGATAGCTCTATCGAGGCAGAGACCAACACACACTTCTGAAATCGCTTTTTTGGAAACACTCCTGTCAGTTTCTCTAACCTAACTCCAACTCAAGCGACAGTCTGCCGGGAATGACTGTCATTCTCTCTGAACAAAATGGAATTTGGCCCATCGGCTGCACAGATCCGTCTCAGAGAGGTACTTTAATGTTACAGCGTGGCTCTCCACCGAAATGTCACAGAAATCATCATCAGCAATCGTCTCGAGAGAGAGAGAGAGAGAGTGAGAGAGAGAGAGAGTCTGAAATTGATCTGGCCAGATTCCAATATCTCCATCCAACTCCCTCATCTTTATAATGTCATACATTTCACTGGAAAACAACATTGTCACAGAAGGCGGCATCACTCATGTGGACGGCGAGCCAAGTCTCCCCATTAACCCGAGTCCTTCACGTCCCCAGACGTGCAGCAGTAGTTCATTTTTCCAGCACCACAAGGGTAAGTACACAATTTCAATTGACCTGGCAGCGTACAGACGCGGCACTCGGCCGTCTTCATTTTACCTCGCCGAAATTGGCCTCTTTCTGACAGACGAGTGCGTGTGTGAGCAAGAACAGGAATCATTTCACAGCGCAGGGTAACTTAACTTTCCGTGTAATCTTTTCCTCAAGAGTGAGAAAAGGCTTTTTCCCTACCTGTGCCACGGATGTGAGTCGAATAACAGACACGAGGATCCCTAACAAACTTATATTCTAAGAAAGTATTTTCTAGTGTTCTAAATAAGTTATGAAAACATTATTTCTTAATGTTCTCTAAATGTTCAAAACATCCAGTTTAAAATGATGTAAAAACTTTTTTTCCCCCATATATGCGAATGCTAAGTGAATACTATTTTGGAAACATTATGGGAACGTTGCCTTTAAATGTTCTCTGAACATTCAAAATATCCAGCTGTGTTGGTTATGCAAACATTACGGGAACATTCTATTTCCATTTTTGAAAATATTGTTACTTTCGAATGTTCTTTGAAAGTTCTGAAACATGTTGTAACATTTAAAAATGTTAGACAACCATCCAAATAAGATATTTGTGAAATAAAAAGTTTGAGAGAACCATCTAGTTTTTTAAATTATTTAAAACTTTTTTTTCAGTTATGTGAACATTAATGGAACATTCTATTTCACAGTTTTTCTAATGTCATGGGAACATAATTTCTTAATGTTATCGCCAACATTCTGAAACAAGTAGAAGCATTTAAAAACATTAGACAAATCTCCGAATTAAATATTTCAGAAATAAAAAGTTATTTTTGTTAGTTTCTTTGTTTTTGCGCTAAAATTTTGAGAACATTATTAAAGACCACATAACTCTCAATGAACGTTCCTTTAAAATTACTGGAAGAACGTTTGATTACAGCTTTGAGAAAACTATCCACTTTTTCAGTGTTTTAAAAATATTTTTTTTGTGGGGGGTTATCATTGCAATCATTTTATATTTTTGCAAACATTATGGGAATGTTACTTTTGAATCTTTTCTGAAAGTTCTGAAACAAGTAGTAACATAAAAAAAAACGTTTTTTGTTGCTAATGTCTTGAACATCATTAAAAAAAAAAAAAAACTCTAAATGAATGTTCTATTAACGTTACTGGAAGAATGTTTGCTCATAAGCATGAGAGAACCATCCAGTTTTTAAAAATGTTTTAAACCCTTTTTTTATGGGAAATGATGGGAAAGATACTTTCCAATGTTCTGAAACATGTAGCGACATTTAAAAATATTAGATGAATGTCTAAATTAAAAAATAATTCTCGTACTAATGTTCTGAGAGTGTTATTAAAGACCAGATAACTCTGAATGAATGTTCTATTAATGTTACTGGAAGAATGTGTGTTTATAACTTTGAGAAAACCTTGTTTCCTGTTAGCTGGGATCTGTGAACATTCATTTTAATAGACTGAAGGGGTCCATGCATCAAATTTGCATTCTTCTAATGTTTTTTTTCATTAAAAAGTATATAATTAGCATAACAATTAACATTTGTAATTATACTTTTTGTATTAGCTTGATAATGTCTTTCTTGCTTTAATGACAGCAGCATGTTCTTCAAACATTACACTGCTAGAGTTCTGCTGTTTGCAGCCCAAAGAAAACAATAGCACATTAAACTGTTCGCTGGCAAACGCACACAGCAGATTCTGGAAAAACCATTACAGGCCATCTGTAATGTTCATAATTAGTTCCAAACAGAAGTGAATCCAAATTGCCCAGCATCGGTAGCAACAGAAATAAACTGAAGCGATGGCAGTGACAAGCGCTGCTCAGTTCACATAAATCATCAGGTTTTCTTCACTGAAATCTCTGATCAGAGTTCACATTCCAGTGGAGTCAAAGGAATGATTCATACAATAGCTCAGAGACGAATCGGTGAACATTTAATGATTCGTGCAGTTGGTGTAAATAAGGTCTCGGCGTCTCCATCTCTGTCAGACTCATCTCTGCTGCGGCGTCATTACACCCAAATCAACAGCCGTGATTCATGAGTCTGCCAGCTCCTCTACATACACACATACATTACAGCTTTGCTCTGCTGATTGTGCGCAGCATATTTACTGTCATAATCAGTGTAAATCAACCGGACGTGCCGTCAAGTTCATGAAGATTTTCTGCAAGTTTAAAATGAAGTTTTGTTTCAGATGATAAGAACTTGAACCTTGATGACCCAATATATTCTACTGTCCAAGGGTCATAGGTCACATGTTGTTTTCAGGGTCACGGTTTAGAGAAGAATTTAAAACTTTTATCCATAAAGTATGCATTAAATTGATCAAAAGTGACAGTAAAGACATTCATAATGTTACAAAATATTTCTATTTCAAATAAATGCTGTTCTTTTGAACTTTCTATTCATCAAAGAATCCCGAAAAATAAAATGTATCATTGTTTACACAAAATATGAACTGTTTCCAACATTGATAATAATCAGAAATGTTTCTTGAGCAGCAAATCAGCATATCATAATGATTTCTGAAGATCATGTGATACTGAAGACTGCAGTAATGATGCTGAAAATACAGCTGCAGATCACAGAAATAAATTACAGTTTAACACATATTCACATAGAAAACAGCTTTTGTCACCTGTAATAATATTTCACATTTTTACTGTATTTTTGTACAAATAAAATGCAGCTTTGGTGAGCATTTTCCAACAAAAATATTTTGAACGGTAGTGTATGACTCACAAAAGTATTTTAAATATACATTTAAATTATAGTGGTGTTTTTTTTTTTAATCAGTGGCTCTTTAAATGTAGTTAAACTAACTGTTAAACTAACCAGCTACAACTAAAATACAAATATGATCAAAACATATAAGCATCAGTTCACAGCAAAGAAAAGATCCTGTATTTTGTTCTTATACACCATGCGTAATGTTTCTAAAACATGACAGGCCTACATTTACCCGAGAAGCAAATTGCATTTAATATTAAATCTTGTATTCACAGAATGCACAGTATCTTACAACCTGTCATGTTTCATGCATAAACCTCACTAAATTCGGTCGTAAAACCATCATCACTGTTGCCCGTCGCAAAATCCTTGAGAAAAAGCAGAAACCGAGCGGAACTGTAATCTTATAAACTCTTAAATAAAACAGAAAACAGCTAACTGCTCTCACAGATGAAATGACAGTGAGCGGAAACGCAAAAAAACACAAGTGTAAACCGAAACCAAACATTTGTGCGTTTCAGACGCCCAACACTGCAGCTCTAACCACTTCCAAGCGTTCCAGCTTCAAGATTAATTGCCATATTCACAGTTTTTTCTCAGAGATGTGGTCTGTCCATCGGCACGTCGTTATGTTCTCATCCATCAGTGTCTGCAAACATTGGAGAGCATTCAGTCGCTGCACGTGAACCGAATATGCTCCATCCGATTGGGAGGATCTGCCAAGGCCTTCCCAAGACAGATCTCCCTTCCTTTCTACCTGAACTGCATCGCTTGCTCAGTTTTCCCAAGCAGGCCCTATCCGTGTAGGATATTCCCTGGGAAAATAAGAGCAAATCCCACTTATGTGGAGGTGGTTTCTGCTTAAAGAAATGATGAAGCGCAATATGAATTCAGTGAGGATTCTTCTCCATCCAGCACCACAAATCCAGGGCACAAAGAGGTCTGATGGTTTGATAACCCGATGAAAGAGTAAAACAAATGAGTTTGTGTCCCAGTTATAATGTATGGCTCCCTGCAGCTGTGTAAATAGGATAATGGCTACTGTCATCTTTTTTAAAGCTGCACCTCTAAGATTTGTAGACTTTGCAATAATGAGCCGCAGTTAAATAATTCAAAATGAGTTTTTCATGTAAGCTGGTGACTTATTGCACGTCCTCACGGGTTCATCCATTTCTGCTTCTATAACGACATGCATGTATCGGACGGGTTTAATACATCACAGTGTTCTCGGTGCATATACATTATTGAGCTCCACATATAATGATCGGACTCAGATCTAATCCCTCATAAGCAAACACCAACATCAGGCTGCTCCAATGATGAGAGAAATATGTATATTTAAAAGCTGTTTAATACAACCTTCCTGCTTTCATTGCTAATGCACATTGAAGTTTCATGGTCTGCTGTCGCTCATCATACATATTCATTGCATCAGAGCAGGAATGTGTGTTAGCTGGCACATTAGGATGATCTGGGGTTTACTAATGTGAGAAATCAATGACAAAGTGCAACTTGGAACAATCACATCCAAAAACTTCAATCGCTTCATATCACTGAAAAAGCAAAATTTCATTTCACTGCAAATGTGGCATAAAATCACTTGAGGTGGATCAGCAAAGAAAGCTAGAAAAGGAAATCGGTCAGCTCTGAATCTTGATTTGACAAAGCCCAACTGTTTTCAACATTGATAATAATCAGAAATGTTTCTTGAGCAGTAAATCAGTATATTATTATGATTTCTGAAGATCATGTGACACTGAAGACTGGAGTAATGATGCTGAAAATACAGTTTTGATCACAGAAATAAATTACAGTTTAATATATACTTACATAGAAAACAGCTGTTTTTAATTCTAATAATATTTCACAATTGTACTGTATTTTTTAACAAATAAACACAGCATTGCTGAGCAGAAGAGACATCAAGAACATTAAAAAAATAAACCAAGCCCGAACTTACAAACAGCGGTGTAGATAAATAGTCATATAACAGAAACATAACAGTACTTTGGCAAGCGAACGCAATGATTTTCAGCATCTCATCCATTTCTGTGACAGGAATCCTCTAAATGATTCGCTTGTGTTTTTCAGTATCTCTCTTATTGAACAGAACTCCATGTGATGGTTTTATCAAGCGATCATAGATCAACAGTGCAGGAATGTAATCGCTACACAAAGACGCACCCATCAATTCTTATAAAACTAAAACTCTTTCCCAACAAAAACTGAACAAAACTGTCATGGGACAGTCAAAGAGAGTCTGCAGATACATTTTCACTTGCCTTCGTATTCAATTGAAAATGCATGGTGCTCCCAAAGCTGTATTAAAGGGATAGTTCACCCAAAAATTGGGAACATTTGCTGTTAATTTACTCACCCTCAGGCCATTCAAGGTGTAGATGACTTTTTTCTTCAGTAGAACAGTAAAGAAGATTTTTAGCTGAAACCGTGGTCCTTGGTGATTCACAAAATGCACGTCAGCAGCTGCACGTTTTTGAGAATAAAAAAAAAGCATACTGTATGAAGGAGTGCAAATTGAATACCTGTGGCTCTTGACAATATATTGAGGTCTTATGAAGCGAAATAATTGGTCTGTGCAAGAAACTGAACATTATTTACAGCATTTTTACATCTAATCCAGAGCCTCAGGCAAACGAGGAAATCTGATTCTTTTCTGTGAACTGATTCTTTCAGACACTTTGTTTCGATGAACTGGTTCAATTCACTAGTTTGTTAACGTAATCATCTCAATGATGCAACATATATGCAATTATATTATTAAAGCACACAATAATGATGTGATACTTGGATGGATTATATGTCTAAAGCATATAAAGTGAATAAACTAGTCTTCATCAGCTCACCTTTTACATAAACAATGAGAAACCATAAAGAGGTGCATTTGACCACATGATTCAATGAGTCGAATTGTTTCCTCTGTTGAGTGACTGTTGGAGGAACTGGAGCGCTGAATGAGTTCATCATAAGATCAGATATGCTCCTATTTTGGCTCAGTGACTGTCATGAGCCTGAAATTGAGTTTTGATTCAAATATTCAGGATTCAAAGCGTTTATTGTGAAGTGCACAGTGAGGAAAACAAGCTTCCCTGTACAATGAAAGTCAATGAATGCCAAGACAAGTGCAAACTATGTAAAATAAAAATAAAAACACCCACTCATACATACAAACAAACATAATAAAAGTAAAAGTAAAACTATTTTGCAGAAGTAGAAATATAGACTATGTAGATATAGAAATATAGACTATGTACATCTGTGTGTTGACTTATGTGCAAAACAACAGTACAGTAACATGTAGCAAATTGAGTGCAACTCATGATTGCAGCAGTAACATTAACAATGTGCAAATTGAGCTGTAGCAATTCAGTCCAACTATTCTATGAGATAGATGAGACTAGTCTGTGTCCACTGGCTACCTGTTTAAAAGTCTAGTGGCTGAGGGGAAGGAGTTCTGTGCTGCTCGAGCCGTGAACTGATTTAGACGCTTCAGTCCGATTTGATGAACATGTTCATCCAGTTTACCAAAAAGAACGGTTCAAAGGAATTATTCGTTCAAGAACCGAACATCACTCTGGACCGTATGCCTGAGGCTCTGAACTACAGGTAATAATTAGGGCTGCCCTCGACTAAAGATTTTTCTGGTCGACTAGTATTTCAACTATTAATTTAGTATTCATTGATATGCTTTTTTTTTATTCTCAAAAATGGGCAGCCGCTGACTTATGTTATATGAATCAAGGAGCATGGTTTCAGCTCTTCTTTACTGCTCTACTGAAGAAAAGTAGTCATCTACATCTTGAATGAGTGAATTAACAACAAATCTTCATTTTTGGGTGAACTATCTCTTTAAACCATTACATACCTCATCCATAATGCTAGGCTGTCTTCATAGGCCACATGACGGTGGTCCAGGAGGAGCATCACGGGTCACAGCAGACGATCCGGGAGGGAGGAAGAACCCGGCGGCCCCAAAAGAGCACAACATCTGCCAGATACATCCACGCAAAAACCCCCGAGGACCAGCCATCTGTCGGCACCCATCTCAGAAGAATCATCCATGGGAGAAGACCTCGTGTTCACCCTCTCTCTGCCACCATGACAAGTTCATCTACCACTGACCTTTGGCCCTGAGAATGACCCACCCGTGACGCCCTGCAGACTGAAACCAAGCATAAAGATAATAGCAAACACACCCAGCATAAACACATCCAGACTTCCCGTAAATAGAGCATTGAGACATTCTTCCTCTTCCAGATGTGTTGAAAAGTTAAAGATTACAATGTGATCTGTAAAACAAACCCCAATTGTGATATTAAATGCACATGTAAGATGTTTCAAACGCCAAAATAATCAATATATAGGCTTTTACTTACAGCCCAAATGGGATTGGACTGCGGTGTGTATATCATGTTCATATCTGTATGTAACGTGAATGCTAACCTTTCTGAGATCTGCATCTTGAAGTCATTTTCCAGCAGATTAATCAACAGTGAAGCTTGAGGGAGTCAACGCGTTTATCACAGCTGTGTTTGTTTACAGATGCATTGCTGGGGAGTTGCTAAGGTGTTTGGAATGGTTTCTAGTGAGTTGCTCAGGTATTCAGTTGCTCAGTTATTAAAAGTACAGTAGTTTGCAGGTAATTGTTCTGTTATTCACACTGGTTGCTAGGGAGCTGCTAAGGCATTCATAGTGGTTTCTAAGGAGTTGCTGTGGTGTTTGAAGTTGTTGCCAAGGAGTTGCTCAGATGTTCGGTTGCTCAGTTATTCAAAATAGTTGCTAGAGAGTTCTTATGGTCTTTGAAGTGGTTGGTAGGGAGTTGCTCAGGTGATCATTCGCTCAGTTTTTCAGAGTAATTGCTAGGGAGTTGCTATGGTTTTTAGAGTGGTTGCTAGGGAGTTGCTATGGTGTTTAGAGTGGTTGCTAGGGAGTTGCTATGGTGTTTGTAGTTGTTCGTGGGGAGTTGCTCAGGTGATCATTCCCTCAGTTTTGCCAGGGGAGTTGCTATGGTGTTTAATGTGGTTGCTAGGGAGTTGATATGGTGTTTGGAGTTGTTGGTAGGAAGTTGCTCAGGTGACCATTCACTCAGTTTTTCAGAGTAGTTGCCAAGGAGTTGCTATGGTGTTTGGAGTAGTTGCTAGAAAGTTGCTATGGTGTTTGGAGTAGTTGCTAGGGAGTTGCTATGGTGTTTGAAGTTGTTGGTAGGGAGTTGTCAGGTGATTATTCACTCAGTTTTTCAGAGTAATTGCTAGGAAGTTGCTAAGGTGTTCTGAGTGGTCACTAGGAAGATATTAAGGTGTTCAGATAAGTTTCTAAGAAGTTGCTAAGGGGTTTCTAAGCTGTTTAGAGTGGTTACGATGCATGGTGCCGACTAGGGTGTTAAGGTGATACATTTTTTTGCAAGAAATTCAGATTTTTATTTAGCAAGGATGCATTAAATTCATCAAAGACATTTATGAAGTTGCAATGTGATCTGTAAAACAAACCCCAATGTGTTATTAAATGCACGTAATAAGATGTTTTAAATGCCAAAATAATCTATATTTATAGGATTTTACTTTCAGCCCAAATGGGATTGGAAATGAATTTCAAGTTAATATCCGTGTGTAACGTGAAGACCGACCTTTCTGAGATCTGCATCTTAAAGTAATTTTCCAGCAGATTAATCAACAGTGAAGCGTTTATCACGGCTGCGCTTGTTTACAGATACGTTACCTTTTTCACGTCCCTTTGTGCTTAATTAACCAGTGGCATTTTCACTTTCATTATGAATCTAATTATGTGTTGTCTCAACTTGGCAATGTGGGAGATATTAAGATATTAATATATTGAATATTAAGAAAATTATAGAAGTCATCGTTCAAAGTAATTGTTGAGATATCTCAATTACTGAATATTCATAAAGCAGGTAATGATAGAGTCAAGTAAACAGCGTGTTTAAAGCATCTTACCTTCACTTTTTTAGTGCTATACAAGTAGTTAGCATGTACTTATGAACTGAATGAACTCTATCTTAATATTTTTGATAGTGTCTTTGTCTCACCAAGGCTGCATTTGTTTTATTAAAAATACAGTAAAAATATAAATATTGTAAGATATTATTACAATTCAAAACAACTATTTTCTATGTGAATATCTGTTGATATGTAATTTATTTCTGAGATCAAAGCTGTATTTTCAGCATCATTACTCCAGTCTTCAGTGTCACATGATCTTCAGAAATCATTCTAATATACTGATTTACTAATCAAGAAACATTTCTGATTATCATGTTCAAAACCATGATACATTTTATTTTTCAGGATTCACAGATGAATAGAAAGTGCAGAAGAACAGTATTTATTTGAAATAGAAATCTTTTGTGGCATTATAAATGTCTTTACTGTCGCTTTTGATGGTTACTGAATAAAATTCATTTAAAAAAACTTACTGACCTCAAACTTTTGAATGGTATTGTATCATTTTAAATGGTCCTTTGTGCGATAAATTAATTCATAAAAGCACAAAACTTCAGGTCTCTAAATGAATATACGCCCAATCAATAAAAACTGCACATATTCATCTTTGAAATGATTGAATATTCCTTATTAAATGTTTTATAAAATTTTCTTCTTTTTTGGGGGATGGACAATACCCCTTTTCTGTTCAATCCGATATTAATTACAATCAAGGCCATATAAGTACATAAAAATCTATTAAATGGAAAGTTTTAGAGATTTCACAGGGTAAAATGGCAAATTAAAGCCATATTATATTTTGAAGTCAGTATTCCTTATTTAACGAGTGCAGTCTGCTAATTATCAGACTAGTCTTGTTTATCAGTTATTAACAATTACAGAACATAATTAACCTTAGCAACTTTTAATTAAATAAATCCATTAAAATACATGCCTCATATACAAAACTCCTACACACATTTATTTTTTCCACTTCTGAAATATTTTCTTGCTAAATAAACAATAAAATCAGTCCCTTAAAAAACATGTAGGATAATTTTATACTCTCATACCGAGATACAAACCCTTAGATATAATAAAATACATTGATTTGTTTCAACACACCAAAATTATGATCACAATCCTGCCAACTCCACTTACACAATATTTTCTCCCAGCAGCTGCAATGAATTCATATTTCCACCAAAAGCTGCACGACTTTCCCACATTTATCAAATTGGAAATTTAATTTACTCAAACTGGGAGAGTGTTTTACATTGAGAGAAATTACAGACGCTCTTATTTCCAAATGACACGAGTCTCAGAATCCAAAAGGGAGAAATAAATAACTGAAGATTTCGCCTCAGAAAACAGAAGAGAAGAGGGTGGAGAGGGAGAAAACGTGTTTGCCGAGGCGTGTAATTAGCAATTACATTGGGTGTCATCAGTGATAACTATTTCAGCGCAGATCTGTGGGGTAATGTGGGCCGTGGAGACTGTAAATCGACCGTCGCACCTGTGGTCAATCAGACAGCGGCCGTCGGGTCACTACCGACCAGAACCCAAGCTAGAAAAGCAGCCCCTGCGATGCTGAGCAAGACGGCCTCCATCTGCAAACGCAGCTTTTCAGAAGCAATTTATTTCTGGACCCCAGCGCTGACCCACTTGAGAGGAGCAAATTTGTATGAAATCACATTTTGGGTCCGTCGGTGTTCGCTGCATATGACATAACAGGACAGAAGGAGCGATCACAGGCTAAGTGAGGCTTTAAGACGTCGTTAAATGCATGCCGTCAAGATCCTCTGAAGCCACTGCTGGGTAGATTACTTACAAATTGTAATCTGTCACTGATTACAGATGAAAATTGCAGTTAGTAATGTGCTCTAGGTACTTATTTTAAGGTAATGTATTCTGACTACTTCTTAGATTACTTTTAGTGCTGTCAAACAATTAATCACGATTAATCACATACAAAATAAAAGTGTTTCTTTGCATAATATATGTGTGTGTTCTGTGTATATTTTTTTATATTCTCACATATGAAATGAACTGACCTCACAGGACGATCTGAATGAAGTTCAGCAGAATTCATGCTGCTGCAAACCCATATGCTGTTCTGTGGAGCACACAAGAATAAATTCAAATCAAAAGCTATTAAAGCACCATAAAAGTATCCCATAGTAACATGAGGATGAGTAAATAATGCCTTAATGTCATTATTCTGCTGGCCTCATAATAAAGCAACCATCTGTCCTTCATTTCCACAGGAAATTTTTGTTAAAAGCCCTGCTGCTCAGCGTGACGTCACATTCATCACGGCGCTGAAGGCAGTAGAGATGAATAATTTAGTTCTTTATTTGAACAGAAACAGATTATTGCAGAACAGAAACTCACAGGAAAGACCTCAGAGCGTATTTTCATGTGTTTGTGTCGTGGGTTACTATCATTTGGAGCAGAGAGTGTACTGAGTGGAGTTTAATTAAATAGAATATTGCTTTTCTTTCCCATGTCCAGAAATAAAATAAAAAATCCTGTCTATTTTCTCATTATACACTGTTTCAAATTATTCAATAAATGTAATAATATATTTGCAATGAATTCTTTAATAAATATTTTATACAAAATGTATATTTTATATTAAATATTATTAGATTTATTCATAAATTAAAAACTCTCAAAGCCAGTGTTATTTTAGTATTATTGAGATAATATTCTAGTTTTTATTAATATTTTGAATTTGATTTAATTTTTTTATTTCCATTTTAATTTCATTTTTTGTTCAATGTAGTTTGTATTCATTATTATTTCAGCTGTATTTATTTTTAATACATTCAATTAAACTAAATAAAAACAAGAAATGTTGACAAAAAATGAAAATATAAAAATAATCAAAAATATATTATTATACAAATTTTGTAAGAACTTGATGTAGTAAAATACCTAAAACTATAACTGGAAATTTTATTATTATAAAATTAGTTAGGTTTAGTTTTCACTAAGAATTTTTTTATTATTATTTTAGATTGGCTATTTTCATTTTAGTTAAAGGTTTATTAATTTTGTGTTTTGTCATTATTATTATTATTTTGTAATATGTCTATATAGTTTTTTATTAATTTCTAATTTAGTTCTAGTTATTTAAGTCTATCAAGTTAAAATTAATAAAAATGAGAACTGAAAAATGTTGCCTTGGTAATGAGCTTTTGTTATTATTATTATTATTATTATTTTTCACTTGACCTTTTTTTTATTAAAAAAAAAACATAATTCCCAGTGGTTTTATAGTATTTTACTCTCAGCCTGTTTAGAGCTGGTTGGTTTGGTTGAAGGCTTTTTTTGGAGAAAATGAACAGAAACAATACAGAATAAAAGCTGCTGAAAAAGTGGACGTTGTTGTGCTTCTTTATCTCAGCTGCTATAAACGAATCAACTCAGGATCTGCATGTGATTTTCTGGAGCATTACTGCATTAACTTCTTATCAAACTCTTTGGAGGCGTCTAATGAATAATTCGATAATCGTCTAAAAATAGACTTAATATTGTGCCCTGTAATTAGTTTAATTGTGGCTTTGAGATCAGGGTAAAACACTGCAGTAACTCATTAGGGCTGTTTGCCTTCTGAACCTCCCTGTTTACATCCATGAATATTTATGGACTAAAACGAACAATTATGGTGCAATAATAACAGTGTTAGACCTCTGATATTGTGCTAAATAAATAAGTGGTCAACCGGTCTGATCTGACAGCAGTCAAGTACAAATAATAAATGCAACTAACTACATAATCGTGCTAAATTGGTTATTAGTTAGTTAGCAAGTAAACAGGTGACACTTTACAATAACATTAATTAGCAAATGAACAATGCATTTGTTCCAGTATTTATTTATCATTGTTAATGTTAGTTAATAAAAATACAACTGTTGTTAGTTCATCCATTAAATAACATTAACACATTCAACTTTTGATTTTCAGAATGTATAAGTACTGAAATCAGCATTATTTTAGCAGAACTGAGAAAATATTACAGTTTTAATAACATTTTTGAATTTTTTCATATCTTCATTTCATTTTAATTTTAGTGATTTTGTTACGCAGTTTTGCCATTTTTAGTAGTTTTTGTTTGTTTGTTTTAGGTCTATACATACATATATATATATATATATACACATCAAGTTAAAATTAAAATGAGACATGTTGCCCTGGCAACTAGCTGAATGAATTTATTTATTTATTTATCATTTCAGTTAATGTCTATGGAAGCGTATTGCATTCACTTGAGGAAAACAAAATCTACTCTGTTTTTCTGAATTAACGAGTTAATTATCTCAGAATTACGAGATAATTTTTCATGAAAAAAAAAGTTTTTGCTCTGTTTTTCTGAATTAATGACTTAATTATCTCAGAATTACGAGATAATTAAGTCATTAATTCAGAAAAACAGAGTAGATTTTTTTTCCTCAAGTGAATGCAATACGCTTCCGTAAATGTTTATTTTATTTCAAGTAACAAAAATGTTTTTTATTTTAGTTTCAATTTTAGTTTTAGTTAACTATAATAATAATAGTTTAAGAAGCATTTTTATTGTTTATATTAACTATTGTTAACAAATGGAACCTTACTGCAAGGTTTTACCAATAAATAGACAAAGCAAATGTACAAAGTCAGGAGAAAACATACTTGTTGTTGATAATAAAAGTCACGTGTTTAATCAAACTCAAATTCATGAAGCTCTTGGTTGAATCTCATAAAAAACTACACAAGGTAAAGGGAAATACAAGCCAAAAGACCAGCTGAGCTCCGCTGTGTTAAACCAGTCCTATTCCAAACAAACAAAGACTGGGTTTGTATGCGACCACTGGAGTAAAATCGAGTATTTGTCTCAGTATAGACTGGCGGCAGAGACTCCGGGAAGCTTTAGTGAATTTACAGTCTCCATTTCGAGCACAATCTCCTTCCCATCTGCTGTAATTGGCCTGTTGAGCTCTCGAGCGTCGCATGAATGCAGAGCAGCGCCGGGACGCAGGAACTACTTCAGGACACAGGCTTTTGTTTGCGCTCGGCCCGGTGATGTGGGAATGTCCAATCAATTAATTTACTGTACAAAACACGGTACGGCGCTGCTGGAGGTCTTTGTTCCTGGGAATATAATACCGGTCAGACATGACAATAGCCCGGCCTTTTCTATTCACTCTAATGACCATCGATGCTATAAAGTGAATTCACATGCGAGTAAAGTAGGCAGATAGAACAACCTCTGCTGCTTTACTTCAAATCTGAATAGAAAATGTTATAATACAATAGGGTACATTTTAGAAATTAAATAAAACACTATAATTATCGCTCATATAGGGTTAGTTTGATCAAATCTCTAACAGTAAGTATTAAAGGTGATTGCGTGTCATCCTGCGGCGTTTGTGCTCCAGACATAAATGATTCTTCAAAGAAAATAGTAAGAAACAGGGTTAACTAAAACCATAAAAATTAAATGAAAATTTCCGTTACTTGAAATAAAAGAAATGTTAACTAAAATAAAATATTTTTTAAAAATTAATAAAAATATCTTTACTTCAGCTAGTTGCCAAGGTAACATTTCTATTTCTAACATATTATTTTAGTTATATAAATTTTAGTTATTTTTAAAATAAATAAACTAAGACTGAAATAAAAATGTATTAAAAAAATATAGATATTAAAAATTACACTAAAAATGACAAAAACACACAACAAAATTACTAAAGCTAAAAAATATGACTCAAAATACAAATAAAACGAATAGTATCCCAACAACAATACTTCAACTGTATTTAATAATGTCAATGTTAATTTAAACATTTAATAATACTTTTTAAAAATCCTATTTTAAAAGTTCTAAAAAGTTCTTATTTTAAGACATTTTAAAAGTAATTTTTATTAATATTGTTGATTTTTTTTATTTTATTTTTTTATTTTAGTTATAGATTTTCTTTTTTTTTTTTTTTTTTTTTTTTTACAATGTACATATTTAGCTTTTTTTTTTCTCTTTTAAAAATATGTCCATACAGTTAAAAAGAAAAATTCCCAATCTTAGTTAAACTAAATGAAAATGAGAAATTATGCTTTGGGAACTAGGAGTTTTGTTATGTTATATTTCAGGTAACATTTACTTATTTGAAGAAAAATGTCTTTTTTATGGTTTTATTTTTAGTTTCAGTTTTCATTAACTATAATAACCCTGATGCACTGTGAACTTACATGAGCAATGAACTTCGTTAACTAATTAACAACGATTAATAAATGCTGTAAAAATGGCATTGTTTATTGTTAGTTCGTGTCAGCTAATAAGGCCTTAATGTAAATTGTTACCCTTTATGATACTGTTCAGTGATTTGAATACTCCAGTGTTCATCTGTTCTCATCCCAGGTGCAGCGAGACACTAAATCTCTCTTATTTCAGACCTGTAATTATAGCATCGCTTAAAGCGGGTCCAACAGAAATGATTTTATCAGGATTACAGCATCATTTCAGCTGCTTCCATGCTGCCGATGCGGGACTGTCATTGAATTGGTTCCAGTGCTCTGGTCCCGGTCTGGATCTCGGCTTATCGGAGCCGTTCCATCTCCTCATCAGGATGAAGCAGTGTGCCGTCCAGGGGACGTTTCCCTGACAACGGATGAGGGACAGAGCTGGACCGATCCAGCCTCACTGGAGCTCTGTTCCAAACCCTGCTGTCAACATAGACAGCATTCTCACTGAAATCTAACCTCATAAATGATTGTTCATTCTACATAGGCTTTAAAGTCATGAGCATACAGTAAACAGCACTCCTCATGCTCCTCATTGACTCCAGAAGGGTAAGATAATGATGCCATACTCTCTTAAAGGACCCTCAGGCCATCCAAGATCAGGATGAGTGTGTTTCTTCATCAGATTTGGAGAAATCTCTGTCTCTGCATCAGTGTCTCATCAATGGATGCTCTGCAGTGAATGGGTGCCGTCAGAATTGAGAGTCCAAACAGCTGATAAAAACATCACAATAATCCACAAGTAATCCACACCACTCCAACATCTGGAGAAGACAAAAGCTGAAACAAATCCAGCATTAAGACATTTTTAACCAGTCCATAATCCATAATAACGCTTCCTCCAGTGAAAAAGTGTTCTGGTCTGAATCAGGAGAGAAATCTGCACAGATCAAGCAGCGTTTACAAGCCAAAACAGCTCGAAACAAATATGTGGCTGGATTTTAATGTGAGAGACAACAGGAGATGAACTGTTTTTATGAGTTGCATTATTACGTAATATCAGCATTATATTGTTTATTAAACTCCTCCTAAACAATAGCATTCAATTGCAAACACTGTTTAGGCCCAAGAGCTTTAGTATCATTCTGCATTTGTTTATTTTTATTTATATTATTAACTCTAAATAATAAATATATATATATAAAATTATTACTTTATAAGAATTACTACATTATGAAGTGACAGACATTACATCATAATGTTCATTCAGGTCTTTTTAAGTTGCATCGTCAAAATTAAACAAATAAATATCCACAAAGATGCATCTGTCAAAGTTTTTTTCCTAGTGTTTTGTGCTGAGTCTTATTTGTGTTCGTGAGCATTTTCATGCAGGGAGTAAAGTCTCTTTCATACTTGAATCTGATGCCTTATCTTTTCAGTCCCGAGAAGCTCTTCAAGGTCGTTCTAATGTTGGCTGAGGGTCAGTCCGGTGTCATATCGCTGCAGAGAACTACTTAACACCACAGGGGTAAAGCAAATCTTCTCAATCACAGCTGAATTTGCCAGTCAGGAGGAGCGGCTCACATATGCTGGTGATGAGAGCAGTCGGCCGTGGTGATTTAGATGTGAATCGGGGCCAGGAGAGGGTCCCGCAGAGGTGATAAACGACCAGCAGATGATTCAGCCAAACCCGAGAGCACATAGCTTTCTAATACTGTAATGTGAGACGGCTCGCTGTCATACTGCGTTTAGCTTTGTGTTTCACACACTGATGGAAAGCCTTGTGCACAGACAGCTCATGTTTACAACTAATGCATTAAAACTACTGTTCACCGCTTAGAGAGAGAGTTTAATGCTGTTTAAGGTTTATGTTTGAAACACAACATGTTACACTTATTAGATACATTCTCTGGAAATAAGGTTTAATATCTTTTGCAATTTGCTTCTCATCCCTCTAAATTAAAATCTGTAAAATAGAGCACAATATACTGTATAATTTGAAGGAATTTTCCGTATTTATTTTTTACCAGTATTTTGAATTTTACACTTCATTGCATTGTGTTTCAGAGTTAACAGAAATGCCTGTACAATTAATGGATAATGTTGTGTGTAATGAGCTGCCAGTACTTTTTCTGTTATTTTACGGATTTTTTTTTGTTTTTTTTTACAGTGCAGTTAAACATGTTTTAGAGATATTTAGAGTATTAAACCAGATGTTTTTGCAAAAAAAATCTATTTTATTTGTAGTTGTTTTTGGACCTAGTAATACAAGACTAACCAGTAGTTGGATTAATTTAACTACGTTAACAAAGTCTTCAAAAACAATCAGCCACACCTAATATAAATGTATTTTTAACATATATTTGTGTTTTATACGCCACTGTTCAAAAGTATGTTGTCAGATTTTTTAAATGTTTTTGTAAGAAGTCTCTTCTGCTCAACAACACAGAATTTATTTGATTTAAAATACAGTAAAAATGTAAAATATTATTAGAATTCAAAACAGCTGTTTTCTATGTGAATATGTGTTAAAGTGTAATTTATTCCTGTGATCAAAGCTGTATTTTCAGCATCATTACTCCAGTCTTCAGTGTCACATGATCTTCAGAAATCATAATAATATACTGATTTACTCAACAAACATTTCTGATTATTATCAATGTTGAAAACAGTTCTTATTTTTGTGGAAACTGATCCATTTGATTTTTCAGGATTATTTGATGAATAGAAAGTTGAAAAGAACAACATTTATTTGAAATCGAAATCTTTTGTAACATTAATAATATCTTTACTGTCACTTTTGATCAATTTAAAACATCTAACTTATTAAAAAGCTGTTTCTATGAACATTAGTACTTAATGTAACTTGAATAGTTTGTTTCAACTGCAGAATGAACAGCAACATCATTTTGACAAGACACATAAAAATAACTTTATAGTTCGCCCTACTCTGAAAATCATATTTATTTCTCTCAAACGATGATTTTCTTTCTTCTGCGGCACAAAAAGACTCACTGGTGCATGTTCAAAACATAAGGGTCACGATCGGTCACAACAACCAATAACATGCCGTCAGTTTCATTTGGTGGAGAAGAGCAGCCTGGACATTCAACCAGAGAGAAAATCACACCGCTTTGAACGACCTGAGTGCGAGTAAATGTAGCTTGAAAACCCAACTGGCCATAATGATCCTTCTGCTGATACACACATCTCAAGAACCGCGGTAAACAGATGTTGCACCGCAGTAATAATAACAGCACTTTAATGACTCAGCTGCTGAGTTCAGCCAGATCATATCAATTTCTGGCTGTCTCTGTAACAATATTTGCATTACAACAACACAGTCCTGAAACTGACCTCTTTATCATCTCCAAACAAGGCACTGCTAAATGTCTCTGGTGAGCATGAGAATAAGGAGAAAGAAGGGCATTGATTAGTTTGGATATTGATGATCTGTAACGCAAACACACACAGCATCGATCTTCCTCGTTTCTCTGCAGGATTGTGGAGAAGAAGTGCAACATGGGATACTGTTCTCTCATTTAGTGACTTGAGAACTACAGTCAATGGAAGAAACCCAGGAGAAATCACCACGAACATCAAAGTCTGAAAGCATTAGTGAAGGTGCTGAGATTTTGCATTATTTATTATTACAAGGTATTTTATTAGAATACTGATTCTATGTGAATTTAATGCTTCAGTGAAAGCAAAAAAACGGACCATCTGTACAAATAGTAACATGATCAATGACATTAACTTACAAAAAATTGTTACTTGAAGTAAAAAAAAAAATTAAGTTTAACTTAATGTGCTAAAGTAACTAAAACTGAAATAACTAACTGTAACTAAACTTTTTTGCAAACTCTAATCTTGCCTTTCTATGTTTGGTGCTGGTCAGAGGTTTGCATCTTGCTGTGTAGCATCTGTAATTCTGTGTCAAAGTCTCCTGAGGACAGTAGATTGTCAGAGCATCACCCAGCTTTCTGGAAGTTGTTGCTGATTTTACAGACACGTCTTTTAGGGTTCATTTTCACAGCTTTTATGATCTGTCTGTCATCAACTACTGTTGTTTTCTCAGCCGATCAGGTCGTTGTTGGTTGCTGGTGTCGCTGGTGGTTTCCAAACTCTTGATTTCTCCATGCCCTTTGTTTTTGCTAGAGCTATAACTGACTTCCTCTATTCTTTTAGCATCCAAATTGCTTGCTTTTCTCTCAAAGTCAGCTCCCTCATCTTCATCCTGGTTTGTGTGTCATCATCGAATGCAAGATTCAGAATACAGAAGTAATGGATATAACTGATACGACACATCCCCTGCTTTTAATATCTGAAGAATTAATGCAACAGGACACAGCTGATCACTTAGAAAGACCTGTGAGGCAACTGCTCCAATACTTATGCTCACATCAGATAGAGGGATGAACTCTAAAAGTGCTGAACTTCTTAGCTCGTAAAACATCTATGTGTTGAAACGGCTAATAATAAAATGTGACATTCTGTAGTTTTGTCTCATATTTATCTTTTAATCATATTTGTAAATGTCTTAACTCCACAGTCAACAGAGCAATTTTGTCTTTACTGTTCCAATACATTTTGAGGGCACTGTATATATATATATATATATATATATATATATATATATATATAGCCACTTACAAGAAAACTCGTTTTTTGGAGCTAATGCTTCAAGTTTAGCACTAAGACAAAAGCACACAGTACATAAACCCTAAAAGCAGTACGAGCGACAGACGGTGTTCATTTGTATGTAATAAAATGAAAAGGCACTGGTTTTATTCGGATAGTCCTGTCATGCCTGCTGTTTCCATCAGCATCGGCGGCCAACATTCAGCATCTGCGTATGGTGCTGTAAAGCTCTTTGTGCAGGAGGACAGGTGGACGGCTCTGACATGCCGCTCCAAATGGGATGAAGTCCATGTCTGTAATTGTCATCAAAAAAAGAGCTCCAACAGCCAAAAGAAAGAAGCCTGCAAACCGTCAGATCCACCTGCTTCTGCCAATCAAAGCGCCTCAAACCCGTGCATCAGTGGACGCGAGCGCGCAAACACAGCGGTCTGTTCCTCCTGCTGCTCCAGACCAATGCATTTATTCAGCTCAAAGCTCTTCATCATTTATCTATGACTCATTTGTCACTTGAAGACTTCACATGATCTATATATTGTTTTCCACTGTAGTTTTAGTACAGACTACCTAGAAACCATCTAGAAATGCATAGCAACCACTTAGAAATGAACAAAAATTCAGAACACCTGCATAGAAACGCCCTAGCAACCATCTACAACACTTCATCAAGCAAGTCGTGATTTTTGCATGAGAGAAACCCCTCTTGAAAGTGTGAAGATATTCTAGTTCATTACATTTGTTTATATCAACATTTCATTGAATGTATGAATTCATGCACTTATAATAAGATTGCAGTTGTTTTAAGATGATATAAGATTTCATGTCCACAAATGTGGATTGGTCATTCTCATGAAATTGTGCCATTTGAATATCAGGAAAAAATTATTATTTTTAATTACTCATTTATTTTCTTTGTTTCTTTTGAAAATTTCAAATAAATTTAATGCAATGCATTACTCGCTGAACAGAATTAAATCTATCAAATAAAAGTGAATAAAATAAAGTACAATATTATTTTAGTATCATTTACATATTATTGTAGTTTTTTTAATATTTTGAATTAGTTTTCATTTTTGTACTTTCCATTTGTAGTCATTTAAAAAAAATAAAAAATTTAACATTTAATAAAAGTTTTAGTTTTTCATTTGTATTTGTATTAGATTTTTTAATATATCTATATATTTGATTTTACACATTTTTACTTCAGTTTTAGTTATTTTAGAACACTGAAAAAAATCGATGCAGAAAATTAATTACAAAGATATATATTTGTATTTCAGTTAAAATTCATATTATTTTAAATAACAAAACAGTTTTTTATGGTTTTAGTTTTATTTAACTATAATAACCCTGATTCAGTATTTTGTTCATGGGCGGCACTAAGGAGGGGTGGCAGGTGCTCCAGCACCCCCAAGAAAAACCAAAGCACCCCCCAAAAAATGAAATAAAATAAAAACATTTGACTCAATACACAATCATATGCATTACCCACTGCAATGCAATGCAACGTGACGTGATTTGCAGCCGCACATTTCGTAATGTCAGCATTTTATTTTAAAAAGGGATCTTTCCTTGTGTCAAGGCCTGCCCCCGACTAAAGATTTTTCTAGTCAACTAGTCGCACGTTTATATTAAATTGATTAGTATAATAACCTACTAAACCTCCCTTTAATATAGGCATTTAGGTGTAGCCTATTCCACGCTCAAGCGCACGCATAAAGCTTGCCGCAAAGCATCGGCTAAATGAATGATTATGAATGCATCAGTGAAAAAGAAGACATTTTAATTATTTATTAATAAACTAGTGCTTTCTCAGTCTCGCCATTTCCACAGTAATGGACGTGCCTTTAATAGAGAAATGCACCTATATGGACTACATAATCAGAGAATATTCGTTTTTTATTTTAATTGGTTTAACAGTAGACATTTCAAGCTTTATGTAGATTTATTTTTTATGTTTCTAAGCTGGTTCATTTTTGTGAAGTGCTCCATTCACGAATACTGCACAAGACGCCAGAAAGCACATCCAAAAATGACTTTTAAGTTCTTTCCGCAACGGAAAAAAAAGATTGCACGGGCGCCCCCATGTCATAGGCTACAGTAAGAGCAATAATACTCCCACACTCCTCATACACATTTGAAATGCGCCTATATAGCATTTTATTATTCATATAAAAATAATAATAATAACAACCTGTTTTGGTCATATTTAGTATTAATTGCCCAATTAAATGAAATACAACACATGCTGAATATGCTTTCACAACACAAAACTACCAAACAATAACTGACAGCTACAGAATTCTATTGTCTATCAAAACAAACAGGAGGCACAATGAGCCTCAGCAGCGTTTGTCTGGTCTGTCCGCCGTCTGCCTGACATACAGTGGAGTTTAAAGCCATCCGCTCCTGCATGAATGTTTGTGAAGGTCACAGCAAAGTCCTTGGACAGATACGATAAGGGACTTTGCTCAGCGGTCTTATCCACTGACCTCTGGATTCAATAGTGCGCTGCAGACCCATCTCAGCATCAGATCAGTGGATTGATTTGGGGATGAGAGAGAGAGAGACAGCGAGCCCCGTCTGTCAATGCCCCGTCTGCTTTAATTCAGCACTTTTTGCTCCATGTGGGAGGGTTGCAATCTGACAGGCTTTTTTGCCTGTCATCTAATGCAAAGGTGTAATGGGAAAACGCCTCGAGCCGCCTCCTGCTCGCCCGGATCGTCCGGCCTAGACAATCGAGCGCCACTGCCAAGTCCAAAAGACAGCCTGTCAATCACCGCCGTGCAAATAAAAGCCTGGCAAACTCGTGCGGGATTTCAGAGTCGATGATGTGTTTTGTTCTGATACGCAGAAACTCGCACAGACAATGTGTGACACAACAGCTCTTCAGAAATCAGCTTCGCAATTGCAACGAAGGGGAAAAATTACAGCCTTGTTAGAGTCGATGCTTTGTTTTCTTGTCCCTGCGGGGGGGAACAATGTCCTTTTGTTTATCAATGTCTGGTTAAAATAGTCAAAAAAATAACTGTTTTCCTTTCCATCTTTGTGTTGCATTTTTTATTTTTTTTTCTAATTTCTCATAACAATAACTTGCTTTCTTATACTGGGTTGCATTGTGGATTTGAACAAATCACATTAGAGACAGATGCAGAGGAATCGTCCAAAATAAACAAGAACCTCGTCCAAAACATGAAGTTTAAGCGATATTTCTCTGTAGACAATAAGCCTAGTGCAAAAAATAAATAAATACAAATTACAAAATAAATAAATAAATACACAAATGAATGACCTTTTTTGTTTTGCAAAATGCTGCAAGATTTTGAAGGATAAAAGGTTTTAATACTATATAAAAACACTTTCTCCTATCTCAGTTTAAAATCAGTATTAAATAAAAATTACACATGTAATATAATATACTGTATGGTCTATGAACGATTTATCAGTTACTCTAAAGAAATCAATATTTGTATTCCTAATATCTAATCAAAATCTTCATTCAAAACTCTGAAATGACTTTCCTTTTTAGCTTTTGCCACCTACACTGTAAATAAAAAAATATTATTAACAATTATTAAATCAATCAGTATGTTTTACAAGAAAAATACTACTAATAATAAATATATTATTATTAGAAATATTAAAAATATTATTAACAATTATTAAATCAATCAGTATGTTTTACAAGAAAAATACTACTAATAATAAATATATTATTATTAGAAATATTATTAAAAATATTATTAACAATTATTAAATCAATCAGTATGTTTTACAAGAAAAATACTACTAATAATAAATATATCATTATTAGAAATATTATTAAAAATATTATTAACAATTATTAAGTCAATCAGTATGTTTTACAAGAAAAATACTACTAATAATAAATATATTATTATTAGAAATATTATTAAAAATATTATTAACAATTATTAAATCAATCAGTATGTTTTACAAGAAAAATACTACTAATAATAAATATATTATTATTAGAAATATTATTAAAAATATTATTAACAATTATTAAATCAATCAGTATGTTTTACAATAAAAATACTACTAATAATAAATATATTATTATTAGAAATATTATTAAAAATATTATTAACAATTATTAAATCAATCAGTATGTTTTACAAGAAAAATACTTATAATAATAAATATATTATTATTAGAAATATTATTAAAAATATTATTAACAATTATTAAATCAATCAGTATGTTTTACAAGAAAAATACTTATAATAATAAATATATTATTATTAGAAATATTATTAAAAATATTATTAACAATTATTAAATCAATCAGTATGTTTTACAAGAAAAATACTTATAATAATAAATATATTATTATTAGAAATATTATTAAAAATATTATTAACAATTATTAAATCAATCAGTATGTTTTACAAGAAAAATACTACTAATAATAAATATATCATTATTAGAAATATTATTAAAAATATTATTAACAATTATTAAGTCAATCAGTATGTTTTACAAGAAAAATACTACTAATAATAAATATATTATTATTAGAAATATTATTAAAAATATTATTAACAATTATTAAATCAATCAGTATGTTTTACAAGAAAAATACTACTAATAATAAATATATTATTCTTAGAAATATTATTAAAAATATTATTAACAATTATTAAATCAATCAGTATGTTTTACAATAAAAATACTACTAATAATAAATATATTATTCTTAGAAATATTATTAAAAATATTATTAACAATTATTAAATCAATCAGTATGTTTTACAAGAAAAATACTTATAATAATAAATATATTATTATTAGAAATATTATTAAAAATATTATTAACAATTATTAAATCAATCAGTATGTTTTACAAGAAAAATACTTATAATAATAAATATATTATTATTAGAAATATTATTAAAAATATTATTAACAATTATTAAATCAATCAGTATGTTTTACAATAAAAATACTTATAATAATAAATATAAAATAAGAAAAACATCTTAATGATAGATTAGTTTCAGCTTTTGTCTTCTCCAGATGTTAACTGATGGACTGGAGTGGTGTGGATTATTGTGATGTTTTTATCAGCTGTTTGGACTCTCATTCTGACGGCACCCATTCACTGCAGAGGATCCATTGGTGAAACACTGAGACACATTTCTCCAAATCTGATGAAGAAACAAACTCATCTACAGTTGTGGTCAGAATTATTGGAACCCTTGGTAAATATGATCAAAGAAGGCTGTGAAAATTAACCTGCTTTGTTAATCCTTTTGATCTTTTATTTAAAAAAATCACAAAAAGCTAACCTTTCATTGGATAATAAGAATTTAAAATGGGGGGAAATATCATTATGAAATAAATGTTTTTCTCAAACACACGTTGGACACAATTATTGGCACCTTTTTATTCAATACTTTTTGAAACCTCCATTTGTCAGTTTAACAGCTCTAAATCTTCTCCTATAATGCCAGATGAGGTTAGAGAACACCTGACAAGAGATCAGAGACCATTCCTTCATCCAGAATCACTCCAGATCCGTCAGATTCACAGCTTCTTCTCTTCAGTTCACCTCACTCATTTTCTACAGGGTTCAGATCAGAGGACTGGAATGGCCAGCAGAAGCTTGGTTTTGTGCTCAGTGACCCATTTTTGTGATGTTTTTGAGGTTTGTGTTTGGATTATTGTCTGGTTGGAAGATCCAAACATGGCCCATTATAAGATTTCTAACAGAGTCAGTCACTTATTGATTTTTTATCTGTTAGTATTTGATAGAATCTATGATGCCATGTGTCTGAACAAGATGTCCAGGACCTCCAGCAGAAATATAGGCCCACAACATCACAAATACAGCAGTATATTTCATTGTACACATGGAGTACTTTTTTATCCCTGTGTTCACCAAACCCATCTTGAGTGTTTGCTGCTAAAAAGCTCATTTTTTAGTTTCATCTGACCATAGAAGCCAGTCCCATTTGAAGTTACAGTCCTGTCTGATAACTGAATATGCTGGAGTTTGTTTTTGGATGAGCTAGGAGAATTTTTCTTGAAACCCTCCCAAGCAACATGTGGTGATGTAGGGGCTGTTTGACAATTTTTTTTTTAGGTTTTCTGACCCTGAGACCCAACTATTTTCTGCAATTCTCCAGCTGTGATCCTTGAAGAGTCTTTAGCCACTCAAACGCTCCTTCTCACCGTGCATTAGGACGATATAGACACACGTCCTCTTCCAGGCAGTTTCATTACATTTTCTGTTGATTGGAAATTCTTAATTATTGCCCTGATGGTGGAAATGGGGATTTTCACTGCTCTAGCTCTTTTCTTAAAGCCACTTCACTAATTTGTGAAGCTCAATTATCTTTTGCTGCACATCAGAAATATATTCTTTGTTTTTTCTCATTGTGATGGATGATTAAGGGAATTTGGGCTTTGTTTTCCCTCCTATTTATATTTCTGTGAAACAGGAAGCCATGGCTGGATAATTTCATGTTCATAATCACCCTGGAGTGCTCAAAATTGTGAATATGAATGGGAGTATACTTCAGAGATATTTTACTCTTAAGAATTTCTAGGGGTGCCAATAATTGTGTCCAACGTGTGTTTGAGAAAAACATTTATTTCATAATGATATTTCCCCCCATTTTAAATTCTTATTATCCAATGAAAGGTTAGCTTTTTGTGAATTTTTTAAATAAAAGATCAAAAGGATTAACAAAGCAGGTTAATTTTCACAGTCTTCTTTGATCATATTTACCAAGGGTTCCAATAATTCTGACCACAACTGTACATCTTGGATGGCCTTAGAGTGAGCACATTTTCAGTGAATATTCATTTTTGGCTGAACTATTCATTTAACATAAATAACACAAGTAAATTAATATCATATCAATATGTCAAGGACCATTTAGAATGCAAGCTTTTACAGTAAAGCGGCCGTAACACATCAGTGCAGTGTGTTTGCATTGGCCTCCTGTTGCTGCTCTGCTTTATTTCTGGATTATTTCAAAGTCATTTCACATATTTTTTTCAGTGTTTTCTTGGATGGCTCACTCACAGTAATTATTTTCTGTGTAACAAACAGCACTTGTACGAAAATCCCACTTCATTTCAGCCAGACGGTGATGAACCCAGGCCTCCGAGTCCCGGAGAATCAGGAGCAAATCCCTCCGCCACATAATCAAGCGAACACAATCTGAAAAACTGCAGAAATACAGCCCTCCGTGGGTCTATCAGTGCGCTTCTGTCCTAGTTTTGAAGACAGAAAATAGCATTCAGGCCAGACAGCGAGGTGAACTGCGTGTTTCATTACGTGCTTTAGAGGGTTATCATTGAAACCTGCCGCCGATGGCCAACAAAGACTATCACAGCTGCTGTAGACTCCGTAAAAACACAGAAACAAAACGCTCTTACTCAAGATCACAAACACACAATCATTTAGAATCAAAATCATATTTTATTCCTTTAACATCTCAGTTCTACATCTGATGTGGAAAGAAGATACAATAGTCGGGCAGTTTTTCCTGCATTATGAGAACCTAAAACCTAAAGAAATTATAGTTGTGAATTCACACAACTTCCTTCAAAGAACTAAAACAAGCACTAATGGAAACGTTAAAGAACTGGAATCATTCTGAATCAGAAGCAGAATTATTATATGTGTCCCTGGAGCACAAAAGCAGTCTTAAGTCGCTGGGGTATATTTGTAGCAATAGCCAACAATACAGTGTATGGATGTCACGGTGCACACAGCAGGGAGGAACAAGGAACACGTCGTAACTCAAATTACATACTTTCCTGAAGACAAGGCAAGGCACACACAGACATCAAACACCGGGGAGTAACGAGTAGACCAGACGACATACCACAACACAGACAGGACTTAAATATCAGGGATAATCAGACAAACACGGCTAGACTTGAATTAACTAATAAATCACATAAGACAAGGACAGGAAACAAACCAAATATGGGCATGAAAACACAGGGAGCACGTGGAAACACAAGACACACACAACAGAGGACTGACAATGGGTCAAAATTATTGATTTTTCTTTTATGCCAAAAATCATTAGGATATTAAGTAAAGATCATGTTCCATGAAGATATTTTGTGAATTTCCTACTGTAAATATATCAAAACTTAATTTTTGATTAGTAATATGCATTGCTAAGAACTTCATTTGAACAACTTTAAAGGCGATTTTCTCAATATTTAGACTTTTTTGCACCCTTAGATTCCAGATTTTCAAATAGTTGTATCTCGGCCAAATATCGTCCGATCATAACAAACCATACATCAATGGAAAGATTATTTATTCAGCTTTCAGGTGACGTAGAAATCTCAATTTCGAAAAATTGACACTTAAGACTGGTTTTGTGCTCCAGGGTCAGATATACAATGATTGTCATTCTTAAGCCTATATTCTGGTCATTTGAAAATGCTAGTTAATGTTATTGCATTGGACTAAATCTTACTGAAATTGAAAACTAGGATAATGTCTGTACTTTTTAAGATTTGTCCCCCCCTTGTTACACTTGTGTAAGTATTAAGTATTTTATATTTTATATCTGGTCAACAATTACAAATAAAATGCTAATACATTTCTCATTATACTATATTATTGCCAAGCACTGGATTTAACAGATCTGCACCTCAGTTTTTGAATTAATATTGTTATATTTTATTTGATATTTTACTTTTATTTGTTTATGTATTGATTTTTATTATGTATGCATGCATGCATGTCTGTGTGTCTGTATGTATGCATTTATTTATTTATTTTCAAGTAACAACTATTTTATGGTTTTAAACAAAATTGTAAAAAGAGAAATGTTGCTTTTGGCAACATATTATTGAAATAACATATGGTTTTTTGGGGGGTATATTTTAAGCATTAAGTATTTTACATTTTAAATCTGGTGAAAAATGTACAAAAAAGTGCTTATAAATTTCTAATTTTGCTACTGTATATTATTACCAATTTAACTGGCCTAATTTTTATTTTTTTTAAACAGAGTTTTTCAATGATTATTTTGTTATATTGTATTCTACATTTCATTGATATTTGTTTACGTATGCATAATTGTTTGTATTTGATATTTTTTGAATATCACAAAATGCAATTTATTTTATGAGTGAACGTTGCCAAAATTATCCTCAATTTCAAATAATGCTCAAATAATCACTTTTTTTATTTTTCTACAATGTCCTCAGACTGATAAGCTCCTCTTGCACTATATATATTCACTCTATACATATACACATATATCTGCACAGTTTTGTTTTATTTAACTGGTTTGCACTCTATCTATCTGCCATGTGTCTTATGCCACTTTATCTATTTCTTTATTTTTCTACAATGTCCTCATTTGTATATCTGTATAGCTGTATGTACATATGTTTAAACTGTATTATCTGTATTTGAACATCTACTGTCAGTGTTTAATGTTAACTGTATGCACCAAGGGTCTGAGAGTAACACAATTTCAATTCTCTGTAAGTATGTGCTGTACATGTGGATGAATTGACAATAAAGCAGACTTGACTTGACTTGACTTTATTTGAGCATGAGCTCAAATCAGATCAGTCAAAAATAAATAAAAACCTGTGCTAACTGAAAGACAAGTTGACAAAAATATTTAGTGATAATATAGCATTATGAGAGATATACAAGCAATTTTTAAAAGCCTTTTTTATTATTATTACCAGGAGCATCATGATTTTCAGCAGCACAAGCTTTACTGTTATATGCTCTCCTAGCTCTATCCTGCTTTGACCACACGGCTGAGACGAATCATTCATAACTCCATATGAGAAAACACATTCACCCGCTGTTAAACAGCACACTGACCGGCTTTTAAATCACCTACATCTCCTCCACATCCACTCTCAGCTGTAATCTGCCGTTTCATGTCTTCTTTTATGCGAAAACTCCCTCGTGTTCTCAGCTTTTATCGCGTCTCAGAATCATAATTGTGTTTAAATAACTGAGTGGCAAATATTTGTCCTTCACAGCACCAAACTGCACTCAGTTAAACATGTGCTGACTTTTGTAACACGCTGTTTTCATCAAGTTCATTTCTGCTTTGTTATTGCTTTATTTTATGGATGCAAAGAGAAGCCACCGGTGGGCCGTCAGCTGCTCATAACGCTGATGCAAACACTAATAATGCTGTCTATGAACAACAATAATAATCAAACAGGAGAACGGAGGAGGAAAAGAACAGACATGCATGAAAATATAAAGTATTAAATCATCTTCTTGATATGCATCCAGATATATAGATGTTATATTTGCTTTATAGTTATATTTAAAATACCATTCAAAAATAATTAATATTCTTATTCAAGGATGCATGAAATTGATCAAAAGTGACAGTAAAGACATTTATAATGTTATAAAAGATTTCAAATAAATGTTGTTCTTTTCAACTTTCTATTCATCTGTGAACCCTGAAAAATAAAATGTATGATGTTTCCAACATAAAACATAATAATAATAATCAGAAATTGTAAACACTATGCAAAAAGTGTTTATTTTATAATATATTATAATATTATTTAATTTATTATGTATCAAAACAATTATTTATTCTATATTAAAATATTATAACAATTTTAAATGTATAATATTTATGTAGGTTGTGATATTTTCATACTATTATTTACTTTTGTTTTATATTTATATTATTATACATTACAATAGACTTATTATTTAATTTATATTATTAAATACATAATATATTACATTTATTCAATATTAGAGCAATATAATATTTTTAAATGTATAATATTTATGTATAATATTTTCACACTATTATATTTATTGTATTTTATAATACAATATATTTAAATGTGTAATAAATACACAATTATTTTGTTTTATATTTACATCATTATACATTATTAATTCAGACTATCTATCTATCTATCTATCTATCTATCTATCTATCTATCTATCTATCTATCTATCTATCTATCTATCTATCTATCTATCTATCTATCCATCTATCTATCCATCATCTATCTATCTATCTATCTATCTATCTATCTATCTATCTATCTATCTATCTATCTATATATCTATCTATCTATCTATCTATCTATCTATCTATCTATCTATCTATCTATCTATCTATCTATCTATCCATCTATCTATCTATCCATCATCTATCTATCTATCTATCTATCTATCTATCTATCTATCTATCTATCTATCTATCTATCTATCTATCTATCTATCTATCTATCTATCTATCCATCCGTCTATCTATCTATCCGTCTATC
Organism: Barbus barbus; assembly: GCF_936440315.1. Classification (NCBI taxonomy): domain Eukaryota; kingdom Metazoa; phylum Chordata; class Actinopteri; order Cypriniformes; family Cyprinidae; genus Barbus; species Barbus barbus. Next base: position 29,218,145 of record NC_136756.1, on the reverse strand, counting down.
GTTCTATCCATCATCTATCTATCTATCTATCTATCTATCTATCTATCTATCTATCTATCTATCTATCTATCTATCTATCTATCTATCTATCCATCATCTATCTATCTATCTATCTATCTATCTATCTATCTATCTATCTATCTATCTATCTATCTATCTATCTATCTATCTATCTATCTATCTATCTATCTATCTATCCATCTATCTATCTATCCATCATCTATCTATCTATCTATCTATCTATCTATCTATCTATCTATCTATCTATCTATCTATCTATCTATCTATCTATCTATCTATCCGTCTATCGTTCTATCCATCTATCTATCTATCCATCTATCTATCTATCCATCATCTATCTATCTATCTATCTATCTATCTATCTATCTATCTATCTATCTATCTATCTATCTATCTATCTATCTATCTATCTATCTATCTATCTATCTATCTATCTATCTATCCATCATCTATCTATCTATCTATCTATCTATCTATCTATCTATCTATCTATCTATCTATCTATCTATCTATCTATCTATCTATCTATCTATCCATCTATCTATCTATCCATCATCTATCTATCTATCTATCTATCTATCTATCTATCTATCTATCTATCTATCTATCTATCTATCTATCTATCTATCTATCTATCTATCTATCTATCTATCTATCCGTCTATCGTTCTATCCATCTATCTATCTATCCATCTATCTATCTATCCATCATCTATCTATCTATCTATCTATCTATCTATCTATCTATCTATCTATCTATCTATCTATCTATCTATCTATCTATCTATCTATCTATCTATCTATCTATCTATCCTCCTGTCTATGACAGATGTAAATATAAATAAATATAAAAGCATATATGTGACCCTGGAGCACAAAACCTGTCATAAAGGTCAATTTTCTGAAATTGAGATTCATGCATCATCTGAAAGCTGAATAAATAAGCGTTCCATTGATCTATGGTTTGTTAGGATACAACTATTTGAATATCTGGAATCTGAGGGTGCAAAAAATTAATCTAAATATTGAGAAGATTTAAAGTTGTCCAAATTAAGTTCTTAGCAATGCATATTACTAATCAACAATGAAGTTTTGATATATTTATGGTAGGAAATTTACAAAATATCTTCATGGAACATGATCTTTATTTAATATCCTAATGATTTTTGGCATAAAAGAAAAATCAATAATTTTGATCCATACAGTGTATTGTTGTCTATTGCTACAAATATACCTGTGCTACTCATGACTGCTTTTGTGCTCCAGGGTCACTGAATGTTGAAAGTCATCTGTTGTTCTGCTCTGCCTCCTAATGGCACAATGCTGCAAATGCACAGAACACACACACACACACACACACACAAACACACACAGTCAGAAGCCAGTATTATCTCTGCAAACACGCGCTGTCAGCGTATATCTTACAGAGAATCCCCTGCATTCACTTCAGCCTGTGTGGTCAGGCAGCTGTGTGTTTGGCCACAGGAAGTGAGGAGCTCAGCCGCTTCCTGTTCTGTGTGTGACAGATGGAGAGTGTGTTTACTGATGTGCTGATGACATGTTTCTGGAGGCGTGACGCATGTTGCTTCGCATCACACCTGTTTCTGGAGCTCAACACGACACGAGGAACAAAAGCCGCTGTTCTTCTGACTGGATTCCTGAGTGTGTCAAACACCTGAAGAACATCAATCTGAGGAGCAGCAGCTCACCTCCTTCCACTTTTGCCCCTTTAAAGAATAGCACGGCTGTGTTCAACATTGATATTAATCAGAAATGTTTGTTGATCAGTAAATCAGTATATTATTATGATTTTTGAAGATCATGTGACACTGAAGACTGGAGTAATGATGCTGAAAATACAGCTGCAGATCACAGAAATAAATTATATTTTAGCAGATATTCACATAGAAAACAGCTGTTTTAAATTCTAATAATAGTTGAGATTTTTACAGTTTTTACAGTATTTTTAATGAGCAGAATAGACTTCTTTCAAAAACATTAAAAATCTTGCTGACTACAAACATATATGTCTTAGGAAATAATAGTCTTTTATATTGTAATATTATATAATTTATACTTACACAATTACATTTAATATATTTTAAAATACTTTAGAATTTTATTTTGATTATATTATTATTATTATAAATAATATAAGTATCAACAAATAACTGAATACATACTGTATTATCAATGCAATAATATTATTTAGAGTATTTTTAATTGATCAAAGTTGATCAATTCACATATTTGTTTCATATTTATATTATTGTATATTTATGCTATTTTTGATGATAAAAAAAAGCCTTGGTGAGCATAAGAGACTTATTTTTTTATTCAATATACTGTTTATATTCAAATATAAGTTTTATATTTCTATTATTGTATATTTATGCAATTTTTGATGATAAATGCAAAAAATACAAACTAAATAAATAAAAGTCTTGATGAGCATAAGAGACTTTTTTAATATTCAAATATTTGTTTTATATTTATATTATTTTATGCTTACGTTATTTTTCATGGTAAATGCAACAACAAAAAGATATAAAATATACATAAAATGAAAAATAAAAGCCTTGGTGAGAATAATAGATTTAAAAAAATAATAATTATATACTGCTTATTAATATTGTGATTGAATTTATGAAACAAACATGTTTTATAATGCTCTCTCAAATGCATTTTCATTCCTCTACAAGCACACGTATGTAAACCTGAATCACCTGCAGTGTTTTTCTTTGAGTAAAAGGTTATACGGTTCTCAAACAGACCCAAAAGCTGCTTCATGAAAGGGTTGTAGTAGTGATTTTAAGAGTGCATGTAAAAGTCAGAGCTGCAGAAACGTGACAGACCTGTTTATGGATCTTCTAACCTTTTAAGATCTGACAGCTGGGTGATTTTCTTCAGCAGGTGGACATTTATTCAGCAAAACCTCAAGCAATATCTGACACGCTGAGCTTTAAACCTGACGAATATCACAAAATGCATTTAGACGTTTTGATACGTCAGGGTCACACGTCTCACAGGGAACAAATACCACCAGTGAAATGTCAATTGCTTCTTCTAGACAGCATGTGGGATTAAATGGAGAACTAACTAAGTTCTGCTACAGTCTCAGATGTCTATCCTGAGGAACAAATACAAATTAAAAAGGAATCCGCACACCAAACAAATGCAAAGTTCAAGGTCCTTTGAACAAAAAAATCATTATTGAAGAATTAAATGGAAGCAGCAACAAAAACTAAAGTACACTAACAAAAATGTGACTGTGCACACAGAAAACAAAAACAGACAAAAACAAACATCTTCATGTCCTGAGGAAAACCCCACAGTAATCTCATGTGTCTTGCTTAGAATTTCACAGGAGCTCTCATTTGTCAGTGTTTAATTTTAGTTTATTTTATTTATTTAAAATTTTAGAAAATTTATTTATTTTTGTGTTTTTGTCATTTTGTTTGTGTGTGTCATATGTTTATTATTTTAGTTTTAGTTATTTTAGTTCATCAAGTTAAACAAAAGAAAATGAGAAATGTTGCTTTGGTAATGAGCTGAAGTACAATAAGTTGTATAATAAATTTGAATAAGTTTTAAAATTTATTTCATTTTATTTTATTTCAAGTAACAAAGATATTTTTATCTTTTTTACAAGCTGAAATAAAATAAGTGTTCTATATATTTAATTTTATATTATTTTATTTTAAATGTAATTTTGTTTTTATTAACGTTTACTTTATTTCAAGTAACAACAATCTTTTTATGCTTTTAATTTTAGTACATCAAGCTAAACTAAATGATAAATGTTGCTTTGTTAATGAGCTGAAATAAAATAAATTTATTTTATTTTACATTATTAATGATCATTTTATTTAAAGTAACAAATATAATTTTTATGGTTTAATTTTATAATAACCCTGGTATGAACTCAAACATTTCTCATCACATTCTCTCAACAACAAATTATCTCTTCATTAATGCAGTAGCTCTATACTAAATATGACAAATAATTTTTCCATCTCAATCTAACTGAGAACTCCTTTAGTTTCCATTCCCTGCTGAGACACAGCCGAGTGTCTTCAAGATATTTAGTTATTGTAACGTTAGTTTCTGTAGCTGTTGTGAACTCTAGGTGTGTTTCTTAAAGCAGAAACTGATGTTTTTTGCTAAAGCGATGCATTTCAGCGCAAGCTTCTCAGTAAAGAAGGATACTGTTGTAGAATCATCACAGGCTCAAGAGAAAATCCCACAAAACCAGCAGCGGCTCAATCCAGTTACTAACATAAACACAAGCGCACATTCTTCTCAAGCTCATTTATAAAAGTTAAAGGACAATAAAAAAGTGTACCTGTGAAGGTCCCAGAGATCTAGTTTCCTGGCTGTGTTCAGAATAGAAGACTAGCATACTGCATATCTGTCTTTTGAAATATACGTGAAACAACACATCAATAAGTTTTGAACAGTATTATGCTACATTATGTTACTTATATTGTATGTTTAATTCAGTTGGTGCTTATTTTCCATTTTGAATCCAGTTTTTGTAAGTTATTTTTGGTTGCCTTGTTAAATAATGAGTCGTGAACGAAGCTGAAAGTACAGTTGGTATTATTTACGGTTCATTGCAAATGGAAGATCAAGTCATTCTTATAATTCATGCATACAGAAAATGTTCAGTATGCATAATATATACTGCAGAAACAGCAAGAATAGTATAGTAGTATGCTATTCCAGACACAGCCTGTCTCTGCTTCCATCAATGACTCTGATGAAGAAGAAAAAACAAGATTGTAGTCAGAAATCATACGATTATAGTCACAAGTACACAAACTAGTCATGATAACTAATAACTATAATCCATCATCTGAACCTTCTGGACAGAGAGAACAGCTGCTTAACTGTGTGGAAACACTGAAATTAAACGAAGAGGAAGACAAAAGATCTGTCGAAAAATCACTAAATACATTTTTGAAGATATTGTAGTTTATAAAGACACAAGACACTCATTATTTTGGTCCTCCATTCCATACAGTCAGCAATAAATAAATAAACAAACTATATTTTAAATATATGCTAAATATATGTTGTAAATGTTCCAGCCCAATAAAATATATGTTTGAAATTGAAAATATATTTATTTTCAACCTTTATATACCAAAATATATTTCAAACTGTATTTCAGGGGCTAGAAAATACATTTCAAATCTTCTTTTTCTTCAAATATGTGAATACATTTTCTTGGATTGAAATACAATATATTTTTAAATGTTTTTAAAAACTTGTTTTCTGACTAAATTGGTACAAAATGTATATTTACATAAATACTTTTTGTGTATTTTGAAATACATTTAAAAGTATATTTTTAAATCGTGGGTCGCTAGTAAAAGTTAGTCTATATTGTTGTTATATAAGTATTTGATTACATAATCAAATTTAATAATTAGAGCAGTATTTATTTGGCACAAAATTCACAGGTGATCAAACATCAAGCATGAATACATTTACAGTAAAAAAAGTGTGTTTAAATAATCATGATTTGCACTATAAAAAGAAAACTTTCTGTGAACACTTTTCAATGAATCAACTGACTCAAAAGAATCGGTTCTCTTGAGAGAGAAATGATGCCTGAAACAGAAAACAGATTCATTTTGCGTTTGGTTACTTCTCACTCCCTAAACAGAAAATAGAGCTGATACAGACTTACACATGACTGGAAACTACAGCTAGTTAGTCGCTGTATGACTCATAACATGTCCATGAACTTTTGAAAGGATGTAAAAACTCCAGCGACCTAGAATCAAAACATCTAGAGAGATTTTAGCAGCGCCACCCACCGGCTGCTCCATGACATCTGCTTAAAGATTAATAAAATAACTATATAGCCATCAAATAATTATAGTAAGTACATACATTTATGTAGCTCTAGAGCTGTATTGATACAGGCGACACTTATACTGTGGTAGTACCATAGTACTCTAATCCAGGTATTATTATTGAGCTGTGTGGCAAAACCAGAGAAAAATATACAGTAGATTTTTCATTTAAGCTATATATGTCTCGTGTTTTCATTTCATTTTAGTAGGCAGATTGACAAAACACATGCACATTAAACAGTTTTAAATTACACTTCTCAAGCAAATATATAAATATAAAAAAGCACAGTGGGATTTCAGATGTAAAGTCTTATTAAACGAATCCTGTCCCCATAAGAGCTAGAGCTAACAACTTACTAACCACTAGAAATGGGCCTGATTAAATGTTTATAATACTTAAATGTTTTATATAATTTATATATATATATTTAAAACTGATGTTATTTATTTTACTAACCACATGATTATATAAGAAAATCTTATTAAATATTGTAAATACTGTATATACAAAGTAATACTTTTAAAAACATGTATACAGATTAAATGCTATATATACCTGTACAGTATTTAATTTGTACATAAACATTAAAAATACTAATGTTAATTTAATTTGTTAAATTGCACGCACACACAGTACAACGATGTAAACTGAATTTTGAAAACATTGCTAAACACACACACACACACACACACTGCTATTATTCTATATTCATTTTACTAAATCTATGGGTTAAAAAGTTCCCAAAAGATTTACATGTTCTCTGAACATTCAATGAAGCAAACCTGACACTCAGACAGTCGGTTTTTGTGATTTAATGATGCAAATCATGTTCAAAGAAATGAACGTTTTTAGTAATTATTCAAGAATAAACAAATATGGTTCCGTCACATGTAACAAATCATAACGGCGTATGAATGCGTGCAAACAAGCACAGTTGCAAATTTTACATATAATTACAAAATATTTAATGTCAAAAGAAAAGCGGTGGGCACGTCTTCAGTGTCGTCCATCATCATGTTATAGACATTTATAGCCCATCATCATCAACTAAAAGAGATTCTTATAAATACTTCTAAAGGGCCAACGTCCTGCTGCAGTCAAAAACAGGTCATCCACACTTATTTCATGTTGAAACTGAGAAGCTGTCCGGTTCTTTCACCGTCTTCAGGGCAGAGATCCAGATACAGTCTCTTTCTGCTGCAGCTTCAGGATCAGCTCCAGCAAATTCATCTGCATCATCACCTCCTGTGACGGACAGAGCGAACAGCGTTTGAAAGAATGAAAGCAGACAACGACGCTGAGTGTGAGAAAGAGCGAGAGTGACCTGAGGGTTGGTGGTGATGTAGAAACCCAGCACGCCTGCTTTCTCCAGCGTGTTCTGCTGATCCAGAACCTTCTGATCCATCTCAGCCACCACCTTCTCATCCATCATCCTCTGCTCTTCTTTCACCCGCTGATCAAGAGCCTGAAACAGTGATGGAGAGACAAAAAAACACACGCACTAGAGTGGCCATATTTTCCCAGACATGTCCTAAAAATGCTCAAAAATGTGTCCCTGCAGCACAAAAGCAGTCATGAGTAACACAGGTATATTTGTAGCAATAGCCAACAATACATTGTATGGGTCAAAATTATACATTTCTCTTTTAAATGAAGCCAAAAATCAGTAGGATATTAAATAAAGATCATGTTCCATGAAGATATTTTGTAAATTTTCTACCGTAAATATATCAAAACTTCATTTTTGATTAGTTATATACATTGCTAAGAACTTCATTTGAACAACTTTAAAGGAGATTTTCTTAATATTTTAGATTTTTTTGCTCCCTCAGATTCCAGATTTTCAAATATTGTTCTATCCTAACAAACCATACATCAATAGAAAGCTTATTTATTCAGCTTTTATGTATAAATCTCAATTTCAAAAAATTGACCCTTATGACTGGTTTTGTGCTCCTGGGTCACGTATGTCTGGGTTTTACTTTGTTTTCCTATTGCATTATATGTGTATTTGCATTGCTTTGACCGTTCTCTGTAGAGCCCACCTTCTCTGACATGCCATGATTTTGGTAGATTGTGTAAATTTCTGAATATTTCATTGCATTTTAGATGGATATGTTGCCTTGGCACTGAGTAACTGAAAATTACTAAAACTGAAACTGAAATAAAAACCTAATTCAAAATAATAATCAGTACTATAACAGTTTATAAATACCACCAAAATAACAACTGCCACTGGTAACCAGCGTTCCCTCTAAGCAGCAGCGCAGAGAAATAATGTGCCGCGCACACGCAAAAATGAGTTGAGAAAGCCATTTGATTGTATTGTAGTAAAAACTAAAGAATTGCAATGCTCGGGTAAACCGCTATAGAGTTAGAACCGGTGAAGGCGGTTTACAGGTTTCATAGAAAGAGAACGATGTGTGCCTAATGAGTCGCTGTAGAAACTGAATACTTCACTGGTTGATGTACAAAATGTACTAAAATGTACATCATTTAGTTACATCAAGGGTCAAATCAAATAAAAAAATCAAATAAAAAATAATCAAATATAAATAGCACATTAAAGTTAAAAGTTACACAGTTTTTTGTGTGTGTGCTGTACAGGTCTGGTATAAAGAGTGTTTTTGCTCAGGTGCCTGAAATGTCCCCCAATAGAGAAAAGTTTTGCTCAGCAAGACAAAAGAATATTAGCGGGAACATTGCTGGTAACACCTAAATTATGCATTAATGTGTCCATCAACTATAAACACTATACATTTACAATAATAAACAATGTTACTTATTAATTATTATGATTGTGGTAAGTAGGAGTCAAAATATTAATAAAAAATAATGAATGTCAAATTAGTATTAGTCAAAAATAATTAATATGATTATTAAAGATGACTGTGTAATGTAGACTTTATAAAGACAAGAAAGATGAACAAATTCAATATAGTACCAACATGTACTGAAATAAACAAATCAATAGAGAAATATCACTATAATATTATTTCACAAGTATTTCAAATATTTCATATTAATCATTTTAATTGATATAATAATAATGTTATATTAATTATTATTATTAGTAGTAGTAGTAGTAGTAGTAATATTAATGTAGTAAAATTACAATAATATTTTTGGTTGTTTTTTCTTTTCTTTTTTTCAAAAAGTAACCAACAGAGCTTTTATTTTGTTTCAGGGAAACTTGTCTTTTGTTGACAACGGGTTTATAAACCTTTCTCATTACAAACTTGAGAAGATGTTTGGCTCATGTAGCATTTTCAAATGCATGCTATACAGTAAGTGACTCAAACTCACAGCATTTGCAGATCTGATAATCACTCTGAACCATATTGCGTTTTCAGGCATTGTCAGAATTAATAAAAAAATAATAATAATAACAGACTGTTTCACACACTCGCCAATGCTGATTTTTACTCGCATTTGGCATGTGGTGAGTGTTCATTTTAGGCCCAGTCTGCACACTATTGGTCAAACTACTTTTTAGTCATCACCTTCAACAAGAATGAAAACTACAGGAAAACAAAGCCCAAGCACAGACGTGTGTCTGGGGAAACATCATACCTCAGCTTCTGCTCTCTGGTTGGTTTTCAGAACGGCCAGATTGTGAGACTTGCACGTCTGCAGAGCCTGTTTGTGTTTCCGAACCAAATTCTGCTTGAGACCTGAAACACACACACACACACACACACACACACACACACACATGTTGGTTTTTGTGGTTTATGGGGACTCTCCATAGGTGTAATGGTTTTTATACTGAACAAACTGTGTGTGCTATCGCCCTACACCTACCCTACACCTAAACTTAGCCCTCACAGGAGACTTTGTGCATTTTTAGATTTTCAAAAAAACACCATTTAGTATGTTTTTTAAGCCTTTTGAATTACGGGGACATAGGCAGTGTCCTCATAAACCACCTTCATATTGTAATACCTCTGTCATACCCATGTCATTATACACATTTGTGTCCTCATAAACCACATAAACATGCACACACACAACATCTTACAGTGTTCAGCATGGTCTGAAACCCTCTCACACACACACACACACACACACACACACCTCTGTGCTCGCAGTGCAGTTTCTGTCTCTGGTTGTAGAGGTTTTTCTCCGTCAGGTGTTGAATGTCCAGCAGCCCTTGAACTATATCATACACCGTCCCGTCGATGAGCGCTTGAGCCAGATCACTGAGCGTGGTGTAGGACAGACGCTGCTGAAACGAGCTGAAACAAGCCTTCATCACTCACAAAACCCATCCAATTACATTTAGACATTTAGCAGATGCTTTTCTTCAAAGCGACTTACAAATGAGGGCAACAAAAGCAATCAAAACCAACAAAAGAGCAATGATATGTAAGTGCGGTGACAAGTCTCGGTTAGCCTAACGCAGTACACGCAGCAAGGTTTTTTATTATCATTATTTTTATTTACTTTATAATAAATAAAAAGAAAACAAGTAGAAAGAATAGAGAATACTTACAGGCTCTATTTTTAAATAAAAAGAAAACAAGTTTTGTAAAGAGTGCAAGTGTTAAAGGATCAAGTGTTTTTCATATATAAATAAATAAAAAGAAAACGAGTAGAGAGAATAGAAACAGAATAGAGATTGCTAGTATTTTACTTTTTATTTTAACAACAATTAGAGAAAAATGTAGGGAATATATTGAATGGAACACAATACATCAATACAGTCTCTAAATGCATTGTGGTCTCTTGTATTAGCGACACGTCACAGTTTGAAAATACAACTGAGTTCAAAAGGAAAAAAAGTTTTCATAGATATTTGTTCTTGTTTTAATCACAAACTCCCTCAATTTAGTTCAATTTGCATCTCAAGTAAATACATCTTGATTTAAGGATGTTTAGATACTTGTATTGGAAAGCAAAAAATGAGGATATGTTTATCCTATGATATGTTTTTCAATGCATGTAATATTTAATATTTAATGCCACGATGATTTCATGAATTTAAGACTTTCTGCTCTGATTTGAGACCTTTTAATTTGTGGAAATAAGACTTTTTATGACCCGCAGAAACCCTGCTGTAACTATTAACTTTCCAATTTCTATTTTTTGAGCGTGCTTCAATAACATTTCTCTGGCAGTAATCACTGCTTCATGATGTATTCTGTGATGTGATGTGATGTATTCTGTGATGTGATGTGATGTGATCTGATGTGATGTATTCTGTGATGTGATGTGATGTGATGTGATGTATTCTGTGATGTGATGTGATGTGATGTGATGTATTCTGTGATGTGATGTGATGTATTCTGTGATGTGATGATGTGATGTGATGTATTCTGTGATGTGATGTGATGTATTCTGTGATGTGATGTGATGTGTGATGTATGATGTGATGTGATGTGTGATGTATTCTGTGATGTGATGTGATGTGTGATGTATGATGTGATGTATTCTGTGATGTGATGTGATGTAATGTATTCTGTGATGTGATGTGATGTGATCTGATGTGATGTATTCTGTGATGTGATGTGATGTATTCTGTGATGTGATGTGATGTATTCTGTGATGTGATGTGATGTATTCTGTGATGTGATGATGTGATGTGATGTATTCTGTGATGTGATGTGATGTATTCTGTGATGTGATGTGATGTATTCTGTGATGTGATGTGTGATGTATGATGTGATGTGATGTGTGATGTATTCTGTGATGTGATGTGATGTGATGTGATGTATTCTGTGATGTATTCTGTGATGTGATGTGATGTATTCTGTGATGTATTCTGTGATGTGATGTGATGTGATGTGATGTATTCTGTGATGTGATGTGATGTGATGTATTCTGTGATGTGATGTGATGTATTCTGTGATGTGATGTGATGTATTCTGTGATGTGATGTGATGTATTCTGTGATGTGATGTGTGATGTATGATGTGATGTGATGTGTGATGTATTCTGTGATGTGATGTGATGTGATGTGATGTATTCTGTGATGTATTCTGTGATGTGATGTGATGTATTCTGTGATGTGATGTGATGTGATGTGATGTGAGCACCTGGGCAGGTCCTTGACGAGCGTCTGCAGCTCTGAAAGCAGGTAATAGTGTCTCTCCTGTTGTCTGGCAGCATCAGACTGATCGTCGAGGTACGTGTCCATCCCACATTCAGCCTGCACATCATGGAGAAAACAGCTCACAATAAGTCAAATAATAAGTCTGAGTGGAAGATGTATTAAAAAGAGTTTTTGTTGATTGAAATGTTTGTTTGTTTATTTTCTTCTTAACACCATTCCAGCATCTATGGCTATATATTAATCCATACTTAGGAATTCGAAAGGTTGCTTTGGCAACTGACTAAAATAAAATATGTGATATTTGTTTTAAATATAATACTGAAATAAATATAAATTAAAAGTAAATTGAAATAAAATAATAAAAATGACAATATTAATATTTAATATATATAATTTTAACATAGCAAAAGTATTTTAAAAATTAAAATATAGAAAAAAGACCTTACTTAAAATATGAATACATAATATCATATAAATAATGCTAAAATAACACTGGTCATGCTCACCTGCGCCAGGTAACTGTAAACACTCTACATTTAGGATAATAACTTATGACATTTATTAATTATTATTATTATGGTTATTGTAACTAAACAAAACATCAGTCAAAAATAATTAAAAATCGAATATTCATATGATTATTAAAGATAGGTGTGGGATGTAGATTTTTTTAAGATTAATATCTAAGTAAATATAATCCCAACATGTACAAATAAATAAATAAGCTGCTGTAAACTAGTAGAGACTGATATCAAGTCATAAGCAATAGCACACAGATCTGCACATGTACTGACTGCCAGAGGAAATACCTAATCGATATGAATTATGTATTGATCTTTAGTGTCTTTTCAGCTTTTAATATGATGATAAATCTTTGGTGGCGCATTAAAAACAGAGATTCGACTGAACCAAACTCTCACCTGCTTTATATTTCCGCTTCCGGAGAGGAAAAGATTGCTGCTTAAGGCGTGTCGAGTTTAAATACGAACTTTCGTTTGATGTTTATAATGTATAATTACAAATATCACAGACTCAAGGTATTATTGTTTTGAACTGTTCGTGCGAGTTTGCGCATGCGCATCAGCGGCGTCCTGAGGTCCTTCAGCACGCTGGGCTGCCCTTTCATATGCCTGGACGTTTTCTTGTAGTTTAATCTCTTTTTTACAGTCTATGAGTTTAATTCATACACATAATTTACTTATACTGTTGACCAAATTTCACATTCAGAAGTGTAAATTTACCAATAAGAAACCCAATTTTATGGTTTTGTTGACTGAGACATGTGCATACATATATGTATATATATATATATACACACACACACACACACACACACAGACAGACAGACAGACAGACAGACAGACAGACAGACAGATAGACAGATAGACAGATAGATAGATAGATAGATAGATAGATAGATAGATAGATAGATAGATAGATAGATAGATAGATAGATAGATAGATATTGTAATTACCTCCCCTGGCAAATGTTTTATTTATTGTCATTTATTTTTCTATCTTTTTCCTTTTTATTTTCCTTTTCCTCTTTTTGATGTTATTTCTTGATACAACATTGTAAGTTATTGTTTTTGCATAAAAAATATTCATAGACATAATAGATTATTGTGTGTATGTTTTAAGTAATATTAATCATCTGTATTTTAATTCAACTTATAGTTTTATTGAATTAATAATTTTCTTTCTCTTTCGCAAAACAATTCCTCACATTTTTCTCTAATTCCATTTAATAGTTCAGATTAATTCAGAGATAAAATAACAAGATTACGCTTTGTTGTCTATTAGCTACAATAATAATAATAAATATAGGATTAATATTATACTCTGCGTTAGTTTTTATTGAATATTGTGTACATAAACATATTGTTGTTACATAAATATAATTTTTTCCCCTTTAAGATCGCAAGGCTGTGGTGCACTGCGCGTCTCTCACCAGCAGGTGTCGCTGCTCACTCAGATTCTCATCAGCATCACTGAAGTCTCATCATCATCATCATCACCTGAGAACAGACAGCGGCATCACGACTCGCGCGACCAATGCATTTACATCATATAATGAGTACAGGAAATATAGCCTAATTAACGCCACTGATGCATACAGTAACTGATCAGATGGATCGATGGACATAGGATCAATGGATCTGGATCTGCGCGCGGATGAAACTCCAGAGTGGATCTGATCCAATCATCACCTGAACATCATGATATAGTTATTCTGCTTTTTTTTTTCTTTATGCTATTATAGCTTCAGGATCTTGGAGGCGACGTTATCGTTTCATGAATGTCAGAATTGCTGTTTTAGATCAGGTTTTCATCTCAGTGTCTTCAGTCCTCCTCCAGACCTGAGCTTCAGTTTTCTGATCATGATGTTTCTCGGAGCAGCTCCAGATCTTGAACATCTTCAGTGACATGAGGCTGATCATGGCCAGAAACACTTCTCTCTACTTTCGCATCGTCGAGGGACGAAATCTGCCTGCAAAAGACGTGTAAGTTGACGCTAAACAACATGACTGTCTGTTATTATGATATTATATTATGTTATGATGTGATTTCTGAATGATCCCCGAACGTCCAGTTCTTAGTTAATGTTACTGGAAACCCCTTTTGGACGTAACCATGACAGAATGTGCTGATAATCTTCCATTAAATGTTATTTCTGAATGTCCACTGAACTTATATTTTTTGTTATGTTTTTTTTTTTCTTTTTAGAGAAAGCATAATTTTGCAAGCATGGGAACGTTACTTTTTAATGTCCTCTGAATGGTACAAAACATTCTTTATAATTTTTTTTAACCAATATCATTCTGAGTAAATACAATACAGTGTACATGCCATGGTATACAGGAGCATCTAAAAAAATTAGAATATTGTGAAAAAGTTATTTTTATTATTATAATTTTTTTTTTTTTGGTAACATTTCAAAAAGTGAAAGATTCATTACATGTAAAGTAAAACATTTCAAAAGTTTATTGTTTTAATTTTGATGATTAGAGCTTACAGCTCATGAAAGTCAAAAATCCAGTATCTCAAAATATTAGAATATTTCCTAAGATCAATAAAAAAAAAGGATTTGCAAAACAGAAAAGTTCAAGTTCTTTAAAGTATGTTCGTTTCTGCACTCAATACTTGGTCGGAGCTTGTTTAGCACAAGCTCCAGCATCAGTGAGGAATGGCATGGAAGCGATCAATCTGTGGCTCTGCTGAGTCTTCAGCTCGTCTGTATTGTTGGATCCACTGTTTCTCATCTTTCTCTTGAAAATATACCATAGATTCCATATGAGGTTCAGGTCAGGCATGTTGGTTGGCCAATCAAACACAGTAATATCATGGTCAGCAAAGCACTTGGAAGTGTTTTTGGCAGTGTGAGCAGGTGCTAAAGTCCTGCTGGAAAAGGAAATCAGCATCTCCATAAAGCTTGTCAACAGATGGAAGCATAAAGTGCTCCAAAATCTCCTGGTAGACAGCTCTATTGACTTTGGACTTGATAAAACACAGTGGACCAACACCAGCAGACGTCACAGCACCACAAATCATCTCTGACTTCAGAAACCTCACACTGGACTTCAAGCAGCTTGGATTCTGTGCCTCTGCACTCTTCATCCAGACCTTGATTTCCAAATGAAATGCTAAATTTACTTTCATCTGAAAAGAGGACTTTGGACCACTGAGCAACAGTCCAGTTCTTTTTCTCCACAGCCCAGGTAAGATGCTTCTGACGTTGTCTCTGGTTCAGAAGTGGCTTGGTAGCTCTTTTCCTGAAGACGTCTGAGCGTGGAGACTCTTGATGCACTGACTCCAGCTTCAGTCCACTCCTTGTGAAGCTCTCACAAGTGTTTGAATCAGCTTTGCTTGACAGTATTCTCAAGCTTGCGGTCATCCCTGTTGCTTGTGCACCTTTTCCAATCCAATCATTGGACGTGTCAATCAAACATCAATTTAAAGAAATATTAACATACAGAAATATGTTGACTGGGACTCGAGTGGACTTGGGAATAAGTCCGATTCCTAATATGTTCGAGTACGAGTCAATACCAAGTCAAAATGCGCACAAGTCCATGACAAGACCTAGACCATTAAAATATGGTCTCGAGACCGTGTTCAAGACCGAGTCTCGAGTACTCAACACTGCCCGTTTGTTCATAACTTTTAGACAACCTTGCCAGAACGTTCTGCAAATATTCACATTATGTTATGAAAATGTTATTTCTGAATATTCTCTGAACATTCAAAACGTTAAAATGTTTTTTTTTTTTCTTTGTTTAGCGAACATTCCATTTTATACTTCTGATAACGTTATTGTTGAATGTCCAGTAACATTTTTAAAATGTTAGACGAGCATCCAACTAAACGTTCAAAAAAAGTTGCATTTGAGCATTGTATATAAGTAATGTTTTTGTGCTAACATTTCAAGAGCATTATTAAAATAACTTCTATTAAAGTTACTGGAAAACTGTTTGTTTATAACTTTGAGAGAACCTTGCCAGAACGTTCTGAGAATGTTCTCAAGTGTTTGATCTAGTACTCTGTGTTTGATCTAGTACTCTGGAGTCATAATGCTGTTGACATGAGGATGATGTTGTGTGTTTTTGTCAGTTCTGGGACCAGTGATCCGTACTGCATCGTCAAAGTTGACAATGAAGTCGTGGCCAGGTGAGTGTCACATTCTCACCTGTGTGTGTGTGTGTGTGTATATGTGTGTGTGCGTTTTTGTGACAAATGAGGGCATAAATGTGTATAATGACACAGGTATGACACAGGAATAACAAGGTGAAGGTGACTTTTCAGGACATTGACCCCACTTTTCTAAACGCTTATAAATCATACAGAGTGAGATTTTTTTGGGGAAAGTAGAAATGCATAGTCTCCTGTGAGGGCTAAGTTTAGGTGTAGGGCAATAGCACACACAGTTTGTTCAGTATAAAAACCATTATGCCTATGGAGAGTCCCCATAAACCACAAAAACCAACAAGCAGGTTTATGTGAGGTGGCAGTGTTAATAAAATTCTTGAAATGAAATATAAAAGCACACTAATGTGGCTCCAAGTATCTGTGTGCATCTCTGAATAATTTAGTTTATAATTTGGGCACATAATTGTCTCCAGAAGTCAGCTAAATCTGGCAACACACGCCAGGATTGATGGCCTCGATTGTAAATAAAGTAACAATGTTTCTGTAATTCTAAAGATGCAAAAAGTTTTTTTTACGTTTAGTTTGTAGTCAGTTAGCCTGAAAAAAAAAAAATAGCTGTATGTGTAAATGTGCACGAAAGCCATGTCTATGAACAAGTAGTTCATTTATTGCATTTGTTTATGTCTTGAAAGCTCAATTAATCATCACTGATTTATTGATTGCATGCATGATGATTAATGGTGTTGTATTGGTTATTGATAAAACTGATCTGTTTGCCACTGATGCTGAGATGTTTGGATGCATCAATGCACTTTACAACATCAGCTGGTTACCATGGAGAACGGCTAACTAACCACAAGCCCCTCGCAGAAATGATGCTGTGTGTCTGAAGGAGTCAGTGTTGCTTTCAGATGCTGTATTGTGATAGTTTGATGAACAGCACACCTGGTGTGGTGCATATTTAAAAAGCGTTGTGTCTTTTGAAATGGAAATGATCAGGCCTCCCTTTGAGAAATTGGGTGAATTGATTGATTGTTTTCCATCCTCGTCACTTATGGTCGTTTAAATTGTTCTCTGTATCCAGGCAGATTCTAATTCAGGCTCGAACGCACGTATGAAACATACGCAAATTGGCTCGGTGCCACATGAAGCTCAGTGAAGTGTTCATTAAATCTTGTGTTCTGTGTCCCGTCCAGAACCGCCACCGTCTGGAAGAACCTAAACCCGTTCTGGGGCGAGGAATACACCCTTCACCTGCCAATGGGCTTCCATACGCTCACCTTTTACGTCATGGATGAAGACACCATCGGGTAACAAACGTCCCCTGATCTCAGTCATGATAAACATCTCAGAAGTGAAAAATGCATGAAGTTAGATGAGAAAACCAACAGCAGTGTAACAAATGTAGCTTATAAAAATGTTGTCTTTTGAAATAAATGTTTCTAAAACATTACAATGTTCTACTAACATTATTTTCACCCAAAACTGAACTTTATCTGAACGTTTATTTTTTCATTATTCAAAGAACACTTACATATCCAATTATAGCGTTATTTAAAGGTTATAAAAAAATATATATATATATAACATAATAATATAATAATACTAGTGCTGTCAAAAGATTAATCGCAATTAATTGCATCCAAAATAAAAGTTTTTTGTTTACATAATATGTGTGTATACTGTTTATATATATATATATATATATATAAATAAACAGACATGCGTGTATATATTTAAGAAATATGTGTTTATATATTAAATATATTTATATATAATATAAAATATAAGAATATGAATATATAAATGCATAAACATGTAAATATTTTTACACATGCAGTTTATATTTTGAAAATATTTACACGTTTATGCATTTATATATTCATATTCTTATATTTTACACAATATATTATGTAAACAAAAACTTTTATTTTAGGTGAGATTAATCGCAATTAATCGTTTGACAGCACTAAATAATATGTTATTTGAACGTTTATTTTTTATATTTTAAGAATGTTAAAATGTCCAGTTTGTTGTCGTGATTAGAACGTTATTTAAAGGTTACTAAAACGTTTCTTAAATGTTCCAATAATTATTTTACCCAAAATATAACATTATTTGAACATTTATCTTATCTAAAAACGTTAAAATGTTGTTTTCTTGTCGCAATTATAACATTATTTAAAGGTTACAAAAATGTTTCTTTACAATGCTCTACTAACTTTATTTTTACCCATAATATAGTTATTTGAAAGCTTATTTATAATATTGGAAGAACATTACAATATCCAGTTTCCTTGTCATGATTAGAATGTTAACAGTTACAAAAAAAAAGTTCTATTAATTTTATTATTTTACCTAAAATGTAACATTATTTGAACGATTATTTGTAATGTCCAGTTTTCTTGTCAAGATTAGAACGTTATTTAAAGGTGAGTTTTTTTAGAATGTTCATCAAGTACAAATAAATACCATTATAAGGACATTTTGAGAATGTTGTTTGAAAGTGCATCAAATATGAATAAGGTTATAAGAATGTTTTGTGCTCACATTGCTAGCATTGGTTCCGGTCTTCAGCTGGTGTTTGTGTTGTGGAGCCCCGTCATGTGATGAACTCACACAGTGTTTGTAAATGAACACATTCACATTCACACAGCAGAACGTTTGCACACGCAAACACACAGATGGTGTGATGACCACGTCTGTGATTCACTCGTTTCTCCTCTTTGTTTCTTCCGTTTGACTGTAGATCTGTTTGTTTATGTGTTTCATAATGCCTGTAAATGTAGTTGATGATGATCATGCTGGTGGTTTAATGTGGAAATCTTCTGAATATTAACACAAATCTCATATTGTTTTTCATGCTGCAGTCATGATGATGTGATTGGTAAAATCTCCCTGAATAAAGACGTGATCGCCGCTCAACACAAAGGTAATAACTTTTCTACAAAGAACAAGTGTGCAGAAAACAGACCCATTCAGCACAAATTAAAATACTAGGATTATTTTCCCAATTAGCAGAACCCAAACACATGACATACAATAAAGCTGTAAAATTAGTTAAATTTAAATAAAAATGACATTTATTTCAGCTTTAGTTACTTTAGTACATCAAAACGGCAGCAAGATGAAAAAAGTTTGTCAAACTATTAATCATGATTAATCGCATCCAAAATAACAGTTTTTGTTTACATAATATATGTGTGAGTACTGTGTATATTTGTTATGTATATATAAATACACACACATGCATGTATATATTTCAGAAAAATATGCTATGTTTATATATTTAATATACTTATATATAATATAAATTATATGAATATAAATATCTAAATGTAAATAAATTCAAATATTTTCAAAACATATACTGTATATGTGTGTATTAATATATACAGTACACACATATATTATGTAAACAAAAACGTTTGGATGCTAATCGTTTGACAGCGCTAATATATATATATATTATACATGTATATACTGTATAAATATATATATTATTTTTTTCCAGTTAAAGTTTATTTCAAGTAACACAATTATTTTGTTATGGTTTTAGTTTTAGTTAACTACAATAATCCTGATCGCCATGGAAACAGAAACAGTCATCTCACTGTATGTTTATAAGCCAGAGTCAGAGGAATATATTGAGTTAAAACTACAGAAACTGAAATGTCTTGGCACAGTCTTTGTGCTAAACCATAAAACATTAAATATTAAATTGAACACAGTTTAAAATCACTCGGGAAGCAGAGCACTGATTATTTTCATCCTAAAGTAATTCCCTCCGCTGAAAGGCAGGAGTTATGGGTTATTACGGGCACACGCGTGATGTATGAACGACCGCACCGCCCCGCAGTGGGCTTCATGTACTCCCAGCATGCACTTGCCCTGCATGATTCACTGCAGCCTGTCAGGACTGACTCACCCCTCACCCACGGGATCATGGGAAGCGTTGGGCTCTGTGAAACTCTCTGATGAGAGATGATTTACTGTAACTGCATCCTACAGCTGTACCTGCTCTGCTTTAAAATCATGCTGCATGGCCACGTTCACATTACTGTGCAGGATGATGGGAATTGTATGCATGCACATTTACAAAAACCAAAATACTCCATCATTTTGTGTATAATACGCAGCCAGAGCATAAGCATACTCTATGCGTGAGATACTGTATCCCACAATGCACCATGCACGACTTGACCTTCCATCTCCAGTCTGACAAATTAGCTGCAAATCATAGCACTATTTTTAACATCACCATTTTTGACAGATTTTTTTGATTATGCTGCCAAAATCTCTGAAATGTGACAAAAGCAAATTTACAATGCAAAACAGTGTGTGGCATCCAGTTATCATCTCAGAAATAATATTAAATTCAGTATAAAATAATGAGCCAAGATTATGTTAAGATTGACATCAGGTTTATTAAAATTAACAAAAACGGAAACTAAAACCATTAAAAAAAATCTTTACTTGAAATAAAATAAATGTTAACTGAAAAAGGTAAACTGTCAAAACAACATGTCTCATTTTAATTGAGTTCAGCTTGAAGTACTAAAATGAATAAAGCTGCAATAAAAAACATTAATAAAAATGTTAAAAACGATATAAACATGACTAAATAAAAAAAGCTAATAAAAATGACAAAACACACAATTAAAAATGTAACTAAAATTAAAATAAAAACGTAATATACAAAAATAAAAACTATTAAAAAAAACTCTTAATAATAATAATAGTAGTATGTAAATTATATTCAAATAACACTGATTCACAGCTGATATTGATATTTGCCACACTGGAAATGAAAGGTTTGCATTGCATTGCATTGTGGGATACAGTATCTGCAGTGCATTCTGGTTGTATACTGCACACTTTGGCAAATGCAAACATTAAATCTGTATATGGTTTACGGTATAAATACTGTATACTGCAAAAAAAAAAAAAAAAAGTATGAATAATATGCATGCTATTCTGAACACGTCCAATGAGTCTGAATCTGTTCAAATAAGTGAAGTTTCAGCCCTGTTATATGTGTGTTTTCCTGCAGGTTTGGATAGCTGGCTGAATCTGACACGTGTGGATCCGGATGAAGAGGTTCAGGGTGAGATTCATTTGGCTCTGGAGCTGCACAGAGATGCTCAGAGAACCAGCCTGCACTGTCACGTCATCGAGGCCCGGTGAGGACCTGATCCAGCCTTCTGATAACCTAACATTATTACAAATATTATTTGTTCTGTAACAGACTGCTTTTCTTCCTCTAGAAAAATCACTTTGGATGAAACAAGTGCATAAATGTTATATTTATGCATCAGCTGTTTCTCGGTCAGTCTGAATCGTGAAGCATTGTGTGTTTGTGTGGTTACAGTGATTTGGCTCCGCGTGATATCTCCGGTACCTCTGATCCATTCACCAGAATCATCTACAACAACCTCAGCGCTGAGACATCGGTGAGATCTTCTGTCTCCGTCCATAATGTTACCAGAGGCTCTCAGGCTACAAAACAGGCAAAACACGCCATTAAAGCACGCTTCTGCATGTTCAAAACATTGACAGTGCACGCCAGAACCAGCCATTTGGGTACAGTTTTCACTTCCCTCCTTCTTATATTGGAGCTATATGATTTGGAAAAATTAAATCCAAAATCTTGTGATTTTTCGGATAAAAATGAGCTCCATGCTCCTTGTTTGCTGTGCTTGTTTGTAGGGCTGCAAAATTTGTAATTATGTATTAATATGACTATAAAATCATCATCATCATTATTATTATTATTATTATTACAAAATAAAATATTAAGCGGTATAAGAAATATTGTTATATTTCACTGAAAAAAGAGCATTTAAGGAAAATATAATAATAATAATTTTATTTTACAGTACAACTGTAAAATTACATTACTAATATTTATGAGTAAATATGTTGTGATGCACATTATATCAGTATGGCTAAAAAAAGCTTAATAATAATAGTTGTTATTATTATTATTATTATTACTACTACTACTACTACTGTCACTTGTGTGTTCCCCTTGTGTTCCTGTCTTGTCCTTATTTGGTATTTCCTGTTCTTATTACAGGAAGCCTGTAATAAGTCTATTACATGTTGTGCTGCTGAGAGGTTTGCGATTGTAGCTCCGCTTTTTTATTGCATACCTTACTTTCACTCTCTGTTGTTTAAAGTGATAATATATAACTAAATTCCCACCATATTTCTGGTATTATCTTTTTTAATTATCAAACTAATCTAACTTATTTGATCGTTCGCTTTTAAAAACGCGAGTGCAGCGCGTTAGCATTCGTTAGCCGGTTAGCTTGTTACTCGCGGTTCCACTCACGTTTCTATTCGCACATATTGTTTTCTTTTTTCTCGCTCCGTTTTCATTTCTCTCTCGCTCCGTTTTTCACAAGTTCATCAAACAACAGTGGAAAGCGGTAAGTTAATTTGGTATCATTCATCAATCACGGTGAGTAATGGCTTCTTCTCCTGCTATTGTTGTTTGCACTGCTTGCCACATGTACAGTTTATCTATCTCTGTCGGCGACGAGGGATTCACATGTGATAAATGCAGGCAGATAGTTAGGCTGACAGAGAAGATTTTAGAACTAGAGACACGCATCCAAACTTTAGTTGAGGATAGTAAGAATGTGAGGGCTGTAGATATGGCCTTGGATGCGATTAGCTCAGGGTGTCCTGTACATTGTTCGGTTCCGGCATTAGAGCCCATGCAGCAGGGCAACTGGGTGACAGTGAGGCGGCCTAGTCGCGGGTCAAAACACCGCTCTTCCGTTCCGATCAAAACATCAAACAGGTTCTCCCCACTCAGTGACACACCCACTGAGAAACCTGATGAAAGTGCTCTAGTAACTGGCGATTCTATTGTACGGAATGTGAAAATAGAGACATCTGAGACATCTGACACATCTTGGCAAATTTAAAAGTGCTGGCTAATGCTAAACGTAAATTCAGTAAGATTGTTATCCACGTCGGCGCTAATGATTTTCGACTTCGCCAGTCGGAGATTACATTTACATTTATTCATTTAGCTGACGCTTTTATCCAAAGCGACTTACAATTGCTATATATGTCAGAGGTCGCACGCCTCTGGAGCAACTAGGGGTTAAGTGTCTTGCTCAGGGACACATTGGTGTCTCACAGTGGATTCGAACCCGGGTCTCTCACACCAAAGGCATGTGTCTTATCCACTGCGCCATCACCACCAGATTACTAAAAATAATGTTAAAGAGGTGTGTGAACTTGCAAGTACGATGTCAGAATGCTCCCTGCTTACCGTGGCGATGAGATTCATAGTAGACTGCTGTCACTCAATGGCTGGATGTCTAAGTGGTGCCCGCAGAATAACATAGACTTTATAGACAATTGGACGAGTTTTTGGGGCAGATCCGACCTGTTGAAAAGAGATGGTGTTCATCCCTCCTGGGGGGGGGGGGCTTCTTCTCTCTAGAAATATGGCACATAGTCTTAGAGTTCGTACTTGACTAATTGGGGCCCAGGTCAGGAAGCAGACAGACTGGCTAAACTGACCATCTGCTGGCAGCCTCACGTCACAGAAGTCAGTTAATTCTCAGCACATAGACTCCTTCACCTAGATATCACACTATAGAGACTGTGTCTGTTCCCCGAACTAGAAAATACAGAAAACATTCAAACCAAAGTAAGAGTAACAATTTAATTGATTTTCAACAAATAAAAAATGTTTACAATACAGAGAAACAATTGATAAAACTTGGCTTACTGAATATCAGGTCCCTTTCTACAAAAGCACTTTTTGTAAACGATTTGATCAATGATCATAACCTAGATTTACTCTGTTTGACAGAAACATGGCTAAAACCAGATGAATACATTTAAATGAGTTAACCCCCCCCAAGATTACTGCTATAAAAATTAGCCACGTCCAAAAGGTAAAGGGGGAGGTGTTGCAACAATTTATAGTAATATTCTCAGTATTTCTCAGAGAGCAGGCTTTAAGTATAACTCGTTGGAAGTTATGGTGCTGTGTATAACATTATCTAGAGAAACACGTGTTATTGATAAATCCCCTATGATGTTTGTACTGGCTACTGTATACAGGCCACAAGGGCACCACACAGACTTTATTAAAGAATTTGCTGATTTTCTATCTGAGTTAGTACTGGCTGCAGATATAGTCTTAATTGTTGGCGATTTTAAAATCCATGTCGATAATGAAAAATATGCACTAGGGTCAGCATTCATAGACATTCTCAACACGGGCGAGGGTGGACGATAGTGCCCCCCGCCTGTGAGAGGAGATCTCCCCTGACGGGAATCTCCCATGGAGTGCCGTCGAGGAGAGAAATCAGGTCCGAGAACCATACTCGGGCCGGCCAGAATGGCGCTACCAGTAGTAGACTGACCTCGTCCCGGCGCACTCTCGCCAGAACTCCCGGGAGCAGAGCGATAGGGGGAAAAGCGTACAGACGAAGCCTCGGCCAAGTCTGCACCATAGCATCCAGTCCTAGAGGAGCTGGAGGAGTCAGAGAGAACCAGAGGGAACATTGAGCTGACTCTATAGTCGCAAAGAGGTCCACCTGTGCCTGGCCAAAAACTCTCCATATCTGCTTCACCACCTCGGAGTGAAGCATCCATTCCCCGGGCCTCGGCCCCTGTCTCGACAGAACGTCTGCTCTCACATTGAGATACCCAAGAATGTGCACTGCTCTTAATGAGAGGAGTTTGCCCTGGAACCATACAAGGACCTGGTGCGCCAGCTTGTACAAGGGTCGTGACCGCAGACTTCCCTGGTGGTTTATGTACGAGACCACCGACGTGCTGTCGGTGCGCACCAACACGTGGTGATCTCTTAGATCTGGGAGGAAGTATTTGAGTGCTCGAAACACGGCCAGCATCTCCAGCCAATTGATATGCCATGTCAGATGGCGGCCATTCCACAGACCGCGGGCAGGGTGGCCACTCATGACAACACCCCAACCGGTGAGGGATGCGTCCGTCGCTAGTGTTACACGGCGACAAGGAGCTCCCAACACCGGGCCCTGGGACAAGAACCAAGGTTTCCTCCACATGTCTAAGGCACGTATGCATGATCTCGTGACCTTGAACGTGCAGAGTGGGTTTCCCCTCGGGGAGAACCCCTTGGTCTTGAGCCACCACTGTAGGAGTCTCATGTACAGCAGGCCAAAAGGTATGACGTTGGACGCAGCTGCCATCAGATCCAGCAGTCTCTGAAACTGCTTGATGGTGAGTGACTGGCCTTCTTTCACTCTCTTGACTGTGGTGAGGATCGACTCGATACGAGCAGGGGACAGACGTGCCTGCATCGTGGTCGAATCCCACACCACGCCCAGATAAGTAGTCCTCTGTAAAGGAGAAAGCACACTTTTCTTGGTGTTTAGTCTTAACCCCAGGTCTTTCATGTGGGCGAGAATGACATCTCGATGTCTAGCCACCGTCTGCTCTGATTGAGCTAGGATCAACCAATCATCGATATAATTCAGTATGCGGATGCCCTGAAGCCACAACGGGGCCAGTGCCGCATCCACACACTTCGTGAAAGTACCGGGTGAGAGTGCTAGGCCAAAGGGAAGAACTCGATATTGGTAAGCTTCACCCCCGAAAGCAAACCTCAGGAACTTCCTGTGACTGGGAAGGATAGAGACATGGAAGTATGCGTCCTTTAGATCTATCGTGACAAACCAGTCCTCGGACCTGATTTGAGATAGGACATGTTTGATTGTGAGCATCGTGAACTTCAGTCGCATGACTGAGTGGTTCAGCTGACGCAGATCTAAAATGGGACGCAACCCTCCATCCTTCTTTGGAACTATGAAGTACCAGCTGTAAAATCCGGACTGTGCTTCGTGAGGAGGGACCACCTCGATGGCCTCCTTCCTCAGTAAAGTCTCAACTTCTTGTTCCATCACCAGAGCCTGCTCGGTGCCGACCTGAGTCGGAATGACCCCGCCGAACTGAATACGATAGCCTCTCTCTACCGTATGCAGGACCCAACGAGATACATTTGGCAGTAGCTTCCATGCTACCAAATAATCTACTAAGGGAATCAGTCTCTCGAGACTGACCTCTGGTGTAAGAGGAGTGGCTAGATCGGTGCCCTGAAGCAGCGCACCGACAGGGGGCGACCAATCTAACTGCTGCAGAGACCTCCGGAGAGGTGGCGAGTTTTTCAGCTCCGCTACATCTCCGGGCAGAAAGAACTGAAAATAATTCTCGCTGGGGACGGCTGCGCCCTGGAACACCGGCAGGGTTGGCAGACCGATCCCCTGAGGGCACTGAGACGAGATGGGCACCGTGTAATGCGGTGCGCACCGCTCCACCCCAGTAGGGGTCGCCCTCAGAAGTCCTGGACCACATACATCAGGACTTCTTTGCTGAGGACCTCCTAGCCTGAATGACGGCCCACAGGTCATCTGTAAAACTGCATTTTTCCATCTCAAAAACATATCTAAATTGCGACCTATGCTCTCAACGTCAAATGCAGAAATGCTAATTCATGCATTTATGACCTCAAGGTTAGACTATTGTAATGCTTTACTGGGTGGTTGTTCTGCATGCTTGATCAACAAACTACAGTTGATCCAAAATGCAGCACCTAGAGTCCTTACTAGAACCAGGAAGTATGACCATATTAGCCCGGTTCTGTCAACACTGCACTGGCTTCCTATCAAACATCGTATAGATTTTAAAATCTTGTTAATTACTTATAAAGCCCTGAATGGCTTAGCTCCTCAGTACTTGAGAAAGCTCTTATCACATTATAGTCCTCCACGTCCGCTGCATTCTCAAAACTCTGGCCGTTCGATAATACCTTGAATATCAAAATCGACTGCGGGCGGCAGATCCTTTTCCTATTTAGCATCCAAACTCTGGAACAATCTACCTAACACTGTTCGGGAGGCAGACACACTCTGTGAGTTTAAATCTAGATTAAAGACACATTTCTTTAATCTGGCTTACACATAACACACTACTACACTTCTATTATTCAAATCCGTTAAAGGATTGTTAGGCTGCATTAATTAGATCAACCGGAACCGGGAACACTCCTCATAACACACGATGTACTCGTTACATCGTAAGAAGAATGGCATCTACGCTAATATTTGTCTGTTTCTTTCTTATTCTGTTTCGCAGTCCATGTCCGGATCAGATGGTGGATCGGCGCCAGGAGAAGATGTCTGCGGCCTTGATTGTCGGCGGAGGCCGGACACCTGGATTAGCCCCAGGGACATATCCCCAGTGAAGACCTCGACTACATATAAAACAAAATAACTAAAAATATAATAAAATACCTAACTACATAATACTATTATTGTTAGAAATTGCAACGATATAAAAATAGAAATATAATACATTTATACATTTAAAATTTTAATTAAATCAATAAATTAAACAATAAATAAACAATAATATCCTGGCCAGAGGAGAACTTTTTTTCTCCATTCTGTCACAGAGAGAGTTTTGGTTCCTTGCCGCTGTCACCTCTGGCTTGCTCAGTTGGGGACGCTTGATTTCTAGCGATTATCGTCAATTTGATTTCACAGATACTATTTAACTAAACTGAGCTAGACAATGACATCACTGAATTCAATAATGAAATGCCTTTAACTGAAAATTGAGTGTTAAATCTTATTATTATACATTACTGACACTCTGTCCTCCAATTTGATACTGTTAAGTGCTTTGGCACAATCTGTATTGTTAAAAGCGTTATAAAAAATAAAGGTGACTTGACTTGACTTGACTATTAGTTTGTTATTGGTTAATTTCTGTCCAGCTGTGTTTAGTTATCTTGTGAAGTCATATCCGCCGCCGTCCATGGCTCCCTTAAGCCCACTGCCATCCGCGGTTCCGAAGTCATGTCCGCCGCCGTCCGCGGCTACCTTAAGCTTGCCAGCGTCCGCGGCTCTGAAGTCAAGACCGCCACCATCCGCGGCTCCAAAGTCATGTCCGCCGCCGTCCGCGGCTCCGAAGTCATGTCCGCTACCATCCACGGCTCCCTTAAGCCCGCCGCCATCCGCGGCTCCGAAGTCAAGTCCGCCGCCACCCGTGGCTCCGAATCCTGCCCGCCACCGTCTGCGGCTCACTCAAGCCTGCCATCCACCTCACATGTGCCCCTGGGAGTGCTGGTGGAGTATGAGGGGATGACGTGGGCTCCTGCTCCAAAGCACCCTCTAGTGACTGCTCCTCGAGAGCTCCCTCCAATGTCAGCTCCAGCCCCAGAGCTCACTCCAATGCAGGCTCTAGCCTCAGACCGGAGTCAAGTCATGTCAGCAGAAATATTGTCCATGGGAACCATTCTTGTCGGTCTTGTCATATCTTTTGAGGTTCCTGAGAGGAAGTGGACCGCTTCTCTTGTAATGGCCACGGAGGCCATTCCTAAGCCGTCGGCTTCTCCAGTTGCCTCGACAGAAGCGGTTCCGGAGTGCAGCCCGAAGGAGGCCTCAGGTTCCGTGCCCAGCCCAGCTGGGGGCTCAAGTTCCCGTGGACAACCCTGAGAGGCCCTCTGTCTCTGTTTTAACCCAGGAAGGACTCCTGACCCCGTAAGTTTCCCCAAAGAATTTTTTTGGGGGGAGTGGGATCCCGGCTGTAGTGGCCGGGCCGAGGGACGAGGCTGCCGTGGCCTCCTATTCTGCCTGCACCGCCATGGCCTCCTGAGTCTCCTGACCCACCATGGCCTCCTGAGTCTCCTGACCCGTGGCTGCCCGGGTCTGCCTGATCCACCCCTGGTGGAACTGTTACGGCGTGGGACGCGCCTTCCGGGAGGGGAGAGTTCTGTCACATGTGTCTTCCCCTTGTGTTCCTGTCTTGTCCTTATTTGGTAGTTCCTGTTCTTATTAGTTTGTTATTGGTTAATTTCTGTCCAGCTGTGTTTAGTTATCTTGTTTAGTTTGAGTATTATTTAAGTTCCTGTCTGTCATTTATTCTGAGTTGCAGTATTGAATATCTCACCCCCTGTACCCAGTGTTGTCTTCATTAAAAGTAATGTTGACTGTTCTCCTCGTCTCCTGCGTTCTCCTTGCTCTCCGCGAAGCGTGACAACTACTACTACAACGCAAATAAAAATATTAAACAAAATAAGAGCTTTTGCTATTGTAATATTTCACTTTAAAAACAATTGAGTATTCAAGAAAATATTTATAATAATAATTTTATTTTACAGTACAACTGTAAGATTACAATACTGATATTTCTGATTTAATATTTTCTTGTGCTTGTTTGATTGGCTCCACAATTTGGCCCAAACTTTTGTGAATAATAATAATAATAATTAAAAAAATAATAATAATAATAATTGTATTTTATAGTACAACTGTAAAATTCTAATACTAATATTACAATACTAATAATATATTTCATTCTTCTTCTTGTTAGTATTGCTAAATAAATATCAATATTTTAGCAAACTTAAGTTAAACAAAGTTCTTGCATGATCAGTATGCGGTATTAAAATTAATTCCTCATGAGCGTGTTCTGCTGTAAGTGTCATAATACCAGGCTGTTTCATCAGATCATAAAGAAGACACGCTTTCCGCACTGGGATGAGATGCTGGAGTTGAGTTTCGATGAAGGTGAGGATGATGATGGTGGGAGCGTGACGGTGGAGGTCTGGGACTGGGACATGGTGGGCAAGAATGACTTCCTGGGAAAGGTGAGCCGACAGTCGGTCGATTGTTTAAACTATTCATTTAAATAATTTTAAATAAGTATCATTTTAAATAACTAGCTGACATTCACTCCAGTAATGAGTTGTAACTATGTTTTCATGCATGCATTTTTAAGTGAGATTTGGGATATTGCATTAAAAAAATGCTGTGTGGAAATGCTAAGATTTGCATAAAATAATTAAGAACTGATGCAGATAATTTTTTGTGCATAAACATCAAACAAAATATGATGGAAGCAATCTATGTTTCCATCCATGCATCTTTGGATGCATATGAAAAATTAGAGATATTGCATTTTTTTGCAAAACACGGGGTGGAAACACCAAGATATGCATACAATCTTAAGAAGAGAAAAAATGGGTATAAACTACAGTGGAAACACATTAGAAACACATAGGGCATTGTTCCCCTAAAAATTATCTTTTACTCACCCTCATGTTGCTTGAATCCAGTATGTGGTTGTTTGTTCTGTAGAAAACAAAGCAGCTGTTTAGCACGAGTACATGACGATGATGATGGTTTTTGGGTGAACTGTACTGATTGTGTGTGTTTGTGGGTTGTACAGGTGGAGATCCCTCTGTCGTGTCTGCACAGATCTCCTTCGCTGCAGGGCTGGTTTCGCTTGCTGCCGCTGGGAAACATGAAGGACGACGCCGGGTGTGTGTGTGTTATACATTCACATTCATTAGTCACATTGTGTGTGTGTGATGGCAATTTAATTTAATGGCAAGCTGCTTTCACATCACATTAGGGAAGTGAGAAATTAACTTTCCATTAAAGGGCAACATTTTCCCCCCTGGTATTGATTTCCAGGGGAATTTTTTTTTTTCATTTAAAAGGGCAGTTTTGTAATTACCTTATTAATTGTGTCTGTGTTGTCTTTAATGTCAAATACTTAAACTTAACCAACTACTTCTATCAATCTATTGAAACTGTTACCAATAGCAACAATCTGTTTAAAGGGATAGTTCACCCAAAAATGAAAATTCTTTCATCATTTACTCACCCTCAAGTAGTTCCAAACCTGTATGAATTTCTTTGTTCTGCTGAACACAAAGGAAGATATTTTGAAGAAAGTTTGTAATCAGGCTGTTTTGGGGCACCATTGACTTCCATAGTAGGGAAAAAAAATACTATGGAAATCAATGGTGCTCCAGAACTGCTCTGTTTCCCACATTCTTCAGAATATCTTCCATTCATACAAGTTTCACTACTTGAGGGTGAGTAAATAATGACAGAATTTACATTTCTAACTATCCCTTTAATATTGTGTATAAATTATATATTTAA
Source organism: Barbus barbus (assembly GCF_936440315.1). NCBI lineage: Eukaryota > Metazoa > Chordata > Actinopteri > Cypriniformes > Cyprinidae > Barbus > Barbus barbus. The sequence goes on along the minus strand of NC_136756.1, from coordinate 29,186,580 downwards.
AAAACAGGAACTCATTACAGGGTAAGGCTGCAATATTATGAGAAAAATCGGTGTTGTCTGTTATAGCTTTTTTGAGGGGAAACATCATGTCATATTCTGGTGACACAGACAAATCCGTCGGTTCATGGCGTTAGTCTAGTCTAGCGCAACTTATGCAAAAACTCCTGTTATAATCACTAAAGCTGCAAAATGCACTTTTCTGAATTTCGTTGCCTAAGATGTGATTTTGTGATTGGTTGTAACAGTCAATGCTGCAAAAACAATGTGTAAAAGGAAAACGTCTCAGGTTACGTATGTAACCATGGTTCCCTGAAGGCAACGAGACGCTGCGTCCGGAGACGCTATGGGAATGCCTTCAGCGTGACCATGCTCTGAATATCAGGTGTAATCAGTCCGAAGGAGGGCGAGGCGTCACGGGCGTGGTGACGTCACGACCAGGAAGCATAAAAGCACGTGCGGCGGAGCCGGCGTCAGCTTCAAGTCATGAAGCAAGCGCGGGCAGGAATGCCGGAAGTGTGGCTAAGAGACGCAGCGTCACGTTCCCTTCAGGGAACCATGGTTACATACGTAACCTGAGACGTTCCCTTCCAGGAACTTCAAGCTGCGTCCGGAGACGCTATGGGAACGAGATACCAACGCCGCCAGACTGACAAGTCCCTGCCTGGTGTCAGGACGAGAGGACGGACGAGCCTGGCGTGGCTCGGATGTCGAGCTTATAGAACCTGGCGAAAGTCAGGGGCGTGGACCACCCCAGCAGCGTTGCAGATGTCCTGAACCGGGACACCTGCCCAGAGGGCCTTGGAGGCCGCCACACCTCGGGTCGAGTGTGCTCTGACTCCCAGCGGCGGGGGACGCTCAGAGGCCTCGTATGCCAGAAAGATGGCATCCACTATCCACCTGCTAAGAGTGGGCTTCGTAGCAGGAAGACCCCTCTTAGGGGGACCATAGCACACAAGCAGTTGGTCCGATTTCCTCCACAGGGATGTCCTGTGGATGTACGTGCCCAGTGCTCGCACTGGACACATACAGTTGTGCTTCTCCTGGTCTGGCTCCCTGAAGGGAGGAGGACAGAAGGCCTAAAGTACGACTGGGTGTGGTACGACCGATGGGACCTTAGGTACATATCCCGCTCGGGGATAGAGAAATACTGTCGGCGTGCTGGGCGCAAAGTCAATAGAGGCTGTAGACAGGGCCTGAAGGTCACTCACCCTCCTCAGAGAGGTGATAGCCAGCAAGAAAGCGGTCTTGATGGTGAGGAGTCTATCAGTTATCTCCTCAATAGGCTCGAAAGGTGCCTTGCACAGAGCCTCCAGAACCACAGCCAGGTCCCACATGGGGACGCGGGAGCGTACTGGCGGCCTCAGCCTCAGCGCACCGCGGAGGAAACGTGTAACTAGGGGGTGTCTACCCACTGTCTGGCCACTAATAGGGGCGTGGTATGACGAAATAGCTGCCACGTAGACCTTAATAATGAAATGGGTTAACCCTGCGGAGAAACGGGCCTGCAGGAACTCCAGTACTGTACCAACTGGGCAGTTGACTGGGTCGAGCTGGTGGTCCCCGCACCAAGAAGTGAAGAGCCTCCACTTCAAGGCGTACAGTTTCCTCGTGGAGGGAGATCTGGATTGGAGGATGGTCTCGACAACCTCGGTTGACAGACCGGAAGCTATGAGCTGTGCCCCCTCAGGGGCCACACCCACAGCTTCCATAACTCCGGACAAGGGTGCACGATAGTGCCCCTGGCCTGTGAGAGGAGATCCCTCCTGACGGGCACTTCCCACGGAGTGCCGTCGAGGAGAGAAATCAGGTCCAAGAACCATACTCGGCCCAGCCAGAACGGTGCTACTAACAGTAGACTGACCTCGTCCTGGCGCACTCTCGCCAGAACTCCCGGGAGCAGAGCGATCGGGGGAAAGGCGTACAGACGAAGCCTCGGCCAAGTCTATACCATAGCGTCCAGTCCCAGAGGAGCTGGAGGAGCTAGAGAGAACCAGAGGGGACATTGTGCTGACTCTCGAGTCGCAAAGAGGTCCACCTGTGCCTGGCCAAAAACTCTCCAAATCTGCTTCACCACCTTGGAGTGAAGCATCCATTCCCCGGGCCTCGGCCCGTCTCGAATGCTCCCACATTGAGATGCCCAGGAATATGCACAGCTCTCAGTGATAGGAGCTTGCCCTGGGACCACACAAGGATCTGGTGTGCCAGCTTGTACAAGGGGCGCGACCGCAGACCTCCTTGGTGGTTGATGTAAGAGATCACTGCAGTGCTGTCGGTGCGCACCAGCACGTGGTGATCTCTTAGGTCTCTTAGGAAGTGCTTGAAGTGAAGTGAAGTGACATTCAGCCAAGTATGGTGTCCCATACTCGGAATTCGTGCTCGGCATTTAACCCATCCAACGTGCACACACACAGCAGTGAACACACACACACCGTGAACACACACGCACCTCAGTGAACACACACGCACCTCAGTCGTGGTATTGAGGGTGGAGAGAGCGCTGGACATTCACTCCCCCCACCTACAATTCCTACCGGCCGGGGACTCGAACCCGCAACCTTTGGATTACAAGTCCGACTCTCTAACCATTAGGCCACGACTTCCCTTGAGTGCACGGAACACAGCTAGGATCTCTAGCCAGTTGATATGCCACGTCAGGTGGCGACCACTCCACAGACCGCAGGCAGTGTGGCCACTCATGACCGCACCCCAACCGGTGAGGGAGGCGTCCGTCGCAAGCGAGACGCGGCGACAAGGAGCTCCCAGCACCGGGCCCTGAGACAAGAACCAAGGGTTCCTCCACATGTCTAAGGCACGAATACAGTGTGACACTTGGTCTTGAGCCACCACTGTAGGGATCTCATGTACAGCAGGCCGAATGGGATCACATTGGACGCAGCTGCCATAAGCCCAAGCAGCCTCTGCCACTGCTTGACAGTGAGTGACTGGCCCTCTCGCACTCTCATGACTGCCGTGAGGATCGACTCGATCCGAGCAGGGGACAACCGAGCCTGCATCGTGGTCGAATCCCACACCACGCCTAGATAAGTGGTTCTCTGAGCTGGAGAAAGCACACTTTTCTTGGCGTTTAGTCTTAACCCCAGGTCTTTCATGTGGGCGAGAACGTCATCTCGATGCCGAATTGCCCACCGCTCTGATCGAGCGAGGATCAACCAATCGTCGATATAATTGAGTATGCGGATGCCCTGCAGTCGCAACGGGACCAGTGCCACATCCATACACTTGGTGAAAGTGCGGGGTGAGAGTGCTAGGCCGAAGGGAAGAACCCGATACTGGTATGCTTTGCCCATAAGGACATACCCGTCTCACTCTCACCAGGCAGATCAGCCTGCGAGCCCCACGAGTGCAGCCGCCTCTCTGCCTCGGCAGAAGCGGGACTGAAACCGCGCAGAGAGCTCGTGAAGGCTCCATCCTCGAAGAGAGCCCTCCGGGTGCGGAGCTTTTTTTTTTTTAAACGGCGGCAGCCGCTCGCAATGAGGGCAGCCGGCTCCCTCTAGAGCCGATTTCGCGTGCTCCGCACCCAGGCAGACTACGCACAGATCGTGTGTGTCCCCACTTGTGATATAGCGAGGGCAAGGACGAACACACGACCTGAAACGCGGTCTGAAACTTTCGCCCCTAAATATTCATACTGGGGCAAACGAGGCAGCGAAAACCTCATGAACGCTCGTCACATCAACCTCCTCGGAGGAAGAGAGACGAAGCGTTGAGCCCTCATCTCGGGGGGAAGAGACCGCTTCCAAACTGAGAGACGGGGTGCCAGATCTGTGAGCCCCATGAGTGCAGCCGCCGCTCTGCCTCGGCAGAAGTGGGACCAACACTACGTGGAGAGCTCGTGAAGGCTCCCTCCTCGAAGAGAGCCCTCCGGGTGCGGAGTGTAAGCAGCGACAGCCGCTCGGAATGAGGGCAACCGGCTCCCTCGAGAGCCGATGCCGCATGCTCCGCACCCAGGCAGACCACGCACAGATCGCATGTGTCCCCACTCGTAATATAGCGAGGGCAGGGGCGAACACACAACCTGAAACGCGATCTGGAATCGCCCTTGCATTTGGGTATCTTTTTATTTTTTGAAAGACAGACAACACCAAATAAGACTGACACACACAGAGCGCTTTGCTGAATGACAAAAAGCTGACGCCGGCTCCGCCGCACGTGCTTTTATGCTTCCTGGTCGTGACGTCACCCCACCCGTGACGCCTCGCCCTCCTTCGGACTGATTACACCTGATATTCAGAGCATGGTCACGCTGAAGGCGTTCCCATAGCGTCTCCGGACGCAGCTCGAAGTTCCTGGAAGGGAATCTGAGGCAACTTGCGCAGATCTAAATGTAATTTGTAAAATTGACACTTTTCAAAACAGCCATAACAGATTTAATTTAATTGTGCAGGGGCAATTTTTGCCCCATTATCTTAAATTTGTGGGACATTTTGTTCATTTTGGGGGTGTTTTTGCTACAAGCCCCCATTAATTTCTGACCCTGGAATTCACTAAGATTGATTTACATCTGCTGAAATACTGTAAAAAAAAACAATTGTTCCAAAAAGTTGTTTCAACTTAAAATAATTTGTTACCCCCGCTGACTTAAAATTTCAAGTTGACTAAATTAAATTTTTTTAAGTTACTCAATGTTAATTTAAGAGACAACTGGAATATTTTAGTTGAATTAACTACAAATTTTAAGTCAGCGGGGTAACAAATTATTTTAAATTGAAACAACTATTTTTTTTTTTAACAGTGTAGTGTACCTGATTCACTAAAGCAAGGATTTCCAAACCATTAAAATATTTTCTTAAAATATCCAGACATTTTAAGTTTAAATATTTCAACAATTTAACGACACCTTCACATGTCAGTTGGTGGTCACATGAAATGCAAGTAAACACATAAAATATTTAATATTGTTTTTAAATTGTTTTATTTTTTGATAATAAGCTTTAAATTTTTAATAGAAGCGTTTTATTTTATTGGGTTTTATTTTAAAATTTATTTATTTATCATTTAAAGTGTTTTAATTGAATTAATTACACTGCAAAAATAATAATAATAATCATTTACGTCCTCAAAAGGGCTGAAAATTTCACTGAAACATTTATCAAAATTAAGTGAGTTGCCTAAAAGAAAATAATTTTACAATCCCTTTTAATTATTTGTATGTTTTGACCCTATTAGGAGAATTCTTTTTATTTTAAGCAAAAAAAAAAAGTTTCAGTAAACAAGGCTTAATTTCTTATCTGAAGTAAATGTATCTTGATACAAGAGATATTTGTACTGGAAAATGGCAAGTTTTGCAGTGTGTTAGCTTTTCTCAACACTAGTTTGTAAGGTGTTGGTAATGATGCAAACACACCCAAAACAGGCTTGTTGCACAGCACAGTTTCCCATCTTACAGGTCGGTTCTGATTTAGTCTGAAGAGAAGGAAACCCAAACAGTGAAAGCACTATTCTGACGCATGACTGACTGTCTCTCTGCCTGTTTCTCAGAGGTAAACTGGGTGCTCTGCGTCTGAAGGTGCGTTTGGCCGAGGAGAGGATTCTTCCGTCTGTGTATTATCAGCCTCTAATCGAGCTGCTGGTGGAGGCCGTCCTCTCGCCGTCAGAGGTGCATCACACACAGAGACATTACATGACATTTAAACCATGCGTTCAGTTCTGGTGCTTCAGCTATTCCTCATTAACAGATGAAACCTAGAACTAATAATACCGGCGCTAAACCACTGACGATGAACCACAGTGATGTCATGTTTGTCAAATTTAGTTCCATACCTACTAGTTCCTCTTCTTCTATCTGATAAACAAGGCTGTGCTACATTTAGAATTGTAATTAAGAATGTCCGTTAAATTCCTGAACTTGAACAGAATTCGAATTGGGGGTGGCAAACAAATGCAGAATCTTCATTTAAATTTGAATTTCATTTAAAATAGTGCTCTAGTGTAGTTTAATAATAATTTCATATAAATGTTATCACATACACAACATATTCCCCCAGTTTCACAGACAAGGCTTAAGCCTAATCTTAGACTAAAATGTAAGTCTGAGCTGTTTCCACTGAAAGAAACGTGCACCGACTGATCTTAAAATATATCAGTGCCTTTGTTTTGTCTCAAGATGCACACCAGTAATGTTTTTTTCTAAGCACGTTTATAAAAATCACTTTAATGTCCTAATTGAACTATGGCCTAATCCTGGTTTAGTCTAAACCCTGTCTGTGAAACAGGGCCATAGACTAATTCTGAAAACATTTCCGTTTGTATTTTAATTTTTAAGATATATAGTTGTGTTAGGTTTTTTTTGTGATGTCTATATAGTTTTTATTCATTTTATTTCAGTTTTAGTTATTTTAGTGCATCAAGTTAAATTAAATGAAAATGAGAAATGTATTATTAAATGCATGCATATTTAATAATGCATGAAAAATCAATGCTTCAAATGACTAAAGGCATTTACATGTAATTTAAACACTCTGTTTCACTATTTTTAATCAATTAGCTTTCACTTTACACAGAGCACACTGAATTTTCTAGAAATCTGTAATTGTATTTTTAATTTCAGTTCAAGTCTTAGTAATTTAGTTGTTTTTTTAATATGCTTATAGTTTTTATTTCAGTTCTAGTTAATTTAATGCATCAAGTAAACTAATATAAATGAGAAATGTTTCCACAATTTTATTAATATTTTAAATGAGTTTTACTATTAAATGAGTTAACTATTTGTAAACTATGATTTTAACTAAGTTTTACTGTGTCATTTTATTGCATCAAATTAAACTATATAAAAATAAGAAATGTTGCATTGGCAACTATATGAAAAAAATAAATAAAATATATTTAATTAGATTTCAGTTAACATTTATTTTATTAGTGGTAATGGAAATGCTTTTTTATGGTTTTGGTTTAGTTTTAATTACACATAATAACCCTGATGCAGGCCCAAAAATAGAAACCTTCAACATAACGTCTAATGCCGAGTTCACACTGTCGCTGGATCACCGTTGTTTTCACACTGCATGACTATCTGGGGTAGCATTCAGTTGCTGCTGTGTTCACATGTTGCATGATGGATCGGCAACAGGAGGTTACACACTGCATGACTTTACAACAGGAAGAATCACCGATTCTGTCTGCTCCGCAAACTACAGCCAAACGCACACGAGAAGTGCCAAGGAAATAACGCAAGATCACGCTGATATCCCAAACACACTACTGTTAACTACATACTTCTGCTGGGAAAATTTTATATACACAAATCTAAGTAGGCTACTTGAAAGTGAAACCAACATTTTGTGCATTTTGATGTGCATGAAAAAGAAAAATGCAATAAATATTTTGTCCTTTATAGAAGAATATTATTTACAGGAAAAACCCTAGCCCCCATTTATGTTTAATTAATTTTTTTATTAATATATAGCCTATATATTTCTTCATGTACCTGTTCTGTATATTCTAATGCAAAAATGTACTGATATTGCCATGTTGTTTGTACATGGCTAATTGCTTAATAAAAATGTAAAAACCGCAAAAAAGTCCTCCCCGAACTTCCCGCTGCCCTGTATCTTAATCTCTCATTGGCTGTAGGTCATCACCGATGTATGTTTCAGTCAGAACTCATTATCACAGCAGGATTTTGAATCGCTGACAGATCCAGATATTTAGCATGCCAAATATTTGATGGGCATCGGCGATTCTCTCAGATCGCGTCTTTGATAATTCACACTGCGTGATTGTCACTTGCGTGAACGAGCACTGATTTGCCTCCAATTTCAGGCATTTGAAAAACCTGTCGGCGAGTGAAAATCAGGGCTAAAATCGTGCAGTGTCAACTTGGCATAAGAAGTCATTTGTTCTTGTCCGTTTTTGTCCCAAAGTCAGTTGAATTCCTCCTCCTGTTGTTCCTGTGTGAATTGTTCCTCTGCTGTCAGGTGGATGAGCCCACGCCGCTGACTCTGCTGGAGGAGGTGACGACGGTGGAGAGCAGGCAAGACGTGGCCATGACACTGGTCAAGATCTATCTGGGTCAGGGTCTGGTGGTGCCCTTCCTGGACTACCTCAACACCAGAGAGGTCCACAGCACCAGTACGTGAATGTGTGTGTGTGTGTGTGTGTGTGTGTGTGTGAGTGTTCCGCAAAGATGGCGGAACAAACTTAAAGAAGGGGGGGCCCCTTGTAGGGGGAGGGATGGGGGGTTTCAACAACCAAACTAAATAATATATATGCTAATTTACTTGCGTTTCTGACAAAATGTTTTATGTAATGTTATAAACGAGTCTATTTAAAAATGTTAATTTAAATAAAATCAATATGTGAAAAAATTATTTGAAATAAACGAATGAAGACTTGAATGAATGATTCAGACATCAAATACATTTTAACAGTCACTGGTCGCCACTTAATGGCATAATGTAACATAATATTTGGAGTGTAACATTTGTTCCAAAGGTCATTTACGCATTTTGATCTATCAGTCTGTATCCGGACTATACAGTTTTATCCCAGTACTTTCGTTATTATTTAATGTTTGCAACACAGAAATGTAGCCTGCTGTGTAGACTGTTTCAAACATAAAGCTCTCTCTGGATCGGCGGCTGCGCGAAACAGGTTTAAATATTCCAATTTGATTGTGATTTCAAAGGTTTAATTGACAGCGGAATCATCATTTAGGAAGAAGATTGCGTGTTTGAAACGAGATTGCGATCTTCTAATGATTTCTCGTGCACGCATATGAGTCTGTGTAGCCTATTTTTGTAGCCTATGTCATATATGACCCTGGACCACAAAACCAGTCATAAGGGTAAATTTTTCAAAATTTAGATTTATACATCATCTGAAAGCTGAATAAATAATATTTCCATTGATGTATCTTTTGTTAGAATCGGACAATATTGGGCAAATCTGGAATCTGAGGGTGCAAAAAAACTTAAATATTGAGAAAATCTCCTTTAAAGTTGTTCAAATTAAGTTCTTAGCAATGCTTATTAATGCATGAACTTTTGATATATTTACGGTAGGAAATTTACTAAATATCTTCATGGAACATGATCTTTATCCTAATGATTTTTGGCATTAAAAAAAATGCCATACAATGTATAGTTGGCTATTGCTACAAATATATCCGTGCTACTTATGACTGCTTTTGTGCTGCAGGGTGACATATTTGTACCAGACCTCAAAAGTAACCTGGGCCCAGGCATTAGAAGTAACTTCCGCAACCCATGTATGTGTGAGATCAGTGCATCTTCTGTGTGTAGGCGACGTGATGACTTCAGTCCAGCTATATTTACCCACAGTTCCCCTCACCGGAGTCAAGTCATCTGAACTTCTCCTCTCTCATTAATGGTGTTTTGTGTTGCGTGAGCGCGTGGGTTTTCACACTCGGCCGGGGTTTTGTGTTGTGCCGATGACAAACAGAGTGCCTGCGTTTCCATAGCAACTCCACAGGAAGCAGCTTCAAAAGGAAACGGAACGATCATAAGATGGGAATGTTCATCAGTGAGCGACGGAAGATTAAAGAGAGACAAAACCGGCGCGCAAGTTACAGCTCCAGCAGAAAGAGTTTTAATGCCTCTGTATCTGTCAGATCAACCATATGGGATCATGATTACTGACTTAAAGTACCTCTGAGATTGCAATAAAGATGATCAATATTAAATTGAATTAGATTTTTTTAAGTAGTGTTTGTTAAGGCAAGACACCACAGCTCAATAAGTTAAAATCATACTAATAGAGAATCACAATACTTTCCCTAGTTGATTAATTACAGTATATCAAGACAATTGTTCTGGATTACAAGATACTGAAATGTTATGTTTAAATATGCAAATTAGCAATTAATTAATTATGCACTAATTTGCTTACATTTCCAGAATAGAAATCTAAACACTCAGCCAAAGTCAAAATTATTTCATTTTGTTGACATCAGAATTAAAGCTTTTTCCAAAGAGGAGTTTGGATTTCTCTTGTTATCACTCCATAAAACTGAATATACTGTCAACAGACAGAAATAAATTACATTTTCATTTTTACTTACTTTTTAATGCAATGTAAGTTGGATAAAAGCATTTGCTAAATGCATAAATGTAAAAATACTGTAGTATTGGGGAAAACTTTAGTTATAGATAATAAATAATCAAAAGTACAGTATAATTTTGATAGATTTAATTTTTCAAATTTATGCATGATTACTCACAAGGCTGCATGGTTCATGCTTTGTTTTCTAAGAAAAAATGTGATTGCAACTTCAAATATGATTAAAAAAAATCAAATCCAGTTATAAATTATAAAAAATAATAAAATTACAAAATAAAAACAATATAATAATATCAAACTACTATAATATATTAATATAATAATAATAATAATAATAATAATAAAAATAATTATAATGATGATTTATAAAATAAATAATGATCATGATCATTTATAAATAAATAGCTATTATTATTATTATTATTATTAATAATAAATAAAAACATAACAATTACTAAATAAAATCAAAATAAGAAACTACTGACTAGGTCTGCACTTTGGCAAAATTATATCAGTATGATTATAAAATAATAATATTGTTTCATTATTATTATTATTATTATTAATAATAATAAAATACAAACATTTCTAAAAAAAATTTACTATTATGCAATACTGCATTGTTTAAAAATAAAGCATTGTCATAATTTCATATAATAATTTTTTTCTACATTCTGTAAATTTACAATACTAATTATTTATAGCAGTCTTAATTTCTGCAGTTTTTGCATTTTTGACCATCAAACTTTTATTTTGATGTGAAACATATGCACAGATGACAGACGAATGCAGATTTCTGGTTGTGGTTTGTTCTGAAGAAACACATGGACAGAACATGTTGTCTGTTTCTCCCCAACAGCAGATCCAAACACACTCTTCCGGTCCAACTCGCTGGCCTCCAAAGCTATGGAGCAGTTCATGAAGGTGTGTGCAGATCTTCATCATGCGCTTGTGTTTTCAGTGTGAGAGTGTAGTCAGAGCAGAGGGCTTGTTTGTTTCTCAGGCCGTCGGGATGCTGTATCTACACCAGGTTCTGAAGCCCATTATCAACCGCATCTTTGAGGAAAGGAAATATGTTGAGTTGGATCCATGCAAGATAGACCTCAGCCGCTCCAGGTTTGTAGAAACACACACACACACAAACACACACACAACAGTAGTTCATTCATGCAATGTATCATTAGCTGGAACAGCCATGATCTGAAAAAATAACTGTGTTGCCAGGCAACAGCAGTGAACTCTCCAAACTTTGGCTTTTAGTTACGTATATAGCCTGAGAAATGTCACTGAGCACAAACTGAGCTCCAGGTTTTATATTTGAAATATATCACATACACCTCCATTTCAGAAGTTTGGGGTCAGTAAGATGTTTTAATGTTGTTGATAGCCTCTTCTGCTCACCAATACTGTGTTTATTTGATCAAAAATGTGTAATATTATTAGAATAAAAAAGTTTTATATTCAATTCAATTTAATTGCAATGATTATATGTTGTGATTAAACGTTGCGATTAAGCAAATATGTATTGAACAATTTAATATATTACTGTGATGCACAGCTGAATCTTCAGCATCATTACTTACTAAATCTTGAAAAAAAAATTAATATTAAATCTATATAGATATATTTAAATTAAACTAATATAAAATTACATATATAAAACTTCACAATATTCAAAACTAATTAAAACGAATTAAAATTAAAACAGAAAATATATAAAAAAAATTAAATATGTATAAAACTGTAAAGATGTATTTAAATTAAAAAATTCAAAATATTAATAAAAATAGTATAGGACAGTGTAAAACAGAATCTAAATATTTGTTCATTTATTTGTTTATTCTTTAAATGTACAACTCTTTATGTATACACCACCGATTTCTTAATGTTTTTGAAAGAAGTCTCTTCTGCTCACCAAGGCTGCATTTATTTGGTTAAAATACAGGAAAAACATTAATATTCAGAATAGCTGTTTTCTATGTGAATATATTGTAAAATGTCATTTATTGCCGTGATTAAAGCTGAATTTTCAGCATCATTACTCTATCATTATTAACTGTGATACATTTTATTTTTCAGGATGCTTTGAATATAAAGTTCAAAAGAACAGAATTTGTTTGAAATAGAAATATTTTCAATTCGATGCATCCTTGATGAATAAAAGTATTCTTTCTGACCCCAAACATTTGAACAGTAGTGTATATTCATACATTTTTATGTGAACCCAATGATAACAATAATCACAATACAAGTAAGCGCAATAATATCTTGTTTGCTTGCTAATAAATGTCTCAAACAAGCAGGGGATTCACTAAGAATGAGATTTTAGCACACAATTCAATAAAGAAATTAGCAAATCAAGTAATGACACAAACATGCTTACAAAATTAGTGCCGCTCGCAATTTGCATGGTGCAGTTGTTTCCTATTTATGGAAACAAGCGAGCAGGATCATTTAGATGCACTAGGTAAAAAAAAACTAAAAGGTCTTTTAAATAAACCTCCTTACTGTCTGCTTCAGTGGGCGTTAAGAGCAGCGTGTTAATCGCTCTGGAGTTTTACTATAATGAGCCTCATTTGCATAGAAAAAAAAATCACAATGACATGCTCATTGATGCAGCTGGGTAATATTTAATAAATAGCCCAAAATCTCAAAATTGACCAGTGCATGAAAACACAATGATTTTGCCTGTGGTGCCTTGCCTTAAGTCAATTATCATAAAAAAAAACTCCCAGAACACCGTAGCAACCGCATAGCAACATGCTCAAAATAAATTGGGTGGAAACAGGGTTATTATAGTCAACTAAAACTAATAAAATAATAATAATAATAAATGAAATAAATGTTACAGTAACTGAAATAAAGTAATATTTATTTTTAAAACTTGAACGTCTTTGTTTCCAAGGCAACATTTCTCATTTTTATTTAAACTTGATGTACTGAAATAAAAATAAAAAAGCTAAAACATCTCATTCTTAGTGAATTTTTATTTCAATCATTTATGCATTTATGATTCATGCAAACAATTATATTCTGCATTGTTTATTTTTATTTTATTTTAAAATTCTAATTTATTTTACATCATTTTAATTTCAGTCATTTACAGGATGCCTGTAAAAAATTATATTTATTATATTCTATATTGTTTTCTACATTTATTTTTATATAATTTCCCTTTTCAGTAATTTACTGTATGCATGCGTTAATTCATGCATGTAAAAATCATATTTTTATTATAATGTATATTGTTTATTTTTTATATAATTTTCAATTCAGTCATTTATTAATCCCAGTTCTTATTACTGTCAGTCCTCTGTCGTCGGTCATGTGTTCCCACCTCATGTTTCCTTATTTGGTTTGTTTCCTGTCCTCGTTTAGTGTGATTATTAGTTTATTCTGTCCAACTGTGTTTTAGTCATTAGCCTGTTTATTTAAGTTCCTGCGTATTCAGTTTGGTTTCGTCTGGTCTACTCGTTACTCCCCGGTGTTCCTGTCTGTGTCCCTGCCTTGCCTTGTTTGGAGTCATTAAAAAGTATTATTTGAGTTTACATCCTCGTGTATCCTCCTGCGTGTGTGAACCGTGACAATTACATTACATATTATTTTACATTGATTGATTTCCATTTCAGTCATTTATGCATGCATTCATGTTGGAAAAATCATATTTTTTATTAATTGTATATTGTTTATTTTATATCATTTTCATTTCAATCATTTATCTGTGCACTCATGTTAGAAAATAATTATTTTTGCATAGAATATAAAACATGAAATATGAATTATCTTTCCAGTTCTTCTTGTCTATAAACTCTTACATAATACCTTAATATTATTGCAGAACTGCATATAAAAAAAATCATTCCTTACCATTGACAGCAGACTCGTTGTCGCCACGGGTCACATCAACATCACAACACGTGTGCCATCTAGAATTCCAGTTGTTTCCAATTGTAAATATGCATAAAGCTGCAACAGTAAGCAGACAGATACTGAGAGAGAAATATGATGTCAATATGTCATCAAAAATTACTAAAATTAATACGAAAGCTAAAACATCTCATTCTTAGTGAATCCCTACAAATTGCACTGGAGTTTACATTCTATAATCAGCCTTGTGTTGCATAGAAAGGAGGCACGTTTGCTTAAAAAAAATGTCAATGACTTGCTCATTGATGCAGCTGGGTAATATTTAAAGGGGTCATGAATTGAGAAATCAAGTTTTCATTGTCATTGTACTATAAAAAACATCCTCAGAACTCAAAACTTCCTTGTTAGTCCAAAAACAGCTTTTATTGAACCCAAGCTCAGAAAACGACTCGTTTCAGATTTTGTCACATTATGACATCATGGCCATAATGTGGGATTTTCCATGGCAAGCCACTTTCTGCTCTCACCTACGTTTTCTGTTTTGTCCTGCTGTTGGTTGCTAATCTTCGATCCGTGAGTAAAACCCCGGTCTCACGAAACACTGCATTCTCCAAAAATGGCGCTGATCAACACTCATTCTCTGGTTAACAAGACCTACATTCTCAAGGATTTTATGTCCTCTCACAGTCTGGACTTCCTGTTCATTACTGAAACGTGGGTGAAGAAAGCAGACTTAAGCCCCTATTCTGAACTTGTTTCAGCTGATTACTGTTTCTACGATGCTCCCCGACCTATTGGTAGGGGAGGAGGATTGGCTTGACTGGTCTGAACCAATTGTCTTAGCTTTGATATATCGGCCACCTCACTTAGTAAATGGTTTTATAGCAGAATTTTTCATAGGGGACCTGGTTACTAAACACGACTGGTTTCTTTTAGTTGGTGACTTCAGTGTCCATGTGTGTTGCCCCTCTAAACAGTTATCCACAGAATTACTGAACACCATTGACTCTTTTAATTTGCTGCAATGGGTTAGCCGTCCTACACATCTTCTAGGACACACTTTGGACTTAATATTGACTTTTGGTCTGTCTATAATGGACGTTGAAGTGATTGAATCCCTCATATCCGACCACTTTCCCATTGTGTTTATGATGTGTCTTCCTGAGATTCCCCAGGCGACAGCTTCTGATACAAGACAAACTCGTGTATACTTGCCGCATTTTTGCAAGGATTTCACTGAGCTTTACAATAAAGTAAACTCTTCACTGTCGGTTGAGTCGTCACTCGCTGATCTTGATGCTGAACACCATTTCAACTCTTTAAATACTGTTTGGACAGACTTATTAAATTCCATTGCACCTCTTAAGTGTTTTAAACTAAAACCCAAATTAGAACCTTGGATTGATAATAACATTCATTCCCTGAGACAATCCTGCAGAAAAGCGGAAAGAAAATGGAAAAAAAGGCAAACTGCAAATCTCTTTTGATATCCTCAAGAATTGTTTGTCCTTATATCAGATAGCTGTAAAGAAAGCCAAGAACTCCTATTTATCAAATCTTATTGAAAAGCTTCACTGTACACCTAAAATACTTTTCTCTGTTATTAACTTTTCTCTGTTATTAACTCTGCTTTAAATCTTCCTACTAATTATTTTTTAAAGCCTTCCTTTGCGCTTTCTAAGGACTTCTTGAGACACTTCTGTGACAAAAGCCCTATTAGCACGGGATTAGTATTACCTGGTGACCTCCAGTCATTTGTAATAATTGTGGAGGTTGTCTGTGATCTTAATCCTGTGCGAATCGGCCATGTCTGTAATTTGTAAAGTAAAAATTCCCCTGCAAATGACCTACCATATTTCGCCGAACACCGAGGTCCTGTGATAATTTTAGTCCCGTGCGAATCGGCATCTCTGTGATTTGGCCAGCATTTGGCGGGTCGTATATAATTTTTCAAGGTTTTTGTTTCCTGTGCGCCTTTTTAGAAAGAGAAAGAGAAAGCTGAAAAGGTTTAATGTATTACAAATAAATCAAGCATAAAGCTTGAGATATTATTTTAACTTGGTGAAATATAAATGACAAGGGGCACAAAACTATATTTGTTTTTTTTATCCATCTAATTGGACCATAGAACGGGACTCTCAAAGCCTTGACATCTGGGTATCCGGGAGATAAGTCAGTAATTTTGAGTAAAATCACAGGCTTCGCTTATCCTGTGTGAAAGCACCACATGAAATTCAGATGTGGGGGGGTAATTTCAAAATCACACATGGTCCCTAGGTAATACTAATCCCGTGCGAATAGGGCTAAAGTTACAAATTTGAGGGCTCAGATACAGGTAACAGATTACGTTGAGTTGCCACCTACAAATCCAACATCTCCCTGGACAATATTCAACCTGGTATCTTTACAAACAGTCAAGGAGGTGATCACAAAATTAAAGCCCTCTTTCTGTCCCGTTGATTTAATACACCCCTGCTTTTTGAGGCAAATTATTGATACCGTGGGTCCGGGGCTGGTATCACTGTTGAATAAATGTTTGAAATCGGGTCTATTCCGGACGACCTGAAAATGGCCACGGTTACCCCGTTCTCAAGAAGCCCTCTCTTGATGCCTCTGTTTTAGAAAACTACCGGCCTATATATATCCACCTTACCGTTTATCTCAAAAGTAATGGAAAAAAAATTGTGCTCCTACAAATTCTTTTAAATGATAATCACATTTTTGAAAAATTTCAATCTGGGTTCATATCACTTCACTGGACTGAAACTGCCTATGTAAGAGTTTTAAAGGATATTTTAATGACTACTGACTCTGGTGCTTCTGCTGTATTAGTGATGTCATCTGCCTTCGATACTGTTGACCACGAGATTCTCATTTGGCGTCTCATGTGGGACTGGGCGGGGGGGTAAACTGGTTTAAATCATTCATAACAAATAGGAGATTTGTGGTAAAAACTGGAAGTTTTCTCTCGACCCCAGGCAACCTAACCTGTGGAGTTCCTCAGGGTTCTATCTTATCTCCCGCACTCTTCTCTCTTTATCTTCTTCCTCTGGGCTCTATTTTCAGAAAACACAGCATCTCTTTTCACTGTTACGCCGATGATCTACAAATTTACTTGCCTTTGACTAAGGAAACTAATTTTGCCAGTGATACTCTTACTGCTTGTCTTGCTGATGTCAAATCATGGCTTTCTAATAACTTTCTGTTCTTGAACCCAGATAAAACCGAAGTTATTGTTTTCAGTCCATCCGAACATGGGGCAAGTATTCAACCCAACCTCGGGAACTTAAATTCCTTTATCTCTCCCCATGTTCGGAATCTGGGTGTGGTGTTTGATCATTTCTTAAAATTTGATAAACAAATTAGTGCTGTAGTATGTTCTATTTTTTTCCATCTTTGTTCTCTTTCTAAAATCAAGTAATTTCTCTCAAAAAGCTCTCTAGAGGTTGCTATCCATGCCTTTATTACGTCTCGGCTGGATTATTGCAACTCCCTCTACTTTGGTATATCAAAGTCTCAAATCTCGCGGTTACAAGTAGTTCAAAATTCGGCAGCTAGATTCTTGCAGGGGTGTAAAAGTTTTATCATGCCACTCCCCTCTTGCGATCTTTGCATTGGCTGCCAGTTCACTATCGAATTGAGTTTAAAATCTTGCTACTTGTCTATAAATCACTTAACAATCAAGCACCATCTTATTTTTCTGATTTACTCCACCCCTACACTCCGGCGAGGGGACTAAGATCAGAGGGCAAACTTCTCCTCCAGACCCCTAGAACTGCTTAAAAACCAGGAGATCTAGAGCATTTGAAGTGGCTGGTCCACCCTCAACTTACCAGTTCACATCAGAATGGCTTCCATGTTATCTGAGTTCAAGTCATATCTTAAAACACATATTTTCTCTCTGGCTTTTAACATGTAGTAATGTGTGCTTTTGAATGGTTTTAATCTGATTTTGTTGTTGTATTGGTCCCTGGAGGGTTTTAATTTGTTTACTAATTTTCTCCTCGTTATATATTATTGTTTGTTGTGCAGCACTTTGGTCGGCCTTGTCTCGTGCATAAATGTGCTCTAGAAATTTAACTGAACTTGAACTTGAACAAAAGCTTGCCTCTGCAGAATCAGATCAACACCTACTTCTACATCATCATGCCTTCAGCCCGGCCTACTGGAGCATTAGTGAGATGTAAAGTAATGCTCATTTCATATGCAAAGATCAGCCAATCAGATCAGTGGGCGTTTCCGTTGACGGCCCACAGCAGGCACGCCCCTTCCAATAGAGCCTTCAAATCAGAGGCTAAAATCAGGATAGAAAATAGCCTGTTATTTCTAAATTATGATCATTTTTGATGTAAAATTATACTGACGCGCTCTCTCTGCAGGCGTATCTCGTTTAAAGGCTCGGCGTCAGAGGCTGAGGTCAGGGAGAGCAGCGTGGGGCTCCTGCAGACGTATCTGAGCAGCATCATGGAGGCCATCGTCAGCTCTGTCTCCCAGTGTCCTCCTGTGATGAGAGTTGTCTTCAAACAGCTCCATAAACGCGTGGAGGAACAGTTTCCAGAACCTGAGAACGAGGTGAGGACCTGATGATGATAATGATGATGATGATGATGGTATGGTTTTACTCACGGTTTGTGTCTTGTAGGATGTGAAGTACTTGGCCATCAGTGGCTTTTTCTTCCTGCGTCTGTTTGCTCCTGCGATTCTGACGCCCAAACTCTTCCAGCTGAGAGACCACCACGCAGACACCAGGACCAGCAGAACGCTGCTGCTGCTCGCTAAGGTATGTTGCACATTCACATCGTAAATTCAGCTTTAGAAAAGTAATCATATGTGCAATTGACCCGTAAATGCTCTCTTAAATGAAAATGCCCTCCCAGTAAATGCACCTGGGAAGCTCCTGCTTTTAAGTTGGGCATTCGTTATTACTAGTGTTATTATTACACTGCTTTATTACTAGTTTTTGGCGGCCTGTTTTAATTTTAGTTTTAGTCTAGTCTTTGTGTGAAGCTGTCATTTTAGTTTTTATTCGTTTTAGTCACGTTCATACTCTTTTTAGTCTAGTCAAGTTTCAGTCAACTAAAAGTCTGAGCATTTTAGTCTTGTTTTAGTCAGAATTATCCATGACTATTTTCGTCTAGTTTTAGTCAATGAAAATTGCACTTTAGTCTCTTATTAGTAATTCTATTTAACCCAGTCAATATAGTATAAGTACCTAGTAGCAGTGGCATACCGTGGGGTTTTAGTCAGGGCCTTCAGTAAGCAACTGTAAACTACATGTACACATCTTACACATCTCTGTTACAGCTAACACAGCTATATGCATATAATGCACAGATTATGCCGCACACAGGCTCTCAACAAACAATGACGGCTGATCAACTCTTTTAATAGTAGGCTAGATTGGGGTGGGTTAAATGCAGAGTAAATTTCCCTACATGGTCAGTAAAAGTAATCGGCCAATACACAGGTCACTATGCACATTCATATCACTCTAAAATGACGACGCGCCCAAAGCAGCAAAACTGTACAAACTCTGGACACACACACACCACACCACAGTATTATCAACACCACCTACACCTCCATAACATTGTGCATGATACAATACTCATCAAATAATAAAGCACTCACCTGTCACTTGTAAATAAAGTCCATGGGTCTGTCATTCCATGCCCCTTTACTCGGATTTAAAAGTAAACACAGCCAACAAAATAACTTCGGTGCTAGCTGTTAGTCACTCATAGTTGCAATCGTTGAAATGGCGCATAAAACCACTTTGGGTGTAGGTCTTCCTTTCTCAGTTATTCTCTTTTGTCTGCAAAAGAGCGCTTTGAAAAAGACAATTTTAGTAGATTGGCAACAAGATGTGGTGTAGGCGCCGATGACTGCAGCTGTCATTTTCTTTTCGTTTACTTTCATGTTCGTACCTTGGAAATCCCTGATTAAAGGAGCGGTCTAACGCTGGGGGTAGCACTGGGCACGTAGCTGGACCCAGAGGGCGGGCTGTCATTGAACGTCAAAATTTGATTGGCTGATGATTCTGTCACTAATGCTCTTAACAAATCAGATGTGACGTCTTTCAATAAAAGGGTAGCACTATCTGTAGAGCTGGCCTCTGACTTTGTTTATGTAGGATATTCCAGTTCAACCTCAACTAAACTAATCATAGGCAATTTAGTGGACATTACACAAATGAAAATCATACCTAAATAATCAATAAAAAAAATTTTCACACAATTTTATTTTTTATAGGGCCAGCTTCCCCTGACGGCCCACCACTGCGCTAGTAGTATAGACGAAACCAACATTTTCTTTTAGCCAAACCCATTTCAAACAAGGTTATCTTATTATATTATTGTTACCTTATAGACTTAAGAATACATCCATTCCAGACAAGGAAGACGCTCTGATTTGAATTTACAACATTTATTTTACCAACCAAACATGTTTACATATTTGTTGTCGTCTTCTAAATAATACAAACTCAGGAAATTAACATGCATTTATCAGTGCATTTTGTGGGATTTTTAAGGAGTTAGTTTAGGAATCAATATTGTCATAGTTTGCATTTAAAATAAAGGATGGTTGTTGAATTTTAAATGCGGAAACATGACAAAACTTCGATTGCACTTTAAAAACACAAGAGGAACTGACTGAATACTGGGACTGCGGGGAGAGTCACAGAATGAGGGTTACTATCTGCACACGATCAACTCTGAAGCACTAGGATGTTCAAACAGGCAGTGATCTTCACTCACCCACTCACACCTCTCTCAGGCTCTGCAGAGCGTGGGGAATCTGGGCCTTCAGCTGGGTCATGGGAAGGAGCAGTGGATGACCCCTCTGCATCCCATCATCCTTTGCAGCGTGGCATCCGTCAAAGATTTCCTGGACAAACTCGTAGACATCGATCACGACAACGGTGAGTTGCCATGACGACTGACCACAAATATCACAGCAACTTATTACTATGACGACAGACTAAGAGAGACAATTAATTATAAAGACTGTTTACTAAATATACTGAACCAGGGTTATCATCATGTTATTAGGGCCGGGACTCGATTAAAAAAATTAATCTAATTAATTAGAGGCTTTGTAATTAATTAATCGAAATTAATCGCATTTTAATCGCATATAAATATTTGACCTGAGAACAGTGAGAAGTAAGTTTTTTTATATGGATTTTTAAATTTCCCATCCACAGGGCCAACCAAAGCGGTCTCATCAGCTTCTTTGTCCATGTTCACTGTGGTTTGTTTTTGGCTGTTTCTCAATGTGCATTCTTCAGCGATCTTGCGTCCTTGTGTTCTCGTTCTACGCCATCATTAACCGTCGAAGTTCAGTTCCAATTCTCAGGAACGCAAGTATAGAGGATGCATGAAAGTGCCCGCATATGTTCTTGAAACTGAGGATGCATCGAGTGCAGACTTGAGAGAATCGAGCCGTTAGAAATCCCAGAAAACGCTGTGGGCGGCCAGTGTACGGAAGCCTGTAAGCTTTAAAGTCGCTCTCACAAATACTTAACGGCTCTTCAAGTTGAAAGTAAACATTTATCGTTTTGTTTTGGTTAATTTTAATAAAGTTATAAGACCCGGAGAAAGTCTGCATTTTTATTGGCATATTAAAATGAATCTTAACAATAAAACATATAACGCTGTAAAATAAAACAATACAATTATATGAAAGTAATATCTATAATAGTATGAAATGTTTTAATAAATTTATTGTTCATTGGCCGTTTCTTATGCTGAGACTATGCGGTCAGTTAAGCAGGAATGCAGTAAGTTACAAGCAGTTTTGTGGTGCTTGGAATTCTTTATAATTAATTTAAAAACAAATATTGCCACATTGATGGCTCAAGAAGGTGTAACTGTTCAAATAACATTGTTTCATTGTAAAATAAAAATAATTATTTTTATATATTCAAGTGTAATATTTCTGTAAAGGCTAGGGACAGAAAAATGGACATGTCCATAGAATGACACATTTATTTATTTATTAATTAAATTGTGTCATGTTTATCAAAATAAAGTGGAAAAATATAGACCCCATTTTATTGATATTTAAATAGTACAGGCTTATGTTGAATATTCTTGTACACACAGACGCTGTATTAAGCAGTACATAAATTATTGAATGTATAGTCTTTCTGTTACCACATGCAAATATCTAAAACGTATTTGACAAATATATCTAACAGAAATAAAGACAGCAAACACTGCGCAAGAGTCGCGGAAATCAGAAAGTACAACTTCTCCGTTCATAACTCCTCCCTCGACTTCAAGCGGCAAATCTCGCTGATATATTCGGTAAGTTCATTTGAGATGCCAGACGCCTCGTCTTGAATGAGGACGAGAGTAGAAAGCTGCAGTCACCCTTTAATCGTATTTGTGGCAGACGTATAAGTGTCTGGTTGAACTCCATACTGGTAGCGATAGCGCTTTACTATGCGGGCGGAAGTAAAAATACCCTGCTTCGACTCAAAACGGACGTTGAGTGACGTCATGTGAAAAGGGCCTACTCTCATAAGTGTGCGTTCTGTGTTCTCGCGTCCTTCCGAGTTCGTTCTTCCAAGGAAGCTTGGCAAGACCGGTCTCCACGAGAACGCAAGTCCGTTCTTTGCGTTCTTGGAATTCTGAACGCTAGTTGGTGCTCCAGTATAATCGGTCCGCCGAAACTCATCCAGTGACGTTCCGCGGTGCAAAAATAAGTGCGATTAAAATGCGTTAAAAAAAAATTAACGCGTTATTTTTGTGTAATTAATTAATCTAAATTAACGCGTTAAAGTCCCGGCCCTACATGTTATATATATATCATATAACAAATATATATATATATTAGTGCTGTCAAACGATTAATCGCATCCAAAATAAAAGTTTTTGTTTACCTAACATATGAGTGTACTGTATATATTTATTATGTCTATATAAATACACACACATGCATGTATATATTTAAGAAAAAAGTGTTATGTTTATATAATAAAAATATTTATATATAATATAAATTATATTAATATAAATATATACATGTATATATTTTCAAAATATATACTGTATGTGTGTGTATTTATATATACATAATAAATATACACAGTACACACATACATATATTATGTAAACAAAAACTTTTATTTTGGATGCGATTACTCGTTTGATAGCACTAATATATATATATATATATATATATATATATATATATATATATATATACATATACACACACACATATAAATTTAATTTCAGCTAATTGCTAAGGCAACGTTTCTCATTTTCATTTAGTTTTAGTTTAAGTACTAAAATAAATAAATCTATAACTTAATAAAAAATATGAATGATACTAAAAAATAACAATGACCAGCCTGTAATTACAGTAATGGAAATTATTTGATGTGTGTGACTTGTGATTTTGTGAAAGTTTATATTGTGAAATTTATATGAAATATACTATTTACTAAATATATATATAGAGAGAGAGAGAGAGAGAGAGAGAGATAATATATATTTTTTGTAACTGTGAAAGTTTATATTCTGATATTTGTATATATACAGTGTATATATATATATATATATATATATACACACACTATTAATTGTTATTTTAATTTTATTATTATTTATTTATTTTATTGTAAAATAAATTTAATGTAGGCTACATTTCTTTTTAATTTTTACAGTTTATTTTACACATATATATATATATATATATATATAAAATAAATTATTTTATTTTTTATAATTGTTTTATATTTCTTCATTTGTTCTCTAAGGATGTATGTAGTTTTTCTTTGTATTAAAATGCGTAAATATGCAGGTATGTTATGGTGCATATACGGTGTACATTTTACAAATTTAATAAAGTTGATCGCAAAAAATAGCAAAAATAATGCAAAAGACAATGATTAAGAGCAGGTGTGTGTGTGTGAAGGTTGACTGAGAGATCACATAGCCATATCTACTCTGACACCGTGCTGTACACGTTCTGTCAAACACTGTTTTAATATTTAATGCATGTGTGAATACATTACACACGGAGTATAATAACAGTCACACCTGCAGCTCTTACACTCTTATCTCATTCACTCCACAGCGTCTGTGTGTGTTTGATCAGTTAAACGCCTGAGAAACAAACATCAGTACAGTACATCCAGACTCTGAAGCTTTACTGTAGTCTGTTTGACTGTAATCCAAGTGAAATATGAGCCTCTGTGTGTCTGACTGACTGTAGTCCAGAGCGCCACCTGCTGTCCTCACTGCAGCGCTGCACAACAAACTCCAGCCACTGCATTCAATGCACTCTATCTGATATTAAACCAATAGACTGACTGGATAGAAATTATTACTGTAATAATATAGTTTATCATTGTCTCTCTCTGTGCATTTTTATTATATTCTATATTGTTTATTTTACATTTATTTTTATATAATTTTCATTTCAATCATTTATGCATGCATTCATTTTGGAAAAATTTCATTTTTTATTATATTCTATATTGTTTATTTATTTTCATCATTTTCATTTCAATCATTTATGTATGCATTCATTTAAGAAAAAAAATAATTTTTATTATATACTATATTGTTTATTTATTTTATTGTTTTCATTTCAATCATTTATGCATGCATTCACTTTGGAAAAGTCATAACTTATTATATTCTATTGTATATTTTAATATTTATTTTTATATAATTTTCATTTCAACTATCTATGCATGCATTCGTATTGGAAAAATCATAACTTTTATTATATTCTTTATTGTTTATTTTATAAGATTTTCTATACATTTATGCATGCTTGCATGTTGTAAAAAATATATTTGTATTATATTCTATACTGTTTATTTTAGATTTTATATTATTTTAATTTCAGTCATTTATGCATGCATTCATGTTGGAAAAATCATAATTAAAACCTAAAGCAATGGATTTTAAATATAAATGATTACTGTAATCTAGTTTGTCATTGTTGTTTCTCTGTTTCTTTCATTATATTCTCTTTTTATTTTTATATATATATTTCATTTCAATCATTTATGCATGCATTCATGCTTGCATATATGCTTTTTATTTATTTTATAAATTAATTTCAATCATCAGAATTTTGGGAAAAATTATACATTTTATTATATTCTATATTATTTACAGTGTTTATTTTTAAATCATTTCAATCTTCTATGCATGCATTCACTTAGGAAAAATCGTAATTCAAACCTAAAGCACGTGTATTTTAGATTTGAATGATTACTGTAATAATCTGGTTTCTGGTTTTGTCTCTTTGCAGTGTGTGAAGCTCCTCAGCGCGCTGTGTTTCTGCCGTCAGTCATCGTGAAGGAAGGTTTTCTGCAGAAACACAAAGCTGAAGGACCTCAGCTGCTCAAACGCTTCGCTTTTAAGAAACGATATTTCTGGCTGAGTTCAGAGTCGCTGTCGTATGCCAAGAGCCCCGACTGGCAGGTCCAACACACTTTCCTTCCCTCTGAGTGTGTGTGTGTGAGTGTGTGTGTGTGTGTGTGTGTGTGTGAGTGAGTGTGTGTGTGTGTGTGTGTGTGCGCGACTCTTTCTTTCTTTTGTGTCAATCTGAATAAAGAGATGCTTAATATAGAGCACATGCACTATAGGAAACAATACGACTGTCTGTCTAACCCTGGAGTTCACAGACACATTCAGACTGTAGTGTGTGTGTGTGTGTGTGTGTGTGGTCCAACACACTTTCCAACACACTTTCCTTCCCTCTGAGTGTGTGTGTGTGAGTGTGTGTGTGTGTGTGTGTGTGTGTGTGTGTGAGTGAGTGTGTGTGTGTGTGTGTGTGTGCGCGACTCTTTCTTTCTTTTGTGTCAATCTGAATAAAGAGATGCTTAATATAGAGCACATGCACTATAGGAAACAATACGACTGTCTGTCTAACCCTGGAGTTCACAGACACATTCAGACTGTAGTGTGTGTGTGTGTGTGTGTGTGTGTGCAGGTCCGCTCCTCTATTCCCATAGCGTGTGTGTGTGCGGTGGAGCGCGTGGATGAAAATGCCTTTCAGCTCCAGAACGTCATGCAGGTCATTACACAGGACACGGACGGACAACTACACACCACATACCTGCAGTGCAAGGTGACACGAAACACACACACACACACACACACATCACATACTCACTCACACACACTCACGCACACACAGAGTATACAGTATCCGATCACACACACGTACAGTATGACATCACCTTATACTGACGCTGTAGTTCAGTGTAACACACATTAACACACACACTAAAAACTATACTGACTCGAGGAAGATCCTCCTTATGAACAGAGCATATTTACTGCTCTACTGCACCATATTTACAGAGTTCAGCATTTGCACAATGATAATGCATCATCCAATCCAATTTACCGAATAATTTAGCTGCAATTGCATGAAATAGAAAATCATTAAATATTCTGTTAATTGTATGCATTTTGTAGTAATAACTGGAATAACATTCTCATGTTCAGTAAAATATGTGTTGAGATTTAGTAATGGTGGAGACCCTTTATATATCTCTTCTGCTCACCCAGGCTGCATGTATTTGATCAAAAATACAGTAAAATGTGAAATATTATTAGCTGTAGCTGTGAATATCTGTATAGATGTAATTTATTCCTGTGATGCGCAGCTGTATTTTCAGCATCATTACTGCAGTCTTCAGTGTCACATGATCTTCAGAAATCATAATAATATACTGATTTACTGATCAACAAACATTTCTGATTATTATCAATGTTGAAAACAGTTGTGCTGCACAATATTTTTGTGGAAACTGTGATGCATTTTATTTTTCAGGATTCACAGATGAATAGAAAGTTCAAAAGAACAGCATTTATTTGAAATAGAAAACTTTTGTAGCATTATAAATGTCTTTACTGACACTTTTGATCAATTTAATGCATCCTTGATCTTAATGAACAAAAGTGTAAATTCATATAGAGTAAATAGAAAGTATATATAGTTTCCATTAAATTTCACTGAAATAATAATGTTTATGTGTGTGTTTCAGAATGTAAATGAGCTCAATCAGTGGCTGTCGGCCATCAGGAAGGTCAGTATTTATAATGAACACATGCTGCCATCGTTTCACCCCGGAGCTCATCGAGGAAACAAATGGACCTGCTGCCTTCAGCCCAACCGCACAGGTGTGTGTGTGTGTGTGTGTGTGTGTGTGATACGGTACTTAACAGTGACCTCAGACGGATTAGATCACAGTTAGATGTTCATGGATGTTTTCAGTTGCAGTGCTTCATTATTTCTCATGACTGTAAAGCACATTAAAATAATGCTGCATGTATTTTATCATTGCACAGTCATGATCAATAATATTAGATGTGATGGGGAGAGAGAGTGGAGGATGCATTACTCACGGTCGTGTGTGTGTGTGTGGGTGTGTGTCAGCATTGGGCTGCAGTCGGACTCATTCGGCCGTGACTCTGGGCGACTGGAGCGACCCGTTAGATCCTGATGCTGAAACACAGATCATTTATAAAGAGCTGCTGCAGGGCCGAGACAAACTCAGGTGTGTGTGACGCTCTTTACCTGATCGCTGCGACTCCTGTGATGCTGTAATACTTTAAACGCCCAACAGGTGACGCTGCTGTATGACAGAAATCAAGGAGTACTGTTATTATTAAAACACTATTATTATTATACATTCAATGCAGTCTAAGTGACTTTGGATAAAAACATCTCCCAAATGCATATTATGTAAATGTATTATATTATGCATTCATATATTATTGTCAGGGTGAATGTCATGAAAAACTGTTTGTTTCATATTTATTTCACGTAAATGTTTAATATTCTAATTGCTACAATGCAAACGCAATGCTTACTTTTTCTCAAATTAGGTTTCATTTTATTTTTTGCCAAATATTATTTATTTATTTTTTTACATTTAATTAATTTTAATTATTTATAATTCTATTTACTCTTTATTATTATTATAAATGTACCTTGAATTCAATGTAAATCAATTTGGATAAAAGTGTCTGCCAAAAGCATAAATGTAAATGTATTTTAGTATAATTTCTCTTTTATATGCTGGGTGAATGTCATGAAGAAATCTCTGTCATATTTATTTCAAATTAAATTAATGAGAATTTGTGGATTAAATATTTTTTATTAATTAATATGAATTAATATTATTATTATTTGTTACAAAGCAAATGCAATGCAATCTTAATTGTTATCGTATTTTTAAAAAATATTTTTAATTAGTTTTGTATTTTTATATTTTCATTTTATTTTTAGTTAAAGTTTTAGTAATTTTGTCTTTTTTTTTTTTTTTTTTTTAAGATGTGTATATAGTTTTTATTCGTTTTTATTTCCATTATCATAATTTTAGTACTTAAAGATAAATTAAATGAAAATTACAATTTTCGCCCTGGCAACTAGTTAAAATAAAACACAATTAAAATATTTTTTCTATTAAACATAAAAAATGTTATTCTATTTCAGTTAACACTTCAGGTATACCTACAATTATTATTAATGGTTTTAGTTTTAGTTAATGATAATGAGGATAATTAGGCAAAATGACATTCACCCTGACAATGATATATGAATGCATAATATAATACAGTTATATTATACTATGTGCAAAATATGTATTTATTTATTTATCACCCATGTTTTGGACAATCATCATAATATTCACCATGTTGCTACAGTAATTAATATGAATGAACCACCACCATATTAATTAATTAATTATTATTTTACAGTATGAGCAATAACTTCAGTAACTCAGGTACTTCATAGTTACCATGGTAAATGTCTATAAGGAAGAAATCCACACTGCTCCATTTCTGACTCTGCTGATATTTGGGACACAGGAAGCAGTACCTGGAGGCACAGGAAGTGGAGGCAGTGGAACAGGAAGAGCCGCTGAAGGCCAGTCAGCCATCATCAGGTCAGACGTGCCTCTTCTTCAGAAACACACTTGAGTTCATCGCAACACAGGCTCATTGGAAATACGTGCCTCTACCTACATTTCTGCGAAACTCAAAAAACGTACCTATATGTACGAATCGCTGCAGTTTCCAGTTGAAATGAACACTAGAGGCAGTAAAACTCCCACAACTTTTATTCCTTTTCACACAAAATATGATTTGCAGGTCCACAGTTTTGATTAACTCAGGTGCCCATCGGTCACTTTTGATCGAAAAATTTTATGGTTTTACTTTTTTTCATCGGAATGGTACGAAACTTGGTGACTTCTATGGCATTTGGAATGTGAACACACACACAAATTGAGGGCTTGATTCGAGCAGGCTAAGTAAAATAGTCACACTTGTGGGCTTCGGTCAGAAATGACCGACCATAGAAAATGAATGGGAAAATTCTGCAAATTTTTGTGTACAATCTACAAATCTGCCACAATGCAGAAAAAAAGTACACCGCAATGACGGGGTGAAACTTTAAAACATCAAGAGTGCAAAAAAAAACACATCCATTTACACACACGCACGTACACACACACACTTATACACACACACACACACACACCTATGAACTGGTGTGACTGTAACACAGCAACTATGTAAAATAAAAGCAATAATTCAACTACAATGCAGTAAAAAAAAGTGGACAGCAAGGAAGGGGTTACACTCTAAAACATCAAGAGTGCAAAACAGACACATCCACTCACACACACACACACACTCACAGACATACCAATTCATTTGAATGTGTATATTTTGTGTATGTGTGTGTGTATGGCTATAACCAGCTGCACAACAAATGCATTATTATATCACTTTTGCATTTGTTAACACTATTGGGTAGGTTTAGGGTTGGGATTGGTGTAGGAGATATTTTCAACATGATACAGAATTAACTTTTAGCGACACCCATGGGGATACTTTAATTATGAGCCACCACAATACATAATGAAGCAGCGTAGTATAAACAGCAGTACGTGCCTATATCAACATAACAGAAATGTGCCAGGATCACGTATTGAACCCACGCTTTAGTGCCACTCCCTGGGCGTTTCACTTTGAAATGTGTAGTAAGGTACGTAATAATAGTTTATAGGAATGTATTTGGAATGAGCCTGGGTTGATTAATCTATAGATAATTAATCTGTAGATCAGATCAGCACAGAACACGTGTTTAAGCGTCTCCTCTCTCTCTGTGTGTCAGTGTCTGTGCAGGGCCGATCTGAGCGCACTCGTGCCCTCGCCGCTCGTCTGCTGGACGTCGTGCTGGATCTAGAACGAGCGCATTCGTCCTTCCAGAGCCGAGAACCAGACGAGAGCCGCCCTCTCATCCTGAGCTCATAGAGACGACCAGCTTCAGCTTCAGGAACTCACAAATCAGATTATGCAATGTTTTCCAATCAAACTCGAGTTATTGATGAATGTCCGTGGAAACGTTTTTACGTATTTGTACTTTAAAGTGTTTTTATTATCTTGATGCTCTGGGGTGATTTTTATGAAGGGCCAAATTACTCAAAATTAAATGATTAAATAAATATTGACATATATAAATAAATCATTAAATACATAATTAAATGCATAAATAAATACATATTCATACATTTATTTATGTATTTATACATTTCATTTTCAGGGTTTTGGGACGTGCCGACAACCATAACCCTGCAAATGAAATGTGGATGAAAAGAATGAATGAATGTATAGATTATATAGATGGATTAATTTATATATATATATATATATATATATATATATATATATACATAGATTAATTAATATTTATTTAATTATGTATTTAACGATTTATTTATTTCAACATTTATTTAATGATTAATTTTGAGTAATTTGTCCCTCCATATATTTGATCACAGACTGTAGCTTCTGAAAACAGTGACACTCCTGCAGTCTGCATGGCATTACTGTACACTAAACAGCATCAGCACATTCACACAGCAGGGTTATTACAGTTAACTACAGTTAGAACCATTAAAAACATTATTACTTGAAGTAAAATAAACATTAATATTTTTAAAACATTTTATTTCAGCTAGTTGCCAAAGCAACTTTTCTCATTTCCATTTAGTTCAAAATATTACATTGTTTTACCAATTTTTTTTTTTTTTTGGTTTTACAAAATATTATAAAAAA
The DNA here is from genome assembly GCF_936440315.1 of Barbus barbus. Taxonomy (NCBI): domain Eukaryota; kingdom Metazoa; phylum Chordata; class Actinopteri; order Cypriniformes; family Cyprinidae; genus Barbus; species Barbus barbus. The sequence continues at coordinate 29,155,558 of NC_136756.1, read as the reverse complement.
TATAGTGAAATATTTTTACAATTTAAAATAACTGCTTTCTATTGTGACGCATTTTAAAATGTAATTTATTTATGTTATGCAAAGATTAATTTTGCTCAAGAAACATTGATGATTATTATCAAAGTTGAAAATAGTTTATATTTTTGTGGATACGCTATCATGCAAAATTTGGGGTCAGTACAACTAAAAAAAATAAGAAATTAATACTTTTATTCATCAAGGATGCATTAAATTGATCAAAAGTGACAGTAAAGGCATTTATAATGTTACAAAAGATTTCTATTTTTAAAAAATGCTGTTATTTTGTTATCTGTCCTGAAAAATTTAATATATCACGGTTTCCACAAAAATATTAGGCAGCACAGCTGATTTCAACATTGATAATAATCAGAAATGTTTGTTGAGCAGTAAATCAGTATATTATTATGATTTCTGAAGATCATGTGACACTGAAGACTGGAGTAATGATGCTGAAAATACAGCTTTGCATCACAGAAATAAATTACATTTGAACAGATGTTCACTTAAAAATAGCTATTTTGAATAGTAATAATATTTCTCTATTTTTACCGTATTTATGATCAAATAAATGCAGCCTTGGTGAGCAGAAAAGACTTCTTTCAAAAACATTTAAAAAACGTAATTATTCAAAACTTGTGGCCTCCGGTGTATATTTAAATAATAATAACAAAAATGACAGAAACACACAACATTATAACAAACTATTAATATGAAAGTGGAAAAAACAAACGAACAATCCAAATATTTAAGAAACTATAATCGTATGATGCTCAAACAACACTGACACACATTATAGAAACAGTGAGTAGCATCTAAATGGCTTTTATGCTCACTGGACACCAGAATCTATTTTGTGCTTTTTGTTTTCATGCAGGTGAACAAGTTCTTGACCAATGTACTTGATTAACAGTGATTGTCATATTTTTATATTTGCACACAAATGATTCCCATAAGTTATTCACATGAGGATTATAAATAGCTTTTCTGCGTTTAAACAGCTGTTTTATAAACCTCGGCCAGCCATGTTCTAGAAGTGCCACTGCTGTGGACAGAAGCAGGTTAGCAGTGTAAAACTGAAACGATGGCAGCCGTGTCAGACTGACATTTTTTGCTTTAGATGTTTTTTATCAGTTCTCTGGGTGCTGTTTGGTTCATTTAGACTGATTCTTGTGGTTAGATTTATTTGTGGGAACAGAAGAGGCTTTGCATTGTGCCAAACAGTGTTTTTGGGTCGTGTGAGCATGTGTGTGCTGGAAAACAGCTGAATAGAGTTGATTTGTTTTTGGCCAAATATGTATTTAAAACATTTGCTTTCTTGTGCAGAAATTAGCTTTTGTTGGTTTAACGCTCATTTTATTTGGACGGAGAGCATCTGCTGTGCCTGTTGACTATAAAACACATTTACACCAAACTCTGTGTTTCTTTCTCTCAATCCAGTCTGACCTCAAATAATTCATACTGCATTACATTTATGACTGCATAAAACCTGCGTGTAACGTTTGCACGAGCTCTGTGCTGTTCATTAAATTTCTCCAGAGCGGGATGACAAAATCAATTTTGATTTGACAGGAAATATTATTATTACCTGCTAATATTGTGCCGCTGGGAGTGAGAATGAAAAACGAAAGGACTCGGATGAAAAAGGTTCATAACCAGCAACGACACAAGCTTCCAGCGACGAGTCATTTGTCCATGTGAGTGCAATGCTGCACGACACAATCACAAACAATCAGAACAGATTTCATGTGGAATATACAGCTGCGAAATTAACCTGTGAGTGACTGATGGAACGAACCAACCTGAATACACAAATATTTGATGAATAAATATTTGACACTTCAGATTTTGTGTATAGATCTGGTAATATTTTACAATAAAGGTTGCATTTTTTAATATTAGTTAACTACATTAACAATGAAAATACTTCTAAAGCAATTCTGCACTGTAAAAAAAAAAAGTTGAGCCAACTTAAAATTTTAAGGCAACCAGCTTCAGCAGATTTTTGAGTTTACTCAACTTGTTGTTTTAAGTTTATACAACAAAAAGTTGAGAATGTCCTACAAAAATAAGTTGAGAGAACTCAAAAATTTACTGAAGCTGGTTGCCTTAAAAAAACATTTTTTTTTTTTTTTGCAGCGTTTATGCAACTATTTATTCATCTTTGTTAACGTTAGTTAATAAAAATACGTTTATTGTTAGTTCACAGTGCATTAACTAATGTTAATAAACACAACTTGTGATTTTAATAATGCATTAGTAAATGCTGAAATTAGCATGAACTAACAATTAACAATACTACAGCATTTATTAATTTTAGTTAATGTTAACCAATGAACCTTATTGTAAAGTGTTACCACAATTCTTGATCTTAGTTCATGTTCATTTGTATGTGTTCATATTTTTAATGGACTGCTAGCAATGAACAGTCAACAAAAATTTATAAATATGTATTGATGATTTTGAACCACATTTTTACATTTTATTTATATTATATAGATTTGTTTAGTTTTTTTCTGAGACTCGTTTACATTTATGATTACTGGATAGTTGTTCAAATCAGACTGGTTCTCAAAGTAATCTTTCAGGATAATTTGGGAGCTGATTTTACTGAAACATTGAAAAGAACCAATTCAACAGAACGATTCAGTCAAATCAGACATCACTGCAGCGTGTGAGAAGATTTAACTCTATAGAAAAGCAAAATTAGGTCTAGGAAATGTTTTAGGGAAGAAAATAACTTGAAAATGTGCATACAGTGGTGGCCAAAAAAAACTATTAGAACACTAGTGTTTTCACCCCCCAAAAAAAAAGGTGTTTAGCCAGTTATTTCTATCTTTTGCTGGAGTGTGTCGGTAAGAAATATCAGTTTACATTTCCAAACATTCATTTAGCCATTAATTGTAATAATCCAGTGAGATTGTTGTGCTCCACACAGAGATCTGATCTGATCATCATCAGTCTGTCTGGAATGACATGAAGAAACTGAACAAACTGAGACTAAATCCAGAAGAATTGTGTCTCCAAGACGCTTCAAGAAACCTCCTGCAAAGCTCCTGAGAAACTCTGCTCAAGTGCACCGAGGACAAAAGCTGCTTTAAACACAAAGCATGCTCACAACAAATGTTGATTTAGTTTAGTTCATAAAAGTTAATTGATAAAGAAAATCAATTTATGACATTATTTTTGACAGCATCCTCATTTTACAGCAAGCGCCTAAAACTTTTAACAGTGTATGCAGGCAGGTCTCTTGAAGGATCTTGGAGGTAATAGTTTTTTTTTTTTTACTTAGTTGTTTATATGATTAAAATGCAGTAAAAACAGTAATATTGTGAAATAATATTACAATTTCAAATAAGTGTTGAATATGTGTTAAACTGTAATTTATTTCTGTGATCTGCAGCTGTATTTTCAGCATCATTACTCCAGTCTTCAGTGTCACATGATCTTCAGAAATCATAATAATATACTGATTTACTGCTCAACAAACATTTCTGATTATTATCAATGATGAAAAGAGTTGTGCTGCTCAATATTTTTGTGGAAACTGATATTTTATTTTTCAGTATTCTTTGATGAATAGAATGTTCTAAAGAACAGCTTTTCTTTGAAATAGAAATCTTTTGTAACATGATAAATGTCTTTACTTTCACTTTTGAACAGTTTAATGCATCCTTAAAGGGGTGGTTGACTGTTTTTTTTTCTAGGCTTGATTGTGTTTATGGGGTGCAGTCATGCTTTGTTTTTTTAAAAAACACATTATTTTTCACATTTACCTGCAGTCCACACCGCTCTGTTCCTTCTGTCACAAAAGCTGGTTAGCTTGGTTAGCTGGCTCAGTGTGTTGTGATTGAGGCATGTGACGTGCTCCGCTTGTATTGTAAACAATGGCGTCGTCTATATTGCTTATCAATTTGAGCCTGATTGAGATGCAGAGAATATTAGTGAAGAGGATCGCCAAAACCTGTGCAAGCACACGGCTCTTAATGGTATGTTTGTTTGTTGTTGTCTCATACTTTTAGAGAGAGAGAGAGATGCAGAGCAGGGCGACGCGAGGAACAGTACAGAACAGAAGCGCTGTTTTAGAACATTGATTTTGAAACTTATGAATCCATTAGAATTGTTAGAAGACAGAATCAAGATTTTCTCTTCCTCTCTAAAGCAGTGCAGCATGGCCCCGCCCCCTTCGTTGCGTGTTCCTGGGGGCGGGGTTTATCTGGGTCCGTGACGTATTGGACCCAGGAAGTAACTCGTTGTTGTCCCTTACCAGTCGTTTTTGTAGGCATTAAACTGCTAGAATTTTAAAAGACGATATCTCCGTTTGCATCGAACTTCATTTTGCAGATATTATTTATGCTCAAACAGCAATATTACGCACTAATGTTAAAAAAAGTGAAATCGTAATCAACCACCCCTTTAATTAATAAAAACACTTGTCTTAAAAAAAAAAAATCTAAATCTTGATGACCCAGCAAATGCCTTTATCCAAAGAAACTTACATTCCATTCGCATTGCATTCATTTTATCGGCTCAAACTCATGTCCTCAGCTCTATTCCTTGAGCTAGACCATTTGTTTTCTTCATAATGATAAGGATCACTTCCAACAGGTCAATATTCACTCAAAGCTTTGGAACAAATAACTGCTGACGAAACAGGAGAAATAAAGAGGCACTTAATTAAGTAAAAGTCAAATGAATTAAATCTGCTGCATTAGCAGCTCAGAGCTTCACACAATCACTGGACATTAATAATACCGCCAATAACAATACATCCCAGACAAAAGAGAAGAGAAGAAATACGAACAGAAAGACCAAAGTCAAATCAGTCTCCCTTTGCTGAAGGAGAGGGTTTATTTCACAGGAAACACAGACATGCAACAAGATCAGAACAGATTCATTAAGACACATATCATAAAAGCCCTTGTATTTTTTCATCAAACAACAATTCGTCTGATATTTGAAATCGATTCTCTTAATGTACGTTAATTCTATTGCCTGTAAGACTATGATATGAGGAACAAATCCATGCGCTTTTATTTGACTTCAGTGGTTCAAATGAGAGGCCAAATGAAAAAAATAAATAAAATCACAACCCATTAAAAATCTGCCCCCAGAAACACACATTAACATCAACCACTTCACCATTTACCAATATCCTCTACATATATATTCAGAAATATCTCCAAGAAGAGCAGGTTTGAGGTTGTGACACACTTAAATGTGTGCCAGCTACAAAATTATTCTCCTCAGAAAGCGTATTTCCTTCTGGGAAACAACTCTTCTCGATCCTGCTATTTCAGTTCCATCAAATGCATTTCATTATAAAACGCTAATGAATCTGGGATGGCACCTCTTTTTAGGTGCCATATGGTCTGAAATCACCTGACTGATCCGCTGTCTCCACATGACACTCTCACCTTCCGCTGCGATTCACAACCGAAGCCAAAAGCTGCAATAAACACCAAAAACAGATACGCATCTATTATGGCAAGCCGTTTTAACATTAAATCCTTAAAACATTTTTTTCTCATACTACTAGTACCGTTTTTTAGCTACTTGTATCTATTCCATTAGGTACTAGTTCTTATTCTTTAGCTGTTATTATGTACTTATTCTTTAGGTACTAGTCCCTTTTTAAAAGATACTGGTACTTGTTCATTCGGAATTAGTTCATATTTATTAGATACTGGTACTCATTAATTAGATACTACTAACAATAATGCAAGGCATTTTAACATTTAATCTATAAAACATACTAGTATCTATTTGACTGCTACTAGTACCTATTTTGTTAACTACTAGTATATATTTCATTAAGTAATAGTACTTTTTCATTAGATACTAGTTCTTATGTGTTAGATACCAATACTTATTTAATCAGAGACTAGCTATTCTTCTGTAACTAGTGACACATTTCAAATGTTTACCATTGGCTTCTATGAGAATAGAATAGAACTGGTCTTTCTGACAAGTCATAACATAAGATGAGTAAAAAAAATAGCAATCATTTGAAATGTGTTACTAGTGAGAACAGAACAGCTACTAGTCACTAAAATAAGTACTAGTATCTATTTAATAGGTACTACTACCTAATAAGTATTAGATAGTACCTAATGGAATAGACACCACATGTACTAAAATAGATACTACTACAATTTATAGATTAAACATTAAAATGGCTTGCCGTATTGGTACTAGTATCTACTGAATAAATACTAGTGTCTTTTAAAAAGTTAGTAGTATCTAAAGAATAAGCACTAGTAGCTAATGAATAATGAAGGAATTTAATAGATAATGATATCTAAAAATAAGTACTCATAGCATGACAATAGATACGGTATAAGGATTAAATGTTAAAATAGCTTGCCATACAACTATTTCAAATCGATCTTTCACCTGAAAACATCTCTAATGTCCTAAAAGCTCATAATCAACATGCAACTGAGAGGACGATGCTCTGCCTCACTATAAAACGGCCCATTGTGCATACAGTCAAACTGCTAAAAATGATGAGTTATTTTGGGATGAACCATATGGACAGGTGATAAATGATCTAATTAGGTCTAATGAGGGGGGTCTAATTAGTCACCTTTGAAAAGAGCGCACAAAGCATGCTGGGTAAAAACACAACATCTGCTCAGATGAAAACAACGCGTACGCGTCTCTTACAGAATTGCATAATCGGTCCAAGTCTCTCATAAAACTCCCTTGCAGGATATTTGCAACTCAGATCCATTTTATCCTTTTTCTTTTTATCATATCTTTCTGAAACTACACAGACTATGAGAAAGATGTAAAACAATGCATTAAAGCTACAGTGCCTGTACAAACCCTTCACAAAATATCTTAAAGTCTGGTAGTATTTTGGTTGTTGACATGTCAAACAGTGACAGCAGTGTCGTACAACACTCCAAAACTATTTAAAATGACACTAATTCTTTTATACTTACTTTGAGTGTCATTCTTTTGAGCTTTATAATTGAGAGACTACAAAAAATGAAACCTAAAAAGTCATAATAGTCAAGATTTATTGTAGATACAAATAGCTTCAGAACTGCACTGATGGTTTATTAACCAAACATATTTTTGAGGGTTATTATCTATTAACTAAAACTACTGAAAAACATTTTTGTTAATTAAAATAAAATATGAACTAAAATAAAATATTATATTTTATTTCAGCTAGTTACCAAAGCAACATTTTTAATTTTCATTTAGTTTAACTGAAAAATTAAAAACTACAGACATTAATAATAATAATAATAATAAAGGTTAAGTTTAAATGTTAATTTTGGTTAAAATGGTTACCAGAAGTAACCTTAAAAGGGTCAAATGCAATTAAACTGAAATTAAATGAAAGGAAAACTATACAGACGTTTATATAATGACAAATAATAACACAAAAATGGCAAAAAATACACAATACAATTACTAAAACTTTAATAAAAAAAAAATGTATATATATATAAAAATGATTCAAAATAATAATAAAAATGTTCATGACACTAAAATAAGACTTTTATTCTCCAATCTCAAAGTTACACTGAAATTCAACACAAAAATGCAGTTTGTACAGACTCGAAGCATTTTTTAGGAACTCTGCGTCTGAAATGAGACGAGATGTGGAGATCTCCATTGATATAAGACAGTGCATATGGAGCAGTGCTTATATGAATGACGAATGAAATATTCCCTGCAGATATATAAAGGTACACGATCCATTTGAGTGGCAAGTTAAAGTCGCGCAAACAAACCCTTCCCACCGACATCATCGACAGCAACGGTGATCATTGCTTGAACGGCACGGCTAATATAAGACGCTCAGAACACGGTAACAGTCCCTGACGTTACTGACAAACTGTCAGATTTGACAAAAAAGCATGTATCAAATATGTACACGTGTATATGTGTCTGTGTAGATATATGTGCGTCACATGTAAGTATAAAAATACTTTAAACACTTCAAAGATATATCACACTCTTAAATGTATGTGTTTATATACTGACCTCTATATATTGTACTCTATTGAGTTCTTCTAAGCATTACAAGAAACGAGAGTAACTAAAGATGCATACAGACATTTCAAGACACAATCCGAGAGATTCGGCGTTTCTGCATGGAGGAAGACTGCAGATCTGTGGGCTGTTCAATCATCCACAGCGTTAAAAACAACATCATCTGTGAGTCTTAAGAGCCGTACACACTGACACCGCTAAAATGCCATGAAATACACTACGGTTCAAATGTTGTTTTTTGGAAGAAATTAATATATTTATTCACTAAGAACACATGAAATTGATCAAAAGTGACAGTAAAGACATTTATAATGTTACAAAAGATTTCCGTTTCAAATAAATGCTGTTCTGTTTAACTTTCTATTCATCAATGAAGCCTAAAAATGACGACTTCTGCAAAAATAGAACCGTTTTCAACACAGAAATGTTTCTTGAGGAACTGAAGGATCATGTTTCATGCTGAAAATACAGCGCTGATCAAAGGAATAAATCACATTTGACTATTCACATAGAAAACTAAATTTTACTGTTTTTACTGAAATTTTTGAGCAAATAAATGCAGGCTTGGTGAGCAGAAGAGAGTTATTTCTAAAACATTTTAACTTTATATACTACGTGCAAAAAAAAAAAGAAAAGATTCAGAATGCACAGATAATTCTAAATGGCTGTAAGCAGAGAAAAACAATGGTTATGCAAACGAAAAGCTTGGTTTGTTGCTGTAAAACGCTGTCAGTGTGAACGGCCCTTCAGAGACTGTACGAGATGGCGTAATAATCTTTGGCTTCCAGATGACACACAAACATGTATCAGAGTCACCGCAGAAATAAATCACAGTTCACAGACCCAGAGGGAATCCCTTGCTCTGGGAAACGTCTCTGAACCTCACAAACCGGCATTAGATCCGCAAAGAAAGCAATAACACACACCGCCCAGGGCGTGACGGATAACAGCGCTGTGCTCACGTCTCCACGGACGGCATAATGAGTGTGTGTTTCTCACAGCTCTCTGGAAACGCCTTTAACCTTGAGAGGAGTTTGAGTCATGATTTATCTGTTCCGGACTCAGAAACACTCTGTCACCAAACACGAGGGCTGTGTTCAGAGCAGAACATACTACTATTTCTACAGTATCTAGTATGTTTACATTTGATAAAATGTGCATACTGGAGCACACTGTATGAAATACTGTAATTGCACTATGCCAGTATTTCTCAACCTTTTTGACTCTAAGGGACCTCATTGTCCACAACCATATTTAAAAACCATAAAGCCAAATGCATTTTAATTTATGTGAACTCCTGGTTTCTATAATTAAAGTTTTAAATAATTGCATTTCAGGATTGCAGACGTTTTAGGAGCTGAAGTTTCCTGCTCCTTTTGACCCATGAATTTGCATGATTTCCTGATTTACTGGATAAAAAATTAAGCATAAGCATAATTTTTACTCACAATTTCTACCCCCAAAAAATATTATAGAGCTTGGCGTTCCTAGTCAAATGTATATTGATTATAAAAGTGGAGGTTTAAGATTTTATTAATTTATATGATTTTTCAAGATACAGAAATCACACTTTCAAAATGAGGATTTCTCATGGTTTCAAAGACTGTGGGAACCCCGGTTCATTGTTAATTTAGTGTAATTTTATTTCGGGAGCAAGCCGAAGGAGAGAGGGAATTGATATAATTAACTGATCATTTATATTATTTTATCAATATTTTTTTTTTCTTCTAATTTTCATTTTAGTCTATGTAGTTTTATTAATTTTTACTTCAGTTTTTTTGTTTTAGATATTTTAGTACTTCAACTAAATTAAAATGAGAAATTCTGTTTTGGCAATAGCTGAAATTAAATCTCTCTCTTTTCCAATTAACAATTTTTAGTTACTTTTGGTTTGAGTTTTTTTTTTTTTTTTTTTGCTTTAGCTTATTTAAATGCTTGTTTTGTCTTTTTAAATTATATTTTAAATCATTTAAGTAATTTTGAGGCCCCGGACCCCTGGTTGAGAACCACTGCAAAATGCTCAACTTTATTTCCAGTGTGACAAATGAACTAGAAATGTCAACCACAATTTTGACTATTTTTGATTCATTATTTGATCATTTGACTGCTTTAAATTCACACTTTAGTGCACAAAATGTAATTAAAAATTGGCAACAATCCTATTTATTCAACATCATAACTGGACGCCACTCGCATGCAATTCAAAAGGACAATTATTTAAAACATTCATCATGAAATAACGCCAGCATTTCAAAAATAGTACTGTAAAGTAAAGTAGTATGCCAGTATTCCAATCCAAACACAGCACAGATAAACCCGTCTACAGCCAGAAAGCCACGCTCTCAGATCAATGACATAAAAGAGAAACAAAGCAAGATAGGATATGAATCATTGCATATTTCAAGAAGACATCCTTTTCATCTTATTCATTCTAAAAGTTAAAACGCACACAGGAGGATCCTCAAATCTCAGTGTTCGCTCTGAGCTCCACTAATTGCTCTGAAGTTCAAAAGTAGCACACGAGCCGGAGAGCTGAATGTTTTCAAATGCAGATATTTTATGCAGCGCTTGCACAAACATCAAAAACAGCCCTGAAAATCTGCTTACGGATCCATCTACACCGATTTCCCTACAAACGCAACAACTACAGGCTTCCTCCTTTAATCGGTTACATATACGGAGGCCAAACTGATGCTGTTTCAGGCAGAAAACATCAGAAAAACTGTCTGAAAGTGATGCAGTTTAAAAAAATCAACATTCTTCTCCATGTTATCCAGTGGAATGCACAGATATTGGATGCAGTGGTAGACCGATATATCAAGAAATTGAATGAATCATCTGGTATTTGGTGATTTTGAGATAATCAGCATTAGCTACTAATTGGCATATTAACAGAGGTGTTCATTTAGCTTACAAACATCAACATTTTCCAGTAAATAATGTTTTTTTTTTTTTTATTTTTACATTTTATAAAGACTCTTCTGCATTAAGCACAGCAAGCAACACAGTGGTGTGTTGTTACTGAATGAATCCATGTTTTTGATGATTCAGTGACTGATTCATAAAGACAGTTGCTAGCTTTGTTTCTGAGCGAACTGAGTCAATGATTCAGTAACTCATTCATAAAGACTTTTGAATCTGACACTTTTTTCATTTCTGAAAGAATCAGCATTTTGAATGAATCAAGTGAGCCGATGATTCAGAGACTCATTCATAAAGACAGTCACTAGCTTCATTACTGAATGAATCAGCTTTTTGAATGAATCAAGTGAGCCGATGATTCAGTGACTCATTCATTTAAACAGTCACTTGATTCATTACTGACTGAATCAGCCATTTGAACAAATCGAGTGAGCCAATGATTCAGTGACTCCTTTATTAAGACAGTCGCTAGCTTTATTTCTCAAAGAATCAGCCATCTGAACGAATCAGTGACTCATTCATAAAGACTTTTCTGACTGAATCATCTGCTTGAATAAATCGGTTGGATGAATAATTCAACGACTCACTCATTAAGACAGTGATTTGCCGCCACCTACTAGAGGTTTTACTTTAAAATACATTTAATTTTTTAAAAACCATTTCAAATTCCAATACTCAAAAGAAAACATTAATCAATATTTACTCAATACTGAATCAAAATATTTCTTTCTAAAGCTACTTTTCTGTAATGTTTATTCAAAGCTTTTTCTCATATACCACAATATATAATCTTTTGGGGGAAATTTCTCAGTCAAAATTGAGGATTAATCTGCAGATTACGTAATAATTAATTACTTGACAGCCCTAGATAAGACATATTATATCTGTAGAGGCATCGCCACTGAAAAACCTATATCGGTCAACCACTAATGTGTGTGTATATACAACTACCACATAAACTGGTCTGAGCCCAGATGCATTCTGGGTAGCCTTGAAAAAGAGCGTCGCGAGAGATAGAGAGAGAAAGAGAGCTGTGACAGTGAATGAGGAACAGATTAGAGTAATTTGTTTTGATTTCATCACTCCATCATCCACATCTCCTCGTCTCTCACTCGGGGTCAGCGAGGACCGTTGTTCCCAGAGAGGTCAAAGGTCTCGCTGGCGGTCAGGAACTCCTCAGCTTGAGGTGTGTGTGTGCGGACCGAGCCTCAGTCCTTCAGGTTGTCCTCTCCGACGCCCTGGGCGGCCAGTTCTCTCATCACGTTGTCCAGATAGTTGGTGTCGGGGTAGCCGTGGCCCGTGAGGTTGGAGCCGAACTCCGTCTTGTGGTGAATCTCGTTCCACACGACCGTGTCCATCTCTCCCGTGGTGCTGGACGTCCCGATGGTGAAGATCAAACGACGGTCCCACGCCATGATTAGCAACTTCAACACCTGAAATGAGCAATAAAAACAACGTGAACCGGCATTCACAGCGCGCACAAATATTGATTAATATTATATATAATTATGATTGTGATTAATAACCATATAATATTATATATGATTAATAGACAGATACTATTAATTTATAAATATTATTTTACTAAATATATATTCATATTTTATTTCATCATTTTTATTGATGTGTGAGTGTGTATACGAAAATTATATTTTATTTATTTAATTTTATTTGAATATAAGAGTAGTACATAAGAGTAATTTTTTAATGATACCTTTCAGTATTGAAAGAAATATAATCAAGTATAGTTCTGTGTTTTTTAGTATCATTGATATACTGTTATTTTATTTCTTATATATATATATATACACACATTTAATTTTGTATTTTCATTTTTAGCTAAAGGTTTTAAGCATCATTTATATACTGTTGTAATATTTCAAAATATATTTTATATTATATTTATTATCTATTTTAATTGTTGTAATATATATATATATATACACCACATTTTGTTTTTGGGTTTTCATTTTCATTAAAGTTTTAGTATTTTTATGTTATTATTATTATTATTATTATTTTAAATATGCCTATAATAACATGTCTAATATTAACTTCTCATTTTTAATTTTGTTTTAGTTTTTGGTAAATCATGTTAAAATTAATTAAAATGAGAAATGTTGCTTTGCCGGCATACTGTAATAGATGAAACATTTTTTTAAATGTTACTTCAGTTAACATTTATTTTATTTTGAAAAAAAAAATTATTTATATATATAGTTTTATTTTTCTATAATAACCCTGGTATTGTCACAGTGCACATAGCAGGGAGGAACGAGGAACACGGAGACGCGGCTGTAACTCAAAATAACAATCTTTAATGAAGACATCACGGCAGGGCAAGACAAGGCAAGGCTGACACAGACAGGACCACCGGGGAGTAATGCGTAGACCAGACGAAATCAAACTGAATGGACAGGACACAGGATAATCATACATAATTAAACAAACACGGCTGGACAAGAATTAACTAATAATCACATAGAACAAGGACAGGAAACAAACCAAATATGGAAACATGAGGTGGGAATACATGACACACGACAGAGGACTGACAGGTATAGTCAATATTTAATTTAAACCATCCAACATTTAGATTTTTTGTGTTGAAAATACACATGTAATGCTTTACGATGCTGTTGAGGTTAGCGACTCGCTATGATGCTGGAATTAAATAAACAAACAAATAAATAAAAATGTCAGTTTTATTTATCAACACTAGATGAACACCCTAACCTGTAAAAATAATGAAAATTATTATTTATTAGTATTTAAATAATTTATTAAATAAAAAAAATACATGATTTACATGAGATCTTGATTCTCACCTTCCGGCCTTTCTCGTTGTCCGGTAAGTAGCAGTGTCGAGGAAATCCGCGTGCGCTGTACTTTTTCCCAGGATTCGGGTGCTCTGTGGTCTGGACAAAACACACACAAAACACACGTAGTCACACTTCACACACCGCTCGCTCAATTAGCACACAGCGGAGAGGAAACACTAACGACGACCTGAGGCCTGCTGTTATTCAGAGTCATGAACACAAGATCCGTCCCGCTGATAACATCACAGCTTCACACACGCAGATCAAAGCCAGACGAGCAGAACAGCATTACTGCAGTGAATGAAGCTTTAGACTCAATCCCTCTCATCTCATAACACACAAACACACACACACAGCCAGCGCTGGGAATATTAATGAGCAGATATCACAGGAAAACTATTTTTTTTATTTGATATAATATGTGACATATTTAAGCATTCAAAACCTCATATTTATTGGCGTTGTTATTGTCATCAGTAGATCATTCACATGCATTAGTTTAAAAAGTACAGTAACAAAAACATTTTTTTTAATTGTCACTGTCAGAAAAACAGTTAAACTGCAACTGTTTTTGTGCAAGAATCCTTTCTTAATATGGTTATTATAGTTAACTAAAACAATAATAAAAAAAAATTGTTACTTGAAATAACCGAACTAAAACAAAATATGAAAAAATTAACCCCTTAACTGTTTTTAACTGTTATTTTTTTATGCACTTTTCTGTAACAATTGTATCAATTTCTCTCTCAGTAGTACTCCTATCATAATGAAATAACCACCAAATATGGAATCTTGAGACCTTTCCGATGATATGTATTTTGTCAAGTTTATAAAAAGTTTTGATTTTATAAGACCGTAATACATTTGGAATATGACACCTCCCACTAAGGGGGAGGAGCCCACTAAAAGATTTTAAAGTACCATTTCTATGGTAACGCAATATCCGATTTCAAAACGTTTTTCAAAGGATGAATTGAGGTTTTAAGCTTTCAAATGATATACAATATATGATGATTACTAAAACATGTGGTAGGAAAAAAAAGGAAACGAATAGAATTTTTGTGTCAAAGGTCAGAGATCCTGTTATGGTGTATATGTTTTGAGGTGTGCTCTTGTCATAAATTAATCTATTACTGCTCCTACATACTTTTTAACAACAAACAGTGGTAAAAGATCTATTTAGGAGTCTTGGACCTTTCCAACGATATATAGTTTGTCATGATTAGATTAGGATTTAATGGTAATATATTGAAGTAAAGTTAGGTTAAAGTTAACTTGATGTAATGAAATATAACTGAAATATAAAATAATAGAAACTATAGACATATTTCATGACAAACTAAAATGAAAACTGAAAAAAAAAAACATTCAAAAATATAACAAAAATTCTCAGTGATTCTAAAATAAGACTGAACCATATTTCTATATCCATAAATAAAACATGTATTTCTAAAATGTATTAAAATTAATATTCTAAACTTAAATATATCTAATAATTGTATATAAAATATTAATATTTATACATACTAAATATAAATATTTAGATTTTAATATTATAACTATTAAATAAATATTACTCACTAAATTACAATTACATTACTAAAACTTTAAATTTATAACAAATTACAAAAATAAAAACTTTAATAAAAATATTTTAAAAACTATTAAACATTGTATCTAAATTATACTACAATAACACTGAACTCCATTTCTATTTCAATAAAATACTAAAAGGTATCTCTAAAATTAATATACTAATCTTACAAAATATATACAAATAGAAATGTATATAATAATTGTATATATAAATAAAAAATATGTACATAAAATATTAATACTTAGTGGTGTCAAACGATTAATCGCAGTTAATCGCATCCAAAATAAACGTTTTTGTTTGCATAATATATGTGTACTGTGTTTATTTATTATGTATCTATAAAAACAAACACATGCATGTATATATTTAAGAAAAATATGTTATGTTTATATATGAAATATATTTAGATATAATATAAAATATAATAATATAAATATATATGTGTACACACTTGTAAATATTTTCAAAATATATACTGTATGTGTGTGTATTTATATATACACATAATAAATAAACAGTACACATACATATATTATGTAAACAAAAACTTTTATTTTGGATGCGATTAATCGTTTGACAGCACTAATACTTATATAATATTTGAGTATTCTCAATATAAATAAATATTTGTTTATTTGTATTGCCTAACTACTCACAAAATTACTAAATTACAATGAAATTATTAAAATCCAAATAACTACAAAATAGAACTATATTTCTTGCCATGTTGAAGGTGTTAGTGATGGGATATTTTTTATCAAGTTAATCTTATGATGTCGGAGCCCAGAAAATGAGTGGGTGGCCAATCGTGCAAAACTAGTGTGCAAGTACATGAGAGATAATGACCCAGAATGAGCTGCAGCACTGCCCCCATTGAGCAGGAAATCCCCACGCAGCCACTTCCTGTCTCACATATGGTAAAACACGGTGAAAACACAGTGACCAGAAGCCACAAGCCCACGGGTCATTCTGCAGCAACAGCCTGACATATTAAATATGGGTGCAAAGCCTTTCTCTCGGAAAACTGAAGTGAAGAACAAACGCTCCAGTTCACACACCTCTTCCTACAAACAACCTTTTTGTGTCCCTCATTAACATCTGTGTAAATAATGATAGTATATTCAACAACAACATTTAGTATATATTGACACATTTTTAACAATGAAAAAATAATAATACAGTAACTATTGCATTGTTTTTTTCTTTCTTAATGACACTTTTTAGCCTGTTGTTTCCAACGCCTCCTAGCTGTATTTACTGCATTTTTACTGTATTTACTCCTAGCTGCGTCAGGAGACGCTTTGGGGAACGCCTTCAGCGTGACCGGCTCTGAATACCAATGAAATCTGTCCAATGGATGAGAGGGACGTCACGGGCGAGGTGACGTAATGACCAGCTGGTATAAAAGCATGTGCGGTGAAACCGGCGTCAGCTTTCTGTCATTCAGCTAGGGCTCTGTGTACTTGTAAGTCGTATTTACTGTTGTCTGTCTGTTTTGCGAGTATGAAGAAGCTGTGCAAAGCAAAGCATGGGAGTGAGGCGCAATACAGGCTGTGTGTTCCTCCCTGCAAAAGATATTTGTGTGCGGGGGATACACACAGCTTGTGTGTGCTTTGCTTGGGAGCGAGACACGTGGAGGCGGCCCTCGAGGGGGCTGATTGCCCACACTGCGGGAGCCTCCGTCTGCGTGTGCTTCGCTCCCGAAAGGCTCTCTTCTCCGGAGAGGGCTCTTTCATCAGCGTTCCCCACGGTGCTAGCCCTGCTTCCGCTGAGGCGGAGCGAAGGCGGCGCTCGTGGGGTTCGCAATGGGATTTGGCAGATGGATCGGAGACAAGCGAGTCTCTATCACCATCCTCACCTGCCAGATCCCATGACCGCTCCCCGAGATCGGAAGCCCGCCTGGCAGATACTTCCCCTCGGGCAGCGGTCGTGGCGTTTCTCATGTCTTCCTCCTCCGAGGTTGACATGGGAGACGCCGAACTGGTCGCACCCCCTCTTTCACCCCAGTATGAGGAGCTTGTGGAGGTGATCACTCGCGCTGCAGCCAAGTTGAGTCTCGACTGGCCAGCCGAGTGTCCGGTCGAACCGCGGAAAGGCAAACTAGATGAGCATTTCCTGCGGTTCCAGAACTCACCTCCACATCGGAGCCTGCCTTTTTTCCCCGACCTCCACACTGAGGTGTCGAGGTCGTGGAGAAAACCCTTTTCGGCCCGCCTCTTCGCCCCGTCATCCGATTACTACGGTAATGTGATGGGGACGAGTGAGCGCGGTTACAGGGCGATGCCGCGTGTGGAACAAACGCTTGCGGGCTATCCGTCTCCTGATGCGGCATCGTCTCTGAAAGCTCCGACCCTGCCCACCAAGCCGCTGCGCACATCGTCAGCGCTGGTGGACAAGAGGTACGCTGCAGCAGGTCAGGCAGGTTCATGTCTGCACACCATGGCGGTGTTACAGGCATACCAGACGGACCTGCTCAAAGAGTTGGATGAGGGCGAGGGTTTGAGCGGAGGACATTTGTGAACATTTGTGAACCACTGATTTGTCTCTCCGCGCCACCAAGGAGACCGCCCGTGCCATTGGTCGGTCTACGGCAGCCCTGGTGGCGGCGGAGAGGCACCTGTGGGACAGGGTCTTCCTCCTGGACGCCCCGCTGTCGCCTTCCGGCCTTTTTGGTGACGCTGTTGACTCTGTTGTCAGCAGGCACCAGGAAGCCGGGAGGCAGGCGGCGGCGTTCCAGCGGTTCCTCCCTCACCGCTCTCCAGCTCTCGGGGCTGCTGGGCGAGGGCAGCCCCTGTCGCGTGCTGGCTCCTCACGTAGGGAGGCGCAGAAGGAGAGCGTGGCCACCCGTGCGCCTCCACGCAAGCAGGGTGGAAAGAAGGGTGCGTGGTCGAAGACCTCTCAGCCTAAGCAGGATCTGCGGACCGTGCTTCAGGCAAAGAGGTCTTCGGCCAAGAAGCCCTGATGGTGGTGGACCAGGGCTTATGAGGGTAGCCCCCGCTGGGGTAGAGCGACCATCGCCCGTGCGTACGGCGATCATCGCCCCCCAGCGCCCTCAGGAGACCGATCTGCCAACCCTGCCACCTATGGTGTGGGATTCGACCACGATGCAGGCACGTATGTCCCCTGCTCGGATCAAGTCGATCCTCACGGAGGTCGGGAGAGTGAAAGAAGGCCAGTCACTCACTGTAAAGCAGTTTCAGAGACTGCTGGGTCTGATGGCAGCTGAGTCCAACGTGTGACCTATTGGCCTGCTGTACATGAGACCCCTACAGTGGTGGCTCAAGATCAAGGGGTTCTCCCCCAGGGGAAACCCGCTTCGCATGATCAAGGTCACGCTGCGGTGCCTACATGCCTTGGACATGTGGAGACAACCTTGGTTCTTGTCCCTGGGCCCGGTGCTGGGAGCTCCGTGTCGCCGCGTAACGCTAGCGTCTGTGGAGAGGTCATCATCTCAACTGGTACATCAACAGGCTCGAGATGCTGGCCGTGTTTCAGGCTCTGAAATACTTTCTCCCAGACCTGAGAGGTCACTATGTGTTAGTTTGCACCGACAACAAATCAGTGGTCTCTTACATCAACCACCAAGGAGGTCTGTGGTCGTGCCCCCTGTACTGGCACACCAGATCCTTGTGTGGGCTCAGGGCAAACTCCTCTCATTAAGAGCAGTTTACATCCCTGGGCATCTCAATGTGGGAGCAGACACCCTGTCGAGGCAGGGGCTTTTATCCGGGGAATGGATGCTTCACACTGAGGTGGTGAAGCAAATCTGGAGAGTGTTTGGCCAGGCTCAGGTGGACCTTTTCGCTACTCAGGAGACAGCGCAATGTCCCCTCTGGTACTCTCTACGTCATCCAGCTTTCTTTACCCTCATGGCTGGATGCCATGGTACAGACGTGGCCGAGGCTTCGTCTGTATGCCTTTCTCCCGATTGCTCTGCTCCCCGGAGTTCTGGAGAGAGTGTGCCGGGACGGACTCCGGCTGCTATTAGTAGTAGGGCCGAGTATGGTTCTCGGACCTGATTTCCCTCCTCGACGGCTCTCCATGGGAGATTCCAGTCAGGAGGGATCTCCTCTCACAGGCAGGAGGCACCCTTGTGCATCCCCGCCCGGAGTTGTGGAAGCTGTGGGTGTGGCCCCTGAGGGGGCATGGCTCGTAGCTTCCGGTCTCTCAACCGAGGTTGTTGAGACCATCCTCCAATCCAGAGCTCCCTCTACCAGGAGACTCTTCACTTCATGGTGCGGAGATTGCCAGCTCGACCCAGTTAACTGCCCGGTAGGTACAGTGCTGGACTTCCTGCAGGCTCGACTCTCCACAGGGTTAACCCACTCCACCTTGAAGGTTTATGTGGCGGCGATCTTGGCCTACCACACCCCTCTTGGTGGGCAAGGCCTCCAGTAAGGTCCCGGGTCCCCCTTTGGGACTTGGCTGTGGTGTTGAATACTCTCTGTAGGACTCCATTTGAGCCCATTGAGGAGATCTATGACCGCCACCTTACCCTGAAGACCGTGTTTCTTCTGACAATGTCATCTCTGAAGAGAGTTTGGGGACCTGCAGGCCCTGTCAGTGGCCCCTACCCATTTGGACTTTGCGCCTGGTATGGCCAAAGCCTTTCTTTACCCTCATGTAGGGTATGTCCCCAAAGTTCCTTCAGTCACGCCACAGCCTGTCGTACTGCAGGCCTCCCTTTCGGGAGCCTGACCAGCAAAAGCTAAATCGTACGGATGCATACGTCCACAGAGCTGCCATGTGGAGAAGGGCGGACCAGTTGCTTGTCTGCTACGGTCCCCCTAAGAGAGGTCTTCCTGCTTCCAAGCAGACCCTCAGTCGGTGGATTGTGGATGCCATTCAGATGGCCTATGAGTCTTCTGACCTACCCTCGCCGATGGGAGTCAAGGCTCATTCCACGAGGAGTGTGGCGGCCTCCAAGGCCTTTCTCGCAGGTGTCCCTATCCAGGACATCTGCAACGCTGCGGGATGGTCTACGCCCCTGACCTTTGTCAGGTTTTATGGCCTGGACATGCGAGCCACTCCAGGCTCTTCCGTTCTCTCGCTCTAGCTGTGCTCCGTATGGATACACACAGGGCAGGGACTTGGAAGTCTGGTGCCGTAGGTATCTCGTTCCCCAAAGCGTCTCCTGACGCAGCTCGAGTTCCTGAAGAGGAACGTCTTAGGTTATGTATGTAACCCCAGTTCCTCAAAGGAACGAGACGCTGCATCGCGAGGCCACAGTTCCGGCATCCCTGCCAGCGCTTGCTTCATTCTAGAAGCTGACGCCGGTTTCACCGCACGTGATTTTATACCAGCTGGTCATTATGTCACCTCGCCCGTGACATCCCTCCCATCCATTGGACAGATTTTATATTCAGGTATTCAGAGCCGGTCACGCTGAAGGCATTCCCAAAGCGTCTCCTGACGCAGCGTCTCGTTCCTTCGAGGAACTGGGGTTACATACGTAATCTAAGACGTTCGTCTTCAAGAACTCGATACTAAGTTACACATACTCGATACACATACTAAGAAGTTTACTTTGAATTAAAATAAAATACACTTTTTTTTTTAAATAATAAAAACCTTTGTGCAGAGTTAAACTATTTAATTGAATTTAATTAAAATAAAATTTAAATAAAATCATGCCATCTCACAGGCTACTACTGCATAAATATCAGCATTAAAATTATTTCTAATAAGAATAACTTCAAAACTGTCATTTTTATCATGGCTTATATAGTGAAAATTATCTTTAAATATTAAAACTTCAAGACGTAACAGAAAGTTTATATTATTATTTAGAAATGTATTTCTAATAATTTCTGAAGAAATGTTAAAAATATATATTTTTTTATTATACTTATATTAATTTGGAATAATCAATTGAATTGAATATACCTGTATCCCAGCGGGAATGTCATAGACAATCCGTATAGTCTTGGTGTTGGAGTATCCAGGTAGAGAATGAGGAATCACGTGGTACTCCATCTTCCCAGGAGGCTGTGTGCCGGTTTTCTCCCCGTAGATGGCCTTACAGGTGGGACACTGCAGACTGCCGTCCTGAGAGCAACATCAGACACATTAAACACAACAGCAACCCATGATGAAATTCAGGAGAGCTCAGGATGGATCAGCTGGGACGTTCAGAGATGTGCATCGGAGACGTGCAGTACAATCGCACCAATATTTGTGCTTATGTTTCATGCTTTGATCCATTTCATTAAAGATGAGCAAATATGCAGTACTGACACACTGTGTGGATGCAGCTTCACACAAACGCAAACATTTTCAGTAACCAACATCATTATTGAACTCTACTCACAGGTTTTTTTTTTTTTTCTTGTTTTTTTTTGTCACCCATGATTAATTTATAATAGAGTTGTTTTGGTCAAACATAAAACCATGGTGCTTTCAACACCAAAGTCATGGGTTCAATTCCAAAATCAAGAATTAATAAAAAAATGTAAATGTGCATCTTGAATGCAATGAAAGTCACTCTAGATAAAAGCATCTGCCAGATGGATAAATGTAAATCAGGTCAACTTGACAAACGTTCAACATTCAAACTGATTGAAACACTGGTTAAACTATTTATTTATTTTTGAAATTTGGTGCATATTTCCCATTTAGGGTCATGAATGTGCATGCAAAGTTTCGACTTTATGACTTTTGTGTTGCAGCTCAAATCGAACCCCATTGGTTTCCATGCAATTAACCAAAAGTCAACACTCTGAAAAACACTAAAGAATCAGGTAAAAAAAAAAAAAAAATTGTAGCTCATCAACGCTAAAATATTAAATACATGAAAACGTATTAAATTTAAAACTTGACGTTTACTCGAAATTGAAGCCTCGTCTTCTGAATCATCCAAAGAAAATTCACTGCTTTTTTTTTTTTTATCAAAAAGTATGACAAAGGCTGTTTTTGGTTGTTGTTTTTTTTCATCTAAATTACTAGATTGCCCAAGCAAAACTGCAACTGGCAGTGCCGCCTGACGGCCCAAAGATCACGAGTATCCTGAATTGATTTTCACCCTTGTTCTGTGTGCACAGAAATTTCTCCAGATTCTCGGAATCTTTTGATGATATTACGTACTAGTGATGTCTGATTCTTTTAACAAATCGTTCTTTTGATCCGGTTCTCAGGAAGTAACCGGTCAAGCCAGTTTACAAATCAAACTGAATCGAACTTTTGTTCCAGGTTGATGATGCAAGATGCATAGCCGAAGTAGCACGTTCAACTCAAAAATAACCAAATGAGCCAGTTCAACAACTGTTGAAGTCTGCCAAAGAACAAGTTCATAAATTAAGTTATGTGTAATAAAATGGAATGACACAGGGAAAAAGTACTGAACTACTGAAATTGATATAATACTTTGTACAAACTGAAGCAGCTAGTATTAATTTCCACTGACGAGGGGCAGGATTGCTTTCTGATTACTGATAGATTTCAGCTGGTGTCTTGGCTTTCCATGCCTTTTTGCACCTCCCTTTCCTCATGTGTTCAATACCTTTTCCCATTTTATTACACATAACTTCATTTCTGAACTTATTTATTTTTTTCTTTGTATGCATGAATTACTTGGATTGTTACTGACATCTGATGAAAATTTCATGTCAACAGCAATACCTATTGTTCAATACCTATTTTGCCCGCTGTATGCTTTCTTTAAATGTCCTTGAGGGAGAGCAGTTTAACACAAAGCACTAAGAAACTGTTAGCACATCATCTTTGTGTCTCTGGAACATCTGTGTCAGCGCGCGTTCTCATTGTTATCAGACTGAGGAACAAACTGTGGAACAAGCATGTGGATATTATTGTTTTTCTCAACATGTGAAACAATGCAAACACGATAAACATTGATGACTCAAGTGCATGTACGTTCTGTACTGTAATTGGCACAGTCTGCTTTATTTCTCCGTTCGCTTTGCTTGAGCTTGAATGTTTTTGTTCTTTATGTGTGTGTATATATAAATAAATAAAGCAGACCGTGCCAATTACAGTACAGAACATACATGCACTTGAGTCATCAATGTTTATCGTGTTTGCATTGTTTCATTATATATATATATATATATATATATATATATATATATATATATATATATATATATATATATATATATATATATATATATATATATATATAAATAATTTTTTTTTTTTATTAAACCCCTTTTCAATCAAAAGAAAACCTTAAGATATAACGGAACTTTGTTGTAGAACACTGTTGTTTAAAATGCCTAATTATTACCTTGCTCAGAAATCGTGACAAAAACTTGATTATTAAAAATAATGTCTTTCTCATTAAACCTCATATGTGACCCTGGACCACAAAACCAGTCTTAAGTGTCCATTTTTCAAAATTTAGATTCACACATCATCTGAAAGCTGAATAAATAAGCTTTTTTTAAAAAAAAAATAAGAATTTTCTCAATATTTAGATTTTTTTATTTATTTTATTTGAAAATCTGGAATCTGAGGGTGCATGTCCAAATGAAGTCCTGAGCAATGCATATTACTAATCAAATTTTTTTGATATATTTACGGTAGAAAATTTACAAAACATCTTCATGGAACATGATCTTTATTTATTATCCTAATGATTTTTGTCATAAAAGAACAATCTATAATTTTGACCCATACAATGTATTGTTGGCTATTGCTACAAATATACCCCAGCGACTTAAGACTGCTTTTGTGCTCCAGAGTCACATATAAACAAATATTTGAATATCCGTTTTTTATGAGCACAAATATTCAAATACAATATTTTTGAAAAATGCCCATCCCTAGTCAGAAATGGATTCCATCAAAAACATCTTAATTTGTGTTCTGAAGATGAACAAAGGTCTTACAGATTTGGAATGATATAAGGGAGAGTAATTAATGACAGAATTTTTATTTTGGGGTGCGCTATCCCTTTAAGGAACCAATGAACCATTTTTCTGAACATCATTGAACCAAAATGTCCAAAAGAACCTGTTTGCCGAATTGAATCGGACTTTGCATCCTTATTATATAGTGTAGATGATGAGATATTCAGTCTTCACAATATTACGTTGAAGGACATTATTATGAAATCATTCCACAATTAGTAGACGCACATGCCCAGGGTGCTGATTCACAGTAGAAAATGAGAGTAAAGAGACAGAACAACAACAACAAAATAAAGACAGCAACAACAACAGACGCTCACATTGACAAGCGCTTGCATGAGAGGGTTATGAGATTGCAGCAACTTTAGCTTAAATGAGTACAAAGACATTTTGTATCTGTCATAACTTCTAAAAATTAATACAGCAGACGCTGGACA
Source organism: Barbus barbus (assembly GCF_936440315.1). NCBI lineage: Eukaryota > Metazoa > Chordata > Actinopteri > Cypriniformes > Cyprinidae > Barbus > Barbus barbus. The sequence goes on along the minus strand of NC_136756.1, from coordinate 29,130,879 downwards.
AAGATGAAGCTTTCTAGAGCGCATGTGTCAACCACCTGCTTTTGCGCACGCTACCTTGAAAGGCCAGCATAAATGTACAAAACCTATAAGATACTCTATTTATACCCAATTATGTTACTGACCTGTTGCCAATTAACTTTATTAGCGGCAAAATATTCCTCCAGCTGTTTCTTTTTAGTATCACTACTTTTCCAACTTTTTTGAGAAGAGCATCAAATTCAAAAATTTTTCATTAAATGGTACATGTCCTCAGTTTATAGATTTGATATGCTTTACTATGTTCTACTGTTAATATAATATGGATTTATGAGATTTGCAAATAATCGCATTGTGTTTTTATTTACATTTTACAGCGTCCCAACTATTTTGGGAGAGTATTTTTTTATTTTTATGGTTTTAGTTTTAGTTAACTATAACAACCCTGTAAAGGTTTTCTTCAGTGTTTTCTGTAGCTTTGATTTTTGACAAACTGCATGGAAACCAATGTGGGTCAACTTGACTCACAAAAATCCCCCCTAATGTACAATAAAACAGACTGATATGACCATGTCCTTCATGTGCCTGTGTTCTGACCTTATTGCCGTTGTTGTACATGGCCACCAGACACAGAAGATGGTACATGTGTCCGCACTTTCCCAGTTTGCCGACCAGCTCGGGCTTGATGCCTTTGTGGCTCAGCACTCCCTCGTATCCGGACGCGGTGGACAGTCGCTCCATGCAGATGGTGCAGTCCTGACGGATATCAACAGTGAGTAACACTGACAGACATCTGCTGCCTCACTCATTAGCTCTGCTAGTAAACAACACAACGCTCGGCTGACCACATGACCATCATCAATCACCTCATCGGGAGCCGTCTTGATCTTCTCTGTGTAGCGCCGAACCACGTCCTCTGAGCTTTTACCTGAAATACGAGACAAAACGAACGCTGATTTAGATCCGAATCAGACAGTGAGCCACTTAATTTTAATATTTGAACTCTTCCTTAAACCATTCTTAATTTATGCCTTTTTGTTAAAATCATTCCTAGTTAGCTTACTTGCATGCTAAAAATAATTTAACCATTTCTAAATGCACATTTTTATAGAGTTAAGCTGGACACTTGAATGGTGAAATAAAATTGAAAAAAATAAAATAAATAAATATGCAAAAAGAAAATTAAATATGAAACACAAATAACAGTCATATACACCTCTGTACGGAGTAAAGCTGTTTATTTGAAAGTTAAAATAAAATATACAAAAAAAATGAAATATACAAAAATAAAATAAAATACAAAACAATATTTCTGTACACCTTTGTAAAGGGTTAAGCTGTTTACGTGAATAAAAATAAAAGAAAGTAAAATATATACAAATAAAATATACAAAAATATAAAATTTGAAAAAACAATTCTATACACCTTTGTAAATAGATAAGCTGTTTACTTGAATGAAAACCAAATAAAATTAAAATACAAAATAAAATCATTTCTATACACCTCATAGAATTAGTCTGTTTACTCAAAATACAAAATAAAATTAAATGAGAAGAATAGAAATATAGATATATGCCCCTGTTTACTAAAAACCTAATAAATATAAGATTGCAGACAGAAGCTGGTGTGTTTATTAGGCTCCATATGACTGGAAAGCCACATAAGACAAATCCCAGATTTTAAAGCTCTTTATTTTCTACACCACTAGCATTAATGCTTTATTTGTAAATCCTTTTTACATTGAATGACGTTAAAGAGAGGATCTGTCAAATTTAGCTGACAAATGTAGTCTTCAGAACACAGAGCGTCAGTGTTTATATCTCAAAGCGGCTTTACTCTGGTGACCTTTAGCGCATGAACACACACCTGCTGTCTGGACTTTCAATACACTATTGATTCCTGCCACTTGATTTGTGCAGGAACGGAGGCACAAAAACAAATCTATAAGCACGACGTTAAGCAGATCTATGGTAACACGGTCCAGGTGCTGTAATGTAAGAGGAACCTTGTCACTTTCCGTTGTCACTCGATTCACACAAAGTCTGCTCTGCTCAGATCAGCAAAAAAGTCAGACAGAGAATCAATGGCTAGACAAACACACACACACACGCTCACCTTTGCGGAGGTGCTTTTTCTTGGTCTTGCGTCGGATGCTGTTGATCCCCGGCACGGGTTTCAGGTCGCTCTTGCTGATCGCCGGTGGATGCAGGATCGGTTTAGGAGCCCGAGTCAAACACACGGGGAGCCCGGCAGCACACATGAGGATGCCAGTCATTCCTGACACAAATACACAAATATATGCTTCAGCTGTAGATCATGGCACTATAAGGCCAAGATCATGGGTTCAATTCCCGGGAAATGCATGAGCTGATAAACTGTATACCTTGAATGCAATGCAAGTCGCTTTGGATAAAAAGCATCTGTCAATTGCATTAATGTAATAGCATAAATGTTTCTTAATTAATGTATTTTGTTCAAATCTTTCATTGATTATTCATACATGTTTAACAAAATAATTGCTACATATTTATACACAGTTAAGCTGTTTACTTGCATGTTAAAGTGAAACAAAATAAAACCATTTCTGTACTCCTACATACAGAGCTTACTTGCATGTTAAAATAGAACAAAAAAATTCTATACACTTTTAGTGAGTTAAGCTGTTTACCCGCAAAATAAAATTGACATTAATTCTTCATCCTAAATTCTTTATTTGTGTCTTTGTTAAAATCATTTGTTGGTACATAGTTTACTGGTCTTTGCATGAAAATAAAATAAAATAAATAACTGATATACATCTTTGGACACAGTTAAGCTGTTTACTTGCACATCAAAATAAAATAATAAAAAATGATTTCTTTACCCTTTTGTACGGAGTTAAGCTGTTTATTGCAAAATAAAATATATGTTAATTCTTTAATTCTAAATTATTAAAATTAAAAACTTTTAATATACAAGTTTACTTGTATATTAAAATAAAATAAAACATTTCTATAAACTTTTGAACAGAATTAAACCAAATAAATATAGTTTCTGTCATGCCGATAAAGTTCTTTACACTGGAGTGAATTTGATTCTGTGGTGTAGTACCTGCTAATGCAGGATGGACCGGTCCTGACCCAGTGAGATTCTTTACAGGAAGTGCAGGAACCCTAAAGATGACAGGAAACAGACAATGATCCATATGAACTGAATCATTTACATCTGATAATCTGTAAGAGACCATCCAAACCTCTGATTATGAGAAATAAATGTCCCAAAACATTGTTTGTTCATCGAGACACCCTAAAACTAAAACGGCAAGGGATAGAAGTATCGCTTTTTATTTTAGTTTTTTCATTTATATATTTATTATTGAAATGTTGTTATATGCATGCGTCAATTTTATTTAATTTCTTTATTTTCTTAAATATGTGGGTATATAGTATTTATAGAGTTGTAACGTTTAGTTTTAGTTACTTTTTCTTATTTGTAATTCGCTTTGGACAAAAGCGTCTGATAAATGACAAAAGTAAAAGTAAGTAAAACTCACAACCTTCCTCGTCTGCTAATGCATCAGCATCCAGTAACAAACACTAAAGCCTGATCACACAAGCTGAAGTTGCATCAGCGAGTGTCATTAAAGCTTATCAGATCACATGAGGAACAAAAGCTTAATAAAGGACAGAAAATGAGACTCTTCATCCCGAGGAGAGAAGATCCAGCATGTGAACATGCATTAATCTCATGTCTGGAGAATCCCTGTTTAATTCAGACCTGAGAGCTTCAGCCACAGATCCGATCAGTGTGAACAAGAGAAATTAAACCAGATGATGATGATAATAATAGGGGGAAAGGGAAGTGGTGTGTGGCCAAGTATTGTGACCCATACTCGGACCTTGTGCTCTGCATTTAACGCATCCAAGTGTACACTCAGTAGTGAACATACACCCGGAGCAGTGGGCAGCCAATGCTGCGGCGCCCGGGGAGCAGTTGGGGGTTCGGTGCCTCAGTCGTGGTATTGAGGGTGAAGAGAGTGTTGGTTATTCACTCCCCCACCTACGAGTCGAACCCACAACCTTTGGGTTACAAGTCCAACTCTCTATCCATTAGGCCACGACTGCCCTAATAGATGCTGCATTGTAATACATGATTAGAAAGTTAAACTTTGCCAAAAGAAAACGAGGATGTGGGGTTATTTATTAGTATTATAATTAATTGAAACTAAAACCATAAAAAAAACTATTGTTACTTGAAATAATCTTAAAATCTTAACTGAAATAAAATATAAATCATAAAATATAAAAGCTAGTTGCCAAGGCAACATTTGTCATTTTTACTAGTTTAATTTATATAAAATAACTAAAACTGAAATAAAATTGTAAGTGTAATAAAATAGCAATAAAAATGAAAAAAAAAAAAAAAATTACATTAAAAAGGATGTTGTTGGTTGCCAAGGTGTTGTTATGTGGTTGCTAGGTGCTTAATGCTAATTATTTATGATAAAATAAAATTAAATATAAAAATAAACATTTCATTAAAACAAAAAATTATAATAAATAAATAAATAATTAAATAAGAACAAATGAATAAATAGAAAAAAATCAAGGAAAAAAATAATAAAAAAAATAATGTCATACAAAATAAAAATCTAAAAAATTCTGAAATAATAACAAAGCAAATAAATAAAAAATAAGTAAATATAAATAAAAATACAATAAATATTCATAATTAATAAATAATAAATCCAAGGAGACAGAATGCTACAATAAAATAAAATAAAATATTTGTAAATAAAGAATCAAATAATAAATCAATATAAAAATAATTATTTAAAATTAAAAATAATGTACAAAATAATTTCTATACAACTTTGCACAGTTAATCTGTTTACTTGCATGTTAAAATGAAACAAAATAAAAGCATTTCCATACACCTTCACACAGAGTTAAGCTGTTTTGCATGAAGTTAAACAGAGCGTTTCGCATCGATACGGATCAGGAAACGGTTGTGCTTGGCTCGTATCATGTTTATCTCATATTTCTCATGCAGCGAGTCAAAGCCCTGCTGCTGATGGAGCCACGAAAGCGAGATCCTACCGTCTGTCCTCGTCTGAGTCTCCATCCGTCTCCATCATCTCTGCTGATCCCAATAAACACCAAACACACACAACACAAACTTCCTCTTCTGATCACACACACACCAGCTGTGACAGGAAGTCAAACAGGAAGTCAGAGTCAGTTTTAGAGGTGATTTGAACTCTGTGTTCAGTGACTTCAGACTCATGTTTACATGCGTTTACTGAATGAAACGAGCCAAAAACAAGATACTACTGAATCTGCCTCACATACCGTTATAAAACTACCGTACCATGGTACAGTAAGACATCACATGGTAATATATCATGATTCTGTCCGGCATGTTTCTAAATGATTATCACAGAGATATATCTGAATTACACCATTTAACTGATGAATCATACACTGGTCTATATTCGTAATTAAAGAGATGTCATGATAGCAATAAACTACAAATACAAATTTAATCATAATGCTCCTATGGATTATGATGAATAATGAAGATGTTTGAAATGTACATCTGATTTATAGAATTACGACATAATTCAATGAATTGTAAAAATAAAATAAAATAATGATTTTGCTTAATTGGCCTATAGGTTATGATCAATAATGAACATGTTTGAAATGTACATCAGATTTATAGAAAATTAATTGCAAAAATAAAATAAAATAAAATAATGATTTTGCTTAATTGGCCCATATATATGAAGGTTAATAAGAGCATAACTATTACATAAATGAGTTGCAGTGTGATTTAACTATGGAATGAGATTAAAGTATGGGAGCATGGTGTAAACTGCAGATACTGTACCACCGTAAGTGTGTGTATCAGGTCTGTCTCTGTCTGTGTGGGGCATCAGAATCTGTCAGATTCTGCCCTCTAGTGGTGGTGCTAAAATCACATGTGGTCAGACTTTAGTAGAGCAATATACAAGCCCCTTCTGTGTTTAAAAACAAAGAAATATATATATATATATACATACACATATACACATCTTTGTTTTTCTTCTGATACTCCTATGGATATAGGATATAAATTGTCTTTACCTGCTGTAGAGACGCATGTGCAATAAAGATCTGCTTTATCAATGCATGAGTGGACTATCCGAAGGAATCAAACTGAATCACAAATCAAATCAAATAAAAAAATAAAATAAATAAAAAATAAAATATTTTAAAATATAAAATAAAAATCAGCACAATCTAAAATAAACTAAATAAAAAATATATAAAATATTAAATAAAATAAAAAAGGAAATAAATAGCCCATGGCCCAGTAAAAAGTGTCAAAACTGTTTTATATAGATATATAAATTTGTTAACCAGCCAATAGCTGAAACTCACTATATAAGTGGTAGTTAATAAAAAAAATGTCATTGCATTAATATGAACACCACAGCGTCTATGACAGATCTTCACTGAAGCGGTTCTCACTTTCTAGTTTGTTCACGTCATAATTCATGTCATAACACTGCTGTTTTGTGCATGTGTGATGCTTGTTTATACCACGCTATCTGCTGGAGTGTGTTTGTGTTTATGCACATGTACAGGTAGTGTGATACATGTGTGTGTGTGTGTGCGTGAGCGTTAACCACACTCTTCCTGTGTGTGTGAACCGCTCGCCTGGGAACAAAGCGAACTCATCTGTATTCACAATCTCTCTTTTTTTGTTTCTGTTCATCTCTGCTCTGCTCTCTGTGTTTCTGCTGAAGTGTGTTTGTGGTTTCAGAAAACATCTCCACTTTACATTTACTAGGATTTACATCCCTTCAAGTGCTTTACTGTGTGTGTATTGTGTGTGTGTGTGTCCCTGCTGAGGCTCCGTTTTGCCTTGATCCATTATTCATCTTTTCCCCCGTGTATCACAGGCTGGACGGCAAACAATTCACACAGACACACACACACAAACGCACATACACACACACACACACACACACACACACACACACACACGCATGCGGTTAAACTCGACCAGAGACACTCTCAAACAATGATTTTCACACGCTCACAGGAAAGGACAAGATTTATAGATGCATTACACCATCACCATGTGTGTGTGTGTGTGTGTGTGTGTGTGTGAGTGCATGAGTGAGTGCGTGCGTGCGTGTGTGTGTGTGCGCATGAGTGAGTGTGTGCGTGTGTGTTTGACTGATTCAGTGTCACAGCGCAAAAGGACACTATTGATTATTTCCCTGTTCAAGCTGATTAATCTCTACAAAACTGAAAGGATCAATAAACAAAGATGAGAATGATGCAAAGAAGTGCAAATGGGTCAAAATAAAGATCAACTGTATTTATAACAACAGGCAGAAAGACAGAACGACAGATAGATAGACATATAGACAGATTTTGATAAATGTCTCAGAAAACAGGAATTATATTGTATATTTTGAATCTCCAGTGCACTTATCTTGATGTAAGGTGGCTTCGATATTTGTACTGAAGAAATCTTTTTCAACCGAACCCCCAACTGCTCCCCGGGCGCCGCAGCATAAATGGCTGCCCACTGCTCCGGGTGTGTGCTCACGGTGTGTGTGTGTGTTCACTGCTGTGTGTGTGTGTGTGTGTGTGTGTGTGTGTTCACTGCTGTGTGTGTGCACGTTGGATGGGTTAAATGCAGAGCACGAATTCCGAGTATGGGTCACCATACTTGGCTGTATGTCACTGAACTTCACTTCACATTTATATTTCACTGCATACAGTAATTGCTCTGCAGTAAAGCCATTCAAACCAGTTCAATTTTTGCTGATGATATTCGGGGGGGTTTTTCTGCCTGCGGCAATTATGAGTGAAACATCACGTCTTCATTGTGTATCAATGTAACAGTGCCACCTCGAGGAATAAAGATGCATTGCACATATTGAGTTATCCGATATGTAAATATAGTTGGCAGGAAAAATATACAACAAACCTAATGGTTAGAGAGTTGGACTTGTAATCCAAAGGTTGTGGGCTCGAGTCCCCGGCCGGCAGGGATTGTAGGTGGGGGGAGTGAATGTCCAGCGCTCTCTCCACCCTCAATACCACGACTGAGGTGCCCTTGAGCAAGACACCGAACCCCCAACTGCTCCCCGGGCGCCGCAGCATAAATGGCTGCCCACTGCTCCGGGTGTGTGTTCACGGTGTGTGTGTGTTCACTGCTGTGTGTGTGTGTTCACTGCTGTGTGTGAGTGTGTGTGTGTGTGTTCACTGCTGTGTGTGTGCACGTTGGATGGGTTAAATGCAGAGCACGAATTCCGAGTATGGGTCACCTACTTGGCAGTATGTCACTTCACTTCATTATATATATATATATATATATATATTATTTATTTATTTATTTTTTTTTTTTCTTGTTATATTGTTTATACAATAAACGATTAATCTCTATTAAAATAAAAGTTTTTGTTGACAATATGAGTGTGTACTGTGTATATTTATTATGTATATATAAATACAAACACATGCATGCATATTTAAGAAAAATATGTTATGTTTATATATTAAATATATTTATATATAAAATATAAATATATAAATGTATATACATGTAAATATTTTCATTTTCAGCATATACTGTATGTGTGTGTATTTATATATACATAATAAACATATACAGTACACATATATTATGTAGACAAAAACTTTTATTTTGGATGCGATTAATCGAGATTAATCGTTTGACAGCACTAATTGTTTATAATGAATAGATTGAGGAATACTAAGAAAGCTGATGTCTAACTTTAAAAAATGTAAGAAGCGAGAGGGTAGCGAATGATGTCCCGGGTCACTAAAGACCCGAGGTATGCATTTAAGGGTTAAGAAAGAGAAAAGACGTTCTGGAACATGTTTGGAAAACAGCAGAAACAGTGTCACATGATCTCAAATCATCTCTTACCCAGGAGGGACAGATCCTCGGCTGGCCGTCACTGTGATCCGCTGCGTTCCCGGCCGGTTCAGATTGTTCTGTCCATTAATAGTAAGCGCTTGATTGGACGGCAGCGTCACGATCGCAGGAGCGCAGCGGAATTTTACACCATTCATCTCCACCTTCCCCCCTCCTCCTCCACCTCCCACCGATATGTTGTTATGGTGTCCCCTGGCAACGGTCGTCGCGGGCGACCAGAGGGAGGAGCCAGCGAAGGTGTTGCTCTGCCTGACGACGGCGGTGGCTCCGCCCTCCGTCCCGTACAGCTTCCTCCTCTGCTGCAGCGCCAGGATAGCGTTGGATGCGGCCCTTGTGCTGTGGACCAGCATGCACTGCTGACAGGTGCAAGGCGTTCCTGAGCTGGTGCCCACTGGCCAGGACTGGGATTTGGGGATGGATCCGGCGATGAGAGGGTACGCCAGGTCCATCCGTCGGCGGATGCGCCGCTTCCTCTGGCTCTGCCGGTTGGTTTGGGACATCCCATCGAAGTCTACCACATAGCTGAAGCCCAGAGAGCTCAGGTCCAGCCAGGGGTGCTGCTTCTCATAGGCGTTCTGGATGCTGACGCACAGCTCCATGTCGTACGGTGTCCAGGAGCCACAATCGTTCTCCCATTCCCACACGATGCCCTTGCCTGGAGCCGAGGACGGGTCATAGAAATTGCGCTGCACGGGACGCATTGTGCCTGTAGTGAGAAAGAGAGAGGACTCATAAATACTAATACACACCAAAAAAAATAAAAATTATTTGTTCTATTCATTTCTGAAAAGTTGTGCATGATGCGAAACTAAGGTTCATTTACATTTTTATGCATTTGGTGCATCGTGCTTTTATCCAAAGTGACTTACGTTGCATTAAAGTTATGCTTCTGACTCAGTATTTCGGTCTTGTTTTCTAGTTTAAATACCTAAACATTCTTAAATCAAGATGCATTTTCTTGAGATGCAAAATGGCTTAAGATATTAAATCTCATTTTCTAAAAAAAAATCATCAAAGCAACGAAAAGTTGCCAAAGCAACATTTCACATTTTCATTCAGTTTAACTTAGTAAAATAACTAAAACTGCAATAAAATAACTAAAACACTAATACAAATTATAAAAACACAACAAAATTACTAAAACTTTAAAATTTAATGTTAATAAGAAAACAATATTAGATAACAATACTGAAATGAAAACAATATTAATAAATATATATATATATATATATATATATATATATATATATATATATATTTTTTTTTTTTTTTTTTTTTTTTTTTTTCTCTCAATACAACACTAACCTATCAAATCCATTCCCATTTACCTGGAGAAATAGGGAACAATAGAAATATTTCAGGCTGTAACCTAATGTTTTTATTATTAATTAAACAATATTTATTTAAACAATATTCCATTTTAAGCATTTCAATTAGAGAGAAAAAAATCTGCATTTTTCTTAAAACAAATCTTCAGAAAATACAAAAGCATTACGTAGTTAATTTTTCAAATAATCCACCGATTCATTTAAATATTGTGATAAAAGAAACCCAACTAATTGCATTTACATCTTTACAAATGTGAGTTTATTATTACTGTATATCTAACAAATTAGGGTCAGAAAAATTAACTTGAAGGTAAACCAAGATATTTTTTTCTTGTTTTAAGCAAAAAAAACTCACTTCATTTTGATCATTTTTTCAGAAAACAAAGCTTAATATCTTGATAAATGTGTATTGATTTAGGAATGGTCTGATATTTGAATTGGAAAACGAGAAAAAAAAATACTTGTACAATACAAAAATAAGATGCATAACTTTAACGCAACATAATTCACTTTGGATAAAAGTGTAATGCGCCAAATGCATAAAAACGTAAAGATCTTGTTCATGCACCATGACACACTGCAGATTCAAAGCGAGAATCATGCAAAGTTTGTACAATTAAAAACTGAAATAATAGTTCCACTGAATCCTAAGATATTAGACGGTGGCTTTCTCAGATGAGCATTCGATGTGAAGCTCCAGATGGGACGTGACGGGAGGAAGATGGATGGAGGAAGAGGAAGAGGAGAGGTGAAGCAGAGCAGCACTGCTCTGTTTTACGGCTCATTAAAGAACAATTACACTCACACACATGAGCTAGTCCACACACACACACACATACTCGACTGACCTTGAGTTTCTACAGCCCAGCCCTGACTTCCCCAGCTGATGTGGATCATAACTACATTACTGACCCCAGTTCTGACCACAAAGTGTCGCATCCTTAAACTCAATTTGAAGCGCTTCGTTAAAGCGGCCAATCTTTAACCCAAAACCTGCCATATTCTCCCAGTTCCTCAAAGTATTGCTGGTGGTTAGATTACAGGTGAAGTTTCGTACGCTTGTTCTCTACTGCATGAACATTATCTACAAAAACAATGTGTTTGTATGACTAAAAATCAATTACTGCTGCATTGCAAGCTCTTAATGCAATTTTCCATGTGAGATTACCGGAGCATATCTATAAAAGCCATTCTGATCAAACTCTTCAAAACATTTACTGTGAAAAATTAACAGAATGGAAATAAAAGAGTTCAAATTAGTTGTCAAATTTTGAATATATCATTATACTGATTTCCATAATTGTATTAAACAGTAGAGAAAGCATCACTGAATTTATCAAATTTATTGCTATACCTGGAGAGATGAGGAGAAATATGAGTCTTTTACAAGCTGTTAAAAATACTTTGATTACCAGTAAATTAAAACAAACAGTTTGAAGCATTTCATTCAAACACAGAAAAAAATAAGAATATTTCTTGAAAAATATTTATTTTAAAACAAAAGACAAAAATCCATCAAAATAACCTGTGTAAAATTATTTAAAGCTCTACCAGTTTATTGTGATGTGTGATCAGTTATTTACATCTTTAAAAATGTGAGTTTATTTTATTGTATAAATTAATCCATAATTAGATTCTGTTTAAAGAATTACAGTTCGCAGAGAAATAAAATCAGAATATGTATTTGAAAAAAAGAGAGAAATTAACATCCTGTCAAATCAAAGTAAAATAGTTTAAAATCCATCCATTTTTTGTGATATTGTGATAAAAGACAACCAACTAATGTGATTAACATCTTTAAAAAGTGAGTTCATTATTATATTTTATAAATTGTCCCATTATTAGATCCCGTTTGAAGCATTTCAATTAAAGAGAAAAAAAACACCAGAATTTTTCTAGAAAAATATTTTTACAAAAATGATCATCCTATCAAATCAAGGTAGTAAAACTATTTAAAATCCACCCATTCGTTGTAATATTATGATAACTAATGTTGAAATGTGTAAAAAATGTGAGTTTATTATTGTATCTTATAAATGAACCCATAAATGATGGGAGATGGAAATGTGCTGTATTACAGGAATTACAGTCGACAGCTCTGGAGATTTGGCTCTTTGCTCATTTCCTGGATCTGCATGATAATATCTGCCCTCAGCCCTGATGGAGATGACCAGCAGGTCTGACTTTGCTCAGGCTCAGTGTGACGTACAGCAAGGACATGTGTGTCAAAACACATTATAACCTTTTTATTTCCTTTCCTTTAAAAAAAAAAAAAGGGGCAGTCGTGGCCTAATGGTTGGAGAGTCGGAGAGTCTCATGTCTGGCAGGGATTGTTGGTGGGAGGAGTGAATAACCAGCACTCTCTCCACCTTCAACCCTGAGCACTTCAACGGTGAGACCCTTGAGCAAGGCACAAAACCCCCGACTGCTGCCTGGGCACCGCAGCATTGGCTGCCCACTGCTCCGGGTGTGTGTTCACGGTGTGTGTGTGTGTGTGTGTGTTTCACTTCTCACTGCTGTGCGTGTGCACTTGGATAGATTAAATGCAGAGCACAAATTCCAAGTATGGGACACCATACTTGGCCACAAGTCACGTCCTTTCCTTTAACATACAAAAAGATGCAAAGAAGTGTACATCTGATGAGGTTTTACACTATTAAGAATATATAGTGTATGCACACACACACACATATATACAACAGTATGTTCTGTTCCCAGACTTTCACTGAGATCAACACTTGAACACAGAGTTAAGGAAAACACACACACACACACACACACACACACAAACACACAGTTTCTCCATGTCCTTCCTGTATACGCTGGTCACATCCTGCCGGATCCTCCGATGATCTTCTCCTCATCTGTTCTCTTCCCTGAACCCAAACCTCACACTTTCCCTCACTCTGGTTTCCGCTCTCTCTTCCCATCAGTCTGTCTGGACCGCGGGTCATTTTCTCTCAAAGCATCAGACTTCTGGACCAGTCTGGACCAGTTAGCAGCTTATTCTGGTCATTTAAAGAGACCAGCTGACTGATCATATTATATTATATTATATTATATTATATATTAAAGCTCTCTCTTATTTTAATTCACCCCTTCAACAACTGAAAACCTGGATATATGAGGTAGTTTAATTTTAGTGTGATTTGTAGACCAGGAAAAGTCATGTAAATTAATAAAATTGCAAAGCGCTATGGATATTTTTAAATATCTAAATATTAAATATTTTTCTATTTATCCTAAGCTCTAACATATTTTGAGTAGAAATTGAGAGTATAAAAATATATATTTCTTTATTTAATATTTTTAGATATATTTTAGAGTTTTTATACTCTCAATTTTTATATATATATTGAAATCCCTCAACAACTGAAAACCTGGATATATGAGGTCACCTAATTTTGAGTGATTTATAAAGCTGGAAATGTCGTGTAAATAAAAAATAAAAAAATCATAAAGCACCATAGACATTTTTATACATTATAGAAAAAAATAATGAAATGATGAAATGATTAAATGATCAAAATTAATAAAATCATATAGCGCAATGGGCATTTTTATACATTTTGAGAGTAACAATTTTTTTAATAAGAAGTCACATGGTCTTCAAATATTGTTGTATTGTCATATTTTTTCTTTAAATATTTTATTTATTAAAATGTTATATATTGTTTATACATTAATAATTTTTTCTAGTTATTTCAATCCCCCCAAAAATCAGTTAAAAAATTTAGAATAAAAAATATATTTTTTAGAATCCTTATAAATCACTAATGACTGGAATATTGTTGTGAACAATGGTGGGGCTTCAGAAGGTTTAGAACAACTGCTGTTTTATCCTAATACAGACACAGAAGCATGTCATTTTGTCATTGCAACAGATACACACTTTGGCTTCACTGCACTAGTGGGAATCTTGTGAGGCTGCTAGTTAGCAGAGAGTTACTGCAGAGCTTGCAGTTTAGTTGCAACACAAAAAGACTTAAAAGACTGTAGCTGTAAGCCATAACAGCAGAACACACACACACACACACACACACACACACACAGAGAGAGAGAGACGAATCGTGACCGTCTGTGCCAAAGGAAGCTGGTACAAACAAAGTGTCCGCTGCCCCTGTGAACGCCTAGCATGTGAGCGTCAGCGCCTGTTATGTCCACTTCACTAAACACACACACTGTATGATGTACTACAGTAAACTCTGAGGTACAGTAGAAGCTTTGCAGTGTTTCAGATAAGACCACTGTATTTCCTGCAAGAGAAAACCAAAGCGCATTCTTTCACACGCTCATGCACATATTCAGTGGAAAACCCCGTCATAAACCAGAGCACTTCAACACCTCCACTTTTCTCACACGCTATCTGTGGGCGGAGCCTCCAACCAAACTATCTGGGGGGGCGGAGCTTGTCATTTAGCTGCCTTCAAAACATGTCAGAAGGATTTCTGATGAGTACCAAGATGAGTTTCAAGATGAGTACCTGAATTGGCTTCACAGTACATCAACACACACACACACACACACAACATCAGTACTTTAACATTTTGACAGCACTGGGCACGACATATAATTGGTAAACTTTCCTTGTCGCTCGTGGCATGCCTACAGCATGTCAAAGAATTATGTGAAATGGGTAAAACAGATAGCTAAAACTAAAACCATTACAAAAAGTTATTTGATATAAAAAACAAACCTATTTTTTTTTAACTAATTGCAATGGAATCATTTCTCATTTTAATTTAGTTTGCCTTTAAGTACAAAAATGTGTAAAACTGAAATAAACATGAATAAAAACTATATAGAAAAATCTTAAAAATGACAAAATTACTAAAATAAAAACAAAAACAAACTATTTCAAACTATTTTAAAAACTATAATTTCTCGATGATGATATTGGGTGACACTAATCATTGAGCCTTTTAATTTTCACTTGCATTTTCAAAAAAACCCCCCCCCCAAAAAAAAAAAAAACAGATCATTATATATATATATTTTTTTTTTTTTTTTTTTTTTTTTAATATTTTTGTTTTTTTTTTTCAGTCGCTGCATTGCTAAGAAGAACAAGCAACAAACCAGTTTAATTGTATTATTATTAATATAAGTACAGATATATAATAAAATGCATGTGTGTAATAAAGTATAATAAAAATATAATAAATTAGTTTTTATTCATATTTCAAATTAAATTTCATTTTAATTTTAGTAAGTTTTGTTTTTATTGTTTTATTGATTCGTACGTAATAAAATATAATAAAAATATTATACACTGTTTATTAATATTTAGAATTACTTTATATTTTCCATTTTCTTTTTGATTTTTAATAAGTTTAGTTTTTGCCATTTTTATTCTTTTTTTTTTATATGTCTGTCATTTTTATTTCAGTTAACATTTATTTTAAGTAACAAAAGACTTTAGATTTTCTTTAACGATAAGAATCTTGTTTAAAACTTTGTGTCAGAAAGTAAAATACAGTAAGTGTATAGACTAAAGGCCGTGGCATGTTCTGCCTGATTAAAATTCATCTTGAGACTGCAGTTCCTTCTAAGAGCACCTTTGGCTGTCATTCCTAATGAGCAAAGTGGAAACTGTGGCCGTACGCTACTCCATTCTGGATCGGCCGCATGGGGAGCTGCTGCCAAAAAGCATCTGGCTGATATTATTCATCTCACCAGTCAAGACAAGGCAAGTGCTGACCAGACAGAGAGAGAGAGAGAGAGATGAGGTGTCTTGGCTCTCCTACATAACCTTTACGGTTAATTGTTTTAAAATGCTTCAGTGTGCAAACTTTAAGCGTGATATTAATACAGAAATGGTTGCAGTAATGAACTGCCCTGCAAGTGAGACGGCTGGTAAATACACACATGACACCTAAAGCTGCGGTGTGCGATGTTTAACTAGTTTCTGGTGTGTTCAAACTCAACCAATGATGTGATTTTGGGGGCGGGGCTATCTGTGTGCCTGACGAATAGAAGATGAGGGGAGGAGCATAAGGAAACAATCATCATTTTTTTACAATAGGGTGTGTTTCATTAACGGTGCAGAAATTAACTAGCAGCTCCAACATAAACTTGTATTGAAAAGTTTAGGGTTTCAATGTTTTTGAAATAAGTCTCTTCTGCTCATCAAGGCAGCATTTATTTGATCAGAAATGCTGTAAAAATGTGAAATATTATTAGTATGTACACTGCCCTCCAAAAGTTTGGAAACACCCCAACCGTCCAACAAGACAATGACCCCAAGCACATCGAAAATCAGTTTTTTCTATGTATGAACTGTTTATGTAATAAAATATGTTTTCGTAGTTTGTGTTGTCCATTATCAGTGCAAAATTATCACAAATTAAAAAGGATTCATGCCAAAATTGTCCAAAACCCCACTTTTCTAGGGCATTTCCAAACTTTTGGAGGGCAGTGTAAACTAGCTGTTTTCTATGTGAATATGTGTTCAAATGTCATTTATTTCTGTGACCAAAGCTGAGTTTTCAGTATCATTACTCCAGTGTCACACGATCTTCAGAAATCATTCTAATATGCTGATTTCCTGCTCAAGAAACATTTCTGATTATTATCAATGTTGCAAACAGTTGTGCTGCACAATATTGTTGTGGAAACTGTGATACATTTTATTTTTCAGGATGTTTTGATAAATCAAAAGTGGAAAAAAACAGAATTTATTTGAAATAGAAATCTTTTGTGACATTATAAATGTCTTTACGGTGACTTTTCATCAATTTAATGCATCCTTGATGAATAAAAGTATTCATTTTTATAAAAAGACCCCAAACTTTTGAACTCTTGTTTTGTTTTCTGGGAAACTGCTCTCTAAAAGTTACCTGTTCACACAGTCACATTCGTAAGTTTCATTCTCAGTAAGAACACGCAGGTATGAGACTCTATACACGTAAATCTCCTACAAAAAAAACTCTTAGACAACACAAACCTGTATTCAAGGAAGACACTCACACATCTGTGACCACACACATCAGCGTTCACACATCAGTTTCTCACGGTCAAAGCAGAAAATCTTAATATGTCAACTATCTGTCTCTGAGGTAAACCAAAACATCACAGCCAATCACACTCACACAAAACATAATCGATCATGACCTGAACCCTCACCTCTAGAAACACGACCCATCTACTTTCTGGCAGATGAACTATTTGACAGCAGCATGAAGGGCAAAAAGTAGCCAGATGCATAAAACAAACTTTAAGACCAAGCAGAAACACCTGCCAACTGGCTGCTTTGGCACTGGACTGAAATAAAGCTCTCTGTTCTTGGCCAGAGCTCACAGCCAATCAGATATCACATAGCCAAATGAATATTCATGACCCAAGAGTGGCTGGCCAACCAGGGACCACAGGCTATTATGACTGAATTAGAGTCATACAAAATTAGTCAAACTAATTTTCCATATATTTGCCATTGCATTTGTTATGAAATACAAGTAAAGTACTGAATTTATCTCTGCCACCGTTGACTGACAATCATAAAAGTCATGACATCATGGTTTGTCAGGTCAGTTTATAACGTTTTTCAGAAGTTTGAGTGTCAGCGATTGTCCTGATAAAAATAATTATGCAAAATTAGCAGCTATGTGACACCTACTGCAGTTACGAACTCGTTATCCAGCAAAATATTTAGCCTATTTTAGCAGCAAGAAAAATTATTCCTTTTCAAAACAGATTCTTAAAAAAATCTTTTGAATTTTCAATCTTATTTGCTTTTTCTTTTTCCTTTTTTTTCTTTTTTTTTTTTTTTGAAAAAATGTTTACAGAACTGGGAATTATAAAGGTTATTTTTAAAGAATTATAAAGGTCAACATGTTTTCTTAAAATATGCTGAATAAGAAATTAGTTGCCAATCCAAAATCCTTAAAAAATACTGACATTACTATAAAAATTACTATTAAAATAATAATTTTAAATATTAAAATAATAATAAAGATGTAGTATGACAGACACTGACTTAAAGTTAAAAGAAAAAACAATAAATAATAAATAAAAAACAAATAAATGATTGAATTAAAATGAATGGATAAATTAATACAAATAAATAATCTTAATAACAAAATTAACCTGGTTTATAATTAATGATATTAAAATAACGATGAAAATATAAATCAGACAGACACTGATTTAAAGTAAAAATAAAAAAATAAAAAAAATATTTAAATAAAAATAAATAATGAATAAGTAAATAAATAAAATTAATGAATAAATCCACTATATAATAATAATAATAATAGAAATGCTACTACTAATAATATTAATAATCTGATTTTCTACAGTTATTACCAGTTATGCTGCTGATCATTATATTGATTGGCTGATATTTAACATTAATATTAATATTGATTTAATATTGACTGGCGGATTCTGCACGTCCTTCAATAATGCATATTTCTAGCCTGCTGTAAAGTACACACTTCACATCAGTCAGCTGAACAAAACAAATGATTGCAGAGTTACTTTTCAAATCCGTGTGAGACGTGTAAGAGAAGACGTCTACAGCGCTGCAGAAAACCACAGACTCTCTCCTGAGACAAACAGATCGATTCGGTCTGGCCAGAGATCAAACCCCATTCAAACACACACAATCACATCTCACACTGCCATTCATCACACACACAGTCATTCCTTATCAGAGATGTGATGAAACCTCTGACAGTGAGTAATAAAGTTGAGTGTGTTCATCATGCAGTTCCAGACGTGAATGATTCCTCAAATCAAGAGAGCTGTGCTGCTACTTTACTATTTCCAGATGCTGGTCTAGAAAACCGCTGAAAAAACCCCCCAAGTAAGCACAGAGTAACATACAAAAACAAACAACAACGAAAAATTTGCAACCATAGCAACGCCCTGGCAACCACACACAGCACCATAGCAACTGCATAGCAACACCCTGGCAACAATCTACAGCATCATAACAACACCCTAGTAAAACAATAAGAATGCCCTTGCAAAATACATGCTAAAAAAAAATGAGAAATCCCTAGCAAATACATAAAAAAAAACATCTTAGAAACCGCATTTCAATGCCCTGGCAACCATCCACAGCACCATAGCAACTGCATAGCAACACCCTGGCAACCACTAAGGACACACTAGCTACTTAATAGCATCATGCTAAAATAAATTTTAGAAAACACTAGGAACTACATAAAGCATGCTTAAAACACCTTAGAAACAACACAGCAACACCCTGGAAACAATTCACAGCACCATAGCAACTGCATAGCAACACTCTGGTAACCAATTTAAACCCCTTAGTGACTTTAGAACAAAATGCAAAAAAAAAAAAAAGTAAAAATTATAATTTAGAAAACCCTAGCAACTGCATAAATACATGGTTAAAAACACATTAGAAACAACACAGCAACACCCTGGCAACAATCAACGGCACTACAGAAACTGCATAGCAACACCCCAACAACCAGTCAGAATACACTAGATACTGTTCTACATAGTAACATGTCTAAATAACGTTGAAAACCATAGCAACAGCATTAAAAATGACAAAAACATCCTTAGCAACCACATAGCAACCCTGGCAACCAGTCACAACACTCTAACGTCTCAGTAGAGACGAGCAGCAAAACTCCTTTCACATCACATCAAACTCCTTTCCACATGTACTGCATCCCACATGAAATAAGGCTGAGGAAACGAGGAATTCTGGTCTAATTTTCTCTGCAGGGCTGAGTGATGTCAGTATGACCTTAGCGACCAGCTGCTGTTTACTAGACTCCATCCCGTACTGTATACTTACTGCACACGAGGAAACCTCAAAGAAAATCACTCATATCCAAGCAGTAAGGGAGGGACACCAGCACTACCACACACACACACACACACACACACTGACAGATAAATCTCAGAACTCTTCAGTCTATTAAGAGAGCTCCATCTGGAAGAACCAGGACAGCTAAAATAAGCATGCATACATACATACATACATATAATCCATATAATATTAAACAAGCACTCCAAACTTTTACACACACAAACACATGTGGGCCTATAACTCTCAGAAAAAGGTACAAAAGCTGTCACTGGAGCAGTATCTTTTCAAAAAGTACTATTCTGTACCATTTTAGGTACTAAAATATGTATGCTTTCTGTACAAATATGCAACTTTATGGTCTTTATATACATCCTTTAGGGCTAAATAAGGTCCAAAGGGGTATCTTTTGAAAGGGTCCGGTCCCAGTGACAACTTTTGTACCTTTTTTCTGAGAGTGTAGCTACAATTAGTCTAAGAGAACTGATTATACTCATAACTAGAGCTGCAACTAACGATTATTTTGATAATCAATTAGTTGGCCGGTTATTTTTTCGACTAATCAGATAAAGAGCCTTTCTTTTTAATGACAAAATACACAAATTCCACATGTTGCCCAATGCTGTCCTTCAAACAGACTTGCCAACTGAACGCTATAAACATACTGTATGGGGAATATATCTATAGCTTTGCTATACATTATGTGCAAAGTTTACGGACAAAGGACAGTTTAAAACCCTACACTAAAAATGAAGATGATAAAGAAAAACACAAACTCAATGTTAACAGATGAGAGGAATGTTCTGCATGAACACACACATTCAAAAATGCTTGAATTACATGTTGACCTTTAAAACTAAATTTAACATCCAATAACAGACATTTCAGCAAAATATATACATTTTTAAAATATATATAAAAAATATCAATATTTTTGCTCTGCATATTAATTTTCCCCCTCTCTACTGCACTCAGTCAGTTTGAAGCGTCACCATTCGTTCAGTAAATTCTGAAGTTTAACGCAGACTTTCAGGATGGGAATAGAAACACATGCATGAATATGTAACATTTACAGATAAGGATATAACCATAAAATGAAAGTTTTGGGCTGAGGAATCAAATCACACATTAATCGCACACATCTTTCAAAGCGCTTGACAGGATATGTTAAACATCATGCTAATGCATTAGTTTGAAGTTTAAAATAAAGCATTGGCATGTTTTGGTAAGCTTGGATCATGCACCTTTCCTGAAGCAGCTCACTCGGTTTCTTCCACTATTAGATTCATTTAGGTAACAACATATAAGTATTTAGGTCTCTACTTTGATTCTCAGCTGCGGTGGAGTCATCAAATGGACTGTTTGTACACGAGCTAGTCAGCGCTTGCATTTTTTGCGAAAGCTCAGGGTTTATGGGGTGGATAAAAGTATCATGTTACTGTTGTACAGATCAACTATTGAATCGATAATATGTTATGGTTTTACAAATTGGTTTGGCAATTTGACTGTAAAACTTCGGTCATGTCCCCTTATGCTGTCCCCACTTTCTCTTCAGGACATTTCTGAGAGGTCTGTTAGGAAGTAGAGTCTTAAAATGATTGGTGACCCAAGTCATATTCTCCATAAGGACTATATAAAAGGAGACAATAAAAGATAAATATTATATAAAGGAGACAATAAAAGAGAAATTGAATTTAGATTCAATTCCTCCATAGAAATGCCTTATTCAGTGCTATAATTTGATGCAACTGGTGGAGGTTTTCTGTGCACGGTGGGCAGATGCGACTAATTGATAATGACATTTGTTGTTGATGATTTTCATTATCGATTAGTTGTTGCAGCCCTACTCAAGTAGTTACTGCCTTTCAAATATTAATTTTCGATAAGCGTCTCAATATAAGGCAAAATTCCAAGTACAATCAAATCTATTCTACACGCACACACCTCTAAATAGTCTGAATGATCTGTTTTTTTACAGTTTTATAAGAGTGTTTTCTGTGAAGGAGTATATCTCCTTTCAGAGTGGAGTTTGAGCTTTGTAACCTTGCAGATCTTTTTATGCTCAAACAGCAACATTACACACTAACTAAAGTTGAAAAGAGAAAAAGCATAATAGGACCCTTATTCAAATACACTTATATAAAGACATAAAATAGTATTGTATTGTTTATAGATGACTTCTGACTAACCACCATTAAAGAAAACCTTCTGCATGGTTACAATTTTAAAAACTCCCAAAGGGAGGTTCTGTCAGATTTAGCTCATGTCTGGGGAAAATTTATTTCCTGCAAGTATAACTACAGTGAGTAAACCCACACACACACACACACACACACACACACACAGTCATCTGGAAGTTGGTGGAGCCGTAAAACCACAGAGTCAGGGGTCATCATGAGAGACGTTGATTTCTCATTTTAGGTTTAGCCTGGTTTTACGGATTACCCAGAAGGCCTAAAAATCCAGAGTCTGAAAGAGTTTCTCAGAGGAAGTACTTCCATTTAAACAACCTTCCTGCTGAAAAGTGCAGTTTTGAACTGTTTTGAATTTACATCCTGGTCTTCCAGTAAAATGTAGTGAAACTGTCTGATCAAGTCTTGCTGGATAAATGAACTGATAAAATGTACACCTCAACGAAATGTCTGCCAAAGGCTTAAATGCAAATGAAATTGTCTAATAATATATTCCATTAAAATTCAAGATCTTAAACTAGTTTAAAAGCCTACGCTGCAAAAAAATAAAAAAATAAATTTACTTACTCAGAATTTTTTGTCTTGTTTAAAGTACAACAAAACTACAAAATTACTAAATGAACATGAAAGCAGAAAATATATAAAGTCTAATTAAAAATATTAACAAAAACTACAATAGTATCTGAACATTTTTAAATCAAGAAACATTTATTTGAGGAGATCTGCCAATGCGGTCAGAAAAAATAAACTTAATTCAAAGGGAAAACGGGTTTTGTTTTTCTTAACCCACTGTCAGATATTTGTTTCTGTTTTAAGTATAAAGTCACTTATTTTTAATCTTTTTTTAGATTCATATGTGATTTTGCTTCTTAATTCCCAAGTATCTTGATTTAAGAATGTTTAGATAATGTACTGAAAAATAAGACAAATACTCTTTTGCTGTGTAATATTGTGGTTTCAAAGCAACCAGCATCCAAATCACATGGATAGTGTGATCTGGATGCTGGTTGCTCACTTTATGAGGTTTTTTAAAATTAATATGAGTTCCCTTAGCCTGACTATGGTCCCCCAGTGGCCAGAAATGGCGATAGGTGTAAACCGAGCCCTGGGTATCCTGCTTCGCCTTTGAGAAAATGAAAGCTCAGATGGCCCGATCTGGAATCTTCCCCTTATGTCGTCATACAGGGAAAGGTTACCTCCCCTTTCTCTGCTTTGCCCACCCATGAGAAAATGAGCTACGACTGTGCGAGGCTAGCGCAATATTTTTTTCTCGAGAGACATCATGGCTTGCAAACGAGCGAAGAACTGTTTTGCGTCTGAGTAATAAACTGCGCATGTTAACAGACAAATTATGTTCATATTTAAAAGTGCAAACAGTCAGTAAGCGACAAGTGCTTTGAAACGCTGTTTTTTAAATGATTTATTGATGATTCTGCTGCTTTAAGGCAAACTGAAAGCGTTGCTTCTCTGCCACTCGCTGCTCAGAACAGACGCCGAGAGAGGCGACACTGCGCAGGAGAGAGACCTCGCGCTCGCGGGGCAGTACTGGAGACATCTTCCAACTGAATGATAAGGTTTTTTTTTAAGTTGCTAGGTTTGTTAGTATGTACCCGTTATGGGAAAAAAGGGTCTAAAGGGTCTGAAAGTTACTAAATATTGTGCTAAAGTCGCGCTCGTGTGTGTGAGACGCGGGAGCTGATGGCAGCGGGCGGTGGATATTGTTGCGGTCCACCCAGGTAGTCTACAAGTCCACAAGTCTATGTGTGGGAAACACTGACCGTATCCAGACACAATATTTTAAACTAACTATTCGGAGACGTCCTGTTGTAGCCGCTGAGTTGCAACTTCTTCATCTGGTGCTTCTCCATCCGGATCAGATTCTGGGTCAAACTGAAAAGCTTGAAGTCTAAGTGGACGGCCATGACATGTGGAGTCCCACAAGGCTCAATTCTTGCACCGCTCTTGTTTAACCTGTATATGCTCCCACTAAGTCAGATAATGAGGAAGAACCAAATTGCCTATCACAGCTATGCTGATGATACCCAGATTTACCTAGCCTTATCTCCAAATGACTACAGCCCCATTGACTCCCTCTGCCAATGCATTGATGAAATTAACAGTTGGATGTGCCAGAACTTTCTTCAGTTAAACAAGGAGAAAACTGAAATCATTGCATTTGGAATCAAAGATGAAGTTCTCAAGATGAATGCATACCTTGACTCTAGGGGTCAAACAACTAAAAATCAAGTCAGAAATCTTGGGGTGATTCTGGAGACAGACCTTAGTTTCAGTAGTCATGTCAAAGCAGTAACTAAATCAGCATACTATCATCTCAAAAACATTGCAAGAATTAGATGTTTTGTTTCCAGTCAAGACTTGGAGAAACTTGTTCATGCCTTTATCACCAGCAGGGTGGATTACTGTAATGGTCTCCTCACCGGCCTTCCCAAGAAGACCATTAGACAGCTGCAGCTCATCCAGAACGCTGCTGCCAGGATTCTGACTAGAACCAGAAAATCTGAGCATATCACACCAGTCCTCAAGTCCTTACACTGGCTTCCAGTTACATTTAGGATTGATTTTAAAGTACTTTTACTCGTTTATTACCCGTTTTAAGTCACTCAATGGTCTAGGACCTAAATATATTGCTGATATGCTCACTGAATATAAACCAAACAGACCACTCAGATCATTAGGATCGAGTCAGTTAGAAATACCAAGGGTTCACACAAAACAAGGGGAGTCTGCTTTTAGCTATTATGCGGCCCGCAGTTAGAACCAGCTTCCAGAAGAGATCAGATGTGCTAAAACATTAGCCACATTTAAATCAAGACTCAAAACTCATCTGTTTAACTGTGCATTTGTTGAATGAGCACTGTGCTATATGTCCGAACTGACTGCAATAAATTTTATGTATAATCATTTTCTTTAAATTTATTTTAAATCATTTTCTATATCATTTTAAAATTCCTTGTTTTTATTATTTTTATTTCCATGTTTTTATTGATTTTAATGTCTATTTCACTTTCTTTTATGTAAAGCGCTTTGAATTACCACTATGTATGAAATGTGCTATATAAATAAACTTGCCTTGCCTTGCTTTGAACGACTGCGTGTCTACGAGCCATTGCTAAACATCCACCGTCAACATTAGCGCATTGTACCGTGGCTGCAAGCTGCAGGCCACACATCCACCCTCCACCTTGCTCCGCCTCTCTCCTCATCATTAGCATTTAAAGCTACAGACACAGAAATGGCTCGTCCTAAGGAAAGCTCATTTTGGGACTGGCTCGTAGTGGCTGAAATTCTGAAACCAAGGCTGAATTTCGGGAACGAGACTTCAGATACAGTACTAGGGACCACTTAGGCCTATATAAAAGCATCCAAAAACAGCATGTCATGGGACCTTTAAGGAAATCTGAATATAAACATACATTTTCCAACACTTTTTAGTGAAGTTATTGCCATAGAAATTTTCAAGTTCAGTTGTGTCAATTTGTCAATTTTCAGCTGTGTTGTAATGAACAAAAACATGCACCAAAATAACACACAGATCAGTTTTCCATGGAGCATCCCATGTGTCCTAATTTAACCCTGAACCATTCTACTTTAGGTCATTTGTTCTCTCATGAGGGAAAACAGTGGCCTGCGGCAATGGCATCATGCGAACAGAGAGCCATGGGGACGCACCGATCTATGTGTGTGTGTGTGTGTGTGTGTGTGTTTGTGTGTGTGTGTGTGTGTGTGTGTGTGTGCGGAGAGAGTCTTCAGAGAGAAACTGCTCTTGGTATGAACTGCACAGATTTTCCAAACAGTCCAAAAACCCTCAAGCTGTCTTTGTTCATCTAGTTGACTTCAAATGCAACATACCGCAAACACACACATGCATTCATGCACTATCACACGAGTGCATCTCTCAAACCATCCATCCGTTCAGTCTCTCCTCCGATGCACTTTTGCTGAACGTTTAACCTTGAAAGGTGTGCTTTTGATGTGTGGGAACTGTAGTAAGTGGTTATATAGCAGTCTACACATTTACTGTCCTCTTGGGAAGTTCATATTTACAAGTTGGGATGTCGTAATTATGACATCAGATGTGAGTCACTTTAATCAGAACAAGATGGCAAATGTAACATTTCTACAAAATATTCCAAAAAAGTTTTGTAGACTACTTCTACAAAATGATTAATAAAGAATGCACACACTAAGTGTGTTTTTGCTTTTTTTATGCATTTATTCTATATCTGAAGATATTGTAAATTTAATCATTATATATAATCTATATAAAGCTAGCTAAGTTGCATGTATAAAATACATGTGCAATTATTTAATGAAAATATGCATAATGATTCAATTTTAACAAAAATCGATAAACCTTCAAAGACACACCTGCTGTAAGCTCTGAGGTTAATCGATTGTCCACGCTTTTGTTCAATTCATCTGTTCACATTAATTCAACTTTTTAAAATAATCATGTTAAATAGCAAAAATTTGTGGTGAAAAAAACACATTAACCATGTGTCACGGTGCACACAGCAGGGAGGAACAAGGAACACGTCGTAACTAAAATAACATACTTTACTGGACATCAGGACAAGACAAGGCAGGGCAGACACTGACAGGAACACCGGGGAGTAACGAGTAGACCAGACGAAATGGCACTACACAGACAGGACTATAAATACACCGGTAAATTAAGTCAAACACACACACCTGCAACAGAATAAACTACTAATCACATAACAAGGACAGGAAACAAACCAAATAAGGGCACAAGAGGCAGGAACACATGACACATAACTCCCCCCTCCCGAAAGGCTCGTCCCGAGCCTAATCAGTTCCATCAGGGAGGGAGGGAGGGGGGGAGGGGGGGGCGCTCTGGAGGCCCCTCAGAACAGACACAGAAACATACACCGAACGGGGCCTCCAGCGCGGACCAGAAGGCCGCAGGCCGAGGTGTAGCTCAGGAGGCCATGGCAGGTGGTCCTCATGCCCATGGCCTCGTTCCTCGGCCACTCCTGCCGGAACCCTTCTGCCCCCCCCCTAAAATTTCCATGGGGCAGCTCGGGGGTATCAGGGTCCTGGGACCAAACGAAATGGAATTTATTAAAAAGACCTTGGTCACTGGTCAATACGGCGGCAGCCGTCCGGCTGACCATACCAACGGTGGGGACCGGTGGGCTGGAGGAAGCCACAACCGGCGACGGGCCGAGTGACCGCGGACGGCGGGTTGGCCTTCCCCGCAAAACAGCAACTAGAGGGGCCGCAGACGGCGGCGTGATACCCCGCGAACGGCGAGGTCGGTGAGCTGTGAGCGGCGGCGTGATCTCTCGCGAACGGTGGGTCGGTGAGCCGCGAACGGCGGGGTCCGTGAGCCGCGGACGGCGGCGTGATACCCCGCGAACGGCGGGGATGAGTCAGCGGCGATCCGGAGGGCTTGACTCAGCTGCGATCCGGCCGGCTTGACTCAGCGGCGATCCGGCGGGCATTGACTCAGCGGCGATCCGGCGGGCATTGACTCAGCGGCGATCCGGCGGGCATTGACTCAGCGGCGATCCGGCGGGCATTGAGTCAGGGAGCCCACCCACCATCCGCGGCGTAGATCTCCCGCGAACGGCAGCCTCCTCTCCAGCGACCGGCGGGCTCGGTGATCCGCGAACGGCGGGCTCACCTCCCGCGAACGGCAGCCTCCTCTCCAGCGACCGGCGGGCTCGGTGATCCGCGAACGGCGGGCTCACCTCCCGCGAACGGCAGGCTGGAGTGAGCGGCCGGCATGACTTGGGGGAGCCGCAGACGGTGGGTGGGCTTTCCCACAGACCGCGGCGTGATCTCCCGCGAACGGCGGGCAAAACACAAAAGACAGGAACAAAAAAAAAACACACTAGAAACCTGGACAAAACAAAACAAAGTGAAGGGACGATGCTTACTGCATAGGTTCTGGTCTTCTGTCACGGTGCACACAGCAGGGAGGAACAAGGAACATGTCGTAACTCAAATAACATACTTTACTGGACATCAGGACAAGACAAGGCAGGGCAGACACTGACAGGAACACCGGGGAGTAACGAGTAGACCAGACGAAATGGCACTACACAGACAGGACTATAAATACACCGGTAAATTAAGTCAAACACACACACCTGCAACAGAATAAACTACTAATCACATAACAAGGACAGGAAACAAACCAAATAAGGGCACAAGAGGCAGGAACACATGACACACAGGACAGAGGACTGACACCATGATGCTGTGCAGAACATTCCACCAATCAGACAGTTGCATTAAGCAAAGCGCAAGAGTTCTTTAGCTCCGCTCACTCCCATGAAATGCTGTGAATGACGTAATCGAGTCAATCTGTGCTCTCAAAATAATTTAATATTTGTATAGCTATGCATATTTTGCAAAAGAACTTAAAATATATTGTATCTATAAATACAACCAAAAACTTTAATTTAATAGTGTTATTTTTCTCTGTCATATTAAATTCAATTCTATCATTCGCAATGCTTCATGGGATTGTAGTTCTTTCCCTCATTTATGTTGTTAAGTACACAGTCTTGTATCTTTGTCTGCTTTTCAAATACTTTTTTGCTTCGAATCAAAGTTTATAATGTTGTGACTCTCCTCATAGCTAGTTGGTTTGGTTCATAGAGTATAATACTTTAAAGAAGTCTTTATTAATTTCCCCATAGGAAAAATAATTTCAGAACAGCAGCGCCACTGAAAAAGTGGGCAGGCACTAATGCAGTCTATTGGCGATGGGTTCTTTATTTAGAAGGCGGACCTTATTCTGTGTTGCAGTTTCTCCCATTCATAGTAAAAGAAGCACACTGTCTTAGCATATCTTAAAGGTGCTGTATGTAGGATTTTGACTCTACTAAAGCATAAAAATACCATAATATGTTTGCAGATATTTAAGAAACATGCTAAGTTAACATACTTGTTTATCTGAAAAACAATGCTACAGTCAGTTATTCTCCTTTGAAAATGTGCATTCCGGCCTGGGATGTCTGTGTTTGTTATGGTTTGTTAAACCCGCCCACTGCTAGTTTACCCAATTGTATTTCGGCACCCCGGGTTGCCAGTTGGCGGAAAACACAGCGTATTTAATGTGATTCATCGTCATGTGCGCTCATTCCTGTTGGTGTGGTTAATCTGGCAACCTGCGTGTGCATCAAGTCTGAGGAGGGGCCAAAAAAAACAGTCTCCAATATTTTGAATTTGGACTGCAATACCTAGTTCAACCGCTAGGTGTCAATCCTACATACAGCACCTTTAAAACTTTGCTTGAATGCACCTGACATGAAAATTACGAACTTCCCAGGAAGACTTTTTCATGAGCATTCAACTCATAAATTCGCAATATGACTTGAATGCACCGATTCACATTAAATTCAAATCCACTTTACATAAGTAAACAACATGTCACTGTGACTCACCTGTGTCTTGTCTGAACTGATGCATGGACTGCAGGTCTATGACGTAGGGTGCGAGCTGCGGATCCACCTGCCCCAGTATGACGGTCCCTCGTGCGTCTCCCTTCAGGACGTTTTCGATGTGATGACAAACGGCAGCGCTGTATGGCCTCCAGCGGCCGTGTTCGTTCATCCATTCCCAAACCACCACCCTAGCCATGCTCTGAGACGAGTATCCGCCTCCCAGCGACACCAGAACCCCAGAGCCGGGACGAGCCATTTGATTCAACTCCACACCAACAGCAAACAGAGTGGATTTCGTCCCAATATATGCAGGGAAAAACGTTCCAAGAAAATGTTCCTATTGAAAACACATTGTGAAGATTCAAAACTCTTGATTTTGCTTAAGAACGAACGCACAAACAGCAGAAGTCAATGCACGTCCTGCAGCAAAACGAATTAGATGCTGCTCTGTTCACATGAGGGATTCGCCGCTGTAATTGAGTTTGCCCACATAAACTAGATTAGTCTCTAGTATTCCAGCTCTGGAAGTAATCATGCTTTCCGAAGTAACTCCTCCTCAGAAGAATAATCCAAAATAGATGATCTGAGACAGAGTCCAGTCATGCTAGTGATAATCCTGCCGACTGAAGTCCAGTTTTCTGGTCTAGATCCAGTTGAAGGAGAACACGCTGCTCTTGGAAAGGACTGGCAGTTTTTGCATTCACATGGTCTGCAATACTATTGCACATGTAATGAAACAGACAGAAAAAGAGAGTGAAAATCAGACCAAAAATATATAATCAAACTTCATTTATTTGGAGGTCTTACTATATATTTGTAGAATTATCATTAAAAATAATTAATTTATCATTTCCTGCTGTGCTGTTTCATCAGTGGTGTCATACCTACAGTAGATAAACTTAATGCATATCTAAATAATAAATCTTTTTTTAATTTTTTTTATTTTTGCCATTTTTATGTTGCAGTAACATCACTTGCATTAAAATCTGTGATTGCTTTCATGCAAAAATAAATCAATAGCTTTATTTTTTAATTAAATCTAATTTATAATATTTAAAAAATAAAAAATATATTTTTTTAAATGAGAAAATCATGCATTATGAAACATTTGCATGCATGTCAGGAATTTTTAAATACACATATTAATTATAAGATCATATATTATTTCAAGTATAGCAGGTTTTTTTTAACACAATAGTTTTTACAGGAATTGTTTTCATCGCAGTTTGACTTTTGCCATCAGTAGGTAATATTGTGAACTGCATCTACTGATGCCACAAGCAAAACCTGTAGCAAATCATGTCAGACATATGCATGTGAACATGATATACTGAAAACGCACATATGCATACAGAAAGAGAGAGAGATCCCTCTCCTCCTGGTACCCATGAGCCCTTTAACAAACCCTAAGGAAAGATCCAATCAGTGATCAATAACTGCAGACCTCTGATGATTTACATGAAAGCTCATCATAAATCCAAAACAAACCCATGTTCTTCTCAGCGCAACCCAATCCCAAAAGAATCGCATGTGGCCTCAAATCTGGTCTATTAAAAGCCACTTCTAGCCAAACTGAGGTCCGTTTAAACGGCATGCGAGTGGAAGAGCCGGTTCTGCTCATAAATCCGCTCTCGATTCATCTTCATTTACGAACAAATGATCTCGTTCTTCTCCATATGGGCTCCAGCTCCGCGTCTCCTCCGGATTTGATCGGATCCGTTCATCAGAATCTCATCAGTGCATCACACCGAATCAAACGGGACGATTTTATCCACTAAAGCGAGAATTCATTATTAGATATGAAATAAGGGAATATGCGCGCTTACGGATCTCTAGGAATAAACGGGACGCACATGAGCCATGATGAATTAATTTATCCAGGCTCATTCTGAATACGACATCTCACATGGAAACGAATTCGTGTTATTTCGCATCAAGTAGAGCGTTTTACCTCCGCACAGACGCAGAAATGAGGAGAAATGAATCAGTCACCTGTGATGTGAAGCGTCTCCGCCGAACCGAGAAGATGAACCGGAGATCTGGTCCAGAATAACGAAAGATTGAATAAGCGAAGTGTTTCTAGATCACATTCCCGACGCTAAACGAGCAGAAGAGAGTCGGATTTCACCGTGTTCTGCTGTCTATGAGCTCTATTGGCTGTTGCTCATGTTGTGCGCATCCTCCGCCGCCTGACTGTTGCTTGTGTGTGTGTGTGTGTGTGTGTGTGTGTGCTATTTACCTCAGCTTGGAAAGAAGCAGCAGTTTCAGCATGAGAAAATCTGATTTTCCTTCCAGATGACCTCGTGTGTGACTTCCATCACTCAGAAATCCCATAAAGAGAAGCGCACTGTGCTTATATAGAAATATATGTATAATAATGTGTAAGAAATTACAAAACATCACATCATTATAAAACAAAACAAAAGCAATATTAATAAATAATTTTAGAAATATTACAATGTTTCATTTAACATTAGTTAACTATATAAGTAAACATGAATTAACAATGAATATTGAATCTATTGCACTAAATGTTCACTTAAACATTTATGAATGCATTTTTGAAAAAAAGAACGAAAATTAATGAATGCTGTAAACATCATTTGATAACAAATGAGACCTTTTTTAGTGTTATTTTAATAACAATTATTATATTTTTAAGCAATGTGTCTCTAGTAAGAGAGCATAACCAATGTATTCAGAACAACATCATGCTTGTTAGTGTGATATTGCATTATATTAGAAGTTGTTAATGGTCAATGGTTAAGAAGCTTACTTTTCTGTCAAAAAAAGGCTGGTTATTTTCAATATTTCTTCTACACCAATGAAAATGCAGAAGCATCAAGCTTTGTGTGTCTGAAAGCCGGTCTGGAACAGTGCATGTGACTGGTTTTCCATTTTCCACTCTCTGGTAAGAGAAACAGTGACGTATTTCGCTCCGCTTGAGTTCAGCATCGCTCACACACTGATCTGAATCACTGTAAGCACAGATGAGTGAACTGATACCAACAGAGAAACATCCCAGTGCTTTATACTGTACCCTCCTCCTTCAAGGAAGATGCCTCATGGTCAACATGTTCGCCATTAGATATTCACATTACTGGAGTCTGCTATCAAAAACATCTTAACATTTTATATATAAATGTGTTATTTTTTGATGAAGATAAATCAATCAATCAATCAATCCAGAGATTAATAAATGTTCTTTTTTTCTTGATGTGTAAAGAGCATCTACGACATATAAAATGTAACATTACTGTATTTTCAAGTATTATTGAACCAGGACTTCACTGAAGAAGCTCACTGATCACCCTAACAACTGGACTTATCTAGTCAGGTCAAATGTACTTGTATAGCACTTTTACAATACTTCAAAGCAGCTGCACAGAAAGCCTGTAATGTCTAATTCCTTTGTGCTTCAACGTAAAGCAAGTTTTATGGCTGGGTGATCAATGATACTGTATATTACAATGAAATAAGTGATCCTCCATTCAGATATAACTCACACACATCAGAGCATTGCGTGAACTTGATAGCTGTGTTCTTAATGACTTCAAAGATCATCATTTCCACTCTGAATTATTTTAAATGGCACTGACATTAAAAATCTAACTGTGCAGCAGCTTTAAATTATTTAACTGAACACTCAGAGATCAAATTAAATGTTTTTTTGTTTGTTTTTTTTAATAAATACATGTTGAATTGAATAAATGTTTTAAAAAGGTGAATCATATGAAATGGTATCAGATATGCATCACTGATATACTGTATGTGCTAGACAACACTAAAAATACAATATAATTACAGCCATCACCAATGGTTTTGATTTGACTGCTTTCATCCACTAGGTGTGTGTGTGTGTGTGTGTGTGTGTGTGTGTGTGCACGCTTTTTTGTGACAAATGAGGACATAAATTAGTATAATGACACAGGTATTTACAAGGTGAAGGTGACTTTTCAGGACATTGACTCCTGGGGGGGTGGGGGGGGTAGAAATGCACAAAGTCTCCTGTGAGGGCTAAGTTTAGGTGTAGGGTAGGTGTAGGGCAATAGCACACACAGTTTGTACAGTATAAAAACCATTACACCTACGGGATGTCCCCACTTTTCACAAAAACAAAACGTGCGTGTGTGTGTGAGTGTGTGTGTGTTTGAGTGAGAGAGAGCGAGAGAGAGAGAGAATACAGTATAAATAGTCACAGCGTCCTCTAGTGTCTGAGGATATTTATTGTACTTCTAAAGCACAGGTGCTTGAATGTGCCTGATGACAGTGCAAAGCAAATAAACAGATCTGTGTCTGTGCGAACGACCTTTGAACTGTGTGAATTTAATTACACTATTAAACACTCATTGCTGACAGATTACTTCCTGAAACACTTGTGAAGCTGCTTTGAAACAATATGCATTGTGAAAAGAGCTATACAAATAAATCAGATTACTAAAGCACATTACTTAAGACTTTCAGCAATATATATTGGTCAGACTCAGACACTTAAGTGTTGGTGCTGTTGTTTTCGCACCAAAAAGATGTAGCTTCTGGAGACAAAATGAACATCCACTCACACCAAAGGACAGACATTCTGATGCATATTTTTCAACTTCAAAACAGTTGCTTCCGGCTATGTGTGTGTGTGTGTGTTTAAAAGCTACATTGCCTAAGAGGCTTTATTTAAAAAAAAGGCACCGTATAGGCCTCATTAAACATGAAACTTTTTTATTTTATTTTTTTTCTAGCACTTGTACATGCAAGTATACTGCACTTACAAACTGCACAAATAATGAAATTTTATTTATATATAGATATAAATATAAAACACTGGAAATCTAGAATCTGGGAATCTAGAAACATTTAAAAAATAAAAAAAATAGAATGATACTTTTAAATGTGAAAAAAAATGCCAGTAGATGTCGGCAAGCCATTGTCTTAATAAGTGAATCATTTATTCAATCAATTCTTTCAAAACTAATGATTCATTCAGGAAGAAAGAAAATGAGTTTTTATAAATGGATCAGTGACTCACCCATAGTGTCTCTACAATTTAAATGACTTAATATTTATGTCTTGCTTATTGAATTGACACAAAGAAAAATCTGCCATAGACCATGCTGATCAAACCATTCATATAAAATATAAGTAACAAATTAACAAACAAGTTTAAAGTGAGATTAAAGATAAACAAATAGAACAAATAATTAGACAAAAATTAAAGACTTTCCTATTACAGAGTAAAATCAATACAAAGAGTTTATGAACAAATTAATGTTACATGCAAAGACAGACTAAGAACAGACACACATATCAGAAATCAGATTAATTTACATAAAAACCATTAGAATGATGATTATGATCCACATAGGATCATTGATCTATAAAATAATTATGAAAAAAAAAAAAAAAAAATCTTTATTTGTTATTCAATTGGTGTATTTGTTATTTTGACTTATTCTATTTTTTTTAAAGTATAGAAATAAATTAATAAACATATTAAAAGTTAGATTAAAGGCAGCTAAATTAAATTAAATTATTTACATACTAAAAGATTTTTTTAAGTTGCACTTCTAAAACAATTCTAAGTTTTCCCACTTTACTAAATATGTCCTTTAAAAAAAACTCTCTGTCTGTGAATAAATCCCCTGTCATGTCATTCTGTCATGATTTCCATGTGTAGGTGAACTGAGCAGTGTTAGATACCTGTGCACAGAACCGAGTCTGTGGACTGAATCAATGGCCATCAGCATCTCAGCCACAGAACTGAGCCTCCGGGAAATGATCACCAAACTTACTCAGTAACATCAGCAGATCTCCAGCGACACAGTAATCCAGAAGAGGAGAATGAACAGACAGCACTGAACATCTGACAAACACCAGATCACTGATTCATGAGCACTGGAACAATACAAACTACACAACTCAATCATTCTCAATTAATCTTTTCAACACATTTCAGCTGTTTCACACTACAATCCGATACAATAACTATTTCTCAAATGTTTATTGCACATACTGATACATTTAACATTCACTTCAACTTATTTCCTTGCACTATCACCAACTGAATTGTGGTCAAACTATGTAAATTATAGTGAATTAAGCTACAAACTCGATCCCTTTTTCCCCATCTAACATGCATTGAGGTGCAGCTCGTCATATTAATGGAGTTTTTACACCAGGTAACTCACCTAAATCTGTTTGTAGATTTGTGATTAATGTCTTCGACGTGGAAAGTATCTTCGGGATGGAAATATAGGGCTATGGATATTTTATTTATAAACGTCCTATTTTTGCACTTACATTTACATTTATTCATTTAGCTGACGCTTTTATCCAAAGCGACTTACAATTGCTATATATGTCAGAGGTCGCACGCCTCTGGAGCAACTAGGGGTTAAGTGTCTTGCTCAGGGACACATTGGTGTCTCACAGTGGATTCGAACCCGGGTCTCTCACACCAAAGGCATGTGTCTTATCCACTGTGTGGCTAACAGGAAACTCAAATTTATTTTATAATATTTTCCTGTACTATCTTCTTTTAAGTGGCCCAACAATCCAAAGAAAACATCTTCAAAACAAAAAGAGAAGTCACTTACAAAATAAAACTGAATGAACATTAATCTGACCAACATTTTTGAGTGTGGGTACATTACCAAAACACGTGAACGAAGTCTTCCTCACAAGAGAGACAAAAACAGCAACTTACTTCAACGGCTGACTTGTACTTCTTAAGAAAAGCTTTAGATGGGTAACATTTGTGAATCAGTTTAAAAGTTATGTATTTTCATTATTGGTAAGCAGATGGCCTATCTATGAGGCAAGCAAAGAAAGATGCAATTGTATCGTCAAGTTAACAAAAATATAGTAATAAAAATTATAATAATAAATGTACACCTTAAGAGAACAGTTTTCCTACACTCTAAAAACATTGGGTTGTTCACTGTACCCAAATCTGCGTTAAAACTAATTTGATCTCTTGTTAGGCTATTCTTAAATTATATTGGGTCTCAAGACATTAACTGATGGACTGGAGTGGATTATTGTGATGTTTTTATCAGCTGTCATTCTGACGGCACCCATTCACTGCAGAGCATCCATTGCTGAGACACTGATGCAGTGACACATTTCTACAAATCTGATGAAGAAACAATGTCATCTACATCTTGGATGGCCTGAGGATTAGTTTCTTTTCAACTGCTTACACACAAAATCTTTACTTGTCACACAATTTCTGAAAGCTGACACTCAACCACCAGAACCACACACCAAATCTGCAAAAACCATACGCTACTTTTTGGCCTTGGACTCAGTTTTCAATTTCATAAAACACTTTTTGCAAAACACAACACACAATTTTCTATGTAACACATTTACATTTTACATTTATTCATTTAGCTGACGCTTTTATCCAAAGCGACTTACAATTGCTATATATGTCAGAGGTCGCATGCCTCTGGAGCAACTAGGGGTTAAGTGTCTTGCTCAGGGACACATTGGTGTCTCACAGTGGATTCGAACCCGGGTCTCTCACACCAAAGGCATGTGTCTTATCCACTGCGCCATCACCACCACCACCACCACCACCACCACAACACCAAATTCTAACAGGAAGTATCTTGATTTTCTTTTTAAAACACAACCAGTCAAAATGCCACACTAATGGGGAAGTCTTGGCCTAATGGTTAGAGAGTCGGACTCGTAATCCGAAGGTTGCGGGTTCGAGTCTCCGGCCGGCAGGGATTGTAGGTGGGGGGAGTAAATGTCCAGCGCTCTCTCCACCCTCAATACCACGACTGAGGTGCCCTTGAGCAAGACACCGAACCCCCAACTGCTCCCCGGGCGCCGCAGCATAAATGCTGCCCACTGCTCCGGGTGTGTGTTCACGGTGTGTGTGTGTGTGTTGGATGGGTTAAATGCAGAGCACAAATTCCGAGTATGGGTCACCATACTTGGCAGTGTGTCACTTCACTTCACTAATTCATCAGTGCTTCACACTAACTCCTCACATGTGCAAACACTCTATTCTTTACTTAGCACCAACCAATCATGGCTTTAGAATAGGCCTATACATTGGCCAAAGGTCAATAACATAAGGTATACTATAAAACATATTTTAGTATTTATTTACTGCATTGCATTGCATGATTGGTCACAGTCTGGTGGGTTATCACGCTGCACAACAGTACAGCTGACTGTAAGAACACATTCAGGCTATATTGTATAAAATAGTATATTATACTGCAATTTGTTAGTTTCACCTCTTTCAAAATTATGTTTGGTTTCTGTCCATCTACAGATGGTTAATGCATTTCTTTTCTTTCTTACTGTATGTAATATAGTATTCACAACCACAAATGCTTACGGTAAAAATAAATAAATAGTTTGGTTTCAATCTTGCTTTTGTGTTTACCATGAACTTTGCAACATCTCTCTGACAATTACTTTCAATCATAGGAGCTCATGAAAGAAGAGCTTTAGGTTTTGAATTACTGTGTGTATATCATATCCAAAAATGTTTTATGGCAAAAGTGTTTACAATGTAAGACAGATGTTTGCTTTTGAGATGTGTTTGTGACCTTTTGAATGCAGTGCGTCATTTTGCAAGAGATGTGAGGCATTTTGCATTTTGTGTGTGCAATTCTTGGATTTGTGTGTTAAGTTTTGAAAAAAAAGAGGTAAAGTTTAGAAAATGTGTGTAAGCAGTTGAAAAAAACAGACATTTTCATCTCCACACTGCACAGGTCATGTATTTAAACGCAGTAACTTCATCACGCCACTAGAGGCCGCCATATCACCGCTTTGACGAAAGACTGAATAAGCAGAAACGCATTGATGTTGAAGTTGCAACATAATGTGGATCATTTAGCATCCATGACATTTCATTCAAATCAGAAACAAGGGAAAGCAGGTCAGGAGATGATCCTGCGAATGAAAGCACCACAAATATAAGGAACGTCACATTAGAAGCAAAATACATCTAGATGAATGCATCTCAAAGCCATTAAGATATATTTATCCTTCAGAAGACCATATTTATCCACCAAGACCAGACTGTGATCTCTAATAGAGATGAACGATATGAGAATATCATAGATCTGCTTATAAAACTACAGCTGAAGCCTTGAAATAAAAAGTACACACGTGCAAAAACTGCCCAAAGATTTCATTAACTGTCCATCAATCGTCTAAAAAGTTCCTTAAAAAAATAATTATGAAAAACAACTGAAAAATTAGTAGACAGTAATCTTTTTATCATTCAAGCCATTTGAATTAAAGTGAGCGACCACAGTTCATTTTCTTTTAACATGCATTTCAGAAGCAGTTTAACTTAGGTAGGACATTACAGTTGCTAATCACGTTTATTCATTAAATGAACAAACTATTTTCTAGTTTTAACGTGGAACAGCAGAATAATGCTGGTGTTCTTAATGCTCTCTGATTTGTTCAGTTTGAATCCCGGATATAGTTACAGAATCATCTTCATTATCATCTTGCACTTAATTGTTGTTCTCCATTAACATCCTGGTGTCTTTCAATGCAGCTCCTCTGAGTTTCTGTTTGGGTCTCTTTGTTTTGCTCTTTAATGGTTCCATCATAATGGCGTGAGGATGCGGTTGCTATGAGACGGCTGACAGGACCGAGGTTTATTAGTGCTCTTCTGCAGGTGTAACGTGTGCTGATTGTCAAACTGACATCGCTCTTACACACACACACACAACCAGCCATTCTTGAACTGTAATTTCAGAGGAGCAAATTATTAGACTTTGATTAAAGCAAATAGGGTCAGTTTTGATTGCATGTGGACTTTAAACAAAGTAGCTCTCTCTTTGTCTGTGTGTGTGGGTGTGTGTGTGTGCGTTTTATGAATTGTTTTTGTAAGTCATTTTGAATAAAAGTATCTGCTTAATGTATAAATATAACTGTAAAATATAAATAAACCAAAATTAGGCATGCATCTACTGAATATCTACACTGAGTAATCAGTTTAGGGTTAGTAAGTTTGTTTTATTTTGGATTAATACTTTTATTATTCATCAAGGATGAATTAAATTGATCAAAAGTGACATTAAAGGCATGTACAATGTAACAAAAGCATCTGTGAATCCTGAAAAATAAAATGCATCACCATTTTCACAAAAATATTGGGCAGCACAACTGCTTTCAACTTTGCTAATAATCAGAAATGTTTCTTGAGCAGCAAATCAGCATGTTGAAATCTAATCTGATAGCAAATAGGCATATTTTGGCGTGCTGTCCTAGGGGAGCGCTCCGAGCCCGGAATATGGCCTGAACCCAGAGAACTCCCCAAAAGAAGCTTAAAAGGCATGGGACAGCAGCCAGAGAGCAGAAATTTTAGTTGCCCACCAAAATATGCATGCTGTGAAGAGATATTGGTTAAAATTTGCAAATGAAAAAGGAGGCAGGCCAACCAGAGAGCTCATGCAGTGCATGATGGGAGCTGAGGCTTGTGGCGTCAGACTGGCGAGCCCTACATGCCACTAGAGAGGAGCACGATGGCAGATATCAAATGAGGGACAACCTCACTGCGTCCGAAGGGAGCTGCGGCTCTGCTGCAACGGAAGGGAGAGTCCCCCTTGTGGCTGAATACAAGGCGTGCTGGAAGAAGGGCTCCTATTACAACCGAAGGGAGCCAGCAGCTCTGCTGCACCGGTAGGGAGATCCCCGTCCGCCACCGAGCATGCAGCACAACTCGAAACGTCGGACGGAGTGTCCACCCTGCGACCGAAGGGAGTCATAGGTCTGCTGCACCGGAAAGGGAGCCCCATCCGACACTGAATAAGAAAAGGGACACAATTGATGGAGGGACCCTTGCTGCATGCGAAGGGAGCTGCGGCTCTGCTGCACCGGAGGGGAGAGCCCTGTCCGATGCTGAAAAAGCCATGAAATTCAAAATAACAGCTGGAGGACTCTTACTGCGACCAAGGAGCTGACTTATTGAAAAGGAGAACCTCCTTTTTTTTTTACGGATCAGGGCTAAATGGGCTTCCTTTAGGTGGAGTTGATTATACCTAATGTAACTTTTGAAAGCGTCTGATGACCATCGACCCAGGGTCTAAATCTGATTCTGAGAGAGGCCTTTTTGAGCTGCTGTAGTTGCTGCTCCGATGCGAAATGACTGGCTGGAAAAATGTCCTGCGGTTAAGCCTGCTTGAGTTTTAAGTGTTTTTGGAACCAAAAACGTGTAACGGGGTGGTTAGTGGTGGTTATATATGAAGTGGCCATTCCTTTCTTGGTCTGTCTTACTTTGCTTAATAAAGTAAGCGATAGTTTCGCTATCGATTATGGACAAATCAGAGATGGTCGGATGGAGTTTGGGGTTGAATTTAGTGGTTATTGTGATTTCTGAGCAAGAAAGCCAGTAAAAACATGGCATTGAGGTTACATGCGGTATGGATAGAATGGTACCCTGTGCGGAGAATTTGGATGCATTTTGTAAGGATGTCCAGAGTTATAGGTTGTCTGGAATCCGGGCTAGACGGTTGAGAGCGATGAATTCATCTGATTAGAAGAGAGAAGTTTGAGAATTATTTATTTCGGGGGAGGGGAAGCCGTAAATTAGTTTGTGAAAAAATTGAACACCACTTAAGTAACCTTTAAACGATCCGGCTTGGAGGTTCTTAACAGAATTGAGGTAGGAAATAAATGCCGTAATTGCAAGGAGAGAAAAATCTGGAAATGGCAGGTTATAGGAGAGGTGAAATGTTTTGTAACATCTCCATGCTGTATAGTGGACTGGATAGTTCTAAATGAAACTGCTTGGAGGATAGAATCAAGAGACGCGTCTAGGAGAGGTTTTAAGGGATGAGTTAAGGGAATATGAGTTGCGAATAGTGAGGTACTGGGGTTGGCGATGGGTCCGCCTCCGGAGCCAGCGCTCTGAATTTCTGAAACATTTCTGAAATACATTTCTGAAACACATATATCCACACAATCCTTAAACGGGGCACTTCTAACTGATTAAACTTATTAACTATAAACATCTACACATCCAGCCTCAATACTGTCTTGGTTTTCACTGGAACAGTCCAAATCACGAACACAGGTGGGAGGGTTCGGAAGAGTTCGCTTTCGAGGGGTGGCCTTTCTTGCAAACATGTACTGCACATTTGGCTGAAAATAGTTTATGGTACGTGTAAACATGAGCTCCGCCATAAGACAGCGAGGAGAGAGGAGAGATGAGAGATCAATGTCCGCACCTGCGAGGATCTGAGATCTGATGGTGTTAGGTACAGGAGGTGGTTCCAGAGCAGCAGTATTTGGTGGGGTAAGTAGATGGACTGCTGTGAACAAAGTGAACTGGGATTTAGATGGGATAGAAGGGTTGGAAGGAAGATCATGGGGCCGTAACCGTTGATTTCTCGATTACAATTTTAGATGAAAAGTAATTGAGAAACTCATTACACTGCTCGGTAGTGGAACAGTTAATGTTACTAGAAGGTTTAATAAGATTGTTGACTGTTCTAAACAGGACTCTGGGATTAGAGATGTCACTACTAATAATTGTAGAATAGTATGCCATTTTTGCAGATTTGAGAGCGTGATATTCAATCTGATGCTGATCAAATATTGATTTATGAACTGTTAGACCAGATTTTTTGTATATCCGCTCAAACTGCCTGCCTTTAGCCTTCATTCGATGTAACTCAGATGTATACCATGGAGCTGATCTCTTGAAAGAAACATTTTTTTAAAGGGGCAATCTCATCCAGAATACAAGTAAAAACAGCATTATACTGGTCAACAGAGGACACAACCGGTAAGTCACCAATAGTAAGACTAAGATGGTCAAACTCAATATCACAGATGTTCCTAAAACAGATAACACACTCTTTCACAGTCTGCAGGGAAGCAGGAATCAGAGAGAACGTGAGAAGCTTGTGGTCACTTATACATACATCAGTATAATCAAGTTGTTGAAGGGGGTGCCTTTGAGCCGGAGGCTTGTCCAAGCTGTGCCTTAGAGCGAGTGGCTTGCGGTGGAGCGTCCAGCTCGTTGTCAGACGGGAAGAGCTCGAGTTCAGACATTTTTGGCAGACAAATGAAGCTGAAGGCCGGAAAACTGTCATTGGACAGAGGTAGGCATGCTGCATATTTATATGCATTGTGCTCGTTAGGATAGTTAGCTAAACGAGTTGCACCTGCGCCAAATTAGTTGATTACCTGATCGTGCTCCTCTCGAACCTTGTTAATAAAACATCATTTAGAATGATTTCTGAAGGATCACGTGACACTGAAGACTTGAGTAATGATGCTGAAAATACAGCTTTGATCACAGAAATAAATTACATTTTAACAGATATTCAAATAGAAAATGATTCATTCAAAGTGTAATAATATTTGACATTTATTACTCTATTTTTGGTCAAATAAATGCAGCCTTGGTGCAGAAGAGGCTTCTATCAAAAACAAACTTATCGACCCCAAACTTCTGAACAGTACTGTACACTTTTTTTCTGAGATACCCATGGAGGAAGAAAAGATCAATGGAATTTGTTCGGTGTTTACCAAGCTTGAGTTTGACTGTTGCAACCTTTGAAATATTTAGTGCAAGTAAAGAGTAAAAGGTGAATTCTGGGTAAAGAAGAGTGTTATTTGTGACATCAAGAGCATGACAGAATCTGAAACAGTGAGTAAAAAAATGAAAGCATAAACTAAAATAGCTAAAAATCAAGTGAACAAAACAACTATAAATACAACAGAAGAAGACGGTGAGTCAAAGTGGAAATAACAGACACTGACAGAGATTCAGGTCAGAGAAATATGACCTGTGGATGTGTTTGATCAGAAACGGTGGCTGGTGAGACACACGTGTGCTTTTATTCCCACTGGAAATGATGAAACGGCTATTTTTACCTGGCGACTGTCACGAATGAAAACCTACAATGAAGCAGAATGACAGATGAAAACAGGTAGAGGACACAAGCGGATATGAAGCACAGGCTAAATTTATTTTCAACATTTTTTTAATTATATCAGTACATTTAGATGAAAATTACAGTGTTCAATAACGTTTCCCCATCAGATACAACAAAAGAGAGACTGAAGAGCAAATTCAATAAACAGCCATATCTACAGACCAGAATATCAGAGACTAATTTCAGTACCCCTGAGATACTGTCATAGGGTTTTATTAATAGATTGAATTTATTTTTATATGATCAGTTTTTGTTTTCATTAAAGTTTTAGTAATTATAATCAATTATCAATTATAATAATTGATAAAAGGTTCATATCATGAAGGATTAAAAGTTTCTTAAAGTTTATTAGAGCATTAAAAAACATTGCATGTACAACTCAATACATCCTCCTCACAGTTCAAAAACATAATTTACTGTACGACCAGTTCTGATCTTCTATACTTCACTGTGAGAACCATAAAAGGACTTTTAAGGTTTTATTTTTTGGTCTGGAGAGACAGTTTTGAGTTCTGAACGTTACAGTATGTTCTTATAATTTCACAATTATTATTTTAGAAGTTGAATAAAAGTTTGGTCCCTCTTTATACGGTCCCTTTGAGTATTTTATTCCTACTTATACTTTATTTAACATAACATAAGTATGCGGACACACAAAGTGTTGAATAATTGAGTTATTTCTCACAATACAAATTTACAGTGTTTCTATGGATCTGTACTCAGTGAACATCATTTATATGCCAAAAACAAGTATTAAACTAATATTATCGTGACACCATCGGTC
The DNA here is from genome assembly GCF_936440315.1 of Barbus barbus. Classification (NCBI taxonomy): domain Eukaryota; kingdom Metazoa; phylum Chordata; class Actinopteri; order Cypriniformes; family Cyprinidae; genus Barbus; species Barbus barbus. Next base: position 29,086,495 of record NC_136756.1, on the reverse strand, counting down.
TTTATACAGAAATATATACACTAAAAATTATTTTTCTAATTTGTAAAGAAAATAAAGGTTATTAGGGTATATATATATATATATATATATATATATATATATATATATATATATATATATTTACCTCAAAATGTAACATTTCAAAAAAAATTTTAGTGAAATTAAAGTAAATTTCTGAGTAAACTTTTAGTTTAATTTCGGAGCACTTTTAGCCAAATCATTCAAGAACTGCATCATTTATCACTTTTTCATTAATTAGAGACTCCTGATATTAAAGGAATAGTTCACCTAAAACTATTCGAAAATGTCCTCACCTTCATGTAATCTAAAATTAGGATGAGTTTGGAGAAATGTAGCATCATATCAGCTGCTCAGCAATGGATGCTCTACAGTGAATGGGTGCCGTCAGAATGAGAGTCCAAACAGCTGATAAAAACATCACAATAATCCACACCACTCCAGTTAACATCTTGAGAGGACAAAAGCTGAAACAAGACATTTTTAAGGTTTAGTGATAAAGTGGTTTGGTCTGAATCAGGAACGTTTACAAGCCAAAACAGCTCTAAACAAATCTGTGGCTGGATTTTGATGCGAGAGACAACAGGAGATGCACTTTTTCACTGGAGGAAGTGTTATTATGGATTATGGACCCATATTTAGAAGCAATGGTTTGAAGTTATTGTGATGTTTTAATCAGCTGTTTGGACTCTCATTCTGACGGCACCCATTCACTGCAGAGACTCCATTGCTGAGACACTGATGCAGAGACACATTTATACAAACCTGATGAAGAAACAAACTCATACTGATCTTGGATGGCCTGAGGACGAGCACATTTTCAGCACTTTTTCATTTTTGACTGAACTATTCCTTTAATGTTTCCAGATCAAGCAGGACTAAACGTGTCTGTTTTCAAACTGCTGTGTTTCTTCATACTGTTTTCACTGGAGAAGTCTTTTATGACGCTGTAGTAAACACTTACAGTGCATTTGCCTGCTCGGCTCTGGTCTGACCTGCGTTTACAGTCGCAGAGCCTCTTAAAGGCAGCGCGAAACTTCTGCGACATGGCGTTGTAGATGATGGGGTTGACGGCGCTGTTGGTGTAAATGCACATGCGGCAGAAGAGCAGGAACCAGGTGTTGAGATACGGCGGATCCATGAACGAATTCACTACCACTAGAGTCCGATACGGCATCCAGAGGAGAGCAAACAGAACCACCACCACCGCCAGCATCTTTGTGACCTGCAAAACAAGTCAAGTCAGCTTTATTTCTACAATGCATTATACAATAGAGATTGCTTCAATACAGACAGAAGTTGCTACTTAGAGAAAAATGGAAATATGCTTTTTTTAATCAATTTTCTTTATATTTTAAATGAATTGCATAGACGTATATGACATTTTTTTGTTTGTTTGTTTCTTCATATTTTCTAGAATGTACATTGACAGACAGAGCACACCTGTTTTCTGGATGATGCTGCTCTACAGGACACTTTCACAGAGCTCTGCCGCCGGCCCTGATGGACAGAGAGCCTGTGCTCGGACAGATTAGACAGCAGCGGGTCTCGAAACAAGATCCTGGCGATCAGACCATACAGAACCAAAGCCACGACGAGAGGAACCACATAAAACAGAGTGAAGTCCAGGAAGTAGATGGGCATATAGAGGTTCCTGGACACCCGATAGCCGCAGCGGACCACGACGCCGTTAGAATAAACCGTCTCATTAGTGTCCACGAGGAAGAACCACATGATGCAGTAGAGAGAGGTGAAGATCCAGACACAGGCGATGATCTTCTTGGCTCTGGATACAGTGCAGATGAGCTGGGCTTTGATGGAGTGGCAGATGGCGATGTAGCGCTCGATGGTGAAGGCTGTGATGGAGCAGGAGGAGACGTTGATGCCCAGGTACTGCAGGTAAGTGATGCAAACGCAGCCAGCATAGCCGTAGATCCACGAAGCCATGACTTCGGAGATGTTCGGTAAACCTGCGGCCAAAAGCACGGTCAGATCGGCCATGGCTAAACTCACCAGGTAGCAGTTGGTGGCGGTCATCATGTGTTTGCTGCGGATCACCACCAGAACCACCATGACGTTCCCAGCGATCCCCACACCGCAGATGAGCAGAGACAGAGAGATGGTGACCACCTGGATCTCCAGAGAGTTCTCCGGCATCGTGCTCAGAGTTTGACCATCACTGGAGTTTCTGTCCAGATGCATTGAGGTGCTGTTTTCCATCGTTGTGTTTCTCAAGATATTCCCATTACAGACATCTCAACAAACAGCCTGGAGAAAGTCTGAGAAAAATAAAGTAAAATGCACACCATCATCATCATCGTCATCAAGATTTCTTGAAGAGTTTTTATTAATATAATTCATATTTAAAATAATTATTCTTTATTTTCATATTTTGTGTTTTCATTTGAGTTAATTATGATTTTTTTAAATTGTCTTTTGTTTTTTAAATATCTATATATTGTTTATAAATTTTTATTTTAGTTTTGGTCATTTTAGTACATGAAGTTAAACTAAATAAAAATTAGAAATAAAATAGCGGAAATCCCTGATACATAATTCTATGATATTTATCGATCTGAACGCTTATGTTTTACCTATAAGCAACATCCATTCCACCACTAAATTTCATTTTTACAAAATATAAAATAATAAAACAGTTATTAAAGACAAAACCTTTATATACAACTGAAAATGTCACTATTAAGATATGAATACAATTGTTTCATATATTTAATGTACAAATGAATGCATGTGCTCTCAGATGTGATCAGATTCATGAAATGTCACTCACCGTGAAGCTGGATGATTTCAGATGATGGATCTTGAATTGTAGATCACTAACGGGAGGCGATTTCTTCTCCAGAGAGCTGCAGCATCTACTGAGAGAATCAGCATCAGTCCTCGTCTTCTCTTCTCTCTCCTCCTCTTTCACTCACTGCCAATGAATATCTCTCCTCTCTTTCTCTTGATTCTTGTCTAAAGCTCCATGTTCAGTTATTAGTAGTTCATTAAAAGCGTATTTAATGGCTCTTTTGGGTCGATGGCCGTCATCAACTGATAAAGCTGGTTTGTAAGTGATGAAACAGTCTATGTTTGGTGTTTAGTTAAGAATTAGTTCAGTAAAGTTATATTAAGGATCTTTTTGCCGTAAAGGTCATGAACTGATGAAGCTACTTTGGTGCGTCCTTAAACAACAAGTGTCCAGATAACAAAACAAATCTACAATATTATTTTATTTTGTTTTATTTATGTAGCACATTTAAAAACATCAGACGCTGGCCAAAGTGCTTTACAAATCCAACACTTACAGTCTAAAATTATAAAACACAGCAAACAAAGCCAAAATTTGATCACCCAACCTGACAACAAATCAAAACAAGACTGATTAATGCACCACCTTATACCATAATCTTGATCAGCAATTTTAATATAATATGTGATATTATGAATGATTAAGTTGAGTATAAAACATTACAACACTCGACCCAGAAGGTTGGGTTAAACATTTAGCCCAACTGTTGGCTGAAAACAGCCCAAGTGCTGGGTGTGTCCATAGAATTGAAATTGAATTGAAAATTGAATTGAAATTGACAGCAGCTCCTACTCCTTGGAGGTATTGAGAGAACATTAATCATCTTTTTAATAGGAGGATTTGGAAGACTGATGCATTTTGGTCAGATCCAGAATCTTGTGGCTGAGTTGAAGTCTTGTGTCGCGATTCTTTTAAAAAGGTGCAGACGTTATATGCACTTAGTGTAAATAGCCGCTGCTGACGGTGTTGCCCTGTGATTTCATTGCATGGAGTAACCAAGAAGGGACATTTAAGTGAACCAACGTGTGAAATAACAAATCAAATTCAGAGACTCAGAACTCTGATCAAGGCTCTGCCCAGATTCTGCCAAGTGTTTTATACACAGTCACATTAAAAAGCAAAAAATTGCAGTCAAGATGCTCACTTCAAATTTATATAACTGCAGTGCTCTATGTCTGGAAAACTGCAATATAGCATATTTAAAGAACAAGAATATGATTTGGCCTACACATACATCATTTACAACAACAACAAAATTGCAAATAACTGTAAAAATGTAAAAACAGTTTTATGGATCTTCCTCTCTTCTGTTTTAATAAGTCATTTTTCAACAGTTGTAGTTTCTGCTGGCATTTCTGCAAGTCCCTTTTAAGTTGGCACTCAGAGAAATTATATACAACCACTGCAAACTAGATGGCACTAGAGAAGTGTCACACGCAATCATTTAAATAAATAAAAACACACAACAATGTTACTTTAAATGTATTTTTTATTTTTAGACTACCAAGAAGTTACAGTCACAGATAGGATCCAGGAAGTTATAAGTTTGAAACCTGAAAGGACCCACCAGCTGCTTGAAAGAAGGCAATGAATTGGGTTATTTGAGTCGAAATTGGTCGATTCCTCATGCCTTAGTGTAATTGAGCCACTCTTATGATCTCCAGAAGCATTTTTTGTGTTGAGCCATTTTTAGAGACCATAGGTATGTCTAAATGAAACTGGCAGAGAGGTTGGTGGTGTGGAGGAAGGTATATATGCTAAGATAGCTCCTTAATAGTCACAGCAACAACAAAAAAGTTGTTAAATTTGGTAAAAACTCCACAAACTGGCAACACTGCACATTTGAGCATCTTCTTTTCCTTTTAATGGTCTTTGGCAAACCCACCTAAAGGTCCATACTGCCATCTACTGCACAACATCAGCATTACATCATGACGTCTGTCAACTTCATGGAAGTAAATGCTTTCAAGTTGGTTTGCAACCTATTATTTCATAGTATTCTATGCAGTGATAAAGGTTATGTCTATTAGCAGTGTATTAAATATACTTTATTATAATGAAAATTATAATAAGAAGATAAACCATATATCGTTGCCTGAAAGTTAAAGCACTGTTTTTTTTTCATTTGTATCTTTGTTTTTGTTTTGTTCTTATTTAATTTAATTATTATTATTATTTTTATTTTTTTATTTGTGACATTGTTTTTTATGTAATGCTAAAACACTGATGGTCACATTCAGAAGTTGTAGTGATGTTTTCTTTTCCAAGAAAGAATGTGAAACACACTTAAAGGGTTAGTTCACCCAAAAAATGAAAATTCTGTCATTAATTACTCACCCTCATTTCGTTTCAAACCCGTAAGACCTTCGTTCATCTTCAGAACACAATTTAAGATATTTTTGACGGAATCTGAGAGCTCTCAGAAGCTACGAGAATACTTTTTGTGCGCAAAGAAAACTAAAATAATACTTTATTCATGATATGAGGAGGAGAAGAATTGTTGAATAAAGCCATTATTTTTGTTTTCTTTGGGCACAAACAGTATTCTCGTAGCTTCGTGGAACTACAGTTGAACCGCTGATGTCACATGGACTATTTTACAGATGTCCTTGATACATCTCTGGACCTGGGAACATTGCAGTTGTGTTGCTGGAGGGTCAGAGAGCTCTCGGATTTAATCAAAATTATCTTAATTTGTGTTCCAAATTTGTCTTACGGGTTAGGAATGACATGAAGTTGAGTAACTAACAGAATTTTCATTTTTGGGTGAACTAACCCTTTAAAATACCTTATAGTGTTACAAAAATCAAAACAGCCCTGAACAAGCTGTAATCTATGCAAACTATCACTTTAGGTCATTAAACTTTTAACTCATTAAAATTATGCTGCCTCAGAAGTCTGCCCGAAATCCATTTCAGGAGGTACCTATGTGCATAAACGCTGCCTGCAAAGTCCTGGTCTGATAGGGTCAGCTGCCTAAGCCTTCGGACACAGTCATATTCTCATCAGCGGCGTGTTTTCCTCTACAGGACTGAATCCAGGAGAACTGAATCACACTGGTCAAACCGCGATATTACAAGCCCTTACATTAGATCATATGAGGTCAAAATCCATTCCACAACAAAAATATTTGCCGACAATATAAAAAAAATTCACCATATATTTTTTTATTGTATTTTTATTATTAAAAATAAGAACAAAGAAGCAAATCACATTAATTCATGCAAATAATTGCTTTTATTTTACAAATAATTGCAAAAAAAAAAAATTTTATTTAGTGTACATGACATTTTTGAAATATACCATTCCAAAAATATACAAACCAAAGCTTCAGCAGTAAAGTAAAAGTTCAGCAGTAAGAATATCAGTTATTTATTATTTATACAACAGTTCTTTCTGGTCCTCAAATCTATGAATGTAGTAGGAACATAGTTTTAAGAGCATTTTAGGCAAAAATGTACTTGTTTGGACTTCAAATATGAGGTTTGTAAATGAGGATAACGTCTATTTGAAAATTAGCTTTAATGTTTTCGGAGACGTGAGCTCCAGGGCGTCAGCGGCCATGGAGGAGAAGAACAAGTTGAATGAAGTTGATATTTTGTTTTCTTTGTGCACAAAAAGTGTTCTTGTCGCTTCATAATATTCAGATTGAACCACTGATGGCAGATGTTGACTATTTTGACGATGTCTTTCATGCTTTTCTGGGCCTTGACAGTGTTGCTTACTTGGCAGTCAATGGGACAGACACAAGCCTCCCGGTTTTCATCCAAAATATCTTAAATTGTGTTCCGAAGATGAACGAAGCTTTTATGGGTTTGGAATGAGATGGGGTTAAGTGATTAATGACAACATTTTCATTTTGGGGTGGAGTAACCCTTTAACTTGGCCTTGACTCTCAGAAACTAAGGAAAGTGCTAGAGATGTTATAACAATTGGTAAATCTGATAAAAGAGACAAATTCCTCCAAATAAAATAAATTGTTCTATATATTTTTAAAAAAGATGTGTGCAACCTATGTGTGTGTGTGTGTGTGTGTGTGTGTGTGTGTGTGTGTGTGTGTGTGTGTGTGAGTGAGTGAGTGAGTGAGTGAGTGAGTGAGTGAGTGAGTGAGTGAGTGAGTGAGTGAGTGAGTGAGTGAGTGAGTGAGTGAGTGAGAGAGTGAGAGAGTGAGAGAGAGAGAGAGAGAGAGAGAGAGTGAGTGAGAGAGAGAGAGAGAGAGAGAAAGTACACATTTCAGTTTATAGCTAAATGTTTTTGTCCTGTTGTGTTTGTTGCACATTTTGATGTGTTGATGACAGGTAGAGGCTCTCATATAAAGCACTGTTTCTCTCACCCACATAATTGTCCCTCTAGGATCGACTACTACTTTGCTCCTAAGACATAATAATAATGCATGCAGTCTCACGCTGCAACATAGATATTATCGTCTCTGATCATGCGACAGTGGTACTAGATGTTTGTGTGAAGGGGTTTCTTAGACCTGTCAGAAGTTGAAGATTTAATCATTTATTACTCAAAGATGATACATTTCTTTCACACTTTAATTCAGAGTTTAAGATATTTCTATCTATTACCTAGGAATCTACAAGCATATATTAGAGGCGTTACTATTTCATACCTTACAACAAAAAAAAACAGAAAACAGTCAGAAAAACAGAAACACTTAGAGTCAGAGTTAAATATTGCCACTAGCAGCTACTTGAATTATCCCTCTCCAGCTTCTTTAGACAAAATAAGTGCTTCTTTAAATTCATTGCTAACATAGTCTCATTCAAATGTATTATATTCAAAGCAAAAGCTGTACGAATGGGGTAATAAACCTAGTAAATATTTAGCTCATTTCTATAGTAAACCCCAAGAGAGTGTGTTCTTTTGATTCTATTATTAATAATACTTTTAAACTATTTTACTCTGTTCTCTATCAGTCATAATACTCTTCCCAAAAACATGATTCTATGATGTCATTCTTTGATTGCCTAACTCTCCCAAGTTATTTCAGATGAACAGAGAGAACTTCTAAACGCGTCCATCTCGAGAGAGGAAGCTATAACCGCACTCCACAGTTAGAAGTAGAAGTACAACTTCTAGCATGTTTTATTCACTCTACAACTGATACTTTGACCCGTATCTGGACACCATATCTGGACAGCATAAATGCCTCTATTTGTGATACTCTGAGGTTTGGGATGACAGTGTCTCCAGAGATATTTCTTTCTGTCTTCTGTTTTCTCCCTGTTCTCTGTCGGTCCAGTTGCACTTTTTTATTTGCGGTACAATGCTTTGTTGTTATCATTTTATGTATATTTTTGTTTGTGTATCTTTGTGTGTTGGGCGATTTCTATTATTTTGTTTTGTGTTTGTTAAAATAAAAGTAAATAAATAAAGCACTGTGATTTCCCCACTCAAGTGCAGATGCAGAGAGATTTTTCTCCTTTGTGGGTTTGAACAAAATCAAAACTATGAACAGTTTGACTCTGGATGGAACGCTATAATCCTGACGGTGCTTTGTGTGGGAGTCCTCTACCCCTGGCACCAGGCATCAAAATGTGCAACAAACACTTACAACAGAAAAAAAACATAAGCTGAAATGTGTACTCAGCTGTCTCTCTCTCTCTCTCTCTCTCTCTCTCTCTCACACACACACACACACACACACACACACACACACACAACTTGACATACATCCGCAGGGCAAGTTCTACAATTCTACTGAATGTGAACAGTATGTACAATGAGTATTGCTGTTTAGTTGACTCTTGTGGCAAAATTTGTTTTTAGTTTTGATACATTTATTTGGATGAATTTGTCTGTCTTTTATCAGATTTACCAGTTTGTGCTGGTCAATTATGAGCAAAAACTTGAGAGAATTGGGTGCTGCTGCTGCAAATATTTGAGTGGCTCTCCCCTAACAGATGTAATCTCACTCCAAACTTTTGCTATAACTTTTGAGAGCCTTGTCTGACGAATGAATGCTGTATCAGATGCAGGTAAATCACACTCACTCAGTCAATCAATCTGTCTCTCATAATACTCTTCTACACATCATACCTGCTTTTAATACAGTAATACAATAAGCTTTTAATGAAGTAACTCAACGTTCCTTTGTTACTAAAGAGACGATTTGGAATTAATAACGGAGGCTTGGGCTCAGCTTTAGATTTGAATCTGTGGCAGAAGGAAGTAGTTCTGCACAAAAGAGAGCTTTTAAAGACACTCCGTTGTTATTTTATGTATTTACACACTCGCACGTCAAACTGTTGTAATACTGATACCTACAGCCGAATCACAGCCGTGCCGATATACAGCCATATCTCACGTCTATATAACAAACATTTTTTTAGACATACCAGACATACTTACAAATTAGGAATATTACAGCATAAGCAAACAAACAAACAAAAACTCAAATTATTATTATTTATTTATTTTAATTGTACTTGTAATAATATATTCTAAATAAAACTAAAAGTTAAAAGCTTATGGTTATAAGCAGGGGTGCACATAATTTTTCAGCCTGGTTCTCATGAGCACCTGGAGACTTGGTTTGGTCCTCACACTGCACATAGTGTGACCCGTTAAATATAACTATTAAAACAAATTAATAACAGTGATAATAATATTATTGCACTTTATTTATAGTTTAAAAAAAGCTAAATAATAAACAAAATAATAAAGTGTGATAATATATATTTACTAAAATATTATTATATTTTAAAAGAAAAATGGAGTATTGAATAAAAATACAATTATTTTATAGTAAACTTAAAAATAAAATACTAATATATACTTTTTCATGAATTTTCAACATTTTCAAACTTAAAATCAGCAAGCTTTTATTTTGGTGGGTTGCCGGCAATTAAGTAAATGCGCTTTCGGGTTTAGCTCCACTGATTGAAGAGCATCAGTGAACGAAATGTCACAGATTTGCATTGTGCTTTGAAAACGGCCGTGCGTATATTTATATTTTAAACATTTTTGTTTTTCTTCAGGCCTGTTCTGTTCTCTTCTGAAAGTGATTTTTTTTATGCTTCCACGTAGTCATTGCCGGTAACTTCTGTGGAGTTGGTGTCTGTTAACAAAAGTGTACAATGAGTGAATAGTGTTAGTGTCTGTGTATGGAGTCAAAAAAGGGCCATACATATATCTGTGTGCTGTTAAACTACTGAAGCTCAAGCCTGATCCAAATCTAATTCTAACCCCAAACTCAGTCAGCAAACCACACAAGCACATATCAAGCACAAATATGATCAGAATATGTATAATTGCTATAAATTGTCTCCATTAGCATATTACATCAAAATGCATCTCACATTAATAACTGGAGTAAGATTTTTAAGTAGACACATGCACACACAGAAACTATATACTATATGTTGAGCACCTGTGTAATGTGCCACAACAGTCATCAGCAGTAAGACTGAGGAAGATAAACTGTTTGGTTCATTTAAAATGTTTATTTACATTAATCCACAGCTCCGAAAATCCTACGTTTTTATTTGAGCTTCTTGAAAGGCATCTTTAGCAGCCAGAGTAAAGGATGATTGAGCCAATAATTAAATTAAATGTGTAAAGCAGCATTTTCAGGGCATTTATTTTCAGTTTTAGGTTTTGGTCAGGCCTTTCATAATGTTCACTGCTGCTATAAATGAGTGAGTTACTGGTGAAACACACCTTTAGTTTTGCTCCTGATGTTGGTCACAATCACTGCTGCAGTCATGATGAAGAGACCAACAGCAATGAAGGAGGAAAAGCAGATGTATAATGAAGATGCTCCTTCCTCATGATGATCTGAGACTGTAAGGAAATGCAATAACAGTCAAAATATATTTGGACTTGTATGCCCTGAAATATAGTCTCATACAGACAGTCCAGTGATCAGCTGTATTATTAATGTACATTTTTAAATGGTTTATTATGCATCCTAGACATCAGACGAGGGTAGAAGAAAGAGAGTCAGATAAAAATGTTTTAAAATAGGAAAATGCAAGCATTTAGCAATATTGTATGATCTAGGCAGGGAAGTAACATCTAAATGTTCTTGCAGAGATGTATTTGTTTACCTGACCCACTGTAATTGTACGTCTGGCTGCGCAGGTTCCTGACATCTGGATCAAAACCAATCTCATGCACACAGGTGAAGGAAGCAGGTGGACTCACAGTGACCATATACACATGCATTTCGGAAGGAAAAAAAGGGAATTCCAGTGGTTCTGTGGTGTAGTTCAGTTCACTCTCCACAGACAGCTCAACAGACTGCCTTCTGTGTGTAAACACTTCGGCAAACTTGCACAGCACGATCACATGATCTCTGTCCTCCATCTGTCGGTACACTGTGATGTTGGGCTCTGGGATATCTGAAATACAGCACATCAACATTCATCAATATTAACATGGACTCTATATTTTAGGAATGGCTGCACACATCTTGACGACATATCGGTTTATAAATCGTCACATAATCTTGCACCAGTTTATTTCACTGAGCTGCTGCATCCACACAAGGCAGCGAAACCGCTTAGGTCTGGACATTTAAGAATGTTATCCATCCCTAGGTCAATACTGTATATCAATATTGCAGTATCACAATATGGTATTGATTCAGATATCTTAGTATCAATATGTATTGAAATATCGATTCTTTTTGACAACACTGCTGATAGGTGGGTTCCCAGGACTGGAGTTGAGAAACACTGCTGTAAAATATTCCTAAAAAGAACACTCCAAAAGCCCTTACGAAGATCTGAGATGATCAAACACCTGAGAAGAGATAATGCCAACCTTGAACCAACATACAAAACTACCCAATCTTGCTAGAAGTTTGATCCCAACATATAATCGTTGCTGTTTTGATTTCATGTCATTAACTAACTGCATGATTTTACTGTACATTTCTGTCATATGGACATCAACTTGACAGTCAGCACTGATAAGCTATTACAAAAACTAGAAACTTTAATTTTCTGTGAAGCTGCTTTGCAACGATTTATATACATGAGTATAGATAATAAACTAATAAACATGAGTTGAACTGAATTGAAAAGTGTAATATTTATGATGCACCTGCTGTTGTATGTTCATCTGGGTCCAACATATCAGCATAATCTGAAATTTTTTTTACAAAAATGAAAAATCTTGAATTTTCTGTAAAGCTGCTATGCAACAATTTATATTGTGAAAAGCTCTACATAAATAAACTTGAGTTGAATTGAATTGAAAAGTGTAATATTAAATTATGCACCTGTTAATTCATGTATATCTAGGTCCCACGCATCAGACAAATCTGAAAAGAATTTAACAAAAATGAAAAATCTTGAATTTTCTGTAAAGCTGCTTTGCAACAATTTATATTGTGAAAAGCTCTACATAAATAAACTTGAGTTGAATTGAATTGAAAAGTGTAATATTAAATTATGCACCTGTTAATTCATGTATATCTAGGTCCCACGCATCAGACAAATCTGAAAAAAATTTAACAAAAATGAAAAATCTTGAATTTTCTGTAAAGCTGCTTTGCAACAATTTATATTGTGAAAAGCTCTACATAAATAAACTTGAGTTGAATTGAAAAGTGTAATATTAATGATGCACCTGCTGTTGTATGTTCATCTGCGTCCCACGCATCAGACAAATCTGAACAAAAACAGCAAAAATTACACTGACTCCTGTCCACTCCATACATATTTTAGATAAACACAAAATTTGAGGCAAACAAATAGAATCCACTTACTGAAAGCTGACCAAAGCACCAATAAAAAGATATAAAGCTGGTTCATGCTGTCAGATTAGATTTTACAACTCTCTGAGATGCATGGACAGCAACGACTGAGTCTTAACACTTAACAGACTTCCTCTGTGTTCACAAGAAATGTGAAGTATGTGTGAAAAGAAGAAGTGATTCTCAAACATTAACTTTGTACTTCATAAACATTTCTGCTGGGTTTCCAAAATCCAGCTGTTTTTAAGAGATATTAAGCCTACTGTTTATTACGTACAGCTACAGTATCTCTCAAAAGTGAGTACACCCCTCACATTTCGGCAATCATTTTAGTATATCTTCTTAAGGGACAATACTATAGAAATGAAACTTGGATATATATTAGATTAGTCAATGTGCAACTGTATAGCAGTAAAGATTTACTGTCCTCTGAAATTAACTCAACATACAGCCATTATTGTCAAAAAAGCTGGCAATAGAAGTGAGTACACCCTAAGTGATAATAGCTATATATTGTTTAACCATGCAAAGCCACATGTCCTATTCATCATGTTCATATTTTTGTCTGCTTGACAGGACTATAAAAATTTGTGTATTTTGTTTTAGAGCAGTTAAAATTTGGTGCTTTGAGTACAGTTCTCTCATACTGACCACTGGATGTTCAACATGGCACCTCATGGCAAAGAACTCTCTGAGGATTTGAGAATTAGATTTGTCGCTCTCCACAAAGATGGCCAAGGCTATAAGAAGTTCGGTAACACCCTTAAACTGAGTTACAGGACAGTGGCCAGGATCATACAGAGGTTTTACAAAACGGGTTTCACTCGGAACAGGCCTCGCAAGGGGGGTGGGGGGGGGGGGATCAAAGAAGTTGAGTCCTTGTGCTGTGCATCAGGTGCAGAAGCTGGCTTCAAAAAAAACAGACGCATGAGTGCTGCCAGCATTGCTTTAGAGGTTGCAGAAGTTCAGCTTGTCAGTGCTCAGACCATACGCCACACACTGCAACAAGTCAGTTTGCATGGCCGTCGTCCCAGAAGGAAGCCTCTTCTGAAGCTAGCTCACAAGAAAGCCTGCAAACAGTTTGCTGAAGACAACCTGGCCAAGAGCATGAATTACTGGAACCATGTCCTGTGGTCTGATGAGACTAAGATAAACTTGTTTAGCTCAGATGGTGTCCAGCATGTTTTGTAACGCCCTGGTGAGAAGTACCAAGAAAATTGTGTCTTGCCTACAGTCAAGCATGGTGGTGTTAGCAACATAGTCCAGGGCTGCATGAGTGCTGCTGGTACAGGGGAGCTGCGGGTCATTGAGGGAAACATGGATTCCAACATGTACTGTGACATTCTGAAGCAGAACGTGCTGCCCTCCCTTCAGAAACTGGGCCGAACGGCAGTTTTCCAGCATAATAACGACCCCAAACACACCACCAAAATGACAGCTGCCTAGCTGATGAAGCTGAAGGTGAAGGAGTGGCCAAGTATGTCTCCAGACCTGAACCCTATTGAGCACATGTGGGGCATCCTCAAGCGGAAGGTGGAGAAGCCCCATGTGTCTAACATCCAGCAGCTCTGTGATGTTAGTACGGAGGAGTGGAAGAGGATCCCAACAACAACCTGTGCAGCTCTGATGAATTCCATGCCCAGGAGGATTAAGGTAGTGCTAGATAGCAATGATGCCACTATAAAATGTTGACACTTTGGACACAGTTTCAACATGTTCACTTAGGGTGTACTCATTTTTGTTGCCAGTTATTTAGACAATAATGGCTATATGCTGCGTTATTTTTAGAGGACAGTAAATTTGTACTGCTATACAAACTGCACATTGACTTCTCTAAAATATATCCAAGTTTCATTTGTGTAGTATTGTCCCTTGAGAAGATATAGTAAAATTGTTCCTGAAATGTGAGGGGTGTACTCACTTTTGTGAGATACTGTATATTACAAAAAAAAACTTTAATTTAATTTAAAATTTAAATATGCACAGTAGGTCATCTAGATAGATTTTCATTTTTACACCGTCTACAGATAGTTATGCACGTTTTTTTTTTTTTTGTGACATCACGTAGTGCACTGATGATGTAACGTTCACAAAGACCATCACCGTCCAGGCCAATCAGAAGCCATGGCTGACAGGGGAGGTCTACAGACTCCTGCTGCCTTCAGAGCTGGAGATGAGGTGGGCCCTAAAGACTGCTAGGGCCAACTTGTCCCACGGCATCAGAGAGGCTAAGAGACAGTACTCCAGGGGGATAGCCCATCGTTTCAGCGACAGCAGAGACTCTCAGAGCCTGTGATGTGGGATACACACCATTACAGACTACAAGCTTCTTACGCGGACCTGTGACAGCACCATCTGCTGCTGAATGAGCTGAACAGCTTCTTTGCTCACTTTGAGGCACAAAACAGCACAACTGCACAGAAGAACCCACCTCCTCCTGTCGACCAGGGACAGCGTGAGGAGATCCCTCAGCAGGATCAACACACGCAAAGCTATGGGTCCTGACAACATACATACCTGCTCGTGTACTGAGAGATGGTGCAGAAGAACTCACTGATGTCTTCACAGACATTTTTAACATCTCGCTAAGTCAGGCTGTTGTCCCCACATGCTTCAAAGCTACCACCATCATTCCAGTTCCGAAGAAGTCATCTCCCACCTGCTTCAATGACTACTGTCCAGTTGCACTTACTTCTATCCTCATGAAGGGCTTTGAATGGCTAGTCATGCACCACATCAAGTATGCCCCCCCCCCCTCCCTGGACCCCTTCCAGTTTGCATATTGGTCCAACAGCTTGACCGATGATGTCATCGCCACTGCCCTCCACTCGCACATCTGGACAAAAAGACTCATATGTTAGAGTGCTGTTCATAGACTTCAGTTCAGCATTCTGTAGTGTTGCAAGGTTTTTTTTGTAACTGTTCCAGCAAACCTTTCTTTGTGTTTAACGATTTAAATGGTTTCCGAATTATTTATTTCATTAGGCAAACGATTGTTTATATTATTTTATTTTAAGTGTATGATCTTTATTTGTTTACCTTGTGGAACAGGAGAAAAATAGGTGTTTTTGTTTATCATTAATATTTTGAGTTATTCCGGGAGTGACGTCATTGATAATGGACCGGTGGAGAGAGTGAGCAGCACCAAGTTCCTGGGTGTGCACATCACAGAGGACCTCTCCTGGACTGACAACATCGCATCACTGGCCAAGAGAGCACAGCAACATCTCTACTTCCTTTATAAACTGAGAAGAGCCAGAGCCCTGGCCCTCATCATGTACACCTTCTACAGAGGCACCATCGAGAGCATTCTGACTAGCTGCATCTTTTTGCATGTCCCTACTTGTATATTTGTAGTTGTATTTTATATTGTATTTTAATCTGTATTTATTTGTATTTTTACATTCTACTGTTAGTGTTTAGTGTTATCCGAATAGACAATAAAGCAGACTTTGACTTTGATACAGTATGGCTCCAGATCATCAGCTCTGACCACATAATCACAGGATTGAGTGATGTAGGACCTGAAAATGAAGATTCTGAAAGAAAACTTTATTTAGAACTAGAATCTAAAATCATATTGCGATATCTTTAATACTTTTTAGGTTATAGGCCTGCACTCAAACTTTGTAAAAATAGTATTTATGGCACTCAGACAGTTGTGTTCAATGCAGTTGTTTTGACAGAAGGAAACAGTTTGTTACGACCCAGTATCTAAAAGGGCATTAAGATATCTTTAATACTTCTTAAGATACAGGCACGCAAACTTCTGAACAAAGTGCTTTTTCTCCATTTCTTCTAACAAATTAGGAATTTTACAGCATAAGCAAAATCATGTATTAAAAAAAAGAAAGAAAATTAAAACTCAAATTACATTTTTCTAAAATTATACTGGTAATAATATATTTTATACATTTCAAATTAAATAAAAAATGCAAAGGCTTAGTTGAATAATGAATATTATATATATATATATATATATATATATGTTTTTGTCTTTCTTCAGGCCTGTTCTGTTCTCTTCTGAAAGTGATTTTTATGTTTCCATGTAGTCATTGACGGTAACTGCTGTGGAGCTTGTTTCTGTTAACAAAAGTGTACAATGAGTTAACAGTGTTAGTTTCTGTGTGCTGTTAAACTACTGAAGCTCAAGCCAGATCCAAATCTAATCCTGACCCCAAAATCATTAGTCAGGACACACCAAACCAAACCTCGTCAGATTATCATCATATCAAGGACAAATATTATCAGAATATGTATAAATGCTAGAGTTGTCTTCATTATCATTGCGTGTCAAAATGCATCTCACATTAATAACTAGTGTGAAATTTTTAAGTAGACACATGCACACACAGAAAACTATATATACACTGAGGTTCTACTGTGTGTACGCTAATGTGCCACAACAGTCTTCAGCAGTAAGACTGAGGAAGAGAAACTATTCATTGACTTTAATCTACAGCTCTGTAAACCAAAGCCTGCACGTCAGTCATTGATCTTCTTGTAAGGCTTCTTTAGCTTCTTGTAAGGCCAGAGTAAAGAATTATTGAGCCAGTAATAAAACTGAAATACTTTAAAAAACATTTTGAAATGCTCTCAGCATAGTGTGTATCTATTATCATTAGGTTTTAATTTGACTGTGGTCATCAGGCCTTTCATAATGTTCATTGCTGCTATAAATGAGTGAGTAACTGGTGAAACACACCTTTAGTTTTGCTCCTGATGTTGGTCACAATCACTGCTGCAGTCATGATGAAGAGACCAACAGCAATGAAGGAGGAAAAGCAGATGTATAATGAAGATGCTCCTTCCTCATGATGATCCGAGACTGTAAGGAAATGCAAAAACAGTCAAAATATATTTGGACTTGTATGCACTGAAATATAGTCTCATACAGACAGTCCAGTGATCAGCTGTATTATTAATGTATATTTTAAATGGCTAATTAAGCATCCTATAAGAGGAAAACAACTGCACACTCACTTAAGCATGTTTATTAACCAACGTTTCGCCTAATAGCCTTTTTCAAGGTAATTAAGCATCCTAAACATCAGATGAGGGTGAAAGAGAGATAGAGATAGAGACAGATAAAAATGTTTCGAAATGGGAAAATGCAAATATTGAACGATCTAGACAGAGAAGAATGTTCTATGGTGTAGTTTAGTTCACTTTCCACAGACAGCTCAAAAGACTGCCTTCTGTATGTCATTCCAAACATTTCGGCAAACTTGCACAGCACGATCACATGCTCTCTGTCCTCCATCTGTCGGTACACTTATGTTGGGATCAGGGACATCTGAAAAACAGCACATCATCATGCTGGTGAATGAATGTTACACATTTCTGCAGCTAAAATAATATAATACAATAGTGTATGTATATAGTGTATACTGTACAATATAATAGTGTATACTTAGCAATGCCTAATGTGTGTTGGCATTGGATATTTAAATAATAGCTGATCATGTCTTTATACATTATCCATGTTAGATTTAAACAACTCTTACTGTATATTAAAAATAATAATGTACAAAACATACTTTAATTATCAAGTACTGTCAAAAGATGATGCAATGTTGTTGTTTTGAGGAAAGTAATTAATGTTGTTAGTGTCTTGGTTTACTAAAAGAGATCATCAAAACTAAAAACAATTAGCCAGAATCACTTCAACTTAAACATGAAGGTTGTGAGATTGGAGCTATTTTTATTGTATTTCAAGGACCTTTAATACAGATAAACAAAATGTGTTCATGCTTTCATACTCTCTAGAGACGTCTCCATCACACTGGCTTGGAAAGTCCTGTCAGGCAAAGGGACATAAAATAATTTAAATAAAATGTAAAATTATTTGTTCTATTCTAGAGCTGAGAGAAGAAATACATCCACATCCTTATAAAAACTAATCATATGTGATGTCTGGAAGTATTGTTAAAGGCCAAATTTCAAATTCCTGACATTTCCCTAGAAAAACAGATGATAATAGTTCATTATTAATATATGATTTACTCCCTGTTCCCATTGTGTGTGAAGTAAAACATAAAACATGGGGGAAAATGCTGTACTTGTGTAAAGAAACCAGCAAAAGGACATTTGAAAGGAGCTTATTAAACACTTATTAGTTCTCACTTTTATTTCCTGTGGTAAAGTGTAGTCCTTGTCATTTTCATAATGAATCAAAACATAGATGAAAAACTACATTTTTACACTTTATGAAGTAAGAGTGTATGACTTTCTGTGCACAGAGAATAAACCAGAATAAACTTGTGCACATGTAATGAAAATAAACCAGCAAGAGTTCAGAATCAGAAGAGCGACTGCTAATGGTGTAGCAGACTTGGAAGACACATACTTCCTGTTATGCAAACTGACTAAACTAAAATAGAGACAATACTAAGAAATTTCCACCAGCGTGCTTGTCAATTGACGGCTGTCAGCATTTTAAAGTTGTTTCTTTAGCACCTTAATATATGTGTTACCTTCCATTTTTTTACCTTCACTTTTTCACTTCACTTTAATTTTACTTCACCATGGTGTCCGAGGTGATAATTAGTTAGGTGAATTGTATGGGCAGAGTTTTGTGCAAGAGAAAAGAAAAAAACAAAACAAGAAGCTGCTCTCCGTAAAGAGGTTTACAGCTCGTTTAACATTAGTGTTATTATTTTATTAGTTTAACATAGAGTCCAAACAGCTGATAAAAACATCACAATAATCCACACCACTCCAGTCCATCAGTTATCTTGTGAAGTGAGAAAACTACTTGTTCATTAGAAACAAAACCTTCAAGATGTTTTGTAACTTCAATCGGTTGCTTCCAGCTAAAATTTAAGTCCATAATCATTTTCTATAGTGAAAAAAATCACATCTTCTGAATCAGGAGTGAAATATGCACAGGTCAAATTTGATTGAGACTCTCAAATGGGGTGAACATGTAATCTCATGTTTAAATTCTGAGAGCATTCACATTTGATGTTTGTTTTTTTTTATCTACAAAAAAAAAAAAAGGCAAATTGATGTGTTTCTTTCACAAAACTCAGTTTATTTAGAATTTTCTTATTGCATCATTTCCAGCTACACTGCAGAACTTTACCTCAGAAAACTATTGCAAATTAGCATTAAAACAAGTTTACATTTAAATATTAACTGCTTGATTGCCTAAAACAGTTTTAAAATATGAAGTGATAGACATCTCTGACGGGTGTTGTTTTGTGTGTCAGGTTTGAGATGTGATGAATGTGGGTTGTACAGTCAGCGGGTTTGATGTCTGCAAGTACAGCACTGAATGAACATGTAGAGTCATGTGACTCAATAGCAGCAGGTGGTGGGATAGTCATCAGCATTAACTTTCAACTCATTTCCAAACACAGTAAACATAAGGCTTCTCTTTCCATGTGTAGTATATATGTTGAAGCCTCAGTGGATAGCTATAGTAATCTATGTTGCCGCACTACTGATAGTCACGACGCGGCCGTGTCATGATACATCAGAGCCGTCCATGTGGAGGAAGAGACTGATTACATCAACGCCATACCAAAGACGGATAATACATTTTATAATTTATAAGAATGTAAGGGGCAAATCGCCAAAATCAGCTAAAAAAACGACAAGGAAAGAACGTCAAACAGATTGGAGAAAGATGGAGTGTGTCTATATCCTGTTGACTCTGTTACTACTCTTGGGAGATATACAACTAAATCTGGGACCGACTATACCTCATTTGAATTCACCGGTGGCACTTACTACGGATAGTGCACCTCAACAAGTGAAGAGTGATTACCTCACTGGAGAGTTGCAGAGAAATCAGGATTTTATGCATCTAAATCCCAGGCCGATGATAGCCGATTTGAGCATCCCTATGATATATCCTGTTAATGGTATATCGCAACAAATGAAAGGTGAATGTTTCATTGGTGTGATGCAGAGAAGATTTGATTGTATACATCTGGATCCCGGGCCGATGAGGGATGATTTGGGCGACCTTATGGCGCATGTTGTTGGTGGTGTGACTCATCGGATGGAGGGTGTCCTGGGTCTCAGGGACTTGTTGATGGTGTGTTTCATCGGGTGAGGGGTGAGTGCTTCGATATGGTGGCCCAGAGTGACCAGGATTTTATACAGACTTTAAGGACAGACTTGAGAAATGCAGACGTTGTACCATCGGAAAAGCTGCTGAATGTGCCCTCTTTGCAAATTTTTAATCAAATGAGCTCAGATGTGAGATTTAAGTACAGAGTAAATCCGGCAACTGTCAAACAGAGACAATTTAAACTTTTTAGAACTGTAAATCATGCAAGGATTTTGTGGGATATTGTGGGATAACTAGATCGTCTGAAACACAAATTGATTTAATTTTTACAAATAAACCTGATCACGTACTTAAGACTTTTAATATGATTACAGGATTGTCAGATCATAATTTAACGTTGGTAGTAAGAAAACTGACAAAGAAGAGGTTTAGCCATCAGACTATGAATAGGAAAACATGGAATTTTAGAATACCCAAAAAGTGATTTAAACAATTTAAAAAGGGCATTAGAAGATATAAAGTGGAAGAACATCTTTCTCAAAATTGTGTTGATGGACACTATGAATCTGTCACAGATCTGCCGGGCTCTTTCACCAGCTGTCAGCCACTGAAGCTTTTGAGAAGCTGAAGGAAGCGTTTACACAGGCACCAGTCCTTGTGCACCCAGACCCCAGGAAACCGTTTGTTGTAGAGGTAGATGCTTCCACCTCAGGAGTTGGTGCCATCCTTTCCCAACAGCAGGGGACACCAAAACTCCATCCATGCACCGCCTTCTCATGCAAGCTCAGCCCAGCGGAAAAGGAATTATGACATCAGCAACAGAGAGCTTCTCGCCATCAAGCTGGCTCTGGAAGAGTGGAGGCATTGGTTGGAGGGTGCCCAACACTCCTTCATAGTTCTTACTGACCATAAAAACTTGCGATATCTTAGAGAGGCCAAGAGACTGAACCCCCGTCAAGCTCAATGGGCCCTCTTTTTCACACGCTTCAACTTCATGATCTCTTATCGTCCAGGTCTCAAGAATGTTAAGGCCGATGTCGATGCCCTGTCTCGTCTCTATGATTCCCAAGAAGAAACCAACAAAGAACCCGAATCCATCATTCCTGAGAAGATGATAGTAAGTCCCATTCAGTGGAGCTCGAATCCTTTCTCCTCCACCAATGCTTCCATGGCCACTCCGCCGGGCTGTCCACCCGGCTTGCAGTATATCCCCAGGGCTCAATGCACACAACTCATCCAATCCGTTCATTCATCTCTGGGCACTGGCAACCCAGGGGCCAACAACACCCTCTCGCTGTTGAAGGATCGCTTCTGGTGGCCCAATATGGCTGGAGATGTCAGAAGGTTCGTCCAGGGATGTGTTGACTGTGCCATGTCTAAGAGTCCACGCCACTTACCAGCAGGCAAGCTACTTCCTCTGTCCGTTCCCAATCGTCCTTGGTCACACCTAAGAGTTGATTTCGTTACAGACCTGCCATCATCCAATGGTAACACATGCATTCTGGTGGTGGTTGACCGATTTTCCAAGCCTTGTCGTCTGCTTCCTCTCAAAGGTTTACCCACTGCAATAGAAACTGCCGAATTAATGTTCAACCACGTCTTCCGATACTTTGGGATTCCTGAGAATATAGTCTCTGACCGGGGACCCCAATTCATATAAAGAGTATGGAAAGCTTTCTTCAAGCTCCTAGGTGTGACCATCAGTCTGTCTTCCGGATACCATCCCCAGTCGAACGGGCAGACCGAAAGGAAGATTCAGGAGGTAGCTCGATTCATTGTTCAAACACACAACACTATCATACTTTCTATTTGTATTAATTTTTATTTAACACACATACTTATTACATTTCAAATTTGCACCTAATATACCTGTACATACTAAATTGTCTATTTTGTATATTGTCCTGTCGCTGTCATTCTGTCGCACTGTGAAGCTACTGTCACCAAAACAACTTCCTCGTATGTGCAAACATACCTGGCAGTAAAGCTCATTCTGATTCTGATTCTGATCTCTGGACCAACAGTCTTCACTAACAGCAGTGTGTTTGAATGCAGTAACTCCATCCAGCCACAAGAGTTCACCATATCACTACTAGTACTTACAAAAACTCAAAGCTACCCAATGAACTTGAGGAATGGTTTTAAGAAAAAAGCTCAAGTTTTTTTAAACAAAAATAACACAAATGGTCATAAAATCAGATCTGTGGGTATTGTGCTGATGTGGCTGGAATAACTGGAAATCTTACAGGAAGATTAAAAATACTAAGCAGAGAACAGGAGAGTGAAAAATGACAAGACAGTCAGATTAGCATCATATTTAATTTCTGACAGAGATAAACGAGGCTGTGAGGGACTGAAATACAGTGTGTTCGATTGATTGTACTGTTGTTTAATAATATGCCAATTGTTCAGCTTCCGAAATGTTCCAAAATCTCTCAGAAGACAAAGCTCACATTAAATCTTACATGACATGTGATCTTGGATATTTGTATAATGCAAATACAGGGCTCTCAAGTGTCACGCATTGAGCGTGACAGTCACTCATTTCGGTCTATTGTCACGCACTCCCGCCACACATTGTATTTCTCACGCAGAAAAAACTATTTATAATATATTTAATATACCGCAGCGCCCAACATTTCTCTGGCCGCGCCGCTCTCGCTATGGAACCGGCAGGATTCAAGCGCGTCTCCCCTGGAGTTCTTAGTCGAGCCTGCCACTTATCAGCCAATCAAAAAAAAAAGAAATAGGCTACACAATAGCCAATCAGAAAATAGCACTATTGTATCTGGGTAAGATTTAACGCAACGACCAATGAAAAAGCATCACTTTGAGCACAAAGTAAGTAATGATCTCCTGTTACAGCAAATTCACAACTTGTTTGACACAAACAATATTATGACAACTTGACTGCTGTTAGAGAATGTTTCTCAGATAATTAACATCAGTTTTTCATGAGTGTCTGTTACTTAGCCAACAGTTTTACAGCCTGTTCACTGACAACATCTGCTCAGAACAAGTAGTCTAGGCCTAGTCATATTTTCGTTATCACACGATGACTGACATATTGTCACATTATAAATATATCTCTCTCCAATAGGCTTAATAATTTTATTAGCACTAAATTAATTCAAGTGTATTGCATAGTTGATGTTATAAACTTTTAAAATCATGTCATATTTTATAATTATATCCTGGCCATGGATGCATTAATCATTGCATCTCGGATAAAAGGCAACTAAGCAAACTTTCATTCACCCTGAGAGGAAAGCCCCCCAAAAAGGGCAGGTTACGGGGGGGGGGGGGGGGGGGGGGGGGGGGGGGGGGGATGTCACTCTTGCCTGTCTTCAAAACTTGAGAGCCCTGCAAATATAATTAGCATAAAATTCAATAGAGGATGTACCCCCGATCTAGGTCAAGGGTGCTTTCAATGATGGCAGGATTGGAGGAGGTAAATGAATAAAAAGAAGAGGTCGATGTGCTAATACATTTCTTGAGTTTTGTAAGGAGTGTTTGTGTTCAAACAGGCAGGAGAGTGTGTTTACTGATGGACCAAACACTGGTTAGCGTGACTGGACTTAAATAGTGATGTTTTTGTTTTAGGATCTTAAGGGAATTCATAAACAGAGCTGTAGAACAGGTTTATCAGTGGGACACACCTGTACTGAATGACTCTTACTGTGCTTGTAAAATACTGAAGTGCTTTGTAAAAATCTTTCTTGGAGTATATTGGTAATTTTGTAGGATAATGGTTTGAATGTAACTGATGACAGGGAAAGGGGGGGGGGGGGGGGCGAAAAGGATGATGGGATACATACATGGTAATAATATTTAGTTTTAGAGAGTTGTTGGGGAAACTCATTGAAAAAAAATCTAAACCTTTCATTTGTTAACCTGGTTATCTGTCAGATGCAATTCACTGAGAGCAGTGACTTATAAAGCATAAAACTGAGCTGAATGCATGACAGGGACAATGACGCAAATTAAACAACAGCAATAACAGCAGACGCAGATGATTGTACAAATGTAGTGGGTTCGTTTCTGCGTTGTGTGTGTTGATAAAAGAGACTTCACAGGTGGATGCAGTTGTTACGTTGTTTACTTTTGGGCTTCTCAGTTTCTGCATTGAAACATAACAGACCATCAGACAGGTCTAGCCGTGCCTCTCATCGCCATGACATCCCGCGAAAGAGAGCGAGTGCATTACTATATACATTGACAATTCAAGAACTATGATAATATAATGTCAAAAAAAGGAAAATACAGAAAAACAATACAATACTATAATGATCCATTTACATACCTGCATTGAAACATAACAGACCATCAGACAGAAAAGATAGAACCTCTGGTCTAGCCGTGCCTGTCAATCATTACAATACTTTTAAGGTCTATTCATTTAACAGGAAATGCATTGAAACTTATCATAGATCATTAAAAGTAAACAGTTATAACTTTAGTCAATCATAAATGTATAACTTATAACACCGATTAAACTTTTATACTCTGTTTTACCAAAGAAATCATCATTAAATAATGAAACTCAGTAGCGCCCGTGTAATGGCGGCCGTTACACGAATTCATACTCTGAATAAACATACTCCTACAACGTTCATAACTTGAATTACTAGTCTTTCAATAAAGAAAGAGTGACAAAACAAACATTTCACACAGAAATTGCATAAATGACATGTAATTAACAATGTTTAAGCACTTTTTCTGAAGAGCCGATAAAAACACACCTCTCATCGCCATGACATCCCGCGAAAGAGAGCGAGCTACCGGAAATTACATCAGCTCTATCCTCGCGCTTACTCACGACATAACTTGCGTGGCAGAACTTAACATTTTGAATAGATTAACAGATTCATAAAAAGGAGAAAACCAAAAACAATGTGTAAGAAATAAAAATATACCTGTATAAAAAAAAATGAAAATAACACCTACATGTGCTTGTAGCCACAAGACCATACATCACTCATGTAATTTCTCCTAATTCGGATTTCACAATAAAAGCCCCGTACATTAGTACCATTAATTAATAATAATTTCAATAATCTAGTGTAACAACATTACACTTGCCACACAAATGCAAAAAAAAAACATTTGGCACAAATGCCACAATTTTCAAAAACAGCCTTAAATAAACAGAAAAACACAACACGAAGGACAACTATGTTTTTACTTTTTTATTCCTTCACATGATATTAATTCTTGATATCAGGAATTATATTTCTACTAGTAAAAATGCTAATTGTTGATATCAACAATTACATTTTCGCTAGTTAAAATGCTAGTTCTTGATATCAACGGGGGAAGTCGTGGCCTAATGGTTAGAGAGTCGGACTCGTAATCCAAAGGTTGCGAAATCGAGCCCCCGGCCGGCAGGGATTGTAGGTGGGGGGAGGGAATGTCCAGCGCTCTCTCCACCCTCAATACCACGACTGAGGTGCCCTTGAGCAAAGCACCGAACCCCCAACTGCTCCCCGGGCGCCGCAGCATGGCTGCCCACTGCTCCGGGTGTGTGTTCACGGTGTGTGTGTGTATGTGTGTGTGTGTGGATTTGTTCACTACTCACTGCTGTGTGTGTGCACTTGGATGGGTTAAAGGCAGAGCACCAATTTCGAGTATGGGTCACCATACTTGACAATACGTCACGACTTTAACAATTTAATAGTTGATATCAAGAATTAAATTGTTGATATCTGTAATTGTATTTTCACTAGTTAAATGTCACCATAGGCTGCCATTCAAAATCAATTGTTGATATCAAGAATTAATTTCTTACTAGTTGAAATTCCAGTTTCACATATCAGAAATACAATTCTTACTAGTAAAATGTCTATTCTTGATATCAACCATTTAATTGTCACTAGTGACAATTAAATGGTTGATATCAAGATATTTACAGATACTTGAGTCACATTTATTTCTTTACAGTTATGTCAAGGTGTAAATGTTTTATGTTTTGTTTATAACACTGTTAATTGTGTTTCCATGAATGGGATTGTAATGTGCAGTATTGACTATTTAAGATGATTATTTGAAATATAATGGATATTGGATATTGTTGTTGTTTATCAATGAAGAATGTTTGACATTCATTTGTTTAAGTTTTTAATATTGTTTATTAAAATTATTAAAAATGTCAATAGCAAGAACAATAAACTAGTGGGAGGGGTGGGGGGGTGCAAAATGAAAGAACTGAAATTAAGAAATGGTGCCTCGAAGCACCCAAGGTGGTTCCTGACCATTCTTAATAAAAGGGTTCCTCCAGGAACCGTTAAAGTTCCTCAGAGAAGCACCCCTTTTAAAACGGTGCCTAGAGGCTCTACAGAGGGTTCCGCCGGTGTGGCAAAGTGAAGAACCCCAACAGGTGCCTCCAGGAACCTTTAGTTTTTACAGTGCATATTACAGTATTGTTTAAATTCGTTGATAAAATAAAAAAAATTTGGCTTGCCACCCGACCACTTCATCTTGTGTATATGAAACTTCCCCATTACAAGCAGTAATTGAATAATATACGCTTTATCCTTTTCTATCCCATAATCATTTATTTTATTTATTATTATTTTATTTCAGGTTTATTTAACAGGGACAATGCACACTAATAATACATAATTAAATGTACAGTGTGCCAGAATTAGCCAGAAGGCTATTTTACATCTGCTGTCCCTGGACAGATCTTAAAGTCACACCTACAAAAGGATTAAAATATTACATACATATTAATATGAATAAAATAAACACATCAAAAAAAAAAAAACATCAACATATATCATTATATCAGACCCACGCAGTTTAAAAGCTGTATTAAGTTTTCTTCTAATGAAATTCTCGATATCAACCTAAAATATCTTTGTATAAAAGCAATAAAAAAAATAAATGAAAAATAGTTTATTTTTCATTACTACAGAATTCACAGGAGTAGTCAATATTCAATTTAAAACGTTCCCATACATGTGTCAGGGATTCACAGTCACGGCCACCTCAGTCACCTGCCACAACAATCACCAGATCACATTATGCAAATATTTACAGTTGCCATGCCAACTTGCTACTGTAAACAAAAGTTTGCCTACAGCAAGACCCCACCTATGCAGTTTTCTGATTGGTCATCTAATTTGCATGAGCTTATTTTCATTTTCTATGAAGAGAGAACATTTACAGGAAACATGTTTCACTCTGTTCTTTGATATTTTTTTAATCAAAGAGGCAGAGAAATGGAAATGCAAATGGAAAACATTTCCTATAAATGTTTTAAAGAAAAGGAAGTAACTACAAATAAAGTAACAACTTAAAAAAAAAATTGATTACACTTTATTTCGATAGTCCACTTTAGACATTCTACTAACTATAAGTAACTTTGTAAATACATGTCAACTACATGTCAACTAATTCTCATTAATTTGCAACTACATGTCTACTAACTCTCAATAGGGTAGGTTTAGGGTTAGTAGAGTAAGTTGACATATACTTGCAAAGTTTCTAATAGTCAGTATATTGTGTGTTGTGGACCCATCAAAATAAAGTGTTAGAAGATATTAAGCAGGGAGTCTACTAATACTCTAATGACTGTTAGTTGACATGTAGTTGCAAAGTTACTTACTGCTAGTAGAATGTCTAAAGTTGACTATCGAAATAAAGTGTTACCAAAAAATTGTGCTTGTGAAACATACAGTGAATAAATAAATGCTAAAGGAGGTATAATAGATTTCATGTCATTTTATGTAGCCTCCAAATATTAAAATAAATCATCAGGAAAATACACAATAGACATTTATAATTTTTGGTCAACTTACACCAGTATTTTTATGAGGAAATATTGCTCATTTACCTTTGTTATCATCTGTTTGACTAAAATTATTTAATGATGGATCAAACACTGGTTATGGGGATGTGTTTGTACTGGGATCTTTGGGCAACTCAGAAACAGACCTGTAGAACAGGTTTATTGTAATAGAACACCTGTATTTAGTCATGAGTCATATTGTGCTTGTAGGAACTGAACTGTGTTTTGTAACACTCTTTGTTGGAGGATTGTATCCATAATGTCAGATTTTGTTTGATAAGGGTCTGAATCTTACTGCAAACAGTGAAAAGGAGAATGAAATGGGGACTTAAAATGATGATGGGATATATCATGATGGTCTGAGCTGCTTTTTGCACTGATTTCACTGGATTTCAGTGTTTCTAGTACTTTATAATGCCCCAAGTTCATCACAGAAGCTTCTGGAGAGTTCCAGTGTGCCTAGGGTACATCACTGAAGCACAAACAAGACACACCCTTCAGTCAAACATGCTGAGAAACAGATTGTGTGCCAAGCATTCATTATAGCTAATTAAATATTAAAAAATTAATTAAACAAATCAAACAGTGTTACTTCCCTGTAATAATGAGGGAGTGGTTCGGTCTGTACTTTGTTCTGTCCTATCAGGA
This sequence comes from Barbus barbus, assembly GCF_936440315.1. NCBI lineage: Eukaryota > Metazoa > Chordata > Actinopteri > Cypriniformes > Cyprinidae > Barbus > Barbus barbus. The sequence continues at coordinate 29,057,487 of NC_136756.1, read as the reverse complement.
GCAGAAACCACCATCCATCTTTACATCTTAAAATCTTCAAACTTAAAATCTTTAAACTTCAAACTTGAAATGTCCAAACTTAAGATCTTTAAACTTCAAACTTGAAATCTTCAAACTTAAAATCTTTAAACTTCAAACTTGAAATCTTCAAACTTAAGATCTTTAAACTTCAAACCTCAAATCTCCAAACTTAAAATCTTTAAACTTCAAACTTGAAATCTTCAAACTTAAGATCTTTAAACTTCAAACCTCAAATCTCCAAACTTAAAATCTTTAAACTTCAAACTTGAAATCTTCAAACTTAAAATCTTTAAACTTCAAACTTGAAATCTTCAAACTTAAAATCTTTAAACTTCAAACCTCAAATCTCCAAACTTAAAATCTTTAAACTTCAAACTTGAAATCTTCAAACTTAAAATCTTTAAACTTCAAACTTGAAATCTTCAAACCTAAAATCTTTAAACTTCAAACTTGAAATCTTTAAACTTCAAACTTGAAATCTTCAAACTTAAAATCTTTAAACTTCAAACTTGAAATCTTTAAACTTCAAACTTGAAATGTCCAAACTTAAGATCTTCAAACTTCAAACTTGAAATCTTCAAACTTGAAATCTCCAAACTTAAAATCTTTAAACTTCAAACTTGAAATCTCCAAACTTAAGATCTTCAAACTTCAAACTTGAAATCTTCAAACTTGAAATCTCCAAACTTAAAATCTTTAAACTTCAAACTTGAAATCTCCAAACTTAAAATCTTTAAACTTCAAACTTGAAATGTCCAAACTTAAGATCTTTCAACTTCAAACTTGAAATGTCCAAACTTAAGATCTTTAAACTTCAAACTTGAAATGTCCAAACTTAAAATCTTTAAACTTCAAACTTGAAATGTCCAAACTTAAAATCTTTAAACTTCAAACTTGAAATGTCCAAACTTAAAATCTTTAAACTTCAAACTTGAAATGTCCAAACTTAAAATCTTTAAACTTCAAACTTGAAATCTTCAAACTTAAAATCTTTAAACTTCAAACTTGAAATCTTCAAACTTAAAATCTTTAAACTTCAAACTTGAAATGTCCAAACTTAAAATCTTTAAACTTCAAACTTGAAATCTTCAAACTTAAAATCTTTAAACTTCAAACTTGAAATCTTCAAACTTAAAATCTTTAAACTTCAAACTTGAAATGTCCAAACTTAAGATCTTTAAACTTCAAACTTGAAATGTCCAAACTTAAAATCTTTAAACTTCAAACTTGAAATCTTCAAACTTCAAACTTGAAATCTTCAAACTTCAAACTTGAAATCTTCAAACTTAAGATCTTTAAACTTCAAACTTGAAATCTTCAAACTTAAGATCTTTAAACTTCAAACTTGAAATCTTCAAACTTAAAATCTTTAAACTTCAAGCTTGAAATCTTCAAACTTAAAATCTTTAAACTTCAAACTTGAAACGTCCAAACTTAAGATCTTCAAACTTCAAACTTGAAATCTTCAAACTTGAAATCTCCAAACTTAAAATCTTTAAACTTCAAACTTGAAATCTTCAAACTTGAAATCTCAAACTTAAAATCTTTAAACTTCAAACTTGAAATCTCCAAACTTAAAATCTTTAAACTTCAAACTTGAAATGTCCAAACTTAAGATCTTTCAACTTCAAACTTGAAATGTCCAAACTTAAGATCTTTAAACTTCAAACTTGAAATGTCCAAACTTAAAATCTTTAAACTTCAAACTTGAAATCTTCAAACTTGAAATCTTCAAACTTGAAATCTTCAAACTTGAAATCTTCAAACTTCAAACTTGAAATCTTCAAACTTAAGATCTTTAAACTTCAAACTTGAAATCTTCAAACTTAAAATCTTTAAACTTCAAACTTGAAATCTTCAAACTTAAAATCTTTAAACTTCAAACTTGAAATGTCCAAACTTAAAATCTTTAAACTTCAAACTTGAAATCTTCAAACTTAAAATCTTTAAACTTCAAACTTGAAATCTTCAAACCTAAAATCTTTAAACTTCAAACTTGAAATCTTTAAACTTCAAACTTGAAATCTTCAAACTTAAAATCTTTAAACTTCAAACTTGAAATCTTTAAACTTCAAACTTGAAATGTCCAAACTTAAGATCTTCAAACTTCAAACTTGAAATCTTCAAACTTGAAATCTCCAAACTTAAAATCTTTAAACTTCAAACTTGAAATCTCCAAACTTAAGATCTTCAAACTTCAAACTTGAAATCTTCAAACTTGAAATCTCCAAACTTAAAATCTTTAAACTTCAAACTTGAAATCTCCAAACTTAAAATCTTTAAACTTCAAACTTGAAATGTCCAAACTTAAGATCTTTCAACTTCAAACTTGAAATGTCCAAACTTAAGATCTTTAAACTTCAAACTTGAAATGTCCAAACTTAAAATCTTTAAACTTCAAACTTGAAATGTCCAAACTTAAAATCTTTAAACTTCAAACTTGAAATGTCCAAACTTAAAATCTTTAAACTTCAAACTTGAAATGTCCAAACTTAAAATCTTTAAACTTCAAACTTGAAATCTTCAAACTTAAAATCTTTAAACTTCAAACTTGAAATCTTCAAACTTAAAATCTTTAAACTTCAAACTTGAAATGTCCAAACTTAAAATCTTTAAACTTCAAACTTGAAATCTTCAAACTTAAAATCTTTAAACTTCAAACTTGAAATCTTCAAACTTAAAATCTTTAAACTTCAAACTTGAAATGTCCAAACTTAAGATCTTTAAACTTCAAACTTGAAATGTCCAAACTTAAAATCTTTAAACTTCAAACTTGAAATCTTCAAACTTCAAACTTGAAATCTTCAAACTTCAAACTTGAAATCTTCAAACTTAAGATCTTTAAACTTCAAACTTGAAATCTTCAAACTTAAGATCTTTAAACTTCAAACTTGAAATCTTCAAACTTAAAATCTTTAAACTTCAAGCTTGAAATCTTCAAACTTAAAATCTTTAAACTTCAAACTTGAAACGTCCAAACTTAAGATCTTCAAACTTCAAACTTGAAATCTTCAAACTTGAAATCTCCAAACTTAAAATCTTTAAACTTCAAACTTGAAATCTTCAAACTTGAAATCTCAAACTTAAAATCTTTAAACTTCAAACTTGAAATCTCCAAACTTAAAATCTTTAAACTTCAAACTTGAAATGTCCAAACTTAAGATCTTTCAACTTCAAACTTGAAATGTCCAAACTTAAGATCTTTAAACTTCAAACTTGAAATGTCCAAACTTAAAATCTTTAAACTTCAAACTTGAAATCTTCAAACTTGAAATCTTCAAACTTGAAATCTTCAAACTTGAAATCTTCAAACTTCAAACTTGAAATCTTCAAACTTAAGATCTTTAAACTTCAAACTTGAAATCTTCAAACTTAAAATCTTTAAACTTCAAACTTGAAATCTTCAAACTTAAAATCTTTAAACTTCAAACTTGAAATGTCCAAACTTAAAATCTTTAAACTTCAAACTTGAAATCTTCAAACTTAAAATCTTTAAACTTCAAACTTCAAATCTTCAAACTTCAAATCTTTAAACTTCAAACTTGAAATGTCCAAACTTAAGATCTTTAAACTTCAAACTTGAAATGTCCAAACTTAAAATCTTTAAACTTCAAACTTGAAATCTTCAAACTTCAAACTTGAAATCTTCAAACTTAAGATCTTTAAACTTCAAACTTGAAATGTCCAAACTTAAAATCTTTAAAGTACCTGCCTATAAATCTTCGTAATGATATGGTGAAGTTGATAAGAGAATTCCCTACCATATTTTCCGATAACTTGTCACCAACTACTGTACTTTTTCATGATATCGATGTAACTAATGCCACTCCTATCAAACAGCACCCCTTTCGCATGAATCCTCTTAAGAGAGACGTGATGAGAGTAGAAGTTGATTATTTGTTGAAGCATGGTCTTGCAGTTCCCAGTTCTAGCCCGTGGAGTTCGCCCTGCCTGTTAGTGCCGAAATCTGACAGCACTTTCAGGTTTTGTACCGACTATAGGAAAGTGAATGATGTCACAAAACCTGACTCGTTTCCCCTCCCTAGAATGGAGGACTGCGTCGATCGTGTTGGCTCAGCACAATTTGTGAGTAAGCTGGACCTGTTAAAGGGATATTGGCAGGTTCCATTAACAGCGAGAGCTTCTGAAATTTCTGCTTTTGTTACACCGGACAATTTTCTTCAATATTCAGTGATGGATTTTGGGATGCGTAATGCACCAGCCACCTTTCAGCGGCTGATGCATAAGGTTTTGTCCGGTGTGACAAACTGTGAAGCCTACCTAGATGACGTGGTTGTTTATACCAGCACTTGGATGGAACACTTGCGAGTGTTGTGCGAGATTTTCACACGCTTACAGGAGGCTTCCTTAACTATTAATTTGGCCAAATGTGAGTTTTGTAAGGCTATGGTTACGTACTTGGGTAAGCAGGTGGGACAGGGCTGTGTGCGTCCTGTGGATGCTAAGGTTGCGGCAATTTCTGAATTTCCAGAAAAGGGAGCTGCGCCGTTTTATAGGGATGGTGGGCTATTATAGGGGGTTTTGCAAGAATTTCGCTATGGTTGTGTACCCTCTTACTGATTTTTTGAGTTCATCTAGAACTTTTTGTTGGGATGCGGAGTGTATAATTGCATTCCATGCTGCGAAGGATCTGATGTGTAATGCCCCTATACTTTCTGCCCCTGACTTTTCTCGTCCCTTCAAAATGGAGGTGGATGCAAGTGCTGTTGGTGCAGTTTTGCTGCAGGAAAGTGATAAGGGAATTGATCATCCTGTGACTTATTTCTCCAGAAAATTCCTCCGGGCACAGCGCAACTACAGCACTATTGAAAAATAAGCTTTAGCCTTACTTCTAGCACTTCAGCACTTCGAGGTTTATGTTGGAGGTAGTACTTTGCCTGTAGTGGTTTATACAGACCACAATCCGTTGACTTTTCTCTCACGTATGGCGAATGCAAATCAAAGAGGTGGTCCTTAATGGTCCAGGGGTTCAACCTTGATGTAAGATATAAAAAGGGGAGCGAAAATATACTTGCAGATTCTCTCTCTCATGTTTATTATGGAAATGTTGAAGATTAAGAGTCAAACTGTGTTGAATTTTATGGGTGGGGGTGTTACGTCTGGGGATGTAGTTCTTTCTCTCTTTCTCTTTCTCTCGCTCTTAGGTGACGCCGCACTAATTGAACGTGAAAGACGCAGCTGCTGATTCGTCCTGGGGAGATCCAGCATCTTTTGAAATAAGGGGACATTGGAAGTGGAAGGAGTGTGTGAGAGAGAGTTGTTGGCCAGGGTTGTAACACTAGCGACATGCTAATTATGCTAGAAACATACTAACAACATGCTAGTAACATGCAAACCGTGCTAGCAACATGCTAATCATGCTAGTAACATGCTAATCATGCTAGAAATATGTTAGTAACTTGTTAATCATGCAAGAAACATGCTAACGACATGCTAGTCATTTGCTATTCATGTTAGTAACATGCTAGGCACTTGCTAATCATGCTAGAAATATGCTAGTCACTTGCTAATAATGTTAGAAAAATGCTAGCAACATGCTAGTCACTTGCTAATCATGCTAGCAACATGCTAGTAACATGCTAATCATGCTAGTGACATGCTAGTCACTTGCTAGTCATGCTAACAACATGCTAGTCACTTGCTTATCATGCTAGCAACATGCTAGTCACAGGTTAATCATGCTAGAAACGTTATCAACATCTATCGAATCTATCTAAATGTTCAAACTTCAGGCTTTTACAACTGCATAAATCGGTTAGTCTTGACTGGCAGGGACTCGAGGATGTAGATGAAATTTATGGAATCTGATCCCATAGAAACGGCAAGAAGAAACAATTAAATGTAGCGAAATTACTAACCTGTTCAGGGCTTCAAGTGCAGGTCATTTTCATCTGTAATAAGCTACTGTAGTTTTGTCTTTATTAACCTAGTTGAGTATTAAACTGCTAGCACCAGTCAGTAGCACCCCATTATTATCATCAGTCAGAATACTGTGCTAAGGGATGTCATTATCGATTGGAAAGTTAAATTAATAAATTTAGCAGGCAGATATTCATATGGATTTATTGTATAGAAAGGGAGGGAGCTAGAGCAAACAGCAACACAAAAATATCAATCGGCCCAAAAATACAATTGTGTGTTCAGTATTAGGATTTTCAATGTACTAATTTTGGCATTTAGGCACTTTAGAAATTTTGTTTTAATATATTTGTATGAATTATAGGTTTGTTCAGTCTTGGGTAGGTCATTTTAAGAGAAATAACAACATTATGTGCAAACAAATTGCAATGAGGTGGTGAACACAGTTGTGTTAATAACAGTAGACCTGCTGGTAAAGAAGTGACTGGTACAAGAAAAAAGGGAGTGACAGAGATATTGTTGAAAATGAAGAAAAGGAAAAGGGTGCAGTTCAAAAGAGAACCTTTAATTATTTTCCACGGCCCCGACTAAAGACTTAGACCTTTTTATGTGATGGTCATACAAATAGGCTAATAGGTTTGTCCATGTTTCAGAAATTGTGGTGGGTGTATGGGATGGCCTGGATGAGTGTGAGATTTCCCGGCCTGAAATTTTGTCTCAGTCTGCCCCTGATCTGACATCAGATGGAAAATTCTGGTCCAACACCAAAATTACTTTCATTTTCATTGAAGAGAAAACACTGTCGTGATAGTCTGGTGGCCATCAAGTTGCTGTTTTATTGGTTTCTAGGTGTGTCTACCACTGTGCACCACTGGTAATAAACACATCGTATCGCTACAGTAAATGATTGACTGCTGGTCACTTTGTTACATCGGAGCACTGTCAGTGTAAACAACCTTTTAGAAGACAGAAAAACTCACAAAATTGATTTTGCAAAGGCAAGGCTCACACAGAATGCCTCGTGCAGCGTGCAGGTTTTATTTGTTTTATTTTTTTAAGCACAGCACAGAATGCCCCCACCATGTTGAGGTCAAATAAAACCGTTGCCATGCCAACTTGCTACAAAAGTTTGCCTACAGGTCATCTAATTTGCATGAGCTTATTTTCGTTTTCTAGGAAGAGAGAACATTTACAGGAAACATGTTTCACTCTGTTCTTTGTTTTTTGTATAATCAAAGAGGCAGAGTAATATGGGAAACATTTCCTATAAATGTTTTAAAGAAAAGGAAGTAACTACAAATAAAGTAACTTAACTTAAAAAAGTGAATAAATAAATGCTAAAGGATGTATAATAGATTTTATGTAATTTTATGTAGCCTAAATCATCAGGAAAATACACAATACACATTTTTAATTTTTGGTCAACTTACAACAGTATTTTTATAAGGAAATATTGCTGATGACGGATCAAACAGTAGTTATGGGATGTGTTTGTACTGGGGTCTCAGGACAATTCAGAAACAGAGCAGTAGGTTGTTGTAATAGGACACCTGTTTTGAGTCATGAGTCATATTGTGCTTGCAGGTACTGAACTGTTCTGTATAACTCTGTGTTGGAGGATTGTATCCATAATGTCAGATTTTGTTGGATAATGGTGTGAATCTTACTGCAGAGTGAAAAAGGAGAGTAAATTGGGGACTGAAAAGAATGATGGGATACATGAGGGTTTTCAGAGCTGCTTTGTGCACTGATTTCAGTCTTATAATGACTTGGATATTATGTTGAAGTCAAACTTATTCTGGTGGAAATATTTAGCAGAAAAAAACACACACAACCAAATAACATTGATTGGCTTTAGTCATGATATTCAGTATGTGCCCCCCCCCCTCAAAAAGAGTGTTCAATACTTTGTGCAATACATTTGTCTGTGTCTTCTGTCATTGCCTTTGTTGCATTTGTCATCATTCCTGTCTTTTATTCAGCTCAGTTTATGCTTTATAAGTTACTGCTCTCAGTGGATGTTCTTCTACGCATTTTATAATGAGTTTGCTAAAAAATAATAATAATAATAATAATAATACTTTTCTATTCTATAAGCATGAATTAATCTATAGTCCTTAGGTTTCATATTGGTGCTTTGTTATAAAATCTTCAGAAAAACGTTGAGAAAATCTAAACATTTCATTTGTTTACCTGTATATCTGTAAAATGCACTTGAGAGAGAGCAGTAACTTAAAGCATAAAACAGAGCTCAATGCAGAACAAGAGTCATACTGTGCTTGCAGGTACTGAACTGTTATAAAACACTCTTTGCTGGAGGATTGTATCCAGATTGTGTCAGATTTTGTTGGATAATGGTTTGAATTTTACTGCAGTCAGTAAAAAAAGGAGAGTTAATTGGGGGATGAAAATGATGATGGGATATGTGATGATGGTCTGAGCTGCTTTTTGCACTGATTTCACTGGAGTTCAGTGTTTCTAGTACTTTATAATGCCCAAGATACTGGTGAGTCAAACTTGCTGTTAGAAATCTTCATCACAGAAGCTTCTGGAGATTTCAAGTGTGCCTACAAGTGTACGTCACTGAAGCAGAAACAAGACACAAACTTCACTCAAACATGCTGAGAAACAGATTATGTGCCAAGTATTCTTTGAATCTAAATAAATGCTGTTGAAGAAATAAAAACAGAGTTACTTCCTGTGATAACGAGGCAGATCTCGGTTTGGTCTGTACTTTGTTCTGTTCCATCAGAAGCAGAAACCACCAGAACGGTAAATCATCCATTTTTACAAACCTGTTGGAAGGTAATAGAAAACAAGAGCATTTGGGCATTCAAGGCATTATGACAGTGATAAAGGTCTTGGCATGCATTTGTTGGTTCTACCCACAAGGAATTAATTTGATCAAGACAAAAAAGTAAATTCGGTCATCATTTACTCACCTTCATGTCATTCCAAATCCCTAAATTTTCTGTGCAAACCAAAAGTCCTATAGATAAATGACAGTCACCATTCACCTTCATTGTGTGGAAACTGATACAAAGAATGTGAATAGTGACTTTTGTCTTCTACAGAAAATCAAAAAAAAATAAAAAATGGGGGATTGGAATAATTCCTTACAATGTTTCCAGAGTTAGGATTAAGGTTGGTATTAGAGTAACATAGGAAAATACTGTAGGTTTAACCCTGGTTTAACCAAACACAAATGCACTCAGCTTCTCCTGATTTGTAGTGACCCTTTTGGGGTTGCAACACTGGCAACATACACTACTGTTTGGAACGGCATGAGGGTGAGTAAATGATGACAGAATTTATAAATTGGGAAAAAAAATCCCTTTACCCACACATGTCTGAGATTGCTCTTGTAATACTTACTTTGGCTAAAAGCATTTTACCTTCTTCATATGATGTTCAATAACCTACCTGAAAGCTTTCCATTAATATTCAGACTTGACACAATTTATAGCAAAAGAAATGCCAGACTAATTATACTGTTAAGAAGGTAGCACAATAAGCCACAAGAAAAAAGTCAGTGCAAGAGCCATTGCGAGGGGATGCTCCAATGACCTGGTGTCAAACTTGCAGGTGTACGGTCCAACGATATTGTGTCAAACCTGCAGGTATGTGCGCCAAAGACCTTGCGTCAAACTTGCAGGTGTATATTCTGATGCCATTGTGTCAAAACACAGATGACTCCTTGTCAACAGGACCGCACCAGAGAAGTGTTCCTTCTAACATATTTGAGTAAATAAAAACACACTAATTATATATATAAGCACATATATATTAAATTTATTTATTTAGTCATGTCCTAGGATTTCGCTAAGCATGGGGGCCAACTCGCGCCGATCATGGCGCGCGCGCTGCACACGCGCTGTCTCACGCCGATCCTGGCACATGATCGCCATGAAGCGCGCCAGGATTGCGAGGATGCCGTCGGTCGAACCACCCGAGCGCGACATGAAGAGCGCCAGTGTTGCGATGATGTCTTCCAGGGTTTCTAAGATGTCACTTTCCATCATTTGAATGAGAGAGTGAATGAATGAGAGAGAGCAGACCTCTTACGGTAAGCAGGGCCGTCCTTTGGGCGGTGCACCAGAGAAGTGTTCCTTCTAACATATTTGAATAAATAAAAACACACACACTATATATATGCATTTATTTATTTAATCATGTCCTAGGATTTCGCTGAGCACGGGGGCCAACTCGCGCCGATCATGGAGAGCGGGCTACACGCGCGCTGTCTCATGCCGATCCTGGCACATGATCGCCATGAAGCGCACCAGTGTTGCGAGGATGTCGTCGGTCGAACAACCCGAGCTCGCCATGCACGGCCAAAGGATTGCGACAAGGTCGTCAATCGAACCACCCGAACGCGACATGAAGCTCGCCAGAATGACGATGATGTCGTCGGCAGAACAACCGTCGCGTTCGAAGATGCCACTGTCCATCGTTTGAATGAGAGAGTGAATGAATGAGAGAGAGCAGACCTCTTATATACTGTAAGCAGTGCGGTCGCACCAGCCCCCTCCCTGTGAGAGGTTATGGGGATGCTTGTTCTGGGCTCTTAGGGAAATTCATAAAGAGACCTGTAGAACAGGTTTATTATAATAGGGCCTGTATTGAGTCATGAGTCATATTCAGTGTTGGGCAGTAATAATATTACTTTTTGCACTAACTAGTGTAACTAATTACTAATAAGATTTCAGTGATAATATTACAGTTACTATCCATAAAACAGCTTGTTACTTAGTTACTTTTGATGTCTCAACCCCTACCATCACTGCCTGAGGTCTAACAAGCTACAAAAACAGTAACTTAAAAAGACATGTGCAGACCTAATAAAAGTAAAACACTTCCAGTTTGTTTAATATACTGCCTTCTATTCATAATTCATTTGAACTTTTTAACTTATAAAAAATGTTTAAAACTAAAAATGTAAAAGTAAACAAACTACGAAGGCAAACAAAAACAAGAAACAGAGACAAGTATTGCTATTTTCTGTAGGTGTATCCTTGTTGTTAATAAACACTGGATTATTAATTGTTGAGTTTAGTTGGAAAAGCCAGTGTGTTGTGTGCACTGATCTCATGACATGCTCTCGATTATAAAGTTAGGTTTCGATTATTGTACAAGGAAACACTAAAAGAAAAAAACAACAACAACACAGTAACACTTTACAGTAAGTTTCCGTTAATGCATTAAGTAAGGAATAATTGACGACGGGCCGTTGAATTATTAGAAAAATAATGCACACCCGAGGTGGTGATGCGGCCACGACGCGAAGCGGAGTGGCCGTTCCACCTCGGGTGTGCATTATTTTTCTAATAATTCAACGGTCCGGAGTCAATTATTCCGCTTATACTACGGTTGCCACACCTCAAGACATCGATCAGATTATATATTTCAAGGGATTCGTCCGGTTTTTCTACTTAAATCGCTATTGTGAGTAGGATTATTTCTTCCGCATCTCATCCAACGACTCTTTTGCTAGTTCCAAAACGTCATTTTAAAGCTGGCAATGGAGGCTTGAGCCGTTGATAGCAGACTAATGCAGTTAATAATGAAGTTATTAGAAAGAGAGCGAGAGAGACAGAGACACAGAGAAAGAGAAACAGAGAGAGAGAGAGAGAGAGAGAGAGAGAGCTTGTATGAATTAGGCTACCTCTGTGTGTCCCTCAACAGTGTTCTGAAGCACCGTCTCTAAGTCTGCTTTAAGATGCAGCGCTGTTATTACCTCGCTAGTGAGAAATGTCATGTGTAGCCTTTAAGTTGCTACACTAGGCTAACTGATAAAATCGTCAGGGCAGCGCTGACAACGATGCGAAGTGATATGGAACTGTAATGCGGTCAAGAAAGCTGCCTGGAACTACGTTCGCCGTGCGTTTCCCTGAAAATAATTGCACACCTCAGAACGTTCGTCAGCCAATCAGATTCAAGCATTCAACGGCCCCGTAGTATAAATAATATTAATAATGAGCAGTGCTGTTGTTCAAGTATTTATTAATCCTTGTTTATGTTAGTTAATAAAAATGCATATGTTCTTTGTTAGCTCATAATATTAATTTCCATTAAATAATATTAACAAAACTATTTTGATTGTAATAATGTATTTGTAAATGTTAAAATGAACTAAGATTAATTTAAAGGTGAATAAAATTAACTTAAGATTAATAAATGTTTTAGAAGTATTCATCATTGGTAGTTCATGTTAACTTTTTTAACTAATGTTAACAATTGCAATGTTATTGTAACGTGTTAAAATCATTTTGTCCTTTCCTGAGGAAGTACATGATGTTGTCTGTTTGTCTTTGTTATTGACTGTTAGTCAAAGTGTATATGATATAAACAGGGTTTAATAAAAGAGCAGGAAAGCTAAGATACAGGGCGTTAACACAGACCTATTCAAAATATATGAAAATGTACAGCTGATTCGTGACTTGTATTTTTCCATTTCAACTGGAATCTTTGTTTCATTATTCCCCCCATTATTTCAGATGAAAAGCAATAGCTGAAAACTATAATTCAACTAAACATTTAATGACCACCTGGACGAGTGAGAAATATCAGACAGAAAGAATGAATTCCAGTGAATGTGCTGAACTCTGAACGTTAAAGAGTCTCAAATTTTAAGATCTGTTCACATTGACTGATTAAAAGAAGTGATGAGTCTCAAATGAGTTTGATGCATGCACTGAAATTAGACTCACTCATTTTTACATTACATGTAATATTATCACATGCCAGTAATAAGCATTACAAATGTGTACAGGCAGCTACAGTGGACATTTATCTCACACACAGAATAAATAATCCAAACTAACAGAATAGAATAGAAAACGAGGCAGAAAACTGATATGAATGAACGAACAAAGATTAGTCACATTGTACGATCAACTGATCAATAAACAGTCATATACCGCAAAACAAGCAGTGATTCAGAAATATGAACATATTCAGAGCTGGAAACACTGCCAAGAAATACCAAACACTTTTCAAGCATTACATCATAATTAACAATCAAATACTGATTTTTATTAGTTTGTGTGTTAATGTGTAAATATATCACCTCTTAAATATGACATTTGTCTGCAGTCCAGGCCGTTCACGTTCATAAACATGTCTGCTGTAGTTTACAAACTACATGATTTAACTGGAAATTAAGACTGACAACAAAATTGCATCAAATAATGAATTAATTCAAATAAATTGAGTTTTTGCTTAGAACAAGCAAAATAATCTGCCAATGGGGTAAAGCAAAATAATCTTGTTTCAAGCAAAAACTCACTTAATTTTGACGACAATAATTTTTACTTGTCTAGAAGATCCTTCTTGATTTAAGAATTTTTAGATATTTTGGCTGCAAACTAGACACAAAATCTAAGTAAGAAAAGCGTTTGTTTTGCAGTGCACAGAGCAAATTCAAGAAGAATAAGAGACCTTAAACCAGCAGAGGGGTTGGTGGTGTGAAGGTAGACGTATTAAAAGTGATAATGAAATGATCTGAGATGTGTTTGTTGACCACAAAAAAATAGCCAAATATACTTAAAGTCATCAATGATGTCAGGTGATCTGACATCAGAAGCTGAAATACCGGTCCAACAGTAAAATGGTTTTAATTTTCCTTGAAGAGAGAACATATACAGGATTTTACTCTATTCATTATGTTCTTTTAAGGTTTTTCCTTCATCAAACCATCAAATGTTGTTTTTGGAAGCATCATACATAATATATTATTTTAAACAGATTCATATACAAAACGTTTCGCTTAAAGGACTCATCACTACCTAAAGTCAGTTATTATTGTTGTAGAAGTTGAAAAAAACACTTGTGAACTTAATGGAATTAAATGCTTTTAATTTGGTTTAAACAAACAAAAATGTAAATATAATCCTTAGTAAACAAAATACAAAAGCAACACAAACATAAAAAACAGATGCAAGTATTGCTATTTATTGTGTATGTGTCCTTGTTGAATAACTGTTGAGTTTAACTGGAAAAGCCAGTGTGTCACATGACTTTATGAACCCTGTAGTGATCAAGACATGCTTCCTCTTTAATCAATTTAGCTCATTATATAAGAAAAAGCTTAAAATACATTCTTCCATTCTCTTTTCCTTGGCATGATTTTGCCACATCAGGGTTTGATTCCCTGTGAATGAATGGACTGATAAAATATATATGTATAGAAATGTCTGTCAACTTTGACCAAATATAAATGTCTGGTGGCTATTAGTCACTGTTTTGTTGGTTTACATTAGGTCATTCTAACACTCTTAGGGTTAGTTGCAATAGTAATCAACACAGTTTTGCTAAAATAAATGAACCATCTGACCATTTTGATGCTGAATGATTCGGTTGACTAAAAATAAAAATATTTATGGAAAAGAAACTTAGAAGACATACAATAATTTGTCAAGTTTATTTATAAAGTGCTTTTTACAATACAAATAGTCACAGGGATAGGGTAGTGTATAGGGGAATTATATATTTAGATTATTCTGTATCTTGTATGTTGTGTTTAACTTTGAAAAACCCAATAAACATAATATAAAAAAATAAATATATATATATATATATAGTCACAGGGGGAGCTCCCTCAGCATCTTTACTCTGGGAGACAGCAGTCTGTACATCTTTGCTGGTCATTCAAGGATTTCATTTAACTTGATAACGAGATAAGGGATAATGCCAAAACCCAGAAGACTAATTCGCTGCCGGTTCCTCAAGATTTTCCTATGGAGTTTTATGATGGGGTTTTTCAATCTATGAGTAAACTAAAGTCTGTGGTAAACATAACTTGACGATACTTTAACATTTTATAATGTAAATTACACACCCATATGGAAAAGGCAAATTTTAAAGCTGTTATATTTATTTAAAAAAAAATAAAAAATGAATAAAAAATAAATATGTTTCTAGTAAGTAATTACATTTGGGGTGAGAATATGTGCAGTTCATGTTAAAGAGCAAAACATTCACAAGTATTATCAAGTTATGTTTACCCAATTATAAAAACCCATAGGAAAATCTTGTGGGAACCAGCAGCGAATTAGTCTTTTAGTCTTCAAAACACAGTTCAGTTGCAAGCACAGGTGTCTGTTTATTAATTTCTCTAAGATCCCAGTACAAACACACCCCATTCCAGCCACTTAAGGCATTGGTTTACATAACTTTGGAAACAAATAAATATCATCCCATATAATTCTCACCCAGTACATTTAACTATTGCCGTATAAGGAATCAAGGAATCATGATCAAAATAACCCAATAGAATATGCTTGTTTTACACAGAGAAATAGTGGATATCGTATTACAGTCAGTGCAATCCACAGAAGTGCTTAGTGACTGATAGTGGTAACTCATCAAACTAAAGCCGGAGGATGAAAGGGAGCAGCTACACAGTTATTTAGATCAAAGAGAAGTGCTGCTAAGAGACAAAATTACAGAGTACAGAAATCAAGCTGAGAGGCAAATAATATTAAAGTTATTGTATTTGTAGCTTAACAATAATGTTTGGCCTCAGGCAGCGATGAGTCCTTTTCGTTAAAGCCTTTACAGGAAAATTGTGCTTACTGATCTCTGCCTAATGGAATATAAAGTGCTTGCTTTCAAAAACATTTTGATGGTTCAGTGAAGGGAAAACATATTTTGCACCTTTGATAAATGAATACAGAAAAAAAAGGTGTGAAACGTATTTCCTATAAATGTTCCTCGATGAAAATTTAAATAATTTTAGCGTGACCTGGGTTTGTCTGCTGGAATTTGTCAAATTTGATGCAAGATCTCCTGATGACTTTTCATTGGATCATTTTTTTTCTCCAGGTTCTTACTTCATACCTGCACAATGTTGTTGTTGCAGTAACACAGCTGTGCACAACAAGAAAACAGATATCGTCATACAAAGACAAAGTCCAATGAAATTAACAAACATTTAACTTATTGTGGCAGCAGGTCAACATCAATTGCCATTAGACGATTTTCAATCTGAAATGGATTCAGTGGTTCAATTTCAATGGCTCATTTTACATGTTCTCAGACTAAATAATCTGAAGGATTTTCTCTCTTCTATGTTATTTTATTTCAGTCACATTAACTTTTTTTCAAATAGCTGTAGTTTCTGATGTCCAAGTCTCTTCAAAGTTTCAACTCAGAAATACGAAAGAGAGACAACCCCTGTCAACTGGACTGCACTAGAAAAGTGTCACAATTATGAACAACAAAATGCACACTACAAAGAATGTTACCATTTTTATTTTTATTTGATGATGCAATAAAATTTACAAAAAAGGTGTATCAGACGTTCTTGGACGTTCCACACAATTCCATAATCCCACAAATTCAAGTTTGACGCTTTTCACAGGGTTTATACTCTTTGCCGTTGTTGTTCTAGCATCGTACTAAATTGACGTCATCCGATTGTCGTCTTGTGTTCTTGAGCCGCAGAATAGACGAGAATAACAGGTTATGAAAATATGAATCAAGCTACGCACAGATGAACACAGTTTTCTCAACTCCATTATGGCGACACCAATCCGGTAGATAGATAAAATGAGCATCCATGCCGTATTCAAACTGTTGTCTTGTGTTACTGAGCCATTATATACGTATGTAGTTGAGAACGATATCTTTTATATGAACCAAGCTATTGACAGCTGAAACGATTTTTAAAAACACTGAACCCAGCTGTATCCAGCTAAAATCAGGATCCAAGCTAAATATCGCCGAACCAATGTCGTGAATATATATAACGACCGTAAAGACGTCGAAAACACTCCGGAGTCTTGAAAAAGACGAAGCCAGACGGTTTACGGTGGATGATACAGGTGTAGAGTCAAAAACTGGCATATTTACCACAGTGGATTCAAGTGGAGTACAAACCATACTGAAGAACATTTAGGCTTAAAAAGATCATAAAACGGCATGAACCAATTCCTGGCTCTTTCTCTATCACGACACTAACACAAAATGAGAAAGAGAAGGAAATCCAGGTCAGTATTACCTATATGAATGGGGCGTGTCTTCAAACTAGTATCATATTTTCACTGGCCAGAGAAAAAATATTATCCAATGAAAAGTCATCAGGAGATCTTACGTCAAATTTGACCAATTCCAGCAGACAAACTCAGGTCACGCTTTAATTTTCATCAGAGGAGGAACATTTATAGGAAATACGTTTCACACCTTTTTTCTGTATTAATTTATCAAAGGTGCAAAATATGTTTTCCCTTCACTGAACCATCAAAATGTTTTTGAAAGCAAGCACTTTATATTCCATTAGGCAGAGATCAGTAAGCACAATTTTCCTGTAAAGGCTTTAACGAAAAGGACTCGTCGCTGCCTGAGGCCAAACATTATTGTTAAGCTACAAATACAATAACTTTAATATTATTTGCCTCTCAGCTTGATTTCTGTACTCTGTAATTTTGTCTCTTAGCAGCACTTCTCTTTGATCTAAATAACTGTGTAGCTGCTCCCTTTCATCCTCCGGCTTTAGTTTGATGAGTTACCACTATCAGTCACTAAGCACTTCTGTGGATTGCACTGACTGTAATACGATATCCACTATTTCTCTGTGTAAAACAAGCATATTCTATTGGGTTATTTTGATCATGATTCCTTGATTCCTTATACGGCAATAGTTAAATGTACTGGGTGAGAATTATATGGGATGATATTTCTTTGTTTCCAAAGTTATGTAAACCAATGCCTTAAGTGGCTGGAATGGGGTGTGTTTGTACTGGGATCTTAGAGAAATTAATAAACAGACCTGTAGAACAGGTTTATTGGACACCTGTGCTTGCAACTGAACTGTGTTTTGTAACACTCTTTGTTGGAGGATTGTATCTAAAATATAAGATTTTGTTGGATAAATGGTTGAATCGTACAGCACAGTGAAAAAGGAGACTGAATTGGAGACTGAAAAGAATGATATATGATACATGAGGGTGGTCCGAGCTGCTTTGTGCACTGAGTTCACTGGATTTCAGTGTTTCTAGTACTTTATAATGCCCAAGATACTAAGATACTGCCGAGTCAAACTTGTGCTAGTAGAAATCTTTAACTGAACCCGAGATAGAACTGATGATCTCTTAAACCAGAACACACACACACACACACACACACACACACAGAGAATAACACTGCAAAGCAAATTTGGTTTAGTTACAGTTTGATGATCTCCCTCCTTAATGCTCTTCAAGATGTTCTGGTTGCTGACCATCACAGAAGCCTCTGGAGGGTTCCAGTGTGCCTAGTGTACATCACTGAAGCACAAACAAGACACACACTTCTGTCAAACATGCTGAGAAACAGATTGTGTGCCAAGCATTCGTTATAGCTAATCAAATATTGCTAAAGAAATTAATAACGGGGCAGATCTCATTTTGGTCTGTTCTTTGTTCTGTCCCATCAGGAGCAGAAACCACCAGAACCGTGAATCATCCATCTTTACAAACCTGTTGTAATAGAAAACAAAAGCATTTAGGCATTCTGCCCACAAGGAGTTAATTCTTTCCAAATCACTAACATTGCTGTGCAACACAAAGTCCTTTAGACAACCTTAGTCACCATTCACTTTCATTGTGTGGAAAAAGATGCAAAGATCATAAATTGGTGACTTCACATTCTTTGAACTTCCACAGAAAAAAAAGATTGAAATAAAGTCCCTCCAAAAAGTCAGTATAAGAGCCATTACAAGGGGATGAAAGCAATTGCAGTCACATGCACTGTTGCTTCTTTTCTATATCCATGCCAATGAAATGGATGCACTGTATTTTCCAGTAAAACAGCATTCAACATTACAGCATTAGGAAAACACTCTCATTAAACACTGACTGCTGTCTAAAAATGTCATGAGCTGTGGCACAGGATGAAATCAGTTGCCATTAAAAGGGGCTTTCCAATCCAAAATTGTTTCAAACCTGCAAGTGTACGCTCTGAGGTTTGACACAAGGCCAATGACCAATGTCCACCAGGTCATCAGAGCATACAGCTGCATCAGTTTCTTCAGAGATTCCACTCGAGTATACAAAATACAGATGCCCCTGTCAACTGGACCACACCAGAAGAGTCTCACATTTGAGTAAATAAAAACAATAAAAGTAGTTACCGTATTTCATTTATCTGTCTAGAAGTTACAGTAGTCACAGCCATATACAAATACATTGGGGCAGCAAAGTTTTGCAAGTCAAGGCAGTTAAATGCAAATGAATGTGAGCACAGCCATCGGGTATGTGCCAGCATTTTGACATGGCCGTCTGTCATTTGAGCATCGCGAGAACATTAACCATGTGTCTGCCCATCATCTGAACACGTGAGAACACTGAACACATGGATACCTGCAACTGGAACATGTGCCAGCATTACGGCGATGTGGCCGTCTGAGCATGTGTGAAACATTTACAGAGAGCATTTACATCAAACATGTATTCTTTATGTCTTTTTTCTTTTCTTTTTTTTTATCAAAGATGCAAAATATTATTTTCCTTCACCAAGCAGTCAAATGTTGTTTTGGGAAATACAGTAGTACACTTCAGCAAGCACTTTATATTATATTAGACAGAGATTAATATTCAAAACATTTCCTGTAAATGTTTTAATGAAAAGGACTCGTCACTGCCTGCGCTCTAACAAGCTACAGATACAGTAACTTAAAAAAGACTTGTGCTTGCAAACCTAACAAAACATAAAAGTGAAGAGAAAAGCATTACTATTTTCTGTATGTGTATCCTTACACTGGATTAACTGGAAGTTTACCTGGAAAAGCCAGCGTGTTGCATGCACTGATCTCATGACATGCTCTCGCTTATAAATTTAGATTTCAATTACACAACTGCACAAGGAAACACTAAAAAAGAAGAGAATAAAGTAACAGTAAAACTTTACTGTACAATAATTTCCCATTAATGCATTAAATAATATTAATAAAGATAAATACTTTTGTTACAGTATTTATTCATTTTTGTTCATGTTAATAAAATACATCTGTTCATTAGTTCATGGTAGCTCACTTCCATTTAATAGTATTAACAGAAACAATTTTTAATTTTAATAATGTATTAGTAAATGTTAAAATTAAGCAAGATTAATAAATGTTTTAGAAGTATTTATCATTGGTAGTTTGTTAAAAAATAATGTTTTTAACTAACATTTAAAAAATCTTATTGTAACATTACCAAAACCATTTCATCCTTTCTTGAGGAAATATGTGATGTTGCCTGCCTGTTTGTTAAATGTAATATTATCACATGGACAAAATGCCAGTAAATAAGCATTATAACAGGCAACTACTGTGGGCATTTATTAAATATCATACACAGAATAAATAATAGAATAGAATAGAAAGAGGGGCATAAAATTAATGCTTACAAACGAGCAAACAAAGATTAGTCACACTGTACGATCAACTGATCGATAAACAGTCATATACTGCAAAACAAGCAGTGATTCAGAAATATGAACATATTCAGAGCTGGAAACACTGCCAAGAAACACTTTTCAAACATCTCTCCTCCATTACATCATAATAAACATAATCAAATACTGATTTTTGTTAGTTTGTGCATTAATGTGTAAATTTGTCACCTCTGAAATATGACATTTGTCTGTAGTCCAGGCCTTTCACGTCCATAAACACGTCTGCTATAGTTTACAAACTACATGATTTATCTGGAAATTATTTAAGACTGACAATAAAATCATATCAAATACAAATCAAAATGGCACAAAAAGTGATTTTGTAATGTTTACAGTTGAACCCATCATGCAGCAGACAGTGTGACGTGTGCAGAAAACGGCTCATAAGTGCTGATATCAGTGCGTAGAAACCCATGCAAACACATTTCAGGTGTATAAAGTGCTCAAACACACCAGACCGAGACAGCAGTGCAATTTAGCATTAAGAGAGAAACACACACTCAGGTTTATCTGGCCTTCAGTAGGGGATCTGGTTATGATAGTACTGGATCATGTCATATGTTTTGCTCCTGGAACAAACAAAAACATTTCATATTATAAGCACAGCGTATTACATTAAACAAGTCAGGAAACGCCATGCATTAATGTGTGTGAGAGACACTGACCTGCTGCTCAGGAAGCAGTTCTGAATGACTTTGATGATAAAAGCTGCTGCTTCCTTCTCACTCACTCCAGGGTTAAAACGCTGCCTACAACACACAAGATTCACTTCAAATCAACAAACTATTAATTAATTATGTCTATTTTTACCTATCTGTGTATCTATCTATCTATCTATCTATCTATCTATCTATCTATCTATCTATCTATCTATCTATCTATCTATCTATCTATCTATCTATCTATCTATCCATCCATCCATCCATCATCATTTAAAACCATATCAACATCAAAGGGTAAATTAATGACAAACTAAAGTAATACATTTGAAATAATCATATTTTAATTAATTGCATACAATAATTTAACTATTTAACTATTATCTTTACAAACTAACTAATTAAATAAATAATAATAAAAAAATAAATATACAAATAACAATAACGGTTACAAAAAATGCCATTTTGATATTTGATAAAATGTCCAATATTTTTCAGGGACAAACTTAAAAACAATGCCTAATATTCAATTGCCTAATAATCCATTTAGAGTCAAGGAAATCTTTATAAAAAAAAAAAAAAAAAAAACATTAATCACATAAACCACATTCATAATTAATCTCATTATTGATCTCATTAATGTGTGTGTTTCTGGAGATTTTCTAACTATCTGTTTGGATTGGATTGGATTGGATTGGGTTCAATTTATTGTCATTGCACATGTAGGTACAAGGCAACGAAATGCAATAAAGAAGAAGAAATACAGCATAACATGAGGAAAGAGAGGAGAAAAAAATTGTCCTCACACTACGCTCCTGAACGAGAGTGTAGTGTGAGAACAGACAAAAACCTCAGCATAGAGCACAGTCAACACAGGAACATAACTTGCATAGTAATCCTAGTTCAGACGAAACAGCCATCCGGCCAGCAGCCATTACAGCGCAAACACACAGACCCGTTATCAACTGACAGGATGAAGCGACGAAGGCGTGGGATGGGGGTAGGGAGGTGTATGAGTGTGTGTATGTGTAAGTTCGTGTGAGTTCGTATGCCTTGAAATCCGTTTCGCCAGCACTCCAAACCAGTCGACTCAGTTCGCAGGTTGTGATGCGACATAGCAATTGCCATGGAAACGACCTTGGACAGAGCACAAGCGCCCGACAATAACAAGGTGTTTGATGGGGGGAGGGAAGAAAGAGCGTCTCCCTGCAGTATTCACAGGAGAGTTGATACCAGAGCGGCCTTGCCAAGCCGTTCTATTGTGGGAAGCCGGAAAGAGATAAGATTGTTTTGTCTTTGGGCGAACAGCTGTCTTCCAGTTTCACAGCTATTCTCATTGTCCATTCTGATCTCCTTGTCCATCAATTTTCCTTTCCAAAGCCGAGAGCTTAGCCGTGATCGAATCCATATTGCGGTTAATCGTCTCTGTTTCAGAGGCGACCGCTCTGCCTACAGCCTCAATCATGACGGGTAGCCTTGAGAGGTTTTGGATAGCCAGTCCCGTCTCCTTAATTTTCCGATAGTTTAGGGCAACGCCTAATCCAAATAGCAGAAACCCAGTTATCATGGTTCCGAATAAGAAGATGTCTTCAATGTCCTCCACGGAGAGAGCCGCCAGACACACGACCCGCCATCTCTCCCATGTGTCAATCGTGTAGCCAGCAGCAAACGTCCCAGCGGGACATTCCGGTTCTCCAGATCCCGCTTTCCTAGTCGAGAAGATGGTGTCAATTGCGTTAAGAGACCAGTTGATCAGATCCATAATTTCGGTTTTGTAAATAGTGCAGCGAGAGTCTCTTAAGAAGGACAGGACAATACTAGAGAGCAAGCAGGGAAGTTCAGGATAGGGAGGGAGGGAAGAAAAATGCGACCGCCTTCGAACAGAGCCAAATGAGAAGTTATGCTGCTTTCTTAATTCTGTACTGTAATTTAACATTTTAATTTCCATGTTCATAACAAAATATATGTATATGAATATTGATTTGTGTTTATTATTTTAAAAAGTCAGTAATAATGTAATTCTAAAATCGATTTTCCTACACATAATTTTTTTTATATTCTTTCAATATAAATCAAATATGTTTTCCAATATGAATCAAATATAAATCTCATGTGCATCCTCTGCTCCACTGTTAGGTGTTTTGAACTCACTTGAGCAGTTTGATGGTCTGACCGCGGAAGCAGGGCAATCCTGTATCCAGCATCAGCGTTACCAAGGCAACCACAGCATCCATGTACGTCCTGCAGCGTAACAGAGATTCATTCAGTCTCTCAGTTTCTAACACACACACACACTTCTCACCTGACGGCCAGGTATCCGCGCACACACATCTCCATGAACCACTTGAAGGGTGTGGCCTCTATCATCCCGCCCATGATCATCACCATCTCATCGGTCAGTTTGATGTCCGGCTCCCAGCCCAGATTCCCACCCGGAGAACTCTCGAACATGAAGCCGAAATCTGAAACGCACACACACGTACCCATTAGAAACACACATGACAAACACAGAACAGATAAGTTTACTGTTAGACGTCTCACCGATGTGGATGAGGTGTCCCTGTCTGTCCAGCATGATGTTTCCATTGTGTCTGTCCTTGATCTGCAGCAGGAACAGCAGAAGACTGTACGCAGCCATGCTACGGATGAAGTTATACCTCGCCTGATGGAGACACACGAGAGAGACACACTGAGCAAAAACATAAAAAAAAAAAACGTTTCTCAAAGCTTTTGTCTCTAAGGCCTTCATTCTTCACAGTCGGTTTCACTTTGGATAAAAATGTCTGTTAAATGCATTAATGTAAATGTAAAATGCATTTTATGAAAATTGTAACGCAAAACGTATATTTAAATGCCCCAAGCTCTAGTTTTGTTTTAAAAACTTTTTTTTTTTGTAATCTATGGGCACTCCTAATTTCTGTAAAGTAAAAAAAAAGCAGTTCTAATTAAAAAAAAAGCATGGTTCACACCCTTTTTAACTACTGAATCTGCATGATTATCCAGTCATTGGTGATTTTATTTACTCAATTTCTAGTTGATTATATATATTTTTTTAAATTGATTATTAGCTTATTTTAATGTTTGCATTGCATGATTTTTAATAATTTTAAGTCACGTTGGTCCCTCTAATGGACAGGTTTAGAACTTCTGGCATTGCTATTTTTAATTTACATGACTTTTCCAGGTTTAGAACACACACTTTTTAAATTAGGCTTCCTCATATATCCAAGTTTACCAAGTCTGGAATTAATTAATTAGTAAAAATAAAAAATATTAAACTGACAAGAAAATTAAAATAGGAAATATACTGATTTGTAGTTTCAGACTAACCTTATAGTGTATGATTTTAAATATTTTTAAGTTATGATTTCCCCCTAATGGACTGGTTTAGAAACACTGGCTTTTCTCACCTTCTGGAAGGCCAGAGTGGATTCGTCTCCGTACTGGTTCCAGAAATAATCATACATCCCGAAATCTGTCTGTCGTCCCAGCTGATCTCTGGACTTACAGTCTGGGATGCACTCGATAACGCCACACTGTGAGAAACACACAGGACCTTCACACTTCACACTAAACTGGCGTCACACCTGCAGGAACTCATTTCTCTCAGATTCACTCTCATATATTACACATCAGATCAGAGGCAGCACACAAACAGACGAATGTAATAAAGTGAATTAATATGCAATAGAAGGAGTGAGATGTGTGTTTCTGTCCTTTCAGGTAATGATCATGCGCTGCTTCACTGAGATTCACAATCAATAACCATGGGCTGTCCTGATGTCTTTTTTTATTAGTTGTACGTTTAGCCACAAAAAAAGGGTCAGTAGCACAGTCACTATGTGATTGAACTGGGAGCCAATGAAGTTGCTGGAGCACTGGGGTAATGTGATGGCGTGCAGACGTATAAGTCAAAACTCGCACAGCTGAGTTTTGTATTTATTGCAATCTCTTAACAGAACTTGCTGGTAAACCCCCAAAGAGAGAATTACAATAATTGAGCTGTGATGTGATGAAGGCATGAATAAGCCTCTCAGCATCAGGCCTGGAAAGAAAGGGTCTAATGCGAGCAATGTTACGAAGATGGAAAAAAGCTACTTTAGTTATGTTTTTGAAATGAGAATTAAAAGTCAGCTGAGCATCAAAAATCAAGCCTAAATTACGCACATGGGTATAAGAAAATATTTGATTTGTCAACTGAAAGTTTCTTTCTTCTTTCTTTCTTTTATTTATAGAGCACTTTCACACAACTACCAGTTGATCCAAAGTGCTGTACAGTACAGCTAAAAATACAACAAATATAAAACCAAAGTACATCACAACACAATATAACAATACAATTGACAAGGCTATGTAAAAGCTATTGACAGAAGATGGTTTTTAAGCTGGCACTTAAAAACCGGCAAGGAGGGCGCAGCTCTAATAGAAGCTGGTAAATTGTTCCACAGAGTGGGGCCAGCAACAGCAAAGGCTCGATCACCTCTGCAGCGAAGCCTCGATCTAGGAACAGAGAGGAGACCAAGGTTACTGGATCTTAGGGATCTGTTAGGTTTATAGGTAGAAATTGCCTCAGAAAGATAGGACGGGGCGAGATTATGCAGAGATTTAAAAACAAAAATTAAAATTTTAAAGATAATTCTAAATTTAACTGGTAACCAGTTTAGTGAAATGAGAATGGGCGAGATGTGATCGAACCTTCGTCTGCCTGTCATTAATCTTGCAGCAGCGTTTTGGACCATCTGCAGACGCATTATAGAAGACTGACTTATACCATAGTATAGTGAATTACAATAGTCTAAACGAGATAAAACAAACAAGTGAATAATCTGTTCAAACTGTTTTACAGAGAGTAAGGATTTCATTTTGGATAAACGCTGTAAGTGGAAGAAACTTGATTTGACCACTGCGGTAATTTGTTTCTCAAAACCCAGGTTGCAGTCAAAAAGAACACCAAGATTTTTGGCACAGGGTGTAAGGTAGGAAGAGAGATGACCAAAGTGAAGGGCACAGTCTTCATATGACTTTAAACCAAACAGAATGATTTCAGTTTTGTTCTCGTTTAACACTAAAAGATTCTGCTTTAGCCATATTTGCAATTCGTTTAAACAATTCAACAGAGGTCCTAAAAATTCTTTACTTTTGTGTTTCAAAGGAAAGTACAACTGAGTATCATCCGCATATAAGTGGAAGGACACTCCATATTTCTCAAAGATAGCACCCATTGGTAGCATGAATATAGAAAATAAAACTGGGGCAAGAATTGAGCCCTGAGGCACCCCACAGACAAGTGGGTGTGAGGACGAACTATGTTGGCCAATGGAAACACTAAAACTTCTGTTTGCTAAGAAAGATTGAAACCATTTCAATACCTTTCCTTGTAACCCAACACAACTCTCCAACCTGGAAATCAAGATCGTGTGGTCAACCATATCAAATGCAGAGCTTAAGTCTAGAAGCACCAAAGCTACAGCATTCCATTTATCTGTTTCTATTAAAATATAATTTACAACTTTTAGAAGTGCAGTTTCCGTGCTGTGTTTAACATTTCTGCACTTATTAACATTTGATGAAGTGCCAATTAATAAAATTTCAGTTTTAGAACCATTTAGCTTTAAAAAGTTGTGTTTCATCCATGCCTTGATTTCCAGCAAACAGGCAGAAAGAGTCAAAGAGGAAGTAGTGGAATCAGGCTGAGTGCTAATATAAATCTGGGTGTCATCCGCGTAACAATGATAACCCAGGCCATCCTTCTGAATAATTTGCCCAAGAGGTAGCATGTAAACACTAAATAAAACAGGACCCAGAACTGACCCCTGAGGGACACCCTGACACAAAGGCACAGTCTGAGATCTGTTAGTACCCAGGTAAACAAACTGAGAACGTTGTGAAAGATACGATTTAAACCAGTTCAACACAGTTCCAGAAAGACCAATCCATCTATATAGTCTGTCCAACAATATGCTGTGACATATCGTATCAAATGCAGCACTAAGATCTAACAGAACTAAAATGCCACAAGCCCCAGAATCGGCTATAATAAGAAGGTCATTTAAGATCCTAACTAAAGCAGTCTCCGTGTTGTGTCCAGACCTAAACCCAGATTGAAAAGGCTCCAGTAGGCTGTTTGTGTAAAGACGAATTTGGAGTTGGCTAACAACCACTCGCTCAAGGACTTTTGCCAGGAATGGTAAATTAGAAATTGGCCGATAATTGGACATCACAGCAATATCACTCACAGGCTTTTTTAGAACTGGTGTAACTGCTGCCATTTTTAAGGCAGGTGAAACAATCCCTTCACTGAGTGAGGCATTGACAATAGCAGTAATGTGGGGTACAATAACAGACAAACAGTATTTCAATGCAGTAGTAGGGAAAGGGTCCAATATACAAGTAGTTGAATTCATTAACAAAACAACTTTAGAAATTAAATCAAAATCAACAACCTTAATACTTTAGAGAACATGATCAGAGAGATTTGGAGGATGCAACTCAACAAATTCAGACACATGATCACAGGCAATAGAACTATAGATATTGTCAATTTTAGATGAAAAGTAATTGAGAAAATCATTACACTGCTCGGTAGTGGAACAGTTAATGTTACTAGAAGGTTTAATAAGATTGTTGACTGTTCTAAACAGGACTCTGGGATTAGAGATGTCACTACTAATAATTGTAGCGCTCGATGGTGAAGGCTGTAATGGAGCAGGAGGAGACGTTGATGCCCAGGTACTGCAGGTAAGTGATGCAAACGCAGCCAGCATAGCCGTAGATCCACGAAGCCATGACTTCGGAGATGTTCGGTAAACCTGCGGCCAAAAGCACAGTCAGATCAGCCATGGCTAAACTCACCAGGTAGCAGTTGGTGGCGGTCATCATGTGTTTGCTACGGATCACCACCAGAACCACCATGACGTTCCCAGCGATCCCCACGCCGCAGATGAGCAGAGACAGAGAGATGGTGACCACCTGGATCTCCAGAGAGTTCTCCGGAATCAGAGTCTGACCGTCACTGGAGTTTCTGTTTGGATGCATTGAGGTGCTGTTTTCCATCGTAGTGTTTCTCAAGATATTCCCATTATAGACATGTCAACAAACAGCCTGGAGAAAGTTTGAGAAAATTAAGAAAAATGCCCACCATCATCATCATCGTCATCAAGATTTCTTGAAGAGTTTTTATTAATATTAATATTTAAAATAATAATTTTTTATTTTCATATTTTGTTTTCAGTGGTCATTTTAGCACATCAGAATCAGAATGAGCTTTATTCGCCAAGTATGTTTACACATACGAGGAATTTGTTTTAAAGTGAGGAGATATACAGCATGACATGAGGAGAGGGGGGAGAAAAAAAATAATTCACAGACTATATTCTTATGAGAGTACAGTGTGAGAACAGAAAAAACACCCCAGCAACAAAAAGCACATAGTCAATCAACAACATAGTCACACGACTGCAACAGGGGAGTAATCCAGTTCTGGCAAGCAGCCATCCGGTCCTGCAGCCATTCTCGGCGCCGGTCGGACCCGCTTGTCAGGCTGGCGGAACAAAGCGGCGAAGGCGAGGGATCAGGGTTAGGAGGTGAATGCATATCTGTGTGTGTGCCTGTGGAGCCGCCACGCTGGCATACAAATCAAGTTGTCTCAGTCCGCAGAATGTGATAGCGACACAGCACGTTGCTATGGAGACAGCCTTGATCAGGACCCAGACAGAGTCAACAATCCGCAGGTGTCTGTGGAAGGGGGGAAGGAATGTAAGTGTCACACTGCAGTGCTCTTCCCGGGTTGTTTCCCAACACAACCTTGTCTGAAGCCGTGCTGTTTTGAGAGAGCCGAAAGAAGATAAGATTGTTTAGTCTTGGTGCGAGTAGCCGTATTCCAATTTTCACGGCACCTCTCTTTGTCCATTCTGGTCTCCAAATCCATCAATTTTTATTTTCAAATCCGAAAGCTTCTCCGTGATAGACTCCATATAGTCTCAGTCTCAGAGCTGACCGCTCTGCCCACTGCTTCAATCATAACAAGCAGCCTAGTGTGGCTTTTGACAGCTGTACCCATTTCCTGAAGTTTACGATAACCCAGGGCAAAGCCTAATCCAATCAGCAGAAGACCTGTTATCATGGTTCCGAATAGGTAGATATCTTCAATGTCCTCTACGGAAAGAGCCGCCAGACACACGACCCGCCACCTTTCCCATGCGTCCATCGTATATCCAGCTGCGAATGTCCCGCTTGGACAATCAGGTCCCCCAGAACCTAAACTTCTCATCGAGAAAATTGTATCAATTGCATTGAGAGACCAGTTGATCAAATCCATGATTTTTCAGTTTGGAGAGTAGTGCAGAGAGAGTCTCTCAAGTATTAGACAATAGACAATAGACGAGACGAGACAGCAAAGCAGGGAAGGGAAGGTAAGGGGAGGAGGAGGGAGAGAAAAAATGCGACTGCCTTCGCTGAGAGCCAAAAGTTAATGAAGTTAAACTAAATAAAAATGAGAAATAAAATAGCGTATATATATATATATATATATATATATATATATATAATTAATATTTTATTTTGTTTGAGTTAAAGTGCATTTTATTTCAAGTGAAAAAATGGTTTTCTAATTTTTTTCAACTATAACAACCCTGATACACAATCCTATGATATTTATTGATCTGAATGCTTATGTTTTACCTACCCCAAGAGACAAGATTTTATTTGTCACATACACAATTATACAGAGTATAACCCCTTTTGCATAAGCAACATCCATTCCACCACTAAATTTAATTTATACAAAATATAAAATAATAAAACAGTTATTAAAGACAAAACCTTTATATACAACTGAAAATGTCACTATTAAGATATGAGTACAATTGTTTCATATATTTAATGTACAAATTAATACATGTGCTCTCAGATGTGATCAGATTCATGAAATGTCACTCACCGTGAAGCTGGATGATTTCAGATGATGGATCTTGAATTGTAGATCACTAACAGGAGGCGATTTCTTCTCCAGAGAGCTGCAGCATCTACTGAGAGAATCAGCATCAGTCCTCGTCTTCTCTTCTCTCTCCTCCTCTTTCACTCACTGCCAATGAATATCTCTCCTCTCTTTCTCTTGATTCTTGTCTAAAGCTCCATGTTCAGTTATTAGTAGTTCGTTAAAAGCGTATTTAATGGCTCTTTTGGGTCGATGGCCATCATCAACTGATAAAGCTGGTTTGTAAGTGATGAAACAGTCTATGTTTGGTGTTTAGTTAAGAATTAGTTCAGTAAAGTTATATTAAGGATCTTTTTGCCGTAAAGGACATGAACTGATGAAGCTACTTTGGTGCGTCCTTAAACAACAAGTGTCCAGATAACAAAACAAATCTACAATATTATTTTATTTTGTTTTATTTTATTTATGTAGCACATTTAAAAACATCAGACGCTGGCCAAAGTGCTTTACAAATCCAACACTTACAGTCTAAAATTATAAAACACAGCAAACAAAGCCAAAATTTGATCACCCAACCTGACAACAAAACAAAACAAGACTGATTAATGCACCACCTTATACCGTAAACTTGATCAGCAACTTTAATATAATATAATGTGATATTATGAATGATTAAGTTGAGTATAAAACATTACAACACTCGACCCAGAAGGTTGGGTTAAACATTTAACCCAACTGTTGGCTGAAAACAGCCCAAGTGCTGGGTTTGTCCATAGAATTGAAATTGAAATTGAATTGAAAATTGAATTGAAATTGACAGCAGCTCCTACTCCTTGGAGGTATTGAGAGAACATTAATCCTCTTTTTAATAGGAGGATTTGGAAGACTGATGCATTTTGGTCAGATCCAGAATCTTGTGGCTGAGTTGAAGTCTTGTGTCGCGATTCTTTTAAAAAGGTGCAGACGTTATATGCACTTAGTGTAAATAGCCGCTGCTGACGTTGTTGCCCTGTGATTTCATTGCATGGAGTAACCAAGAAGGGACATTTAAGTGAACCAACGTGTGAAATAACAAATCAAATTCAGAGACTCAGAACTCTGATCTGATCAAGGCTCTGCCCAGATTCTGCCAAGTGTTTTATACACAGTCACATTAAAAAGCAAAAAATTTCAGTCAAGATGTTCACTTCAAATTTATATAACTGCAGTGCTCTATGTCTGGAAAACTGCAATATAGCATATTTAAAGAACAGGAGAACAAGAATATGATTTGGCCTACACATACATCATTTACAACAACAACAAAATTGCAAATAACTGTAAAAATGTAAAAACAGTTTTATGGATCTTCCTCTCTTCTGTTTTAATAAGTCATTTTTCAACAGTTGTAGTTTCTGCTGGCATTTCCACAAGTCCCTTTTAAGTTGGCATTCAGAGAAAGTATATACAACCACTGCAAACTAGATGGCACCAGAGAAGTGTCACACACAATCATTTAAATAAATAAAAACACACAACAAGTCAAGTCACCTTTATTTATATAGTGCTTTTAACAATACAGATTGTGTCAAAGCACTTAACAGTATCAAATTGGAGGATAGAGTGTCAGTAATGTATAATAATAAGATTAAACACTCAATTATCAGTTAAAGGCATTTCATTATTGAATTCAGAGATGTCATTGTCTAGCTCAGTTTAGTTTAAATAGTATCTGTGAAATCAAATTGATGATAGTCGCTAGAAATTAAGTGTCCCCAACTGAGCAAGCCAGAGGAGACAGCGGCAAGGAACCAAAACTCTCTCTGTGACAGAATGGAGAAAAAACCTTGGGAGAAACCAGGCTCAGTCGGGGGGCCAGTTCTCCTCTGGCCAGGATATTATTGTTTATTTATTGTTTACTTATTGTTTTAATTAAAATTTTAAATGTATAAATGTATTATATTTCTATTTTATATTGTTGAAATTTCTAACAATAATAGTATTATGTAGTTAGGTATTTTATTATATTTTTAGTTATTTTCATTTATTTTTAGTTTTATTGTATTTAAGTCGAGGTCAACAAACAATGATTTGTCGTAGTATTTTAACGTCATGCTATACTGTTATCAAATTGCTACGCCCTTGTGTTACTGAGCCATTGAATGGCTGACAAATAAATTTCCTGATTATATGAAAAATGCTTTTTCCAGCTGAAAATATTTGAAACACAGCTGAAACTAGTTTTCTCCAGCTTAAATCTGTAGAGCGTAGCTTATCTATAGTTAACGCAATCTCGTATATAGATGAAATAAGCATGGCAACATTATAAATATGCATTAGTGTACCTTTAGCTTGGTCGAGAACGTTAAACACGTAGGCTGTTATAGTAGTCGTATGCATCGTTGTTTTGTCGATGTGGTTGTCCCAACCAAGAGATTGTGGCGTAATTGACGTAGAGTGGGCGAGAACCTTAAACAAATCGTCTGTCGTACGATGTGGTTGTCTCAACCAAGAGATTGTGGCGTAATTGACGTAAAGTGTGCGAGAACCTTAAACAAATCGTCTGTTGTACAATGTGTGTGTCCCAACCAAGAGATTTTGACGTAATTGACGTAAAGTGGGTGAGAACCTTAAACAAATCGTCTGTCATACGATGTGTGTGTCCCAACCAAGAGATTTTGACGTAATTGACGCAAAGTGGGTGAGAACCTTAAACAAATCGTCTGTCATATGATGTGTTTGTCCCAACCAAGAGATTTTGACGTAATTGACGTAGAGTGGGCGAGAACCTTAAACAAATCGTCTGTCGTACAATGTGTGTGACCCAACCATGAGATTTTGACGTAAAGCGGGCGAGAACCTTAAACAAATCGTCTGTCGTACGATGTGTTTGTCTCAACCAAGAGATTTTGACGTAATTGACGTAAAGTGGGTGAGAACCTTAAACAAATCGTCTGTCATACGATGTGTTTGTCCCAACCAAGAGATTTTGACGTAATTGACGTAGAGTTGGCGAGAACCTTAAGAACCTGGCGAGAACCTGACTCGGTTGGCACTTCAATATATGGGGCTCACCTAAACGTCATCAGGTTCTCAATGGCCAGACGAAAAAAGCATCTATCTACTATCCAATGAAAAGTCATCAATGATCTCAGGTGATCTGACGACAGGTGGAAAAATTCCAGTAAGGAAGTGCATTAACATGCTGTCTATACAAAACATATTCAAATCATATAAAAAACATGCACCTGGGTTCATGACTCATTTTTTCCATGGAATGTTTGTGAAGCCTTAGGCATAAGCACACTAGCAAGATTAAACTAAACTCATTTTAATTTTCTTTGAAATGAGAACATTTACAGGAAACATGTTTCACTCTGTTCTTGTTCTTATTATCAAAGATGCAGATTAATATGGAACACATTTCCTGCAAATATTTTAAATGAAAGAAGTCATCGCTGCCTGAGGTCAAACAAGCACCAAATATACAAAAATAAAAACAAAACAAACAAAAAACTTGTGAAACTTAAAAAATTGAATAAATGAATCGTAAAGGATGTCTAATAGATTTTATGTAATGTAGCATCCAAACATTAAAATTATTATTTTTTAAAATGCACATTTATAATTTTTGTATATTTATGAGGAAATATAACACACAGGGAATACAAGATGGTGCCGCTGTGTTCGGACGCCGTTCGGGTCGCTCCGCTGAGATTTTGCTTCAACTTTCTTTTTTATTTACTTTTACTTTCTCTTTTTACACATTTCACGTCGGCACTGATCACCTACAACATAGAAACACTTTTGGACATTGGAAACTGCTACACCAACCTGCTTCAGGACACTTTATCCACGAATCCTGCGTGGCCTCTGGAGATTCTTCGGAACGCTGAGATAAACAATAACCCCCCGAGGAGACGGATCAAGAAACACCGCGGGAAGCGCGCTGGAATTCGAGTAAGACTCAGGAAAAGGGCTCACAGTCCTCCTCTTCCAAGCATTCTCCTCGCTAATGTCCAATCCTTGGAGAATAAGATGGACGATCTTAGAGCCAGGATTAGTTTCCAACGGGACATAAGGGACTGTAACATCCTTTGTTTGTCAGAAACGTGGCTTTCGTCCTCTGTCCCGGACACTGCTGTAATGCCGAGTGATAACTTCTCTGTCTTTTGGACGGACAGAACAGCAGAGGCCGGTAAATCCAGGGGTGGAGGAGTATGTTTCATGATCAACAAGAAATGGTGTGATCCCAGGAATATCTCCATTCTGTCATGTTCCTGCTCGCCTCATCTGGAACATCTTTCCGTTATTTGCCGCCCATTTTATCTGCCCCGGGAGTTTTCATCGATCATTGTTACTGCTGTGTACATTCCACCACAGGCGGACACCGGCTTGGCTTTGTCTAAACTTCACGATGTGCTCAGCGGCTACATTAACAAACATCCTGACGCTGCCTTTATCATCGCGGGGGACTTTAATAAAGCCAACCTCAGACAGGTCATGCCGAACTTCCATCAACATGTATCCTGTCCAACTAGAGGACCAAACACACTGGATCATTGCTACACTCAGTTCAAGGATGCCTACAAAGCCCGCTCACTACCGGCTTTTGGCAAATCGGACCATGCCGCCATTTTTCTAACACCGGGATACAAACAAAGGCTCGTTCAGGAACCTCCGGTGCAGAGAGTAGTGACGCGCTGGTCCTCCCACTCAGAGACTATGCTGCAGGCGGCGCTTGATGACGTCGACTGGGACATGTTCCGGGCGAGTTCTTCTGACGTCAGCGAGTTCACGGATGTAGCATTAAGCTTCGTAAACACGCTAACCGAGCAAGCTACAGAAACAATAACGATAAGGACATTCTCCAATCAGAAACCGTGGGTGGACAGAACAATCCGTGCCGCGGTTAACACACGCACTGCCGCTTACAATGAGGCTCTTATGTCTGGGAATACGAGCGAGTACAATGCATCGTGCTATGCTCTCCGACGCGCAGTAAGAGCCGCCAAACACAGATACAGAGAGAGAATTGAGTCTCATTTCCAGCTCAACGACTCTCGACGGATGTGGCAGGGACTGAGGACCATCTGTGACTTCGGAAACAAATCCTCCGTGGAGGTGAGAGCAGATCCGTTGCTGGCCGACGAGTTAAACATCTTCTACGGCCGCTTCGATGGCAACGGCGACGGCGCGTCTCTGCCGACCAGCGCATCAGGAAGCAGCAGGCAGAGCAGCAATAATCCTGTAATCACCGTGTCGGAGGATGAGGTTTGGAGGGCGCTAAAGAGAGTGAACGTCAGGAAAGCAGCCGGACCTGATGGGATAACCGGCCGTGTTCTGAGGTCCTGCGCCGATCAGCTCGCTGGTTTGTTCACGTCTATCTTTAATGAGTCCCTTGCTACCTCCGTGGTTCCCACTTCATTAAAAAAATCCATTATTATCCCTGTGCCAAAGAACAATAAACCCTCTTGCCTGAATGACTATCGCCCAGTTGCCCTCACATCTATAGTCATGAAGGTTTTTGAGAGACTTGTAAAGAGCCACATTTGCTCCTCCATCCCTGATACTCTGGACCCTCTTCAGTTTCGCCCAAACAGATCCACGGACGATGCCATCTCTCACGTTCTCCACTCTTCCCTCACACACTTGGACAGCAACAATGGGAATTATGTAAGGCTGCTATTCATTGACTATAGCTCAGCTTTCAACACTATAGTCCCCATCAAGCTGGCTTCTAAACTCACAGACCTCGGCCTAAACTCCTCACTCTGTGACTGGATTCAAGACTTCCTCACCGGCAGACCTCAAGTGGTGAAAGTTGGCCAGTTCACCTCAAACTCCATCACTCTGAACATAGGAGCCCCACAGGGCTGTGTCCTGAGTCCCCTGCTCTACTCTCTCTACACGCATGACTGCGTGTCCTCTCACAGCTCCACATCTATTGTCAAATTCGCTGATGATACTGTGGTTCTGGGCCTCATCTCCAACAACGATGAGACCGCATACTTGGATGAGGTAGAGAGACTCACATCATGGTGCCAGGACAACTGTCTCTCTCTGAATGTGAGCAAAACTAAAGAGCTGATCATGGACTTTAGGAAGAGACAGCAGCAGCCCTACACTCCTCTTATGATCAGTGGGACCCCTGTGGAGAGGGTGAGTAGCTTCAAGTACCTCGGTGTAAACATCTCAGAGAACCTGACTTGGACTACACACATCCAAACACAGGTCAAGAAAGCCAGGCAAAGACTGTACCATCTGCGACAGCTGAGGAAATTCAGGATCTCACCAGCAATCCTGAAAACTTTCTATTCAGGGACTATAGAAAGTGTATTGACTCAGTGCATCTCAGTGTGGTATGGAAACAGCTCCAATCAGGACTGCAAAGCACTACAGAGAGTTGTGCGCTTAGCTGAGCGCATCTCAGGGTCTGCTCTCCCCTCTCTGCAGGACATCTACCTCAAACGCTGCAAAAGTAGAGCTGTTAAAATCTTCAAGGACTCAAATCACCCTGGTAACCGTCTATTCACTTTGCTTCCGTAGCCTGATGGCAAAAACTGAGAGACTTAGGAGGAGCTTCTTCCCCCAGGCCATCAGGCTCCTAAACTCTAACTCTGTGTCATAACATCACTTGACTCCATGTAAATATCACCATATCAATAAGCTATTCATAATTTTTTCTCTACCTCATATTGCTGCTATTTAAATACCCTGTACAACTTTTTTGCACATTATTTTTGCACATTCCTCTTATTACTATTTAAGTCAACAACATACTGACCTGCACATTTATATTTATATTTTTTATCTTATCTTTTATTTTATTTTATTATTTTATTTTATTTTTTCTACTTTTCTTCTCTTAATATTTGTATACTTTATAATTGCACTGTCCTTGGAGCGGACCTGACCTACATTTCACTGCTGGTTATACTCTGTATAATTGTGTATGTGACAAATAAAACTCTTGAATCTTGAAATATATGATATTGCTCATTTAGAATCAGAAACAGAATCAGAATGAGCTTTATTGCCAGGTATGTTTGCACTTACGAGGAATTAGTTTTAGTGACAGTAGCTCCACATTGCGACAGAAAGACAGCGACTGGACAGGACACAGATAATAAAAAAATAATGTACAAATTTACCTTTGTTATCATCTGTTTGACAAAAATTACATAATAAATGGGGTTTCTTTACTGCAGGAGGATTGTATCCATAATGTCAGATTTTGTTGGATAGTGGTTTGAATATTACTGGTGAGTCAAACTTGTGGTGATAGAAATCTTCAGCCTCAGAGAATAACAAAGCAAAGAGTAAATTCTAACATAATTTACTGAACTTTATTTCATTCTAATTTCCTAACTTTTCTGTGCAGTACAAAAGAAGTCCTCTAGAGGAATGACAGCCTCAGCCAACATTCACCTTCATTGTGTGCAAAATAGAATGTGAATGGTGACTTTATATTCTTTGACCTGCAGATATATGCTGCGATGTCCTGGTGTCCTAAATTTTAATGGTATGGAGTCATTGGATAATGGATAATTTATTTCAACACATTTGTCATGTTTCCATCCTGAAATCTTGTGTGTGTTGAACTAATTTCTTACGCACCTCATCCCACCGCATCCCCCATAAAGTGCACAAACACACCAGACCGAGACAGCAGTGCAATTTAACATTAAGAAAGTAAGAGAAACACACACGGTGTGGAAAATGCCTGTGAGAAGAGACGTGTTGATGATGTGTGAGTGAAGGCAGAAGTGCAGGAGAAATAGTTTGCAGGAGATCTGAGGCGACTGAGTCAAGAGGGCAGAGTGTAGGGTTGGAGAGAATGAGTTTAGAGGCTTTAGGAGGAGAGAAGATGGTCAGCTGTAGCAGTGACTCATATCTACTTAGATCAGCTGAATCTTTTGATTTGCACCATTTTCTCTTTTTCTGCTGCCCTGACTGAGGTTAGTCCGGTGCTCACGGAAGACTTGGGGTGAGTAGCACATGCTGGGGAAAAGAGGACAGATAGTGTCTAGTTAGGGTAGAAAACAACATATGCACGGCACAATTCACATCTAATGATGAGAAATGTGTGGGGGTGGGAAGAGAGGACGATACCACAGAGCAAAGTCGAGAAAGAGACCATAGGTATCGTCTAAATGAAACTGGCAGAGAGGCTGGTGGTGTGGAGGAAGGTATATGTGCTAAGATAGCTCCTTAATAGTCACAGCAACAACAAAAAAAGTTGTTAAATTTGGTAAAAACTCCACAAACTGGCAACACTGCACATTTGAGCATGAGCATTAATGCTGGTTGGCAAACCCACCTAAAGGTCCATACTGCCATCTACTGCACAACATCAGCATTACATCATGACATCTGTCAACTTCATGGAAGTAAATGCTTTCAAGTTGGTTTGCAACCTATTATTTCATAGTATTCGATGCAGTGATAAAGGTTATGTCTATTAGCACTGCATTAAATATACTTTATTATAATGAAAATTATAATAAGAAAATAAACCATATATCGTTGCCTGAAAGTTAAAGCACTGTTTTTTTTTTTCATTTGTATCTTTGTTTTTGTTTTTTTAATTTAATTTAATTTAAATTATTATTATTTATTTATTTTTTAGATTTGTGACATTGCTTTTTATGTAATGCTAAAACACTGATGGTCACATTCAGAAGTTGTAGTGATGTTTTCTTTTCCAAGAAAGAATGTGAAACACACTTAAAGGGTTAGTTCACCCAAAAAAATGAAAATTCTGTCATTAATTACTCACCCTCATTTCGTTTCAAACCCGTAAGACCTTCGTTCATCTTCAGAACACAATTTAAGATATTTTTGAAGGAATCTGAGAGCTCTCAGAAGCTACGAGAATACTTTTTGTGCGCAAAGAAAACTAAAATAATTACTTTATTCATGATATGAGGAGGAGAAGAATTGTTGAATAAAGCCATTATTTTTGTTTTCTTTGCGCACAAAAAGTATTCTCGTAGCTTCGTGGAACTACAGTTGAACCGCTGATGTCACATGGACTATTTTACAGATGTCCTTGATACATCTCTGGACCTGGGAACATTGCAGTTGTGTTGCTGGAGGGTCAGAGAGCTCTCGGATTTAATCAAAATTATCTTAATTTGTGTCCCAAATTTGTTTTACGGGTTAGGAATGACATGAAGTTGAGTAACTAACAGAATTTTCATTTTTGGGTGAACTAACCCTTTAAAATACCTTATAGTGCTACAAAAATCAAAACAGCCCTGAACTAGCTCAAGCTGTAATCTCTGCAAACTGTCACTTTAGGTCATTAAACTTTTAACTCATTAAAATGATGCTGCCTCAGAAGTCTGCCCGAAATCCATTTCAGGAGGTACCTATGTGCATAAACGCTGCCTGCAAAGTCCTGGACTGATAGGGTCAGCTGCCTAAGCCTTCGGACACAGTCATATTCTCATCAGTGTTTTCCTCTACTGCTGAATCCAGGAGAACTGAATTACAGTCCCACTGGTCAAACCGTGATATTACAAGCCCTTACATTAGATCATATGAGGTCAAAATCCATTCCACAACAAAAATATTTGCCGACAATATAAAAAAATTTCACCATATATTTTTTTATTGTATTTTTATTATTAAAAATAAGAACAAAGAAGCAAATCACATTAATTCATGCAAATAATTGCTTTTATTTTCGTGTACAAGATATTTTTTAAATATACCATTCCAAAAATATACAAACCAAAGCTTCAGCAGTAAAGTAAAAGTTCAGCAGTAAGAAAATCAGTTATTTATACAACAGTTCTTTCTGGTCCTCAAATCTATGAATGTAGTAGGAACATAGTTTTAAGAGCATTTTAGGCAAAAATGTACTTGTTTGGACTTCAAATATGAGGTTTGTAAATGAGGATAACGTCTATTTGAAAATTTGCTTCAATGTTTTCGGAGATGTGAGCTCCAGGGCGTCAGCGGCCATGGAGGAGAAGAACAAGTTGAACAAAGTTGATATTTTGTTTTCTTTGTGCACAAAAAGTGTACTTGTCGCTTCATAATATTCGGATTGAACCACTGATGGCAGATGTTGACTATTTTGACGATGTCTTTCATACTTTTCTGGGCCTTGACAGTGTTGATTACTTGGCAGTCAATGGGACAGACACAAGCCTCCCGGTTTTCATCCAAAATATCTTAAATTGTGTTCCGAAGATGAACGAAGCTTTTATGGGTTTGGAATGAGATGGGGTTAAGTGATTAATGACAACATTTTCATTTTGGGGTGGAGTAACCCTTTAACATGGCTTTGACTCTCAGAAACTAAGGAAAGTGCTAGAGATGTTATAACAATGGTAAATCTGATAAAAGAGACAAATTTATCCAAATAAAATAAATTGTTCTATATATTTTTTAAAAAGATGTGTGCAGCCTATGTGTGTGTGTGTGTGTGTGTGTGTGTGTGAGTGAGTGAGTGAGTGAGTGAGTGAGAGAGAGAAAGTGTGTGTGTGTGTGTGTGTGTGTGTGTGTGTGTGTGTGTGTGTGAGTGAGTGAGTGAGTGAGTGAGTGAGTGAGTGAGTGAGTGAGTGAGTGAGTGAGTGAAAGTGTGTGTGTGTGTGTGTGTGTGTGTGTGTGTGAGTGAGTGAGTGAGTGAGTGAGTGAGAGAGAGAGAGAAAGTGTGTGTGTGTGTGTGTGTGTGTGTGTGTGAGTGAGTGAGTGAGTGAGTGAGTGAGTGAGAGAGAGAGAATTGAATTTCAAAATCCATTTATTACACAATTTAAAACAATGTCCAGCCAATCGACACAGTTAAAACAAAATCAGAACAAGCAAGACACAATTATCTTAAAAGGGATGCAAAATGCAGGTTATCATCAATAATCTCACACAAAGCCCCCTTATTGCACCACATTTGATCAAAAGAAACAAGATTATTCATGGCTTTAAAATATCGAAAATCAATTAAAATTCTAGATTTCACTGAATTGAAAAACACTGCCTCTAAATTATAACTTGTGTCTCGTTCAATTTTATGTTTCCTAGTATTATAAATAGCCATTTTAGCTTGGCCTAACACAAAGTTCAAAAGTTGACACCGAAAACGGTGTTTCCTAACATACTTAAAACCACAACTGAAAACTCCAACAGAAAATGTTTCACCAAAACAAACAAATAATTTCTGCAAAACAATAAACAATGACTTCAGTCTAAAACATTGCATAAATGCATGGAACACAGTCTCTCTCATCAAACAAAAAGGACAACCATGACCTACACCAGGGTTTAACACTGAAATAAAAGCATTAACTGCGACTGTCCCATGTAATATTCTCCACTGTAAATCGCCTATTTTCTTGGTTAATGGTGACTTGTACAGAGCTCTCCATTCTGGTTTTGTGCCCTCTCTCATCTGTAGGATGGTACGCCAGGGTGTATCTACTTTATTATTTAAAAACTTTCTATTCAGAGATTTGACACAACATTTATACAAGGCTTTTCCAGAGGCTGGCTCTGAACCCATTAATGACACAATTTCAGAAGACAAAAAAACACCTTTACACTCTTCTAAATTAGGTAATAACAGCAGATTAGGAAACGGATCTCTGCAGTCCGAAGTAATCAGTCCCTCAGAGTAGTCCTCCAGCAGTTTACATTCTTCTACTGTAAGAGCAGATCTCCACTTTTCAAGGAGTTTAGCCACCACACGTGTTGATCGAACGCCCAGATGTTCAGTTACCAAATCAACATTCTTAAAGTCTGTTCCTGCTAGCCGCACTAAATGTCCAAGGGTTATTACACCAGAACGGAGTAAAATTCCTTCAAGTGCTGGGAAAGGTCCTTTACTTGAAATATCCAAGCGAGAACCATGGATTAAAGGTTCTTGTAATAACCAGTACAAGGAATCTGTATTACTCAGTCTTTGCGCTATAAACAACGTCCAAACTTTAAAAAAATTACGATAAAAAATGGGTAACTTAGACAAGTCCATCTTTTTAGGATGCAACCAGAACAAAGGCTTGTCCAGGCCTAATCCTTCAAACTTCTTCAGAATTGCAAAAGCTGTGGATTTCCAGCTTGAGTCTACTTGTCCTGTTAAAAGTCTCTGTGCAAACTGGAGTCGGAAAGCTGCTGTTCTGCTCTGTAAATGAATAAGTCCATGTCCTCCCTCTTCTTTAGGCAAGTACAAAACAGCTTTTGGGACCCAGTACAGTTTATCCCAAAAAAAATCAATTAAAATTGACTGAATTTTTAACAAAAGATCTGGTGGAGGATCAATACAAATTAAGCGATGCCAGAGAGAGGATGCTACCAAGTTATTAATAATCAATGTGCGCCCTCTATACGACATTTTTGGAAGCAAATATTTCCATTTGTCGAGGCGACCTTTTATTTTTTCAATAATTCCTTCAAAGTTTTTTTGTACCATAATTTCACTTCCTAAAAACACTCCAAGGTATTTAAAACCTTCTTTAGTCCAGGTTAACCCATCTGGGAGATTTGGTTCTCCTCTTACCCAGCTCCCAACCAGTATCGCTTCGCTTTTAGACCAGTTTACCTTCGCAGAAGAACACATTTTGAAATCCTTTAATATTTTGATCAGCAAATCCACATCTTTCTGACAGTTAATTAAAATAACAACATCATCAGCATAAGCTGATAATTTCAGTACATTCAAACAATTTGAAATATACACTCCATACAAATCTGTTCTTAACTTGTTTAAAAGAGGTTCTATTGACAAAGAATAGAGCATACCAGACAAGGCACACCCTTGTCTAACACCTCTAAACACTTTAAAAGGAGCGCATAAGTCACCATTAACTTTTAATATACTTTCAACTTCACAGTACAAAACCTTTATCATAGAAACAAATTCAGGATTAAAACCAAATGCTGCTAAAACATTCCATAAATAATTATGCTCAACTCGGTCAAAAGCCTTTTCTTGATCTAATGACACTAGACCAAAATCTAAATTGAGACTCTTACCTAAATCCAAAACATCCCTAATAAAAGAAATGTTATCAGAAATTCGCCTACCAGGTACACAATAGGTCTGGTCAGGATGGATAACTTGTTCCAAAACTTCACCCAATCTATTAGCCAAAACTTTGGAGAGCAATTTATAGTCACTGCACAGCAAACTCACGGGCCTCCAGTTTTTAATATCATTCAGATCTCCCTTCTTTGGCAACAGAGTGAGAACCGCTCTACGGCAACTTATGGGGAGCCGCCCACTGGCTAAACTTTCCCCAAGCACCTCCAGCAGATCCGGACCCACCTCCGGCCAGAAGGACTTGTAGAAGTCAACTGGGAGTCCATCTACTCCAGGCGTTTTGCCACACTCCATACTTTGGAGGGCTCTTTCCAACTCTTCCAGAGTTAAAGCTTTACTGAGCCCAGCATTAGCTTCTTCGGATAACTGAGGTAAATTATTAAGAAAGACAATACCATCAGTTTGTTCATGAGTGAGTTCACTTTTGTACAGTTCCTCATAAAAACTAATTGCTCTTTTTCGAATGTCAGAAGGGTCTGACAACAAGACTCCAGCTTCTGAGCTTAAGGCATGAATAAACCTTCT
Source organism: Barbus barbus (assembly GCF_936440315.1). NCBI lineage: Eukaryota > Metazoa > Chordata > Actinopteri > Cypriniformes > Cyprinidae > Barbus > Barbus barbus. Next base: position 29,014,025 of record NC_136756.1, on the reverse strand, counting down.
CTGTCCATTTTTTTTCTCCAAATTAAAGAAAAATTTTGAGGGTGCATCCATCAATTCTACGCTTTGAAAACGTGATCTGACCAGAGCTCCTTGTGTAACTGTGTCTAGAAGTTCAGCTAAGGAATTTTTCTTTTTATTAAAGGTCTCAAAATGGGTCAAATTGCCTATATCAGCAACCCCCTGAAGTTCTATTAATTCATTCTCTATTGTTTTCATTGAACAGGTTATGTCTCTCATGAAATTGCAAGTATATTGTTGGCACAATTGTTTAATCTGAACTTTTGCAATGTCCCACCACTGCTGTAAGGACTTAAAAGAAGATTTTGTAGTTCTAAAAAACTTCCAAAATTCTTTAAAAATATCTTTAAAATAGTTATCACATAATAAATTATTATTAAAGTGCCAGTAAGCACTTTTTGGCTTAATGGAGCTCAAAGACACAACACACTGTATTAAACTATGATCAGAAAAGCTTACTGGAACAATTGAACAGCTTCTGAAAAAACTAAGCTGGTGTTTGAAACCATAAAACCGATCCAACCTTGCTAAAGAAATTAAGCTATCATAAGCATGAGTCCATGTATACTGCCTCTGAATACCATGAAAATTTCTCCAAACATCAACAATCTCATGTGATTTCAATAACTGAATGAGCCGCTTTCGTGAAGGCATATGCGGTTCAACATGATTTCTATCTAAAATGTGCTCAGTGCAATTAAAATCCCCTCCTAAAAATAATAAATCTTCAGAATTGCAATGACCTAAAACATCACTCAGTGTATTTAGAAAAATCATTCTTTCCAATGCATTATTGGGAACATACACACAAATAAAAACAAAAGAACGATTTTCAAAGGAAGCTATAACTTTTAAAAGTCTACCTTTTATAATTTCATCAACCTGATACGAACAGGGAATAAAATTCTTGGAGAATAAAATGGCAACTCCACCACTGGTTGTGGTCAAATGACTTAACACAGATAAACCATCAAATTCTCTTGCCCAATCAGAAGAATTTGATTCATCAGTATGTGTTTCTTGAGCAAACAAAACATCAATTTTCTTCTGTTTTATTATCTCAAATAATTGAAATCTTTTTCTTATATCCCTTGCCCCATTTATATTTAAAGAAGAAACACGAAATTCTCCCATAAATGTGAAGAGAAATAACCAAAGCAGGTACAACCAAAAGAAAACACAAAGAGAAAAAGGATATTTACGCATTATCATTACTAACACTGAGTCCAGGTTGCGCATTAAGTTTTGCAAGAATTTTCTTCAGTCGATACACTTCCTGGTTAGTGAAACCTCCATCACTCCTAAAAGCCTTTGCTTTTTCAATAAACTGCAACACATTGGGAAAATATTCTTCAACACGAACTTTTCTCGCATTTTTTGTCACTTTGAGAAAAGCCTTTATATCTTCTACACTGTATGATCGGCTGGAAAATCCACTCTGAGGTAAACTGCATGAAACATTGCATTCAGAAAAATCGCTTTCACTCTCTGTATCAGTCTGACTCAAGTCACAATCATCCATTCTTTTCACCTGTTTACCAACATCATGACGTTGTTTTAGTCTTCTCTTTTGAGGTTTTTTAAATGCACAATCTTCTGAATCAAACACAGAACAGCGATCCTCCTCTATACCGGCCAAAAGTTGCTCAACTGCAGCGGTCGAGCCGTCGCTGTTTTGCGACTCGTTCACTTGACCCGCTGGCAGATCGCTCACCGCGGAAACTACATTTTCCTCCACCTCAGCGGCACCTGCACTCTCCCCTTCAGTAGTCTTATCTACCAGCACAACATCCGTTATTCTTCCAGCGTCTACCACTGCTATCGATTTTTGTGCCATACTTGTTCCAGGCACCTCAGCATCATTAGGCAATACAGCGGCAACATTCTGCATTTCCTCGTCACGAACAACGATATTTTCCTCACCAACCGGTGGAGGATTATTATCATTCTTATTCAATCTGACTGGACAAGCGCGGATAAGATGCCCTGTTTCGCCACATCTGAAACATTTCATAGTATTTGTTGTGGCGAAAATGACATAGTTAAACTCATCATGACGGAAATTTAGAGACAGATCTAGATCGTCCAGGTTGTCTTGGAGAACCATATAGACATAACGCCTAAATGACACAATGTGCTTCAAAAGTGGCGACTTGCACCCAATTGGAATCATTTTTATAGGAGAAACCAATTTACCGTAACGAGAAAGCATTCCAGTCAACATTTCATTTGAAATAAAAGGCGGCACATTAGAAAGAGTCACTCTTTTTGAAGGAGTAGAAAGAGGGAGCACTTGGGTAAAAATACCATTAAGCACTACTCCAATTTCTACCAACTGATTCGCTAAATCAATTGTCTTCACAAACACAACAATAGCGCTATTCATGCGAGATGCAGACAGAATGTTCTCCGGCCCAATCGCTTCCCCAACAGCCAGGCTACAGTCTTCTATACTAACCGCTGAGTCTATTTTTACACCATGACGACGCGTCAAAAAATCAAACCTCTCACTACCTGAGGCAGCCATGCTCCCAGTATAAAACTAGGAGCAGACGCCCCAGAATATTAAACACCTCCTTATCTCCCCAAATACAAAAATAAAACAAACCTTAAATTTAAATCACCCCCCAAAAAACAATACAAAAAAGATAGAAAAATAGAAAGATAGAAAAGATAAATTTCTCGTACCTGACACACACACCAAACACTCAGCTCACACTCAACACTCCGCCCACTCACTCAGCACATGCGCACAGAGAGCGAGAGACAGAGAGAGAGAGAGAGAGAGAGAGAACACATTTCAGCTTATAGCTAAATGTTTTTTTTCTGTTGTGTTTGTTGCACATTTTGATGTGTTGATGACAGGTAGAGGGCTCTCATATAAAGCACTGTTTCTCTCACCCACATAATTGTCCCTCTAGGATCGACTACTTCTTTGCTCCTAAAACAATAATGCATGCAGTCTCACGCTGCAACATAGGAGATATTATCGTCTCTGATCATGCGACAGTGGTACTAGATGTTTGTGTGAAGGGTTTTTTTTTGTGCAATTGGAAGTGTGCTACACACAGGTGAGTGGGCCTGTACAAACCACCTGTAGTAACACACTCTCCTCTATGTGCACTAAACACTTTACACACACTGCTGCGTGTACACAATCCCACAAAAGACTCAGCAATATATGTATGTTTACATGCTCATGCACTACAAATCATCCTGCACTGTTCCCCAACCAGCTGCTTGACTCAAAATGTCTCTTTTTGCACATGTACAGTATTTGTGAAGCATTCGTATAGTTTGTATTTTTTATCCTTTATTCTTTTAGTTTGTATAGGGTAAATACTTATATATATAGTATACTTATAGTTAAATCTGTCAGTAGGTTAGTAGTGTATAGGTTTATAGTGTTTTTTACTTCATGGTTGTATGTCTGTATTTATGTAGCACCGTGGTCCTGCGAGACACGACATTTCGTTCCACTGTATGTCCCCACATGTAGCAGAATGACAATAAAGCTCAACTTGACTTGACTTGCTTAGACCAGTCAGAAGTTGGAGATTTAATAATTTATTATTCAAAGATGATACATTTCTTTCATACTTTAATTCAGAGTTTTAGATATTTCTATCTATTACCTAGGAATCTACAAGTAATCCCGCACTTCTTTGGGAGACAGCTAAAGCATTTATTAGAGGCGTTGCTATTTCATACCTTACAACCAAAAACAGAAAACAGTCAGAAAAACAGAAACATTTAGAGTCAGAGTTAAATATTGTCACTAGCAGCTACTTGAATGATCCCTCTCCAGCTTCTTTAGAAAAAATAAGTGCTCTCCGAGCTTCTTTAAATTCATTGCTAACCCATCAGTCTCATTCAAATGTATTATATTCAAAGCAAAAGCTGTATGAATGGGGTAATAAACCTAGTAAATATTTAGCTCATTTCTATAGTAAACCCCAAGAGAGTGTGTTCTTTTGATTCTTCTATTATTAATAATACTTTTAAACAATTTTACTCTGTTCTCTATCAGTCATAATACTCTTCCCAAAAACATGATTCTATGATGTCATTCTTTGATTGCCTAACTCTCCCAAGTTATTTCAGATGAACAGAGAGAACTTCTAAACGCGTCCATCTCGAGAGAGGAAGCTATAACCGCACTCCACAGTTAGAAGTAGAAGTACAACTTCTAGCATGTTTTATTCACTCTACAACTGATACTTTTAACCGTATTTGGACAACATATCTGGACAGCATAAATGCCTCTATTTGTGATACTCTGAGGTTTGGAATGACAGTGCCTCCAGAGATATTTCAGTCCAGTAAGGCATAAGGAACTTGAAGGGCTCAGCTAGGCCTCCACATAAAAACACAGTGTAAACAGGGGTCTGGGTCCAAACGCAGGTTTATTTTAACAAAAAGCAGATACAGTCCAAAAACAGAAAAAGAAAAAGATCAGACAGGATCTGAAAAACAACTCAAACCAAAATCGGAACGGTATAAATATTCCATCACAATGGGAAACAGCTGAGGGTGTAATAAGTGACAGGTGTGTGGAGTTTTGGGAATGGAGTCTGGGAGGACGGGAGATGGTGACCTCTGGTGGTGAGAGGACGAAATGCAGGGCCCGGACTCATGACGCAATTTGTGTTATTATTTTGTTTTGTGTTTGTTAAAATAAAAGTAAATAAATAAAAGCACTGTGATTTCCCCACTCAAGTGCAGATGCAAAGAGATTTTTCTCCTTTGTGGGTTTGAACAAAATCAAAACTATGAACAGTTTGACTCTGGATGGAACGCTATAATTCTGATGGTGCTTTATGTGGAAGCCCTCTACCCCTGGCACCAGGCAAAATATGCAACAAACACTTACAACAGAAAAAAAACATAAGCTAAAATGTGTACTCTCTCTCTCTATCTCTCTCAAACACACACACACACACACACACACACACACACAACTTGACATACATCCGCAGAGCAAGTTCTGCAATTCTACTGTATGTGAACAGTATGTACAATGAGTATTGCTGTTTAGTTGACTCTTGTGGCAAAATTTCTTTTTAGTTTTGATACATTTGTATTTTTGAAATGCATAAATCTGTTTATTTTATTTGGATGAATTTGTCTGTCTTTTATCAGATTTACCAGTTTGTGCTGGTCAATTATGAGCAAAAACTTGAGAGAATTGGGTGCTGCAAATATTTTAGTGGCTCCTCCCCTTTAATTGGCCCCTCCATATTAACATATTTAATCTCACTCCAAACTTTTGAGAGCCCTGTCTGAAGAATGAATGCTGTATCAGATGCAGGTAATCACACTCATTCAGTCAGTCAATCTCTCTCTCGTAATACTCTACTACACATCATACCTGCTTTTAATACAGTAATACAATAAGCTTTTAATGAAGTAACTCAACGTTCCTTTGTTACTAGTTCTAAAGTGACGATTTGGAATTAATAACGGAGGCTTGGGCTCAGCTGTTAAACTGTCAACTTTAGATTTGAATCTGTGGCAGAAGGAAGTAATTCTGCACAAAAGAGAGCTTTTAAAGACAGTCCGTTGTTATTTTGTTTATGTATTTACATACTCATGCCATCAAACTGTTGTAATACTGATACCTACAGCCGAATCACAGTCGTGCCGATATACAGCCATATCTCACATCTACTTGTTTGATATTGCTCATATAACAAGCATTTTTTAGACATACCAGACATACTTACAAATGAGGAATATTACAGCATAAGCAAGCAAACAAACAAACAAAACTAAAAAACTCAAATTAATTGTTTTAAAATTGTACTTGTAATAATGTATTTTATATATTCTAAATAAAATCAAAACGCAAAAGCTTATGGTTATAAGCAGGGGTGCACATAAGTTTTTCAGCCTGGTTCTCATAAGAGCACCTGGAGACTTGGTTTGGTCCTCACATAGTGTGACCTGTTAAATATAACTTTTTTTTTGTTATTAATAACAGTGATAATAATATTATTGCACTTTATTTATAGCTTTAATAAAAACAAAATAAAGTGTGATAATATTATGTTTACTAAAATACTGTTATATTTTAAAATAAAAATGGAGTATTAAATAAAAATACAAATATTTTATAGTAAACCTAAAAATAAAATGCTTATATATACTTTTTTTAATGAATTTTCAACATTCTCAAACTTAAAATCAGCAAGCTTTTATTTTGGTGGGTTGCCAGCAAGTAAGTTTATTCAATGAAGAGCGTCAGTGAATAAAATGTCTCAGTTTTGGATTGGATTGGATTCAATTTATTGTCATTGCACATGTAGGTACAAGGCAACGAAATGCAATAGAGAAGAAGAATACAGCACAACATGAGGAAAGAAAGGAGAAAAAAATAATCCTCACACTATGCTCCTGAACGGGAGTACAGTGTGAGAACAGACAAAAAACCTCAGCATAGAGCACAGTCAATACAGGAACACACAACTTGCAGAGAGTAATCCAGTTCAGACGAACAGCCATCCGGTCTGCAGCCATTACAGCGCTAACACAGACCCGTTATCAGACTGACGGGAAGAAGCGGCAAAGGCGTTGGATGGGGGTAGTGGGAGGTGAATGAATATCTGTATGTATGAGCGTATGAGTGTGTGTAAGTTTGTGTGCCTAGAGATCCGCCGCGCTGGCATTCCAAACAAGTTGTCTCAGTCCGCAGATTGTGAGGCGACACAGCAATTGCCATGGAAACGACCTTGGCCGGAACCCAAACGCTCAACAATCACAAGGTGTTTGTTGAGGGGGGAGGGAAGAAAGAGCGTCTCCCTGCAGCATTCATCCGGGTAGTTAGATTCCAGAGCAACCTTGCCAAGCTGTTCTGTTGTTTTGGGAAGCCGAAAAGAGATAAGATTGTTTGGTCTTTGGGCGAACAGCTGCCTTCTAATTTCACAGCTATTCTCATTGTCCATTCTGATCTCCTTGTCCATCAATTTTCCTTTCCAAAGCCGAGAGCTTAGCCGTGATCGAATCCATATTGAGGTAAATAGTCTCTGTCTCAGAGCCGACCGCTCTGCCCACTGCTTCAATCATGACGGGCAGCCTTGTGAGGTTTTGGACAGCTGTCCCGTCTCCTGAATTCTCAGATAACTCAGGGCAACGCCTAATCCAAACAGCAGAAACCCAGTTATCATGGTTCCAAATAGGTAGATGTCTTCAATGTCCTCCACGGAAAGAGCCGCCAGACACACAACCCGCCACCTCTCCCATGCGTCCATCGTGTAGCCAGCTGCGAAAGTCCCAGCAGGACACTTGGGTTCTCCCGATCCCAAACTTCTAGTCGAGAAGATGGTGTCAATTGCGTTAAGAGACCAGTTGATCAGATCCATATTTTCGGTTTGTAAAATAGTGCAGAGAGAGTCTCTTGAGTGTTAGACAAGGAAAAGACGAGAGAGCAAGCAGGGGAGATAAGGGTAGAAGAAAAATGCGACCGCCTTCGCTGAGAGCCAAGCGAGAAGCATTTTGCTTTGAAAACAGCAGTGCGTAGCCTAGATTCATGCTTTTAGTTCGAATATAAATCTTATACGGTACTACAGATTGACTTAAATCAGCTGTCAACCATGTTGGTATGCAAATGAGTGGTCTGAATTTATACAGCGCATTTTTTATTTAATTTTGGTCGCATATGCACAGCTGTGTACAATTTATGTGCACCCCTAGTTATATGTTATAATGAATATATTTTTAATTTATATTTAAGTTTTTATATATATTTTTTTTTCTTCAATCTGTTCTCTTCTGAAAGTGATTTTTATGCTTCCACGTAGTCATTGTCGGTAACTGCTTCGGAGTTGGTGTCTGTTAACAAAAGTGTACAATGAGTTAATAGTGTTAGTTTCTGTGTGCTGTTAAACTACTGACGCTCAAGCCTGATCCAAATCTAATCCTGACCCCAAACTCATCAGTCAACAAACCAAACCTCATCAGATTATCATCATATCAAGCACAAATATGATCAGAATACGTATAATTGCTATAAATTGTCCCTATTAGCATATTACATCAAAATGCATCTCACATTAATAACTGGAGTAAGATTTTTAAGTAGACACATGCACACACAGAAACTATATACTATATGTTGAGCACCTGTGTAAGGTGCCACAACAGTCATCAGCAGTAAGACTGAGGAAGAGAAACTTTTTGGCTCATTTAAAAAGTTTATTTACATTAATCCACAGCTTCAAAAAGCCTACATGTTATTATTTGAGCTTCTTGAAAGGCATCTTTAGCAACCAGAGTTATGGATGATTGAGCCAATAATTAAATTAAATACATAAAGAAGCATTATCTGTGAATTTATTTTCAGTTTTAGGTTTTGGTCAGACCTTTCATAGTTCATTGCTGCTATAAATGAGTGAGTAACTGATGAAACACACACCTTTAGTTTTGCTCCTGATGTTGGTCACAATCACTGCTGCAGTCAGGATGAAGAGACCAACAGCAATGAAGGAGGAAAAGCAGATGTATAATGAAGATGCTCCTTCCTCATGATGATCCGAGACTGCAAGGAAATGCAAAAAGAGTCAAAATATATTTGGGCTTGTATGCACTGAAATATAGTCTCATACAGACAGTCCAGTGAGTACTATTAATGTATATTTTTAAATGACTAGTTATGCATCCTAGACATCAGACGAGGGTAGAAGAGAGGTAGGGAGATAAGAGAGACAGATACAAAATGTTTTAAAATAGGAAAATGCAAGCATTTAGCAATATTGTATGATCTAGGCAGGGAAGTAACATCTAAATGTTCTTGCAGAGATGTATTTGTTTACCTGACCCACTGTAATTGTACGTCTGGCTGCGCAGGTTCCTGACATCTGGATCAAAACCAATCTCATGCACACAGGTGAAGGAAGCAGGTGGACTCACAGTGACCATATACACACGCATTTCGGAAGAATGTAAAGGAGAGAATACCAGTGGTTCTATGGTGTTGTTCAGTTCACTCTCCACAGACAGATCAAAAGACCTTCTGTGTGTAAACACTTCGGCAAACTTGCACAGCACGATCACATGATCTCTGTCCTCCATCTGTCGGTACACTGTGATGTTGGGCTCTGGAACATCAGAAATACAGCACATAAACATTCATCAATAATAACATGGACTCTATATTTTAGTAATGGCTGCACACATCTTGACACTTTTTTTGTTAGATTTAATCACCAGACACATTGTATTGCAAATATTTATGACAGTATAAAAACTTTAATAATCAATAACCATGTATCAATAGGAAGATTAGGATTAAACTAATAAATTAATTCTAGAGTTCTGGTTTACTAACCGTTCTGTATTTACAAATTTCTGTATTTTCCAACCTGAGAATTATGAAGTGGCCTCAAACACCTAAACAAACTGCAATTGCTCAAAGGTGCTGTATGTAGGATTGCAATATTTGTGTTGTTTGTAAATTATAAACCACCTCATGTGGATTTTTATAACTCTGAATCTGTGTCTCATTTCGGAGGCTGCTGCTGCGTCCGCAGGAGGTCGCATTTGTCGGCCATATAAATTGAGGCATACATTCCGCCAACTGGCAACCCGGGGTGCCGAAATACAATTGGGTAAACTGGCAGTGGGCTGGTAACAAAGACCAAAACAAAGACAGACATTACGTCCCTGAATGCACATTTTCAAAGGAGAATAACTGACAGTAGCATTGTTTTTCAGATAAACAAGTATGTTAACTTAGCAGGTTTCTTAAATATCTGCAAACATATTATGGTATTTTTATGCTTTAGTAGAGTCAAAAACTTACATACTTACATACCATTTATTGACAAATATGTTAATTTCATGAATGTATTGCTTTTGACAACACACAAGCACAATCTAGTTGTGATAAAACAGAAGAAGCAACAGATCTTTTCTTCTGTATTATGCGATTTATTATTATATTATCAAAATGTTTCTGCATGTTCTAATGGGTAATATTGTTTCAAATCTGTTCCATCTGGCTTTAAAGGGGTCCTATTATGCTGTTCTACAAAGTCTTCTTTTTGGGGGGGGGGGGGGGGGGTTTCGAAAAACGATTATTGAAAAACTATTATTTTTCAAATAATTTACATTATTACAATACCTTTCTCCCCAGCCTGATCGATTAGTTCTGGGTTTGATTTAGGCCTGCCTTCCGAAAAACTAAATGTGTTGTGATTGGTTAGCTGTCCCAGTGCGTTGTGATTGGAGAAACAGCTTAGACGGTGTTTCAGTACTGCCCCGCCCCTTGCCAAAACAGCAAGTTCCATCTGCTCTAGTCTCAGCCTCCGACGTCCCACCCACGGACCGCTGGCTGAACGTCTGATGCATATGGCACACACAAGTGGAAACATTCAGGAGTTTCGAAGTCGTCATCAGATTGGTTGAATTATACAGGATTTCCAGTAGATGTGTGTGTCGCGTTTTTAATCTTCCGACTGGAAACAAAGATGCCGTGATGCCAAACCCCCTCATGAAAGAAAAAAGTCATGTTTACAACTGTGACGACGAGCGCTTATCAGAATAAACTAAATGCAGGATTTTCAAAAGTATGTGAAATATTTAAAGTTCGAAGCATAGAATCTTTAAAATACGTCCAAGAGTTTTACACACCAGTCTGTTATTGTGGTAACATTTCCACGCCCCGAAATGTGACGCTGAATGAAACAAACTGTGATTGGTTGTTTGACTTGTCGGTCAAACAGCCTCGTGGGCGGACCTTGGCCAATGAAAGCTGCCATGGATTCCAGACCTTCAGCCGTCAGTCTGAAGGTCTGGCTACGCGAGACTACGGGTGCATCTCAATCAGCTCCTGAGCTCGTGAATCAGTAGATCGTGTACACAAATTCGGCCACTGGTAAGTTCCCTGACAAGTTCCAATTCCAGTGACATGACTAAGTACAGCACCAACGGACAACATTGTGGAACGTCACCGCTTGAATTAATAAACAACAGACAGGTCTGATGCGCGTGGAGATGCCAAACATAAACAAAGAGTCAGGAGGATGACCATCGTGGCTATACTGTTCGTTTCTGGAAGAAGATGCACTGGATTTCCCTCAAAATAAGAACAAGAGTTCATCCAGTAGAGGAGATCGATCTGATGAGTAAGTAATGTTTCTTTTTTGCATTAGTTTATGTGACAAACTTGAACACATTACTAGTTGGGTTGTTCCCAAACTACAACATGAGGAATGATACGCATCTAAGAATGTTTAGACCGTTTATTATTAATAATCTGTTCACAAATATATTTTAATAGCCTGCTAAACGATAACAATTAGTTTTCAGATATAAAAAAAAAATTAATCCTTTTATAGTAGAAAGCATGCGTGAGTCTATGACTGCAGAATCATATCTTCTATACTATAAAATCATACATGATGTTCACGATGGCTATATGACTACAAAATCATAGTTGGGTTTTTCCCAAACTAGAATTCCTGACTAAAATGTTTGAAATCCAGTAAAACATTTTGAATATGATGGGCAATTCATTGTATTTAAATTTCTCACGGTGCGATGATGTTTTCATGCTCTTTATAAAACAATAAAAGTAATATGAGTGTGTAACATGATGAATGCTACGAGTCTAAGTATGTTTAGAACATGTTTATGATTAATAGCCTACTCTGTTCAAAAATAGATTTTAATAACGTGCTAAACAATAGTAATTAGTTTCTCAAAAATAAAATGTCTTTTTTTACGTTAATACAAAGCATGCATGAGTCTATGGCTACAAAACCTATATATATATATATATATATATATATATACACAGATGCTTCTGATATAAACATGCTCACAAATGTTTTTTCTCTTTTTTTTTTTTGGTTGTTTGTATTTTATTGAATCAGGTACCTGCACCACAGATGAATCCTGCTGATTTTGTCTCTTCCAACTGTTTTCCTCTGAGAGCGCTGCAACAACATCAGATGTTCAACTACACTACACTGATATTCTATGGTAAAACAAGATCCTTGACAACTGATAATGTTTTTTTCTTCTTGAATCCATGGAAAGTGGCAGAAACACTTAACACGTAAATATCAGGTATGATTTACTTGTATCACTTGTTAAACAGAATCTGTTGCAGGAATGACTCAAAGTCTGTTCACATCTCTGTGGTTAGATCAGTGTGCACAATAATGTGTCTTTTGACCTTCATTATGTATGATTTGATTATACTGTGTTGTAAATAAAATACAAATAATTTTAAAAACCCATTTTTTCAATCTCCTCACATTCTCTCTTACCTGCCTCAGTCACAGTCACACTGATGGGCCATTATGGGGCCATTAGGGGAGGGCCCTTTGTCTCTCAGGTGAAAATCACTTAATATTCAAGCCCATTACCACTCCCTCGCATATACGCTTTCTATCACAAAACATGTCTTTAAAAATTTAAATCAATACTGTTTTCTGTGAGCAAATAAACAAGATGATTTTCACATAATTTTGAAGCAAAAATTCTAGGCTACAAGATCTCAAAAGTCTTGTGAACAAATATTCTGTATGTGTTTTATGGTCTTATTTCAGTGGCTTCAAAATTTTAGTTTTTCACTAACAACGCATAATTGTTGCTTTCTCAAAAACACAATCATGTGCATAAATGCTGCTAACATATTATTGTAGCCAAGTTTGTGCTGTTTACAGTGTTATTAGACTTTAGCCATTTATATTTTTATAAGCAACTGAAAAAAGCACAAATGTCAGGGCAAGTGGAAAGTTTTCAGGCCCCCAAAACACCCTCAGACCCCAGAGGGTTAATCTAACATGAACAAACAATGAACATTTATTACAGTATTTAGCCTATTCATCTTTGTTTACATTGGTTATTACAAATACAATTCATTGTTAGTTCACACACAGTGCATATTGCAATTCATATGAACTAAGATTTATAAATGCTGTAGAGGTAGGCTATTGTTTATTCTTAGTTCATGTTAACTAATGTAGTTAACTAATATTAACTAATGAAACCTTATTGTAAACTGGTTCCAGAATATTGTTCAAATTGTTACTGCCTTTAGTTATTATTTTGGAATAAATATAAAGATGCATAAAACACTAAGACATGTATAATTAATATTAAAATGATGAAATACAATAAAAACTAATATTAATAACATACAAAATATAATTATATTTGTTCTCTTTTTTTATGTAATATTTATTTACCCAGGAAAATGTGACAACATTAAGTGTAACAGGGACACACACACACACACACACATACACACATATATATATATATATATATATATATATATATATATACATAAACTGCCTCCTCATTTTAAAACACCACTGCACACCACTGAATATATATATATACAGGTATATATATATATATATATATATATATATATATATATATGAAGTGAAGTGACATACGGCCAAGTATGGTGACCCATACTCGGAGTTCATGCACTGCATTTAACCCATCCAACGTGCACACACACAGCAGTGAACACACACACACCGTGAACACACACCCGGAGCAGTGGGCAGCCATTTATGCTGCGGGGCCCGGGGAGCAGTTGGGGGTTCGGTGCCTTGCTCAAGGGCACCTCAGTCGTGGTATTGAGGGTGGAGAGAGTGCTGGACATTCACTCCCCCCACCTACAATCCCTGCCGGCCCGAGACTCAAACCCGCAAACTTTGGATTACGAGTCCAACTCTCTAACCATTAGGCACGACTTCCCATATATATATATATATATATATATATATGCAAATTCACTCTCTGCCAGCAGGAGGCGCTGTTGGAGTGGTAGAGATAGAGGTTCCTCCGGTAATGATTTTGGATTTCGATTTTGAAACGTGTCAAAGTCAAAGCCTTTTGGAAAATCTATTTGTGGTGGTCAGTTTTGATATTGTGGCGGGCGCATGTAAATAAATCAATGTATGGGAAACACTGTAGTCTCATAATTGAAGTGTAAATTCGGCAGATTACATTATTGTCCAGTATTGTACTGTCAGTGTCAGCAATTTCTAAAAACGTTTTCATAATTGTAACATACATATTTACATACATAATTATTCAGGTGCATGTGTAATAACTTGACGCTACAGTAGCACTTCTTCATCATTGTCTTGTCTGATGCACTCAACCAAGCGCTCTAACCATAGACTGTAAAAAAAGATGGACGACGTAGAGATTCGTTTGGAACCAGCCCGAGTCTGCGCTGTAGAGATTCGTTTGGAACCCGAGTCTGCGCAGTAGAGATTCGTTTGGAACCCGAGACTGCGCAGTAGAGATTCGTTTGGAACCCGAGTCTGCGCAGTAGAGATTCGTTTGGAACCCGAGACTGCGCAGTAGAGATTCGTTTGGAACCCGAGTCTGCGAAGTAGAGTCGTGAAGTGGAGCCGCGGAATCAAACTCTCGCCCCAAACTCCCGCAGACCCAATCAACCATAATCAAACAATTGAACATATCATCGGCATCCTTCCGTCTACGTGAAACGATGGTGTAGTTTCCAGAAACCTTTGTCCTATCTGCATTTCCTAGAGTGGCTGAAGAGACCAACTCTGGAATGGCAGTCTTTACCGCAAGTGCTGCAAGCGAAAGTTGAAGCCTGCATGGGGTGTTTCTCTCTATCCTTCCTCCTGGTTCTCTTCTGGGCGAGGTTTGCGTTTCTGGCCTCCTCAGCTTTCTGCACGCCCAGCCTGACAAGGAGGCGCCAGGACGTGCGGTCGTCTGCGCAGCTCTCCCAAGTGCTTACACTGATGTCAGACATCTTCAAATCCTTTTTGCACACATCTCTGTAGCGGAGGCAGGGGAGCCCTGTGCGTCGTGAGCCTTTTGCTAGTTCGCCGTACAGCAGATCCTTTGGAATACGACCTGGATCCATCCTTCTGACGTGGCCGAGCCATCTAAGGCGCCTCTCACTGAGAATGGCTGGCATGCTGTACATGCCGGCGCATTTAAGGACCTCTGTGTTGGGCACTTTATCCTGCCACTGGATATGCAGGATGCGTCACAGGCACCTCAGGTGAAAGTTGTTGAGTTTTCTCTCGTATCTGGCGTACGTGGTCCAGGCCTCGCTACTGTAGAGAAGTGTGCTGAGCGTGCAGGCCCGGTATACCTGCAGCTTGGTCTTCTCGGTGAGGTTTGGGTTGTTCCAGACTCGCTGGTTCAGCTTAGCCATGACTGCTGCAGCCTTGGCGATCCTGGAGTTTACCTCTGCATCAATGGAGAGCACGCTGGAGATTGTGGACCCAAGATAGGTAAAGTTCTCCACTACTTCCAGATTTTGCCCATCAATCACTATTTCTGGAGGGGAGTCTGCATCTAGGGCCATGACGTTGGTTTTCTTGAGACTGATGGTCAGTCCAAATTCCCTGCAGGCGTGGGAGAAGCAGTTTACTAGCTGCTGCAGGCCGTCTTCCGTGTGCGACGTCAAGGCTGCGTTATCTGCAAAGAGCATCTCTCGGATGAGGACCTCTGTGACTTTAGTCTTGGCGCGGAGGCGGGCGATGTTGAACAGCTTGCCGTCAGCCCTAGTGTGGAGGGAGACTCCCTCGCTGCAGTCCTTGAAGGCGTAATGGAGGAGCATTGAGAAGAAGATTCCGAAAAGTGTAGGAGCAAGAACGCAGCCCTGTTTCACGCCGCTGCTGACTGGAAAGGCCTCAGAGGTCGCGCCATTGAAGCAGACAGAGCTGTACATGTTCTCGTGGAAAGAGGTAACGATGGCTAATAGTCTTGGAGGGCAGCCAATCTTCTGCAGTAATCTGAAGAGCCCGCTCCTGCTGACCAGGTCAAAAGCCTTCGTCAGGTCGATGAAGGCTGTGTAGAGGGGCATTTGCTGCTCGCGACACTTCTCCTGCAGCTGGCGTAGTGAGAAGATCATGTCTACTGTGGACCGGCTGGCTCTGAAGCCACACTGGGACTCTGGGTAGACGCGTGAGGCAAGGGTCTGCAGACGCGCTAGGGCAACGCGAGCAAATGCCTTTCCAACGATGCTCAGGAGGGAGACGCCCCTGTAGTTATTACAGTCGCTGCGGTCTCCTTTGTTTTTGTACAAAGTGACGATGTTGGCGTCACGCATGTCCTGGGGGATGTGGCCCTGTTCCCAGCAAAGGCAGAGGAGCTCGTGTAAGTGCTGCAGCAGTACAGGCTTCCCACTCTTCAGGACTTCTGGGGGATGCCGTCACTCCCGGGAGCCTTCCCGCAAGCGAGACAATCAATGGCTTTTCTGAGCTCTTCCATAGTGGGTGGTGAATCTAGCTCCTCCATGACTGACAGGTCTGGAATGGCGTCCAGAGCGGTAGTTGTGATGATATTTTGGGTTGCGTATAGCTCGAGGTAGTGCTCCACCCAATGCTTCAGTTGTTCTCCCTGGTCTATGATGACTTCGCCTGCCTTGGACATGAGGGGTGCGGCCTTTGTGGCTGTAGGGCCTGTCGCCTTCTTGATGCCCTCGTACATCCCCCTTGCATTCCCGGTATCTGCAGCTGTCTGTATGCTGCTGCAGAGATTCAGCCAGTAGGTGTTTGCGCAGTGGCGGGCGGTCTGCTGGGCATTCTTTCTGGCAGTCCTGAGGGCGTCAAGAGTACTCGAGCTCGGAGCAGCCTTGTAAGCCAGGAGGGCTTTCCTCTTCATCTCAGTCACAGGCTCCATCTCCTCTCAGGATGCCTCATTCCAGTCGGCGTTCTTTCGCTCCTTCCTCCCATAGGCGGCGATGGCTGAGTTGTACACAGCATCACGGAGGTGCGACCATTTGGAGTCAATGGAGTCATCGCTAGGTGCTGTCTCGGTGAGAGCCGCTTGCAAGTTGCTGACGAACTGCTGAGTTTTCTCTGTATTGCTTGCGCAGCATGTGTTAATGCGTAGGCGTCCCTTCTTCTTGGAGTGGTGCAGCGTCTTTTGTGTGATTCGCACCTTACTGGCCACGAGAGAGTGGTCCGTGTCGCAGTCTGCACTGTGGTAACTGCGGGTGAGGAGGACGCTCGCAAGGTCCGCGCGCCTGCTGATAACAAGGTCGAGCTGGTGCCAGTGGCGGTAACGCAGGTGTCTCCATGACACCTGGTGGATGTCCTTGCACTTGAAGAAGGTGTTGGTCACGCAGAGGCCGTGGAAGCAGCACATCTCCAACAGGCACTGACCATTTTCGTTGATCTTGCCCCTTCCGTAAGAGCCGAGGCAGGTAGGCCAGGCCTCATGGTCAGCTCCCACTCTAGCATTGAAGTCTCCGAGCAGGTACAATCCTTCGTTGCTGGGTATCCTGGATATTGCTTCATCCAGTGTCTCGTAGAACTGGTCTTTCTCCTCTGGGGTGGAGCAGAGGGTTGGAGCGTACACACTGATGATGTTGGCTGGGCCAGAAGAAGTTGGCAAGTGAAGGGCGAGTATCCTCTCAGTGCCTGAAGATGGAGGCTCAACGAAGGCGACGAGCGTGTTTTTCACAGCGAAGCCGACACCAAGCTGCCTTGGTTCGTCCAATGACTTCCCTTGCCAATAGAAGGTGTAGTTGGCTTCCCTGATGGTGCCGCTGTCAGCCAGTCGAGTCTCCTGCAGACAGGCAATGTCGACGTTCAGTCTGGAGAGTTCTTTGACGATGACAGCAGTCTTTTGTGCGTCGTCGACCAGTTGAAGATCAGGGGTGAGTCCAGGGCACATGGTCCTGACGTTCCAGCTTGCAAAACGAAGAGCTGGGGTCTTCTTTTTCATTCTGTGTGTTTTGCCTGGTGCGGAATTACGCCTGCTTGTTGAGAAAGTTCTCTAAGCTCCACGCACCCAGTGAAGCAGGCAGGATGTGGCGGAACAGAACCTTACTGGCTGGGGGCTGCCCAGCTTGTGGCAGGCGGTAGCTGTCCAGTGAGATGCAATGACCTCTCCCACCGTCGGAAGTGACCCCTGGCACTCGTTTCCTACGCCAATCGGATGAGCTTATCACCGGTAACTGCCACTTCCCGTGTTGTGCCGCCACCTTGTGGCAACGCTGGAGTGTCCTCTCCAGTGGAAACTACGAAGCCTGGGCAGGGTAGTATGGAGAATCAGCTGTTGCCCATGCAGCAGACTCCCCCTCTCCGCGCAGCTGGTGGATCCAAGGGAAAGGTGAATGCCGATACAGCCTGGCACCAGCGGCGTCGCAGGAGTTGCCGGAAGGACGTTGAAGACAGCGTCGGACCGCCTTTGGGACTCCATCTCCGGATTTGAAATCGGGGTTTACTCCCCTAGCCTTTCCCATGGGTGGGTATAGCCGCAAGGCAGCGGAGGTTTAGAATCGGAGTTTACCTTCTCCTAGATGGGCTACCAATCAAGGTTAACGAGCACCATCTGCCCGAAGCAACTGGTTTTGAGGCGCCAGAGACCCGCCTTCACCCCTTCTCCTGATAGTTAAAGTCCACCGGGCTTAGAAACTGAGCCACTCGGGAAGGCCAGGAGCTGGATTTTGGTTGACAGAGTCTATCTGAGACGCACGCCGTTTGGGCATTTCTAGAGAAGTGAGCGCTTATCTCCCACTTCCACCCCGGCTGTATCAACCTTGGACCACAATTGAACATATATCAGCGTGATAACTACCTTAAATGACCAAAATCATATTTTGGAAAATTGTATTGAAGTGAAATACTGCCAAGTATGGTGACCCATACTCGGAATTCGTGCTCTGCATTTAACCCATCCAACGTGCACACACACAGCAGTGAACACACACACACACACACAGCAGTGAACACACACACACCGTGAACACACACCCGGAGCAGTGGGCAGCCATTTATGCTGCGGCGCCCGGGGAGCAGTTGGGGGTTCGGTGCCTTGCTCAAGGGCACCTCAGTCGTGGTATTGAGGGTGGAGAGAGTGCTGGACATTCACTCCCCCCACCTACAATCCCTGCCGGCCCGAGACTCAAACCCGCAACCTTTGGATTACGAGTCCGACTCTCTAACCATTAGGCCACGACTTCCCTATTGGTATTGGAAGTGTAATTAATTTTTTTGTTATGACTCAAGTCCCATTCGTTTACATGGAGAGGGCGGGGTTTATGACCTGTACTGCAGCCAAACACCAGGGGGCGATCAAAGAGCGCGCAGCTTCACTTTCCAGTACGAGTGAGACACACCCGGTTCTAACCAGGACCTTGCCCCTCCCCAACCCCCAACCATTCGAATTTCCATAGGCGGGATTTATTTTAATGATATTCTACTGGATATTCTAATCGCTTTGTGACATCACAAAAACCCTGGAAAACAATACTGTAGTCCAAACGAGACATTCGATGTAGTTCTTCAACAGGAATTTTTTGAAAAGGGACAGAAAACAAAATATCTCCCTTTAAAGTGGACTTTGAGATTTGTAACTTTGTAGATCTTTTTATGCTCAAACATACACACTAAACACTGAATAAAATACAAAAAGTGAAAAAGCATAATAGGACCCCTTTAAACTAAATCACTGAGACATTTGTGTTCTTTGCTGAATTCAAGCGCTTCTCACAGGATCTCACAGTGTTGGTTGTGTTACGACCCTAGTGTGGATCATATTGTGTGGGTTTGGTTGTCTTTTGTTATTTGTTTTGTAGGTTGGAGTTGGAGTGAGTGACGTCATGATGACTGATGGTTTACACCAAACAAAAGCAGCTCCCTTCAGTTGTGACTGGGTGCTTTCCCCTAGTGCCATTTTTGTTGTCGTCTTAGTTGTTGTTTAGTTCTCGTTTTTGGTCTGTTCTCTTACTTTATTACTTTTACTTTAATAAATGTTATTCCTTTTTGCATATTACTTCAACGTGTCATCTCCTTCTTTGTCGCGGCTTGCGAGCCGGCCGTGACAGTTGCGTGATCAGCGAATAAACACATCTGCTTGCACTGCGCTGCCGTTTAGCAAGCTGATAATTGGTCAATGTGGCACCATTAACGCTGTTTCATTCTGCTTTGGCACATAAGCATTATATCAAACGTGTTATCATTCTATGGAGGGAAAATTGTAATTTGTCAATTGTAATTGTAAAAAACTATGGTTTTATCGCCCAGCCCTAATTTCAAGAATCTTGTAATAAGAAGGCAGAAAATCTAATTGGATCATACCGTAAGGCTCTAGCTGGTACTCCGAAGTTTCCATGTAATTGTCTCCACGCTGTCCAACAAAGGAACAATAAAAGTTATTATATATAAAAATTAAAAAATTTTTTTTTTATACCAGATCTAAGCCAGGGCTAAGAGAAGACAGACAAATTATATTTCTATTTTCTGTACAGTATATTCTTATACTATAGTATCAGCAGCTACATTATACAATAATTATTAAAACATCATGTATAAAAAAATAAAAAAAACTTATACTTCCATATCTTCTAGAAGTATTTGATGAATCCCACTCACTGATCTCGGCAATGGACCTGGATAAAGCAAAGATGACAAATAACAATTATAAAATATAGACAACTGAAATTTTAATGCAAGTGATGTCCAATGGGTGAGATCCTGGGTTGCCATAGACTCCAGATCAGAAGAAAAAGATGACTATGCTAATGGATACAATAGGTGCCTTCATATCTTCTGCTCTTAATTACACAGTTAATTTGGAGTCATTATGTCTATTTATTCCCTGCTACGTATGTAGTATATATTTTTTTCTAAACTGCAATACACTTCTGTGAACTAAATTCAGTATTATCAAAACAATTAAGGGAACATTCAAAACAGATTTTAATTTAGCCATACACTCAAAAAAATACACACAAAAATTGTTGCTTTAAATGTAAAAATGTTTCAAGATTCTAGGTTTCAAGATTGACGGCTTAAAAGTTTGACATGCAGATAAATGGAGTGGTTAAGTTTTTCTCTTTTTGACATTATTTTTTATTCTCTTTAAACGCATCGTTCTGTTACATGTTCTTGTAAACGATAACATAAACGATGTGTGTTTATGTTCAAATATACTAAAAAACGGTTTGTCTTTTCAAATCACGTGTCATTATATTTATCGGGAACATGGGCTGTATCCGAAATCGCCCCCTATACCCTCATTCACTATTCCCTACATTAGTCCACTCATATAGTTCACTTGAAGGAGTGAATGAAAACGAGTGAGTGAATTCGGACACTGAGTGCACCGGAAGGACTGCCGCTTTTGCATAGTTTGCTTCCTGTTAAATAATAATTTGATACGGGCAGCTCCAATAGTAAGATTGAAGGATTTATCTAGAACTCATTCACGGAAATTATGTATAAACCCTAATAGTCAATTTACAATTAATTTGTACCTGTGTTGTATTACGCCGTGGACGAGCGCTTCTAAAATTAATGGATGGATGATTCAGCTGTGGGCGCCATCTTCTGGTGAGACACGGAATTCATTCACTCTCTCAGTGCATTCTGGGGATTCTCTAGCCGTTGAGTGTACATCGCTTGTACACTCGTTTTTGCGTGCATTGTGGGATTGAATGAGTGCACTCGAGAACATCCACTATGGCTTCGAACACCACTTAAAATGGCTGTCCCCTCAAATAGTGCACTATTTGAGGGTATAGGGGGCGATTTCGGATACAGCCATAGTGAGCGCCGATGCTCCCTAGTTTTTGTGGTGTATTGTGGGATTTTTCAGGGAGCAAATGTTCCAGTGCACTGGAAGGATTTCGCGATTGAGACAGCCCTTAAAATGGCCGACTCCCTGATTAGTGCCCTGACTACTGAACAAGGGAGCTGATTGAGATGCACCTAGTCGCGCGCATTCATTGGCCAAGGCCCGCCTGGAGGCCGTTTGACCGACATGTCAAACAACCAATCAAAGTTAGTTTCGTTTAGCATCACGTTTTGGGGCGTGGAAATGTCGCCACGATAACAAATCGGTGTGTGAAACTCCCGACTGTATTTTAAAGATTATATGTCGCGAACTTTAAATATTTCACATACTTTTGAAAATCCAGTGTTTATTGACCCTGATAAGCGTTCGTCGTAACATTTGTAAACACGATGGCTTTCTTCTTTCGTGAGAGAGTTTGGCACCACGTCATCTTTGTTTCCCGGCGAACCGAAAATAAACGCGACACTCGCGTCTCCCGGAAATCCGGTTTAATTCATTCATTCATTCATTCATTCATTCATTTAATTCGACATTCCTGAAGTGTTTCCAGAAAAGTGTGCCATATGCATCAGACGTTTAGCCAATGTTCCGTGGGTGTGACGTCTGAGACTGAGACTGAGACTAAAGGCCATTGCACACTGAGTCCGAATTTTTCGTCCGAAATTTTCGCACGTTGAAAAATAAATACGACCTCACGTTTTGTCAATCACGTTTGCACACTGCCTCCTAAATTTTCGTCCGTCAAAAAAAAATTCGGATCAGGTTCGATTTTTTGCGTTTTTCGCATCCGTATAAAGCATTTTGAGATGCTTTGAGAAGGTGTTTTGACAATTCAGAGCCACCGTACAAGCGAAAGCCAAAATCCAAAATAGTGTCAGACAAATTAATACACTTCGGCTGTGTCCAAATTCAGGGTCTGCATCCTCCTTAGGATCCTTCCTACCCGGTTGAAGGAGGAGGGATCCTCCGACGTCCGCAAAACCCGGAAGTCGGTGTTTGTGAATTTGGACAGCCTACCCTTCTTTCAGTTCCCTCCCTTACCCGTTGCTCATATCCTGTCGCCTAGCAACCGTGACAGCGCCAAGCAAGAAGCGGGAAAATGGACAAACAAAGAGTTATTCTCCTCATTTTAATTCTTTTGGAAGAAATAAAGCAATTAAATAAATTAAATACTTTCTTTGCTCGTTGTCTGAGAGTTTTTTATATCAGACTACAAGACAGTCACATCCAGGTAAGCCATTATAGCCTATTTTTATTTGTTTTTAAGTATTCTACTAATTTCTCCTACAAATTAATTGAGCCGAAGCATAAACTTTAGCTTGTTTTGTCAGAGAAACTCCTCTCCCACTCCGCTACCGCTCGCTTCGTCCGCCATTACGCTCTGCCGAAAAGAATTATGGGATAGGTAGGACGGGAAAGGATCCACCACACCCATCCTTCCAATTCGGGGAAAAGGAGGACGTATTTGTGGGCCGCATTTGAAGGATCCTACGAATTTGGACAGCCTTCGTCGCGGCGCTGTGACGTAACATCCTTCAAATGAGTACTCCGAAGGATGCAGACCCTGAATTTGGACACAGCCTTCGTCTTGCAGCACAGCGCACTTTATGACAAACAAATTGCGGAATACAGAATATAAAGAACTGCTGTAGCCTATTTTTTATGCCTGGCGCGCACCTTTCCGATGCCGCAGTTCATGTGTGTGTGTGTGTGTGTCCATACCTCAGACCAGGGGTTTTCAACCTTTTAGGACATGCGCCCCCCCAAGTTTGTCTAATTTCACTAAACATAAATGCTGTAGAGGTAGGCTATTGTTTATTCTTAGTTCATGTTAACTAATGTAGTTAACTAATATTAACTAATGAAACCTTATTGTAAACTGTTTCCAGAATATTGTTCAAATTGTTACTGCCTTTAGTTATTATTTTGGAATAAATATAAAGATGCATAAAAACACTATAAAATGTATAATTATTAAAATGATTAAATACAATAAAAATAATATTGATAAAATACAAAATAGAATTATATTTGTTCTCTTTTTTTATGTAATATTTATTCACCCTGGAAAATGTGACAACATTAAGGGACTGTAACAGGGACACACACACACACATACATATATATATATATATATAAAACTGCCTCCTCATTTTAAAACACCACCGCATGCCACTGAATATATATATACTGTGTGTGTATATATATATATATATATATATATATATATATATGCAAATTCACTCTCTGCCAGCAGGAGGCACTGTTGGATTGGTAGAGATCGAGGTTTCTCCGGTAACGATTTTGGGTTTCGGTTTCGATTTTGAAACGTGTCAAAGTCAAAGCCTTTTGGAAAATCATTGCATCCAGCTGCCGCTGATCACAGTGTGAGCATAAGAGGCAGCAGGTGCACCGCATTAATTCATGCTTTCGCTGAGGAGCCGAGCCGGTGACCCGGCAGCTCAGCGGTGGTACAGCGACTGTGGCGACGGGACGTGACGTCTCCGTTCCCTCCTTCAGGGAACGAGGGTTACATACGTAACTGAGACGTTCCATTTCAGTCGGTCACTCCGAGTCACGTCGGATGACCGACGAAATTGGGATCCCTACCAAAGCACCACAGAAGCTGCCCCTTCCAGTGCCCTGTGTAGGCCTCTTGATCCTTCCTATAAGGCAGACGATAGGACCGGGCTCTACACAGAGAAGGTCAACTACTGTTGTTCCTTGAGCAACCCACCAGTAGGACTTGGATAACACTGGGAAGCATGCCCTTCCGCTTGGAAGAGGCACACTGAGGAGTCACCTCCTCCCAGAGGGGGTTAAGTGACATTTAGACATGTGAAGTAACCCCGAAGGGCCCTATAGCACATGGAAGTCTCTGAGATGGCTTAGGCTGCATCATTAGAGACGGCAGAACGTGGTCTGCCAGGGGAAGCACGGCTCTAATAAGCATACCGTGGGATACACATATGGGATCCCGGCAGGGTCTCTCATATGGGCACTAGCCTCACACCAGATTTCAAGAATTAACTGGCTGAAAGGCCTGTCCGACGTGACCACCGCTGCTGCGCCGTACCGCCAACACTCGCTCGCTCTTTCTCACTCGCAGGATAGGAGAGCAGCAGTGATGCACTGCCTCTCGGCTCCGAAGCGAAAGGATGAATTAATGCGGTGCACCTGCTGCCTCTTATGCTCACTCTGTGATCAGCGGCAGCTGGATGCAATGATCGCATGCCAATGTCCATTGGCTCGTTTAGTTACACTTGAAGTGGATTGGTCTCTCTGGCGAGATCCCAATTTCGTTGGTAGTCTGCGCAGTAGAGTTGTGAAGTGGAGCCGCGGAATCAAACTCTCGCCCCAAACTCCCACAGAGCCAATCAACCATAATCAAACAATTGAACATATATCAGCGTGATAACTACCTTAAATGACCAAAATCATATTTTGGAAAATTGTATTGGAAGTGTAATTAATTTTTTTGTTATGACTCAAGTCCCATTCGTTTACATGGAGAGGGCGGGGTTTATGACCTGTACTGCAGCCAGACATCAGGGGGCGATCAAAGAGCGCGCAGCTTCACTTTCCAGTACGAGTGAGACACACCCGGTTCTAACCAGGACCTTGCCCCTCCCCAACCCCCAACCATTCGAATTTCCATAGGCAGGATTTATTTTAATGATATTCTAATGGGTATTCTAATCGCTTTGTGACATCACAAAAACCCTGGAAAACAATACTGTAGTCCAAACGAGACATTCGATGTAGTTCTTCAACAGGAATTTTTTGAAAACGGACAGAAAACAAAATATCTCCCTTTAAAGTGGACTTTGAGATTTGTAGATCTTTTTATGCTCAAACATACACACTAAACACTGAATAAAATACAAAAAGTGAAAAAGCATAATAGGACCCCTTTAAACTAAATCACTGAGACATTTGTGTTCTTTGCTGAATTCAAGCACTTCTCACAGGATCTCACAGTGTTGGTTGCGTGATCAGCGAATAAACACATCTGCTCGCACTGCGCTGCCGTTTAGCAAGCTGATAATTGGTCAATGTGGCACCATTAACGCTGTTTCATTCTGCTTTAGCACATAAGCATTATATCAAACGTGTTATCATTCTATGGAGGGAAAATTGTAATTTGTCAATTGTAATTGTAAAAAATTATGGTTTTATCGCCCAGCCCTAATTTCAAGAATCTTGTAATAAGAAGGCAGAAAATCTAATTGGATCATACCGTAAGGCTCTAGCTGGTACTCCGAAGTTTCCATGTAATTGTCTCCACGCTGTCCAACAAAGGAACAATAAAAGTTATTATATATAAAAATTAAATTATTTTTTTTTATACCAGATCTAAGCCAGGGCTAAGAGAAGACAGACAAATTATATTTCTATTTTCTGTACAGTATATTTTTATACTATAGTATCAGCAGCTACATTATACAATAATTATTAAAACATCATGTATAAAAAAAAAAAAAAAACTTATACTTCCATATCTTCTAGAAGTATTTGATGAATCCCACTCACTGATCTCGGCAATGGACCTGGATAAAGCAAAGATGACAAATGACAATTATAAAATATAGACAACTGAAATTTTAATGCAAGTGATGTCCAATGGGTGAGATCCTGGGTTGCCATAGACTCCAGATCAGAAGAAAAAGATGACTATGCTAATGGATACAATAGGTGCCTTCATATCTTCTGCTCTTAATTACACAGTTAATTTGGAGTCATTATGTCTATTTATTCCCTGCTACGTATGTAGTATATATTTTTTTCTAAACTGCAATACACTTCTGTGAACTAAATTCAGTATTATCAAAACAATTAAGGGAACATTCAAAACAGATTTTAATTTAGCCATACACTCAAAAAAATACACACAAAAATTGTTGCTTTAAATGTAAAAATGTTTCAAGATTCTAGGTTTCAAGATTGACGGCTTAAAAGTTTGACATGCAGATAAATGGAGTGGTTAAGTTTTTCTCTTTTTGACATTATTTTTTATTCTCTTTAAACGCATCGTTCTGTTACATGTTCTTGTAAACGATAACATAAACGATGTGTGTTTATGTTCAAATATACTAAAAAACGGTTTGTCTTTTCAAATCACGTGTCATTATATTTATCGGGAACATGGGCTGTATCCGAAATCGCCCCCTATACCCTCATTCACTATTCCCTACATTAGTCCACTCATATAGTTCACTTGAAGGAGTGAATGAAAACGAGTGAGTGAATTCGGACACTGAGTGCACCGGAAGGACTGCCGCTTTTGCATAGTTTGCTTCCTGTTAAATAATAATTTGATACGGGCAGCTCCAATAGTAAGATTGAAGGATTTATCTAGAACTCATTCACGGAAATTATGTATAAACCCTAATAGTCAATTTACAATTAATTTGTACCTGTGTTGTATTACGCCGTGGACGAGCGCTTCTAAAATTAATGGATGGATGATTCAGCTGTGGGCGCCATCTTCTGGTGAGACACGGAATTCATTCACTCTCTCAGTGCATTCTGGGGATTCTCTAGCCGTTGAGTGTACATCGCTTGTACACTCGTTTTTGCGGTGCATTGTGGGATTGAATGAGTGCACTCGAGAACATCCACTATGGCTTCGAACACCACTTAAAATGGCTGTCCCCTCAAATAGTGCACTATTTGAGGGTATAGGGGGCGATTTCGGATACAGCCATAGTGAGCGCCGATGCTCCCTAGTTTTTGTGGTGTATTGTGGGATTTTTCAGGGAGCAAATGTTCCAGTGCACTGGAAGGATTTCGCGATTGAGACAGCCCTTAAAATGGCCGACTCCCTGATTAGTGCCCTGACTACTGAACAAGGGAGCTGATTGAGATGCACCTAGTCGCGCGCATTCATTGGCCAAGGCCCGCCTCGAGGCCGTTTGACCGACATGTCAAACAACCAATCAAAGTTAGTTTCGTTTAGCATCACGTTTTGGGGCGTGGAAATGTCGCCACGATAACAAACCGGTGTGTGAAACTCCCGACTGTATTTTAAAGATTATATGCCGCGAACTTTAAATATTTCACATACTTTTGAAAATCCAGTGTTTATTGACCCTGATAAGCGTTCGTCGTAACATTTGTAAACACGATGGCTTTCTTCTTTCGTGAGAGAGTTTGGCACCACGTCATCTTTGTTTCCCGGCGAACCGAAAATAAACGCGACACTCGCGTCTCCCGGAAATCCGGTTTAATTCATTCATTCATTCATTCATTCATTTAATTCGACATTCCTGAAGTGTTTCCAGAAAAGTGTGCCATATGCATCAGACGTTTAGCCAATGTTCCGTGGGTGTGACGTCTGAGACTGAGACTGAGACTAAAGGCCATTGCACACTGAGTCCGAATTTTTCGTCCGAAATTTTCGCACGTTGAAAAATAAATACGACCTCACGTTTTGTCAATCACGTTTGCACACTGCCTCCTAAATTTTCGTCCGTCAAAAAAAAATTCGGATCAGGTTCGATTTTTTGCGTTTTTCGCATCCGTATAAAGCATTTTGAGATGCTTTGAGAAGGTGTTTTGACAATTCAGAGCCACCGTACAAGCGAAAGCCAAAATCCAAAATAGTGTCAGACAAATTAATACACTTCGGCTGTGTCCAAATTCAGGGTCTGCATCCTCCTTAGGATCCTTCCTACCCGGTTGAAGGAGGAGGGATCCTCCGACGTCCGCAAAACCCGGAAGTCGGTGTTTGTGAATTTGGACAGCCTACCCTTCTTTCAGTTCCCTCCCTTACCCGTTGCTCATATCCTGTCGCCTAGCAACCGTGACAGCGCCAAGCAAGAAGCGGGAAAATGGACAAACAAAGAGTTATTCTCCTCATTTTAATTCTTTTGGAAGAAATAAAGCAATTAAATAAATTAAATACTTTCTTTGCTCGTTGTCTGAGAGTTTTTTATATCAGACTACAAGACAGTCACATCCAGGTAAGCCATTATAGCCTATTTTTATTTGTTTTTAAGTATTCTACTAATTTCTCCTACAAATTAATTGAGCCGAAG
Source organism: Barbus barbus (assembly GCF_936440315.1). Lineage (NCBI taxonomy): Eukaryota > Metazoa > Chordata > Actinopteri > Cypriniformes > Cyprinidae > Barbus > Barbus barbus. The sequence goes on along the minus strand of NC_136756.1, from coordinate 28,985,421 downwards.
CATAAACTTTAGCTTGTTTTGTCAGAGAAACTCCTCTCCCACTCCGCTACCGCTCGCTTCGTCCGCCATTACGCTCTGCCGAAAAGAATTATGGGATAGGTAGGACGGGAAAGGATCCACCACACCCATCCTTCCAATTCGGGGAAAAGGAGGACGTATTTGTGGGCCGCATTTGAAGGATCCTACGAATTTGGACAGCCTTCGTCGCGGCGCTGTGACGTAACATCCTTCAAATGAGTACTCCGAAGGATGCAGACCCTGAATTTGGACACAGCCTTCGTCTTGCAGCACAGCGCACTTTATGACAAACAAATTGCGGAATACAGAATATAAAGAACTGCTGTAGCCTATTTTTTATGCCTGGCGCGCACCTTTCCGATGCCGCAGTTCATGTGTGTGTGTGTGTGTGTCCATACCTCAGACCAGGGGTTTTCAACCTTTTAGGACATGCGCCCCCCCAAGTTTGTCTAATTTCACTAAACATAAATGCTGTAGAGGTAGGCTATTGTTTATTCTTAGTTCATGTTAACTAATGTAGTTAACTAATATTAACTAATGAAACCTTATTGTAAACTGTTTCCAGAATATTGTTCAAATTGTTACTGCCTTTAGTTATTATTTTGGAATAAATATAAAGATGCATAAAAACACTATAAAATGTATAATTATTAAAATGATTAAATACAATAAAAATAATATTGATAAAATACAAAATAGAATTATATTTGTTCTCTTTTTTTATGTAATATTTATTCACCCTGGAAAATGTGACAACATTAAGGGACTGTAACAGGGACACACACACACACATACATATATATATATATATATAAAACTGCCTCCTCATTTTAAAACACCACCGCATGCCACTGAATATATATATACTGTGTGTATATATATATATATATATATATATATATATATATATATATATATATATATGCAAATTCACTCTCTGCCAGCAGGAGGCACTGTTGGATTGGTAGAGATCGAGGTTTCTCCGGTAACGATTTTGGGTTTCGGTTTCGATTTTGAAACGTGTCAAAGTCAAAGCCTTTTGGAAAATCATTGCATCCAGCTGCCGCTGATCACAGTGTGAGCATAAGAGGCAGCAGGTGCACCGCATTAATTCATGCTTTCGCTGAGGAGCCGAGCCGGTGACCCGGCAGCTCAGCGGTGGTACAGCGACTGTGGCGACGGGACGTGACGTCTCCGTTCCCTCCTTCAGGGAACGAGGGTTACATACGTAACTGAGACGTTCCATTTCAGTCGGTCACTCCGAGTCACGTCGGATGACCGACGAAATTGGGATCCCTACCAAAGCGCCACAGAAGCTGCCCCTTCCAGTGCCCTGTGTAGGCCTCTTGATCCTTCCTATAAGGCAGACGATAGGACCGGGCTCTACACAGAGAAGGTCAACTACTGTTGTTCCTTGAGCAACCCACCAGTAGGACTTGGATAACACTGGGAAGCATGCCCTTCCGCTTGGAAGAGGCACACTGAGGAGTCACCTCCTCCCAGAGGGGGTTAAGTGACATTTAGACATGTGAAGTAACCCCGAAGGGCCCTATAGCACATGGAAGTCTCTGAGATGGCTTAGGCTGCATCATTAGAGACGGCAGAACGTGGTCTGCCAGGGGAAGCACGGCTCTAATAAGCATACCGTGGGATACACATATGGGATCCCGGCAGGGTCTCTCATATGGGCACTAGCCTCACACCAGATTTCAAGAATTAACTGGCTGAAAGGCCTGTCCGACGTGACCACCGCTGCTGCGCCGTACCGCCAACACTCGCTCGCTCTTTCTCACTCGCAGGATAGGAGAGCAGCAGTGATGCACTGCCTCTCGGCTCCGAAGCGAAAGGATGAATTAATGCGGTGCACCTGCTGCCTCTTATGCTCACTCTGTGATCAGCGGCAGCTGGATGCAATGATCGCATGCCAATGTCCATTGGCTCGTTTAGTTACACTTGAAGTGGATTGGTCTCTCTGGCGAGATCCCAATTTCGTTGGTAGTCTGCGCAGTAGAGTTGTGAAGTGGAGCCGCGGAATCAAACTCTCGCCCCAAACTCCCACAGACCCAATCAACCATAATCAAACAATTGAACATATATCAGCGTGATAACTACCTTAAATGACCAAAATCATATTTTGGAAAATTGTATTGGAAGTGTAATTCATTTTTTTGTTATGACTCAAGTCCCATTCGTTTACATGGAGAGGGCGGGGTTTATGACCTGTACTGCAGCCAGACACCAGGGGGCGATCAAAGAGCGCGCAGCTTCACTTTCCAGTACGAGTGAGACACACCCGGTTCTAACCAGGACCTTGCCCCTCCCCAACCCCCAACCATTCGAATTTCCATACGCAGGATTTATTTTAATGATATTCTAATGGATATTCTAATGGGTATTCTAATCGCTTTGTGACATCACAAAAACCCTGGAAAACAATACTGTAGTCCAAACGAGACATTCGATGTAGTTCTTCAACAGGGATTTTTTGAAAAGGGACAGAAAACGAAATATCTCCCTTTAAAGTGGACTTTGAGATTTGTAACTTTGTAGATCTTTTTATGCTCAAACATACACACTAAACACTGAATAAAATACAAAAAGTGAAAAAGCATAATAGGACCCCTTTAAACTAAATCACTGAGACATTTGTGTTCTTTGCTGAATTCAAGCACTTCTCACAGGATCTCACAGTGTTGGTTGCGTGATCAGCGAATAAACACATCTGCTTGCACTGCGCTGCCGTTTAGCAAGCTGATAATTGGTCAATGTGGCACCATTAACGCTGTTTCATTCTGCTTTGGCACATAAGCATTATATCAAACGTGTTATCATTCTATGGAGGGAAAATTGTAATTTGTAAATTGTAATTGTAAAAAATTGTTATGGTTTTATCGCCCAGCCCTAATTTCAAGAATCTTGTAATAAGAAGGCAGAAAATCTAATTGGATCATACCGTAAGGCTCTAGCTGGTACTCCGAATTTTCCATGTCATAGTCTCCATCCTGTCCAACAAAGGAACAATAAAAGTTATTATATATAAAAATTTAATTAATTTTTTTTATATACCAGATCTAAGCCAGGGCTAAGAGAAGACAGACAAATTATATTTCTATTTTCTGTACAGTATATTTTTATACTATAGAATCAGCATCTACATTATACAATAATTATTAAAACATCATATATTAAAAAAAAAAAAACTTATACTTCCATATCTTCTAGAATTATTTGATGAATCCCACTCACTGATCTCGGCAATGGATCTGAATAAAGCAAAGATGACAAATGACAATTATAAAGTATAGACAACTGAAATTTTAATGCAAGTGATGTCCAATGGGTGAGATCCTGGGTTGCCATAGACTCCAGATCAGAAGAAAAAGATGACTATGCTAATGGATACAATAGGTGCCTTCATATCTTCTGCTCTTAATTACACAGTTAATTTTGATTTTTTTCTAAACTGCAATATACTTCTGTGAACTAAATTCAGTATTATCAAAACAATTAAGGGAACATTCAAAACAGATTTTAATTTAGCCATACACTCAAAAAAATACACAAAAAATTGCTGCTTTAAATGTAAAAATGTTTCAAGATTATAGGTTTCAAGATTGACGGCTTAAAGTTTGACATGCAGATAAATGGAGTGGTTAAGTTTTTTCCATCTTAATCGCCTGGCCAAAGTTAAAGCATTTTTATCGAGAAACATTGAAAAAGTAATAGCCAAGCTTTTGACCAGCACGCTTAAATTTCAGCACACCTCCCCTGTTTTGATATCTCAGCCGTGGCTACCTGTAAAAAAAATGTAAAATACTCATATTGGTTTATAAATCGTTATATAATCTTGCACCAGTTTATCTCACTGAGCTGTTGCATCCACACAAAGCAGCGAAACCGCTTAGGTCTGGACATTTAAGAATATTATCCGTACCTAGGTCCAGACTGAAACACCGTAGTGATCGAGCTTTTGCTATTGCTGGCCCAACACTCTGGAAAAACCTTCCTGTAGCCATCCGAACAGCATCTTCATAACACAAATGCACTTTAAAATAAAAGTCAGTGACAGGAGCCGCAGACACGTAGGATTGCAGTGAGCGTGAACTCGCTCTCGGAGAGAAAGCTCAGCTGGTACCGGTATATTAATATCGCAGTATCACAATATCGTATTGATTTAAATATCTTAGTATCAATATGTATTGAAATATCGATTATTTTTGACAACACTGCTGATAGGTGGGTTCCCAGGACTGGAGTTGAGAAACACTGCTGTAAAATATTCCTAAAAAGAACACTAACAGAAAAGCCCTTACGAAGATCTGAGATGATCAAACACCTGAGAAGAGATGATGCCAACCTTGAACCAACATACAAAACTACCCAATCTTGCTATAAGTTTGATCCCAACATATAATCGTTGCTGTTTTGATTTCATGTCATTAACTAACTGCATGATTTTACTGTACATTTCTGTCATATGGACATCAACTTGACAGTCAGCACTGATAAGCTATTACAAAAACTAGAAACTTTAATTTTCTGTGAAGCTGCTTTGCAACGATTTATATACATGAGTATAGATAATAAACTAATAAACATGAGTTGAACTGAATTGAAAAGTGTAATATTAATGATGCACCTGTTGTTGTATGTTCATCTGCGTCCCACGCATCAGACAAATCTGAACAAAAACAGCAAAAATTATACTGACTCCTGTCCACTCCATACATATTTTAGATAAACACAAAATTTGAGGCAAACAAATAGAATCCACTTACTGAAAGCTGACCAAAGGGCCAATAAAAAGATATAAAGCTGGTTCATGCTGTCAGATTAGATTTTACAACTCTCTGAGATGCATGGACAGCAACGACTGAGTCTTAACACTTAACAGACTTCCTCTGTGTTCACAAGAAATGTGAAGTATGTGTGAAAAGAAGAAGTGATTCTCAAACATTAACTTTGTACTTCATAAACATCTCTGCTGGGTTTCCAAAATCCGGCTGTTTTTAAGAGATATTAAACCTACTGTTTATTACGTACAGCTACAGTATCTCTCAAAAGTGAGTACACCCCTCACATTTCGGCAATCATTTTAGTATATCTTCTTAAGGGACAATATTATAGAAATGAAACTTGGATGTATATTAGATTAGTCAATGTGCAACTGTATAGCAGTAAAGATTTACTGTCCTCTGAAATTAACTCAACATACAGCCATTATTGTCAAAAAAGCTGGCACCCAGTGTGTACACGCTAAGTGATAATAGCTATACATTGTTTAACCATGCAAAGCCACATGTCCTATTCATCATGTTCATGTTTTTGTCTGCTTGACAGGACTATAAAAATTTGTGTATTTTGTTTTAGAGCAGTTAAAATTTGGTGCTTTGAGTACAATTCTCTCATACTGACCACTGGATGTTCAACATGGCACCTCATGGCAAAGAACTCTCTGAGGATTTGAGAATTAGATTTGTTGCTCTCCACAAAGATGGCCAAGGCTATAAGAAGTTCGGTAACACCCTGAAACTGAGTTACAGGACAGTGGCCAGTGTCATACAGAGGTTTTCCAAAACGGGTTTCACTCGGAACAGGCCTCGCAAGGGGGGATCAAAGTGCTTCTCAGTGCTCAGACCATATGCCACACACTGCAACAAGTCAGTTTGCATGGCCGTCATCCCAGAAGGAAGCCTCTTCTGAAGCTGGCTCACAAGAAAGCCTACAAACAGTTTGCTGAAGAAAACCTGGCCAAGAGCATGAATTACTGGAACCATGTCCTGTGGTCTGATGAGACTAAGATAAACTTGTTTGGCTCAGATGGTGTCCAGCATGTGTGGTGACGCCCTAGTGGGGAGTACCAAGAAAATTGTGTCCTGCCTACAGTCAAGCATGGTGGTGTTAGCAACATGGTCCGGGGCTGCATGAGTGCTGCTGGTACAGGGGAGCTGCGGGTCTTTGAGGGAAACATGGATTCCAACATGTACTGTGACATTCTGAAGCAGAACGTGATGCCCTCCCTTCAGAAACTGGGCCGAACGGCAGTTTTACAGCATAATAACGACCCCAAACACACCACCAAAATAACAGCTGCCTTGCTGATGAAGCTGAAGGTGAAGTAGTGGTCAAGTATGTCTCCAGACCTGAACCCTATTGAGCACATGTGGGGCATCCTCAAGCGGAAGGTGGAGAAGCCCCATGTGTCTAACATCCAGCAGCTCTGTGATGTTAGTATGGAGGAGTGGAAGAGGATCCCAACAACAACCTGTGCAGCTCTGATGAATGCCATGCCCAGGAGGATTAAGGTAGTGCTAGATAGCAATGATGCCACTATAAAATTTTGACACTTTGGACACAGTTTTAACATGTTCACTTAGGGTGTACTCATTTTTGTTGCCAGTTATTTAGACAATAATGGCTATATGCTGCGTTATTTTTAGAGGACAGTAAATTTGTACTGCTATACAAGCTGCACATTGACTTCTCTAAAATATATCCAAGTTTCATTTGTGTAGTATTGTCCCTTGAGAAGATATAGTAAAATTGTTCCTGAAATGTGAGGGGTGTACTCACTTTTGTGAGATACTGTATATTACAAAAGAAATCTTTAATTTAAAATTTAAATATGCACAGTAGGTCATCTAGATAGATTTTCATTTTTACACAGTCTACAGTTATGCACATGTTTTTTTCTTTGTGACATCACCAAGTGCACTGATGATGTAACGGTCACAAAGACCATCACCGTCCAGGCCAATCAGAAGCCATGGCTGACAGGGGAGGCCTACAGACTCCTGCTGCCTTCAGAGCTGGAGATGAGGTGGGCCCTAAAGACTGCTAGGGCCAACTTGTCCCACGGCATCAGAGAGGCTAAGAGACAGTACTCCAGGGGGATTTTAACTTGACTGTGGTCATCAGGCCTTTCATAATGTTCATTGCTGCTATAAATGAGTGAGTAACTGCTGAAACACACCTTTAGTTTTGCTCCTGATGTTGGTCACAATCACTGCTGCAGTCATGATGAAGAGACCAACAGCAATGAAGGAGGAAAAGCAGATGTATAATGAAGATGCTCCTTCCTCATGATGGTCCGAGACTGTAAGGAAATGCAATAACAGTCAAAATATATTTGGGCTTGTATGCACTGAAATATAGTCTCATACAGACAGTCCAGTGATCAGCTGTATTATTAATGTATATTTTAAATGGCTAATTAAGCATCCTATAAGAGGAAAACAACTGCACACTCACTTAAGCATGTTTATTAACCAACGTTTCGGCTAGTAGCCTTTTTCAAGGTAATTAAGCATCCTAAACATCAGATAAGGGTGAAAGAGAGATAGAGATAGATAAAAATGTTTTGAAATGGGAAAATGCAAATATTGAACGATCTAGACAGAGAAGTAACATCTAAATGTTCTATGGTGTAGTTCAGTTCACTTTCCACAGACAGCTCAAAAGACTGCCTTCTATATGTCATTCCAAATATTTCGGCAAACTTGCACAGCACGATCACATGCTCTCTGTCCTCCATCTGTCGGTACACTTATGTTGGGATCAGGGACATCTGAAAAACAGCACATCATCATGCTGGTGAATGAATGTTACACATTTCTACAGCTAAAATAGTACAATATAATGCAATAGTGTATGTATATAGTGTATACTGTACAATATAATATTGTATACTTAGCAATGCCTAATGTGTGTTGGCATTGGATATTTAAATAACGGAGTGTCTATTTACACTAAGTGCAAATAGCCCATCTTGTTGGCAAAGGCTATTTACATTAACTCCGCCCACTAACGTGTGATTGGGTTAGTCAACAATAAAAAAAGAAGTTAGTTCGACATCAGTTTCAGTGGCATGGTAAGGCGTATGCTTTTTGACGCGATCGACTCGAGTTCGAGTCCACCTTTTGCCAAACATTTTTTTCTCCCTTTTCAAATCTCATATCGCATCAGAAAGGCATTTATTTTCAATAAAAATGAAGGAAATAATCAAAAAGTTGAAAATAAAGTATCGGGTAGGGTTAGGGTAGGTGTAGGGAGGGCTTTATTGTCCCAATAAGGTGGCATCCATTTAATAATTTCAATTAAAATTATAATTTACACTCAGTACGTTATTATTGCGTACTGTTTTATAATATACTACAATACTGAGGTGCAGATAATTGCCACTATTTGCAATAAGTAGTATAAATAGCAGAAAATCTTGCTATTTTAACAGTGTAAATAGAATCCATCGCTATTTGCACTTAGTGTAAATAGCATCTGTCCCTAAAAAAATATGCTATTTACACTTAGTGCAAATAGCCGCTGCCTTTAAATAATGGCTGCTCATGTCTTTATACATTATCCATGTTAGATTTAAACAACTCTTACTGTATATTAAAAATAATAATGTACAAAACATACTTTAATTATCAAGTACTGTCAAAAGATGATGCAATGTTGTTGTTTTGAGGAAAGTAATTAATGTTGTTAGTGTCTTGGTTTACTAAAAGAGATCATCAAAACTAAAAACAATTAGCCAGAATCACTTCAACTTAAACATGAAGGTTGTGAGATTGGGGCTATTTTTATTGTATTTCAAGGACCTTTAATACAGATAAACAAAATGTGTTCATGCTTTCATACTCTCTAGAGACGTCTCCATCACACTGGCTTGGAAAGTCCTGTCAGGCAAAGGGACATAAAATAATTTAAATAAAATGTAAAATTATTTGTTCTATTCTAGAGCTGAGAGAAGAAATACATCCACATCCTTATAAAACTAATCATATGTGATGTCTGGAAGTATTGTTAAAGGCCAAATTTCAAATTCCTGACATTTCCCTAGAAAAACAGATGGCAATAGTTCATTATTAATATATGATTTACTCCCTGTTCACATTGTGTGAAGTAAAACATAAAACATGGAGAAAATGCTGTACTTGTGTAAAGAAACCAGCAAAAGGACATTTGAAAGGAGCTTATTAAACACTTATAAGTTCTCACTTTTATTTCCTGTGGTAAAGTGTAGTCCTTGTCATTTGCATAATGAGGCATGTCTTAAACCAAAACATAGATGAAAAACTACATTTTTACACTTTATGAAGTAAGAGTGTATGACTTTCTGTGCACAGAGAATAAACCAGAATAAACTTGTGCACAAGTAATGACAATAAACCAGCAAGAGTTCAGAATCAGAAGAGCGACTGCTAATGGTGTAGCAGACTTGGAAGACACATACTTCCTGTTATGCAAACTGACTAAACTAAAATAGAGACAATACTAAGAAATTTCCACCAGCGTGCTTGTCAATTGACGGCTGTCAGCATTTTAAAGCTGTTTCTTTAGCACCTTAATATATGTGTTACCTTCCATTTTTTTACCTTCACTTTTTCACTTCACTTTATTTTTTATTTTATTTTTTTTTTTATTTTTTTCAAATTTTATTTGTCACATACATATACATACGTAGTACGACATGTAGTGAAATGTATTGTACGACTGTCCAACAAATTGTCCAACAAAATTAGAAAAACCTCAAGTTTACAAAAATACAAATAGAAAAAGTACAGTAACCATATATACAGAATAAACTAGCAATAAAATAAAATAACAAATAGATATGAGAATAAAAAATAGAATATGATTCTATATAGATTCTATAAAAAGTAAAGTGTATGTCAGTGATAAAGTGTCCGTGTGCTGTGCTGTGCAGTGCAGTAAAGTGTATAAGTGAGTAAAAGGATACTAAAGACAAAGACAAATGGTATGTAAGTCCCACTCATTTATCCTTCCGTACCTTCTACAAATTAGTGCAGATTGTACTTGAAAAATGTGCAAAGTGGAAGTGTGGGGTGATGTGATTAGAGTGGAGAGTGGTTTAAATTTTACTTTTTAATACTTAAAAATTTTTAAAATTAAATTTTACTTTAATTTTACTTCACCATGGTGTCCGAGGTGATAATTAGTTAGGTGAATAGTATGGGCAGAGTTTTGTGCAAGAGAAAATAAAAAAACAAAACAAGAATCTGCTCTCCGTAAAGAGTTTTACAGCTTGTTTAACATTAGTGTTATTTTTACTGCAGCTGCAGCATTTTTGTCTCTCATATGTGTTAGGAATAGTTCACCCAAAAATTAATTTACTCACCTTCAAGCCTTCCAAGATGTAGATGAGTTGCATCATCTGAACTGGTTTTGAGAAGTTTAGCATAACATCAGTGTCTCAGCAATGGAGTCTCTGCAGTGAATGGGTGCCGTCAGAATGAGAGTCCAAACAGCTGATAAAAACATCACAATAATCCACTCCAGTCCATCAGTTATCTTGTGAAGTGAGAAAGGTACTTGTTCATTAGAAACAAAACCTTCAAGATGTTTTGTAACTTCAGTCGGTTGCTTCCAGCTAAAATTTAAGTCCATAATCATTTTCTATAGTGAAAAAATCACCTCTTCTGAATCAGGAGTGAAATATGCACAGGTCAAATTTGATTGAGACTCTCAAATTGAGAGAGTATAGCTCTATATTTAGACATGATTCGTTTTTAACTTGTGTTTTACAAACCTGTGGAGTGAACATGTAATCTCATGTTTAAATTCTGAGAGCATTCACATTTGATGTTTGTTTGTTTTTATCTACAAATTGATGTTTCTTTCACAAAACTCAGTTTATTTAGAATTTTCTTATTGCATCATTTCCAGCAGGCTACACTTTACCTCAGAAAACTATTGCAAATTAGCATTAAAACAAGTTTACATTTAAATATTAACTACTTGATTGCCTAAAACAGTTTTAAAATATGAAGTGATAGACATCTCTGACGGGTGTTGTTTTGTGTGTCAGGTTTGAGATGTGATGAATGTGGGTTGTACAGTCAGCGGGTTTGATGTCTGCAAGTACAGCACTGAATGAACATGTAGAGTCATGTGACTCAATAGCAGCAGGTGGTGGGATAGTCATCAGCATTAACTTTCAACTCATTTCCAAACACAGTAAACATAAAGCATCTCTTTCCATGTGTAGTTCACTCTCGTAATGTAATGAGCTTGATATATCATATCATATCATCATACTATTTCGAGAATATTTCCCCGTCTAAATACCGTAAAGCTGATGTAAAGCTGTTTTTTCAAGATGGCGGAGGGTAGTCAGACAGGTGCTCCCTCGCTGCCATTTGAACATCAAAAAGTTAACTTGAATTCAGAGTACTATCAGCTAAATAGCACCATATATCACAATAGTTAGAAACGATATATGTTGAACCCTCAGTGGATAGCTATAGTAATCTATGTTGCCGCACTACTGATAGTCACGACGCGGCCGTGTCATGATACATCAGAGCCGTCCATGTGGAGGAAGAGACTGATTACATCAACGCCATACCAAAGATGGATATTACATTTTATAATTTATAAGAATGTAAGGGGCAAATCGCCAAAATCAGCTAAAAAAACGACAAGGAAAGAACGTCAAACAGATCGGAGAAAGATGGAGTGTGTCTATATCCTGTTGACTCTGTTACTACTCTTGGGAGATACACAACTAAATCTGGGACCGACTATACCTCATTTGAATTCACCGGTGGCACTTACTACAGATAGTGCACCTCAACAAGTGAAGAGTGATTACCTCACTGGAGAGTTGCAGAGAAATCAGGATTTTATGCATCTAAATCCCAGGCCGATGATAGCCGATTTGAGCATCCCTATGATATATCCTGTTAATGGTATATCGCAACAAATGAAAGGCGAATGTTTCATTGGTGTGATGCAGAGAAGATTTGATTGTATACATCTGGATCCCGGGCCGATGAGGGATGATTTGGGCGACCTTATGGCGCATGTTGTTGGTGGTGTGCCTCATCGGATGGAGGGTGTCCTGGGTCTCAGGGACTTGTTGATGGTGTGTTTCATCGGGTGAGGGGTGAGTGCTTCGATATGGTGGCCCAGAGTGACCAGGACTTTATACAGACTTTAAGGACAGACTTGAGAAATGCAGACGTTGTACCATCAGAAAAGCTGCTGAATGTGCCCTCTTTGCAAATTTTTAATCAAATGAGCTCAGATGTGAGATTTAAGTAGAGTAAATCCGGCAACTGTCAAACAGAGACAATTTAAACTTTTTAGAACTGTAATCATGCAAGGATTTTGTGGGATATCTAGATCGTCTGAAACACAAATTGATTGAATTTTTACAAATAAACCTGATCACGTACTTAAGACTTTTAATATGATTACAGGATTGTCAGATCATAATTTAACTTTGATAGTAAGAAAACTGACAAAGAAGAGGTTTAGCCATCAGACTATGAATAGGAAAACATGGAATTTTATAATACCAAAAAAGTGATTTAAACCATTTAAAAAGGGCATCAGAAGATATAAAGTGGAAGAACATCTTTCTCAAAATTGTGTTGAAAGCGATACAAATGGATGTTATCCAAAGTACTGTGAATAGTTTTATGAGACAAGCTAAAAGTAGACCAAGGAAGAAAAATTGTCTGCTTTGGTTATATGAAAATATTTGGTCACTTATGAAACAAAGAGATAACGCATTGAAACAGTCTTTAAAATCTAAGATTGAATGTGAGAATCAAAATTTTTAAAATTTAAGAAATAGAGTAATAAATGAGATTAGAAAAGCAAAAGCTAATTTTTATATTTCTATAATAGAGCAGGGAAAAGGAAATACTAAATTGATATGTGAAAACCTGAGAAATTTAACAGGAAAACATGAAAAATCTGTGAGAAATATAGAACTAGAGTTTGAAGGAAAACAAATTGGTGATCATGCTCTGATAGCAAATACTTTTAATAATTATTTTGTAGATGTAATTAGTGTTCTTACTAAGTCTATTTGTCTGGATATTCCTTGTATTGCATTGATGGATGGTGTTTTATAAGTTTACCCTTAAGCAGGTGTCAAATAGAGAAGTTGATAGAATAATTAGTTCACTTAAAAATTCAACAGCTAAAGATAAATATGGATTAGAGACTCTTTTCTTAAAAACTCATAAAGAATTATTTACCAGACCTCTAACTCAGATTATCAGTTTATCGATAACACAAGGAATTTTTCCCTCTGCATGGAAATTTGGAGTAATTACTCCTGTTTATAAATTTGGAAATTATACAGAAATGAGTAATTATAGACCAATAAGTATTCTCCCTGTAATGTCGAAAGTCGCTGAAAAATGGGTAGCGGAGCAAATAATTACATATCTTGATAATAGTGCCTTTTCTCTTCACCCTATGCAATTCAGTTTTAGAAAAAAAAACTATTCTACAGAAACAGCAATTTATTTTATGTTGGAAAATATTAAATCCTTGATGGATAAAGGAGGTGTAGTTGGTGCTGTATTCTTGGATTTTAAGAAAGCTTTTAAAACTGTAAATCATGAGATTTTACTTTCTCGGTTATTACATTTAAATTTTTCAACTTAGGCCGTTATGTGGTTTAAATCTTATTTAGAAAATAGAAAACAATGTGTACGAGTTATAAATGTGACATCAGATTACTTGGAGTATAATATTGGAGTTCCGCAAGGTTCTATTTTAGGACCATTATTGTTTAGTATGTATGTAAATGATTTACCAAATGTATGTCCTCCAGATGTAATTTGTCAAATGTATGCGGATGATGTTGTGTTGTATGTACATGCAAAAAGTCAACAACAGGCTGCACAAATATTGACGGACACTATGAATCAAGTTGCACAATGGCTTATCAATTCACGTCCTTTGAAAATCATATTTCCCATGTTACAAAAACAGCATTCTTCCATCTTAGAAACATTGCCAAGCTTCTAAACATGCTACCTGTTTCTGATGCAAAAAAGCTAGTTCATGCATTCATGACCTCTAGACTGGACTATTGTAATGCACTGCTAGCTGGTTGTCCTGCATCTTCAATAAACAAGCTACAGTCTCTGCACTGGCTACCTATTAAGTTCTGTATCATTTACAAAATATTATTACTTGCCTATAAGGCCCTAAATGGTTTAGCTCCTGCGTACCTAACTTGTCTTCTACCACGCTACAATCCAACCCGCTCCCTAAGGTTGCAAAACTCTGGACTTTTGGTAGTACCTAGGATAGCAAAGTCCACTAAAGGAGGTAGAGCTTTTTCACATTTGGCTCCCAAACTCTGGAATAGCCTTCCTGATAACGTTCGGGGTTCAGACACACTCTCTCTGTTTAAATCTAGATTAAAGACACATCTCTTTAGCCAAGCATTCACATAATGCATCTTATAATCTTGCACTGCAGTTATATCTGATCAAATGTACATTATTATTATTCTTTAGCTTGGGTTGAACAAATAATTTTTGCTTAGATGGAACAGCAGCTACGCTAATTATGTCTCTATTTGTTTCTCTGTTTAACATCCCGTGGTACATCCCTGCTTACAGACAGGATGTTAAGGAGCTGGCTGTCTGGTGCAGTCTTAACAACCTGGAGCTCAACACACTCAAAACTGTGGAGATGATCGTGGACTTCAAGAGAAACCCCCCTGCTCTTCCCCCACTCACCATCATAAACAGCACAATGACTGCAGTGGAGTCATTCAGATTCCTGGGCATCACCATCTCTCAGGACCTGAAGTGGGACAATCACATAGACTCCATTGTCAGGAAGGCCCAGCAGAGGACTTACTGAAACAGTTCTACTCTGCCATCATTGAATCCATCCTCTGCACTTCAATATCTGTCTGGTTCAGCTCAGCGACCAAATCTGACCTCAGAAGACTACGGAGGGTAGTCCAGACTGCTGAGCGAATCATTGGTACAACCCTCCCCACTCTCCAAGAACTGTACTTATCCAGAGTGAGCAAAAGGGCTGGTAAAATCACTCTGGACCCCTCACATCCAGCACACTCCCTCTTTGAACTGTTACCATCTGGTCGACGCTACAGAGCTCTGAGCACCAGAACGACCAGACACAGGAACAGTTTCTTCCCTCAGGCAATACATCTCATGAACACTTGCACTCTTAACAATAAACATTGAACTATTTCATACTTTCTATTTGTATGTATTTTTATTTTTTATTTAACACACATACTTATTACATTTCAAATTTGCACCTAATATACCTGTACATACTAAATTGTCTATTTTGTATATTGTGTTTGTGCTATTTTGCACATTGTCCTGTCGCTGTCATTCTGTCGCACTGTGGAGCTACTGTCACCAAAACAAATTCCTCGTATGTGCAAACATACCTGGCAGTAAAGCTCATTCTGATTCTGATCTCTGGACCAACAGTCTTCACTAACAGCTCCACACTGCAGCAGTGTGTTTAAATGCAGCCACAAAGGTCCAGCCACAAGAGGTCGCCATATCACTACTAGTACTTACAAAAACTCAAAGCTACCCAGTCAACACGTGAGATCATGCGATGATCACAGTGAGATCACACAATCCTCATACTGTGATCCTCACCATGTGAGTACAACGTGAGCTCATTGTGAGTTCTTCTGATCCTCATACTGTGATCCTCACCATGTGAGTACAACGTGAGCTCATTGTGAGTTCATCTGATCCTCATACTGTGATCCTCACCATGTGAGTAAAGCGTGAGCTCATTGTGAGTTCATCTGATCCTCATACTGTGATCCTCACCATGTGAGTAAAGCGTGAGCTCATTGTGAGTTCTTCTGATCCTCATACTGTGATCCTCACCATGTGAGTACAGCGTGAGATCATTTGTGAATGCTTCACACTCCTGTCCAGTTGGCGGTGGTAAATTCACCATCCTAAGCTGGTTTTCCAACCACCATAAAACATGTAAAGAAGACGAAGAAAAAGTTGTGCAAGGAATTGTTACACTGCAGAAATGGTGAGTGGGCTATTTACATACTTTCAGATGATATTATAATTTAGATATGCAATTTGGTCTGGTCTTTTTTTTTGCAGAGTACTGCCCACACATGCTACATGTGCACCAGCCATTTTACCTGGCTTCAGTAATCACAGCAGATGGCTAGCTGCAGCTAGTTTGCATATCAGTATTTGTGAATTGTTAGGCCTGTTATGTCAGATCGTTACAACATTACTAACTTATATTTCAATATATTTATATTTATTTTATTTATACTTATATTTATTATGCCCAATTACAGTTATGTACTTACAGTCCATAATAGAAAAATAGGTTTTAATAGTTAAATGTTACACTTGATTAATTTGTGACTTCTGAGAATAGTTTAATCTGTGGCTGAAATTTGGGTATAAGAACACAAATTCAAGTTGTTTCAGTTTGTTATATGTCTAATATAAGACAATTTATTAGTTTTAAATAAGTATTTTACAGATTTCTAAAATATTTATGTTCTCTTTATTATGATAGGTGGTCTTATAAATTTGCTAATCATAATATATTTATTTATTCTATGATGAATAAATAGTTGACTGAATTTCCATTATACACATAGTAAACATAAATTTCCCACTAACAGGAGACTATGATCAAGCAAATCAATACATCTCAGATTACACAACTGGGGTCTCAGCAGCAGAGGACTCAATTACTTATTCAATGAGAGACCCTGCAGTTGTGCAATTACCTGAGAAGAGAAAAAGGAAAAATAAGCTCTGTGATGAAAGTGACATCAATTCAGAGACATCTTCCTGAAGGTCTGTATATATTGAAATTATCGGTATGCAGAAAACAATTTAGGCATAACTCTGTGATCATTCTTTATTTTTATGTACTAAACAGATATGAACTTGAAGCAGTCAGGAAATGAAGTGAAGCAATCTGGTCTGAAGTCAAGAAATGTTCCACTGCCCAAACCTCCTATATACCATGGTTAGCCTGTTTTAACTTTTATGAAGAACTTTGAACTCTCTAAAGCACTTTTATTTATTTTTTCAATAAATTTTTGATTATTTTATTTCTTCTTTTGAACATTAGTCAATATTCCACTCATTCAGAAAGTTCAGTGTGAGAGTGTTTTAACTTTTTAACTAAACTTTTATTTAATAAAATGATTTTTTCTTCTGCATGATCTGTCTTTAAAGATACTCTTCAGAGAAGTGGGAAAAAAGATGAGGATGATCCCAAAAGCTCTGCTTTCTCAGGTGATTTAAACATATACTGTACACACATATACAAAAGATAAATCCATGTATTATGGTGTGTATAATGTGTTACTATGCAGAGGTTTTTACACTTTATATTGCCAAAACCCACCATATATGATGAACCTTTAGCTAAGGACCCCTTTCCTGTAATAAAAAACAAACTTTTAAATTCATACTTAAGAGTAATGTTGGGCGTGTAAACCTGAAGATAAACATTTTTAGTTCAAATGTATTAGTTTTATAGAAGCTTTACAAAGAAGACTGCCTTACAAATCCCATACTAAAGATACAAAACAAATATAAACACTTCAGGAAAAATGTATCTATCAAGAACTGAAGAATGTGACTAACAATGTTTGAATACATTAATATTTCTGCTTAGTCTGTTTTGTATGAATTTTTTGAAGACCCTTATAACCCTCTGGAGGCCTGTTGTGGGTCCCCTGACCCCAGTTTGAAAACCCATGCATTCATGTATTGATGTACATTAAGCCATTTACTTCTATGTCTTCCTCTCAGAATTTCACGATCTTCAACAACATCACATGACTTCTAAAGAAATTCCAGTGCAAACCAGGATACCAGGTGTGTACATTTACATTACATTTAGTCATTTGGCAGACGCTTTTATCCAAAGCGACTTACAATTGGGGATGTGTATACATTGAAGGTTTGTTATGGCAAAAGATTAGGTGATCATACTTATTTTCATGTGCTAAACAGATGATGTGCATTTAAAGAAGTCAAGAAACGCAATGAAGCGAGTTGGTCTGAAGACAAAGAATGTTCAGCTGGCCAAAACTCCCATATACCATGGTAAGCTTGTGTTTTAACTTCTCTAAGGAACTTAGCATAATCAGCTTTATACTTTTCTTTGCAGTTTTTGAATTTCTTATGTATTTTCTTGAAAATAGTCAAGAGTCCACTTATTCAGAAAGTTCTGTGTGTCAAAACATCTGGTGAGTATGAAAAACTTTTTTTTTTTTTTTACTTAAATTGAATCTGGTGAAGCTAATTTGATCATTCAAATTCACATTGTTCAGGTGACTGTCTGGACGATAACACTGAAAGCCCTGATAAGAGTTATTTCAACTCAAGCCAGCCAAACCCAGTATTCTTAGGTGAGACAATAGATATTCCCATCATCACATGCCTATCACAAAGTGACTTATAAGATAATTTTGTGTCATCTGCATGATCTGTCTCACAGATACTCTTCAGGGAAATGTGGCAATGCATGAGGATGATCCTCCCAAAAGCTCTGCTTCTTCAGGTGAGTTATAACTGTTTTCCATAAGGGATGTTATTGTTTTTTTTTTGACATTGTACCAAATGTCCCCACAATTAAATTATAACTCTGAACCACCTACATGTGCATTGTGGATAAAACGATTAAGGAAAAAAATCAGTTTAATTGATTTAGAAAAAACAATTATATAAACAATATAATTGATTTATATAAATGCAATTTAACTGACATTATGTATGTAATTTTTATAACAGGGAAGGAACCAAAGGAAACAAAATGCAAAGTCACCATGGAGAAATTGTTTGGTATGTGATATATCAATTAGACATTAATTCTACAGAAATAAAACATCCTTGGCTAAATAAGAATCTAATTATTAAAAAATTTCAGATCTGAATACTAAGATTCTCCAACAAATTCAAATGTTGGAACAGAGACAAGCTGTCATCATGAACGACTTGGCAAAAGTTAAGTCTGTTCTCATGAAGCGGGCAGATGAAGATGCCCATGAGGAACTTTTTAAACAACAACAGTGCTCCAGCTTTGAAACGTTTGAAGCCTTCTGTCAGAGGCTTGAAGAAGACAAAAATTATTGAGAGCTTTATGTTAGTACTACTATATAAATCTTACGTTTATTTTTATAACAAAGCCACAGTTTAATTGATAATTTTTTGCAGCAGATACCATGTAAATGAAATGTTGAAGCCTGGTATATTTTAATCATAATATTATGTATGTTTTTGTCAGGTACACTATCTCATCCATACTCACGGCAGCTCCAAAATAGGTGAGATGGTGAGACAGAGTTTAAAAAGCATGGCGACAGACGATGTTCTCTGTCTGTGTAACCGAACGGGGGAAAGATGGGAAGAAGGTGTTGCCACCTGTGATCCTGACATGTTTGAAAAGTAAGTCTATAAGTTGTGGTATGTGCATCTGAACGTTGCTACAGAAAATGTAATGTTAACACCTTGCTCTTTGTGTTTTTGGGATGTGTCAGGTCTTTTCAAACACACAATGAAATCGAGGTGAAGAAGCAAAAAGTCGTCACAATAACTACACCAGAAGCTGAATGTATTCGCCAAGTTGAAATTTTTGTGTCCAATGCCAACACCAGGCTGAAAAGAAAACAAAATAAAGAAAAAAACTGACTTTTTGTTTGATTGCCTTTGTTGATGGAAATAAAGAATGTGCTTGTAAATGTTTGAGATGACTGATCCATTTTAGATAACGGTGAACACAATTATTGCACAGTGGTCTCATATGGTGACCTCACAGTATGAGCACAGAGTGCAGTAACCTCACAATGACCACAGTATGAGCGCACAGTGACCACAGTATGAGCGCACAGTGATCACAGTATGAGCGCACAGTGACCACAGTATGAGCGCACAGTGGTCACAGTATGAGCGCACAGTGATCAAAGTATGAGCGCACAGTGACCACAGTATGAGCGCACAGTGACCACAGTATGAGCGCACAGTGATCACAGTATGAGCGCACAGTGACCACATTATGAGCGCACAGTGACCACAGTATGAGCGCACAGTGATCACAGTATGAGCGCACAGTGACCACATTATGAGCGCACAGTGATCACAGTATGAGCGCACAGTGGTCACAGTATGAGCGCACAGTGATCACATTATGAGCGCACAGTGACCACAGTATGAGCGCACAGTGGTCACAGTATGAGCGCACAGTGATCAAAGTATGAGCGCACAGTGACCACAGTATGAGCGCACAGTGACCACAGTATGAGCGCACAGTGATCACAGTATGAGCGCACAGTGACCACAGTATGAGCGCACAGTGATCACAGTATGAGCGCACAGTGACCACAGTATGAGCGCACAGTGATCACAGTATGAGCGCACAGTGATCACAGTATGAGCGCACAGTGGTCACAGTATGAGCGCACAGTGGTCACAGTATGAGCGCACAGTGACCACATTATGAGCGCACAGTGATCACAGTATGAGCGCACAGTGGTCACAGTATGAGCGCACAGTGATCACAGTATGAGCGCACAGTGACCACATTATGAGCGCACAGTGATCACAGTATGAGTGCACAGTGACCACAGTATGAGCGCACAGTGAGTGTGATGTGGCCTCATATTTTGACCACAGTATGAGCGCACTGTGAGTGTGCAGTGACCTCATGTTGTGAACAAAGTATGAGCACACAGTGAGAGCGCTGTGTGGTTACACTTTTAGTTCACTGTGACACACACATTGTGACCACACCATGAGAATATTGTGAGCTCATAGTGACATCATTGTGAGATCAAATTGTTGACTGGGTACCCAATGAACTTGTGGAATGGTTTTAAGAAAAAAGCTTAAGCTTTCTAATGACTGGAGCTGGAATGACTGGAAATACTTTACAGGAAGATTAAAACTACTAACCAGAGAACAGAAGAGTGAAAATGACAAGACAGTCAGATTAGCATCATATTTAATTTCTGACAGAGATAAACGAGGCTGTGAGGGACTGAAATACAGTGTGTTCGATTGATTGTACTGTTGTTTAATAATATGCCAATTGTTCAGCTTCCGAAACATTCCAAAATCTCTCAGAAAACAAAGCTCACATTAAATCGTAAATGACATGTGATCTTGGATATTTGTACAATGCAAATATCATTTGCATAAAATTCAATAGAGGATGTACCCCCGAACTAGGTCAAGGGTGCTTCCAATGATGGCAGGATTGGAGGAGGTAAATGAATAAAAAGAAGAGGTCGATGTGCTAATACATTTCTTGAGTTTTGTAAGGAGTGTTTGTGTTCAAACAGGCAGGAGAGTGTGTTTAATGATGGACCAAACACTGGTTAGCGTGACTGGACTTAAATAGTGATGTTTTAGGATCTTGGGGGAATTCATAAACGGAGCTGTAGAACAGGTTTATCAGTGGGACACACCTGTACTAAATGACTCTTACTGTGCTTGTAAAATACTGAAGTGCTTTGTAAAAATCTTTCTTGGAGTATATTGGTAATTAATGTCAGATTTTGTAGGATAATGGTTTGAATGTAACTGATGACGGGGGGGGGGGGGGGGGGGGGGGGCTGAAAAGGATGATGGGATACATACATGGTAATAATATTTCGTTTTAGAGAGTTGTTGGGGAAACTCATTATTGAAAATATATAAACCTTTCATTTGTTAACCTGGTTATCTGTCAGATGCAATTCACTGAGAGCAGTGACTTATAAAGCATAAAACTGAGCTGAATGCATGACAGGCACAATGACGCAAATTAAACAACAGCAATAACAGCAGACGCAGATGATTGTACAAATGCAAAAAAATAAAAAATTGGCACAAATGCCACAATTTTCAAAACCAGCCTTAAATAAACAGAAAAACACAACATGAAGGACAACAGAACAAGACAACAAAGAAAATGCACATCAACATAATTAATGTATCTTAAGTATGCAATGACTGTAGACACAGACAAATGTACTGTATAGTACTAAGCGGTCAGCTGCTTTTTGGAACAATCATTACATGAGGTTTAGTTACCATTTCTGGTGATCTCCTTCATGCTCGATGCCCTTCAATGCTTTCTGTGTCCTTGGCCATGAATGGTGTCTGTTGTGTTAAATGGAAGAAAGTTGTTAACTGCTTTGGATAAAAGGATCTTACCTTCTTATTATACTCACCTTTATGATTTGTTCTCCAAAATTCATACCTATATTTATTCTTTTTATGAAGCTTTCCATTCAGACTTAAAGTGATAGTTCACCCAGACATGAAAATTCTGTCATTAATTACACACCCTCATATCGCTCCAAACCCATAAGACCTTTGTTCATCTTCAGAACAGAAATTAAGGTATTTTTGAGGAAATCCGAGAGCTCTCTTTTCCTCCATAGTCAGCAACACAACTGAAATGTTCCCAGGTCCAGAAACGTACAGTAGCAAGGACATCAGTAAAACAGTCCATGTGACATCAGGGGTTCAACTGTAATTTTACGAAGCTACAAGAATACTTTTTGTGTGCAAAGGACCTGGACCTGGGAACATTTCCGTTGTGTTGCTATCTATGAAGGGTCAGAGAGCTCTCGGATTTCATCAAAAATATCTTTATTTGCATTCCAAAGATGAACGAAGGTCTTACAGGTTTGGAAGGACATGAGGGTGAGTAATTAATGACAGAATTTTCTTTTTTGGGTGAACTATCCCTTGAACACTGAATTAGTCACAAAAGAAATGTAGACTGACTAAACATATTGATAAGAAAGTAACATCTCAATGCGCAATGAGAAAAAAGTCAACATGAAAGACATTTCAATGGAATGAAAGTATTTGCAGTGAAATGCAACTTTTCTTTTATGTTCATATCAATCAAATCTATCACCATATGAGCAGTAAAACAGTAACATGTTTGTGTTTTCCCTTGTGACCTAGTTTTCCCCGTTCTGTCTAATTAGTCATTGTGTTCACTTGTCAGTCCTCATTATCTGTCCTTTATAAGTTCCTGCCTTTGAATTTGAGTTTGTCAGTTATTATTTCATATATACATGTTTGTGCTGTTTGACTACTGAGACTCCTTGTATCTTCTTCTTGGATTGTATATTAAAAGACTGTTTAATTGTTCTTCTTCCTCATCGTGCGCTTTGTTCAGCACAGCACGTAACAAAAACAGTGTTTGACATCTGAGAGCATGCGACAAACCACATTAAACACAGACTGCTGTCCGAATGTGTTATGAGGTATGGCAGCAGGAGTACATCAATGGCCATTAGACAAGGCTTTCCAATCTGCAGTGGTTTTAACAGCTCAATCTCAATGGGCCAAGAACTTGCAGAAAATAGAAATTTCTGGAAATCCAACTGTAAGTGAAGTGAAGTGACATACTTCCAAGTATGGTGACCCATACTCGGAATTCGTGCTCTGCATTTAACCCATCCAACGTGCACACACACACACACACACACAGCAGTGAACACAGACACACACACCGTGAACATACACCCGGAGCAGTGGGCAGCCATTTATGCTGCGGCGCCCGGGGAGCAGTTGGGGTTCGGTGCCTTGCTCAAGGGCACCTCAGTCGTGGTATTGAGGGTGGAGAGAGCGCTGGACATTCACTCCCCCCACCTACAATTCCTGCCGGCCCGAGACTCGAACCCGCAACCTTTGATTACGAGTCCGACTCTCTAACCATTAGGCCACAACTTCCCCAATGTAATACACTGCCCTGTAATACAATCTCATCACATTCCTCATAGGCCTCGCTCTTGAAGAGAGTACATGAACACTATGAAAGTAGGCTGTGCAAGCTCCTCATGCCCGCGCCTCGGGGGAGAGTATCTCGACCCTTCTGTTGAGTTGTGCCAGTGTGGATCTGTGTGTTCTTGTCATGGAGGGGGGAGTATCTTGAATCATCTGTCTGAATGATCTGCAGCCAGTGTTTACCTGCACACATGTGTCGTGGAGGGGAGTATCTCGAACCGTGTGTGCTCTTGACAGATGAACACTATGAAAGAAGACTTTGCAAGCTGAAGGATTTTCTTTCTTCTGTTGAACTTCAAAGATACTGAACGGCTGTAGTTTCTGATGCCTCTTTCCGTAAAGACATACAGATGACCACTGTCAACTGGACTGCACCAAAGATGTGTAACATAGTCATTTGGGTAAATAAAAACAATCGAAAAAGTGGTTTTAGCCAAAATGTCTCTACTCTTTTGTGCATGGGGGGGAAGGATCTTGATGTATGCAGATGGGACAGAGTGGTTTGCACATCTATGCCTTGGTGTATCTTGATGTGTCTGTGTGGTTAGAGCAGCGAGGTTCTGTGCATCCAAGTGGTCTGGGCAGCATAGCTCTGCACACCTTTCCCATTGGGCAAGCGTATCTCTGTATGTCCATGCAGCTGGGGGAGAGTATCCTGATGTTCCTGTGTCATTGAGGCAGTGTAGCAGTCTACTGGATTCCTGAACCAAGTTGAACAAACTTATACTATTTTGGTACGCAACCAAACTTTCATTTAATTTAAGATAATTTCAAATCAAATACACCTGAACCTATCTGGTGTATAGATAAAATGAGCATGCATGCTGTCAAAAGAAGTTGTGCGCACTGCCATAGCTTTTGAAAAGACAGAGCTGGGTGGTTTACTGTGGTGGTTGACTTGGGTGTAGTGCCAAGTAATTGCATATTGACTTCAGTGAATTCAGGTGAAGCACAAGACCCATCTGGCCCGCCTTGACATCTCTGTGCTATTGGGACAGCGTGGCTATGCACACCCATGACTTGGTGGAGAGTATCTCAACCCATCTGTGGGGTTGAGCCGGTTTGGTTCTGCATGCACATGCCTTGGTGCATAGTATATTGAACCGTGAGCAGAGTTGGACCAGTTTGGCTCCTCATGTCTGCAACTTAGTTGTTAGTAACTCAACCCGCCTGTGGGGTTGAGACAGTTTGGCTCCATCCACCCATGCCTTGGTGGAGAGTGTCTCAAACCATTAGTGTGGGCTATGTTTCTCGATGATGTCGTCGGCCGTACCACCGGCGCGAGTCAGCGCACGGCCCAGGATTTCGATGATGTCGTCGGTCGAACAACTGGCGCCAGTCAGCGCAAGCCCCAGGATTTGACAAAATACTGAAGTGCTTTGTAAAAATCTTTCTTGGAGTATATTGGTAATTAATGTCAGATTTTGTAGGATAATGGTTTGAATGTAACTGATGACGGGGGGGGGGGGGGGCTGAAAAGGATGATGGGATACATACATGGTAATAATATTTCGTTTTAGAGAGTTGTTGGGGAAACTCATTATTGAAAATATATAAACCTTTCATTTGTTAACCTGGTTATCTGTCAGATGCAATTCACTGAGAGCAGTGACTTATAAAGCATAAAACTGAGCTGAATGGATGACAGGGACAATGACGCAAATTAAACAACAGCAATAACAGCAGACGCAGATGATTGTACAAATGCAAAAAAATAAAAAATTGGCACAAATGCCACAATTTTCAAAACCAGCCTTAAATAAACAGAAAAACACAACATGAAGGACAACAGAACAAGACAACAAAGAAAATGCACATCAACATAATTAATGTATCTTAAGTATGCAATGACTGTAGACACAGACAAATGTACTGTATAGTACTAAGCGGTCAGCTGCTTTTTGGAACAATCATTACATGAGGTTTAGTTACCATTTCTGGTGATCTCCTTCATGCTCGATGCCCTTCAATGCTTTCTGTGTCCTTGGCCATGAATGGTGTCTGTTGTGTTAAATGGAAGAAAGTTGTTAACTGCTTTGGATAAAAGGATCTTACCTTCTTATTCTACTCACCTTTATGATTTGTTCTCCAAAATTCATACCTATATTTATTCTTTTTATGAAGCTTTCCATTCAGACTTAAAGTGATAGTTCACCCAGAAATGAAAATTCTGTCATTAATTACACACCCTCATATCGCTCCAAACCCATAAGACCTTTGTTCATCTTCAGAACAGAAATTAAGGTATTTTTGAGGAAATCCGAGAGCTCTCTTTTCCTCCATAGTCAGCAACACAACTGAAATGTTCCCAGGTCCAGAAACGTACAGTAGCAAGGACATCAGTAAAACAGTCCATGTGACATCAGGGGTTCAACTGTAATTTTACGAAGCTACAAGAATAATTTTTGTGTGCAAAGGACCTGGACCTGGGAACATTTCCATTGTGTTGCTATCTATGAAGGATCAGAGAGCTCTCGGATTTCATCAAAAATATCTTTATTTGCATTCCAAAGATGAACGAAGGTCTTACAGGTTTGGAAGGACATGAGGGTGAGTAATTAATGACAGAATTTTATTTTTTGGGTGAACTATCCCTTGAACACTGATTTAGTCACAAAAGAAATGTAGACTGACTAAACATATTGATAAGAAAGTAACATCTCAATGCGCAATGAGAAAAAAGTCAACATGAAAGACATTTCAATGGAATGAAAGTATTTGCAGTGAAATGCAACTTTTCTTTTATGTTCATATCAATCAAATCTATCACTATATGAGCAGTAAAACAGTAACATGTTTGTGTTTTCCCTTGTGACCTAGTTTTCCCCGTTCTGTCTAATTAGTCATTGTGTTCACTTGTCAGTCCTCATTATCTGTCCTTTATAAGTTCCTGCCTTTGAATTTGAGTTTGTCAGTTATTATTTCATGTATACATGTTTGTGCTGTTTGACTACTGAGACTCCTTGTATCTTCTTCTTGCATTGTATATTAAAAGACTGTTTAATTGTTCTTCTTCCTCGTCGTGCGCTTTGTTCAGCACAGCACGTAACAAAAACAGTGTTTGACATCTGAGAGCATGCGACAAACCACATTAAACACAGACTGCTGTCCGAATGTGTTATGAGGTATGGCAGCAGGAGTACATCAATGGCCATTAGACAAGGCTTTCCAATCTGCAGTGGTTTTAACAGCTCAATCTCAATGGGCCAAGAACTTGCAGAAAATGGAAATTTCTGGAAATCCAACTGTAAGTGAAGTGAAGTGAAGTGACATACTTCCAAGTATGGTGACCCATACTCGGAATTCGTGCTCTGCATTTAACCCATCCAACGTGCACACACACCGTGAACACACACACAGCAGTGAACACACACACACCGTGAACACACACCCGGAGCAGTGGGCAGCCATTTTATGCTGCGGGGCCCGGGGAGCAGTTGGGGGTTCGGTGCCTTGCTCAAGGGCACCTCAGTCGTGGTATTGAGGGTGGAGAGAGCGCTGGACATTCACTCCCCCCACCTACAATTCCTGCCGGCCCGAGACTCGAACCCGCAACCTTTGATTACGAGTCAGACTCTCTAACCATTAGGCCACGACTTCCCCAATGTAATACACTCCCCTGTAATACAATCTCATCACATTCCTCATAGGCCTCGCTCTTGAAGAGAGTACATTTTTATCGTGACGTATTGTCAAGTATGGTGACCCATACTCGAAATTGGTGCTCTGCGTTTAACCCATCCAAGTGCACACACACAGCAGTGAGTAGTGAACAAATGCACACACACACACACACACACCGTGAACACACACCCGGAGCAGTGGGCTGCGGCGCCCGGGGAGCAATTGGGGGTTCGGTGCCTTGCTCAAGGGCACCTCAGTCGTGGTATTGAGGGTGGAGAGAGCGCTGTACATTCACTCCCCCCACCTACAATCCCTGCCGGCCGGGGACTCGAACCCGCAACCTTTCGATTACGAGTCCGACTCTCCAACCATTAGGCCACGACTTCCTAACATGAACACTATGAAAGTAGGCTGTGCAAGCTCCTCATGCCCGCGCCTCGGGGGAGAGTATCTCGACCCTTCTGTTGAGTTGTGCCAGTGTGGATCTGTGTGTTCTTGTCATGGAGGGGGGAGTATCTTGAATCATCTGTCTGAATGATCTGCAGCCAGTGTTTACCTGCACACATGTGTCGTGGAGGGGAGTCTCTCGAACCGTGTGTGTTCTTGAAGATGAACACTATGAAAGAAGACTTTGCAAGCTGAAGGATTTTCTTTCTTCTGTTGAACTTCAAAGATACTGAACGGCTGTAGTTTCTGATGCCTCTTTCCGTAAAGACATACAGATGACCACTGTCAACTGGACTGCACCAAAGATGTGTAACATAGTCATTTGGGTAAATAAAAACAATCGAAAAAGTGGTTTTAGCCAAAATATCTCTACTCTTCTGTGCATGGGGGGGGGACGGATCTTGATGTATGCAGATGGGACAGAGTGGTTTGCACATCCATGCCTTGGTGTATCTTGATGTGTCTGTGTGGTTAGAGCAGCGAGGTTCTGTGCATCCAAGTGGTCTGGGCAGCATAGCTCTGCACACCTTTCCCATTGGGCAAGCGTATCTCTGTATGTCCATGCAGCTGGGGGAGAGTATCCTGATGTTCCTGTGTCATTGAGGCAGTGTAGCATTCTACCGGACTCCTGAACCAAGTTGAACAAACTTATACTATTTTGGTGCGCAACTAAACTTTCATTTCATTTAAGATCATTTCAAATCAAATACATCTGAACCTATCTGGTGTATAGATAAAATGAGCATGCATGCTGTCAAAAGAAGTTGTGCGCACTGCCATAGCTTTTGAAAAGACAGAGCTGGGTGGTTTACTGTGGTGGTTGACTTGGGTGTAGTGCCAAGTAATTGCATATTGACTTCAGTGAATTCAGGTGAAGCACAAGACCCATCTGGCCCGCCTTGACCTCTCTGTGCTATTGGGACAGCGTGGCTATGCACACCCATGACTTGGTGGAGAGTATCTCAACCCATCTGTGGGGTTGAGCCGGTTTGGTTCTGCATGCACATGCCTTGGTGCATAGTATATTGAACCGTGAGCAGAGTTGGACCAGTTTGGCTCCTCATGTCTGCAACTTAGTTGTTAGTAACTCAACCCGCCTGTGGGGTTGAGACAGTTTGGCTCCGTCCACCCATGCCTTGGTGGAGAGTGTCTCAAACCATTAGTGTGGGCTGTGTTTCTCGATGATGTCGTCGGCCGCACCACCGGCGCGAGTCAGCGCACGGCCCAGGATTTCGATGATGTCGTTGGTCGCACCACCGGCGTGCGCCAGGATTTCGATGATGTCGTCGGTAGGATTGTTGATGATGTCGTTGGTCGCACCACCGGCACGAGTCAGCACATGCACCAGGATTGCGATGATGTCGTCGGTCGCACCACCGGCGCGCACCAGGATTGCGATGATGTCGTCGGTCGCACCACCGGCGCGAGTCAGCGCACGCCCCAGGATTTCGATGATGTCGTCGGTCGCACCACCGGCGCGAGTCAGCGCACGCCCCAGGATTGCGATGATGTCGTCGGTCGAACAACCGGCGCGAGTCAGCGCACGCCCCAGGATTTCGATCATGTCGTCGGTCGAACAACTGGCGCGAGTCAGCGCACGCCCCAGGATTGCAATGATGTCGTCGGCCGCACCACCGGCGCGAGTCAGCGCACGGCCCAGGACTTCGATGATGTCGTCGGTCGAACAACTGGCGCCAGTCAGCGCAAGCCCCAGGATTTCGATGATGTCGTCGGTCGAACAACTGGCGCCAGTCAGCGCAAGCCCCAGGATTTCGATGATGTCGTGGGTCGCACCACCAGAGAAGTGTTACTTGTAACATATTTAAATAAATAAAAACACACTATAGATATATATACACATATATATTTATTTATTTATTTATTTATTTATTTACATATATACAAATATCAAATTTATTTATTTGGTCATGTCGTAGGATTGTTGATGATGTCGTTGGTCGCACCACCGGCACGAGTCAGCACACGCACCAGGATTGCGATGATGTCGTCGGTCGCACCACCGGCGCGCACCAGGATTGCGATGATGTCGTCGGTCGCACCACCGGCGCGCACCAGGATTGCGATGATGTCGTCGGTCGCACCACCGGCGCGCACCAGGATTGCGATGATGTCGTCGGTCGCACCACCGGCGCGAGTCAGCGCACGGCCCAGGATTTTGATGATGTCGTCGGTCGAACAACCGGCACGAGTCAGCGCACGGCCCAGGATTGCGATGATGTCGTCGGCCGCACCACCAGCGCGAGTCAGCGCACGCCCCAGGATTTCGATGATGTCGTCGGTCGAACAACCGGCGCGAGTCAGCGCACGCCCCAGGATTTCGATGATGTCGTCGGTCGCACCACCGGCGCGAGTCAGCGCACACCCCAGGATTTCGATGATGTCGTCGGTCGCACCACCGGCGCGAGTCAGCACACGCCCCAGGATTTCGATGATGTCGTCGATCGAACAACCGGCGCGAGTCAGCGCACGCCCCAGGATTTCAATGATGTCGTCGATTGAACAACCGGTGCGAGTCAGCGCAAGCCCCAGGATTTCGATGATGTCGTCGGTCGAACAACCAGCGCGAGTCAGCACACACGCCAGGATTGCGATGATGTCGTCGGCCGCGCCACCGGCGCGAGTCAGCGCACGCCCCAGGATTTCGAGGATGTTGTCTTCCCTCACTGGAGCACGCACCAGGGTTTCGAAGATCTCACCGTCCATCGTTTGAGCATGCATCTCGAATGAGAGAATGAATGAATGAGAGAGAGAGAGAGACGAGTCTTTTATGCTATAAGGTTCGGCTAAACATCAGATCTTATTGGCCAGAAGAAAAAAAAAATCATGAAAATTCATCCAAATTCAAACCAAAAGACAACAATCTCAGGTGATCTGACGTCAGAAGATGGAACAATTACAGTAGGGCAACTCCAGTCCAACACTAAAATTACTTTCATTTTCTTTGAACAGAGAACATTTACAGGAAACATGTTTCGCTCTATTCTTTACGTTCTTATTTTTAAAGGTGCAGAATGTGCTTTTCCTTTACCGAGCGGTCAATGTTTTTTTCTGAAATAACATACTTAAGCACTTTACATTACATTATACAGTGATCAATATGCAAAACTTTTCCTGTAAATCTTTTGATGAAAATGACTTATCGCTGCCTGTACTCAAGCAAGCTACAAATACAGTAACTTAAAAAAAGACTTCAAAACTAATAATATACTGGTTTAATATACAGCCTTCTATACATTAATTTGAAAGTTTTATCTTAAAAACACAAGTTTTTTAATGTAAAAAAAATAATACAAAAGCAAACAAAAACAAAAAACAGAGACAAGTTTTACTATTTTCTGTATGAGTACCATTACATTGGGATTATTAACTATTGAGTTTAATCGGAAAAGCCAGCGTGTTCTGTGCATTGATCTCATGACATGCTCTCGCTTATAAATTTAAATTTAGATTATTGTACAAGGAAATCCTAAAATAAAACATCCCATTAATGCATTCAATAATATTACTAATTAGCAATATGTTACAGAATTAAAAAAAATTTTTTTTTAATGTTTGTTAATAAAAATACAACTGATAATTGATAGTTCATATAGTAGCTCAGTTCCATTCAACAATATTAACAGAAACTGTTTTGATTTTAATAATGTATTAGTAAATGTTAAAATTACCTAAGCTGCATTAGAAGTATATGCCATTGTTAACATTAACAATTGCAAAGTTATTGTGACATGTTACCAATAATTAATCTTTTCCTGAGGAAATTGCGTGATGTTGACCATTTGTCTTTTTTTATCGGCTGATTGACTAATCTTGAATTATAGAAATGTGGTTTAACAAAAGAATAAGGTAAAAAAAAAACAGGGTGTTGTCATAGATCTTATTGACCCAGGTCTATTCAAATCATTTGAAAACATGTAGATCAGATGGTTCATGAGTCATTACAGTATTTTTCCACGACACAGAGAGCAGATGATCTGACTTCTTGCTTCTTTTGTGATGTCCGTCCAAAAAATGGGAGCAGATGATTCGACTTGCCTGCTTTTCTTTCTTGATGTTCATCCAAAATGAAAGAAAGATTGAAATCCAGGTTAATTATACCTCAAAGAGGTGTCAGATTTTCAAGGGCCAGAAAAAAAAACCCAATGAAAAGTCATCAATGATCTCGAGATCTGACATCACAATTCCAGTAGGGAAACATAGAGTATTAACAAAGATGCCGTCTATTCAAATCACATGAAAACATGCACCTGCATGACTAATTTTTCCAAGGAATGTTTGTAAAGCCTTAGGCATAAGCACACTAGCAAGAGTAATCAAAACTTATTTTTATTTTCTTTGAAAAGAGAATATTTACAGGAAACATGTTTCACTTTGTTCTTTGTTCTTATTATTAAAGATGCAGGTTAATATAGAAAACATTTCAGGCAAATGTTTTATAGGAAAAAGTCATCACTGCCTGTGTTCAAACGAGCTACAAATACACAAAAATAAAAACAAAACAAAAAACTAGTGAAACTTATAAAAGTGAATAAATAAATCCTAAAGGATGTCTAATAGATTTTATGTATTGTAGCTTCTGAACATTAAAATGAATTTTCAAAGAAATGCACAATACTTTTTACAGTTACTATCCATAAAACAGCTTGTTACTTAGTTACTCTCAATCCCTACCGATTAGAAGATCATTACTGCCTGAGGTCTACCAAGCTCCAAAAACAGTAACTTAAAAAAGACATGTGCTTGCAGACCTAATAAAAGTAAAACACTTCCAGTTTGTTTAATATACTGCCTTCTATTCATAGTTCATTTGAACTTTTTAACTTATAAAAAAAAACAAAAGAAAAAGACAAGTATTGCTATTTTCTGTATGTGTATCCTTGTTGTCAATAAACACTGGATTATGAATTATTGAGTTTAGTATCACGCCATATCACTACTAGTACTTACAAAAACTCAAAGCTACCCAATGAACTTGTGGAATGGTTTTAAGAAAAAAGCTTAAGCGTTCTAAACAAAAATAACACAAATGGTCATAAAATCAGATCTGTGGGTATTGTGCTGATGTGGCTGGAATGACTGGAAATACTTTACAGGAAGATTAAAACTACTAACCAGAGAACAGAAGAGTGAAAATGACAAGACAGTCAGATTAGCATCATATTTAATTTCTGACAGATAAAAACACAGCTGTGAGGGACTGAAATACAGTGTGTTCGATTGATTGTACTGTTGTTTAATAATATGCCAATTGTTCAGCTTCCGAAACATTCCAAAATCTCTCAGAAGACAAAGCTCACATTAAATCGTAAATGACATGTGATCTTGGATATTTGTATAATGCAAATATAATTTGCCTAAAATTCAATAGAGGATCTACCCCCGATCTAGGTCAAGGGTGCTTCCAATGATGGCAGGATTGGAGGAGGTAAATGAATAAAAAGAAGAGGTCGATGTGCTAATACATTTCTTGAGTTTTGTAAGGAGTGTTTGTGTTCAAACAGGAAGGAGTGTGTGTTTACTGATGGACCAAACACTGGTTAGCGTGACTGGACTTAAATAGTGATGTGTTTGTACTGGGATCTTGGGGGAATTCATAAACAGAGCTGTAGAACAGGTTTATCAGTGGGACACACCTGTACTAAATGACTCTTACTGTGCTTGTAAAATACTGAAGTGCTTTGTAAAAATCTTTCTTGGAGTACAGGTCCTTTTCAAAAAATTAGCATATTGTGATAAAGTTCATTATTTTCTGTAATGTACTGATAAACATTAGACTTTCATATATTTTAGATTCATTACAACACAACTGAAGTAGTTCAAGCCTTTTATTGTTTTAATATTGATGATTTTGGCATACAGCTCATGAAAACCCAAAATTCCTATCTCAAAAAATTAGCATATTTCATCCGACCAATAAAAGAAAAGTGTTTTTAATACAAAAAAAAAAAAGTCAACCTTCAAATAATTATGTTCAGTTATGCACTCAATACTTGGTCGGGAATCCTTTTGCAGAAATGACTGCTTCAATGCGGCGTGGCATGGAGGCAATCAGCCTGTGGCACTGCTGAGGTGTTATGGAGGCCCAGGATGCTTCGATAGCGGCCTTAAGCTCATCCAGAGTGTTGGGTCTTGCGTCTCTCAACTTTCTCTTCACAATATTCCACAGATTCTCTATGGGGTTCAGGTCAGGAGAGTTGGCAGGCCAATTGAGCACAGTAATACCAGGGTCAGTAAACCATTTACCAGTGGTTTTGGCACTGTGAGCAGGTGCCAGGTCGTGCTGAAAAATGAAATGAAAGCTTTTCAGCAGATGGAAGCATGAAGTGCTCCAAAATCTCCTGATAGCTAGCTGCATTGACCCTGCCCTTGATAAAACACAGTGGACCAACACCAGCATCACTGACTGTGGGTACTTGACACTGGACTTCAGGCATTTTGGCATTTCCCTCTCCCCAGTCTTCCTCCAGACTCTGGCACCTTGATTTCCGAATGACATGCAAAATTTGCTTTCATCCGAAAAAAGTACTTTGGACCACTGAGCAACAGTCCAGTGCTGCTT
Organism: Barbus barbus; assembly: GCF_936440315.1. Taxonomy (NCBI): domain Eukaryota; kingdom Metazoa; phylum Chordata; class Actinopteri; order Cypriniformes; family Cyprinidae; genus Barbus; species Barbus barbus. Next base: position 28,951,179 of record NC_136756.1, on the reverse strand, counting down.
CTCTGTAGCCCAGGTCAGGCGCTTCTGCCGCTGTTTCTGGTTCAAAAGTGGCTTGACCTGGGGAATGCGGCACCTGTAGCCCATTTCCTGCACACGCCTGTACACGGTGCCTCTGGATGTTTCTACTCCAGACTCAGTCCACTGCTTCCGCAGGTCCCCCAAGGTCTGGAATCGGTCCTTCTCCACAATCTTCCTCAGGGTCCGGTCACCTCTTCTCGTTGTGCTGCGTTTTCTGCCACACTTTTTCCTTCCCACAGACTTCCCACTGAGGTGCCTTGATACAGCACTCTGGGAACAGCCTATTCGTTCAGAAATTTCTTTCTGTGTCTTACCCTCTTGCTTGAGGGTGTCAATGATGGCCTTCTGGACAGCAGTCAGGTCGGCAGTCTTACCCATGATTGCGGTTTTGAGTAATGAACCAGGCTGGGAGTTTTTAAAAGCCTCAGGAATCTTTTGCAGGTGTTTAGAGTTAATTAGTTGATTCAGATGATTAGGTTAATAGCTCGTTTAGAGAACCTTTTCATGATATGCTAATTTTTTGAGATTTTGTGTTTTCATGGCTGTATGCCAAAATCATCAATATTAAAACAATACAAGGCTTGAACTACTTCAGTTGTGTTGTAATGAATCTAAAATATATGAAAGTCTAATGTTTATCAGTACATTACAGAAAATAATGAACTTTATCACAATATGCTAATTTTTTGAAAAGGACCTGGAATGTCAGATTTTGTAGGATAATGGTTTGAATGTAACTGATGACGGGGGGGGGGGGGGGGGGCTGAAAAGGATGATGGGATACATACATGGTAATAATATTTCGTTAAAAAAAATAAAAAATTGGCACAAATGCCACAATTTTCAAAACCAGCCTTTTAAATAAACAGAAAAACACAACATGAAGGACAACAGAACAAGACAACAAAGAAAATGCACATCAACATAATTAATGTATCTTAAGTATGCAATGACTGTAGACACAGACAAATGTACTGTATAGTACTAAGCAGTCAGCTGCTTTTTGGAACAATCATTACATGAGGTTTAGTTACCATTTCTGGTGATCTCCTTCATGCTCGATGCCCTTCAATGCTTTCTGTGTCCTTGGCCATGAATGGTGTCTGTTGTGTTAAATGGAAGAAAGTTGTTAACTGCTTTGGATAAAAGGATCTTACCTTCTTATTCTACTCACCTGTATGATTTGTTCTCCACAATTCATTCGTATATTTATTCTTTTTATGAAGCTTTCCATTCAGACTTAAAGTGATAGTTCACCCAGAAATGAAAATTCTGTCATTAATTACACACCCTCATATCGCTCCAAACCCATAAGACCTTTGTTCATCTTCAGAACAGAAATTAAGGTATTTATGAGGAAATCCGAGAGCTCTCTTTTCCTCCATAGTCAGCAACACAACTGAAATGTTCCCAGGTCCAGAAACGTACAGTAGCAAGGACATCAGTAAAACAGTCCATGTGACATCAGGGGTTCAACTGTAATTTTACGAAGCTACAAGAATACTTTTTGTGTGCAAAGGACCTGGACCTGGACCTGGGAACATTTCCGTTGTGTTGCTATCTATGAAGGGTCAGAGAGCTCTCGGATTTCATCAAAAATATCTTTATTTGCATTCCAAAGATGAACGAAGGTCTTACAGGTTTGGAAGGACATGAGGGTGAGTAATTAATGACAGAATTTTCATTTTTGGGTGAACTATCCCTTTAACACCGAATTAGTCACAAAAGAAATGTAGACTGACTAAACATATTGATAAGAAAGTAACATCTCATGAGAAAAAAGTCAACATGAAAGACATTGCAATGGAATGAAAGTATTTGCAGTGAAATGCAATCTATCACCATATGAGCAGTAAAACAGTGTTTGACATCTCAGAGCATGCGACAAACCACATTAAACACAGACTGCTGTCCGAATTTCTGGAAATGCAACTGTAATACAATCTCATCACATTCCTCATAGGCCTCGCTCTTGAAGAGAGTACATGAACACTATGAAAGAAGACTGTGCAAGCTCCTCATGCCCGCGCCTCGGGGGAGAGTATCTCGACCCTTCTGTGGAGTTGTGCCAGTGTGGATCTGTGTGTTTTTGTCATGGAGGGGGGAGTATCTTGAATCATCTGTCTGAATGATCTGCAGCCAGTGTTTACCTGCACACACGCGTCGTGGAGGGGAGTCTCTTGAACCGTGTGTGTTCTTGAAGATGACAGATGAACACTATGAAAGAAGACTTTGCAAGCTGGAAGATTTTCTCTCTTCTGTTGAACTTCAAAGATACTGAACGGCTGTAGTTTCTGATGCCTCTTTCCGTAAAGACATACAGATGACCACTGTCAACTGGACTGCACCAAAGATGTGTAACATAGTCATTTGGGTAAATAAAAACAATCGAAAAAGTGGTTTTAGCCAAAATGTCTCTACTCTTTTGTGCATGGGGGGGGGACGGATCTTGATGTATGCAGATGGGACAGAGTGGTTTGCACATCCATGCCTTGGTGTATCTTGATGTGTCTGTGTGGTTAGAGCAGCGAGGTTCTGTGCATCCAAGTGGTCTGGGCAGCATAGCTCTGCACACCTTTCCCATTGGGCAAGCGTATCTCTGTATGTCCATGCAGCTGGGGGAGAGTATCCTGATGTTCCTGTGTCATTGAGGCAGTGTAGCAGTCTACCGGACTCCTGAACCAAGTTGAACAAACTTGTACTACTTTGGAGCGCAACTAAACTTTGTTGCATCCAAACTGAACCTATCTGAGAACATTTAAAATGAAATACATCTGAACCTATCTGGTGTATAGATAAAATGAGCGTGCATGCTGTCAAAAGAAGTTGTGCGCACTGCCATAGCTTTTGAGAAGACAGAGCTGGGTGGTTTACTGTGGTGGTTGACTTGGGTGTAGTGCCAAGTAATGGCATATTGGCTTCAGTGAATTAATGTGACGCACAAGACCCAACTGGCCCATCTTGACCTCTCTGTGCTATTGGGACAGCGTGGCTATGCACACCCATGACTTGGTGGAAAGTATCTCAACCCATCTGTGGGGTTGAACAGGTTTGACTCCATCCACCCAAACCTTGGTGGAGAGTGTCTCTAACCATTAGTGTGGGCTGTGTTTCCCAAAAGCATCGTAAACCTAAGTTGATCGTAGCTCCATTGGTGACTATGGTTCTACGATCAATTTAGGCTTATGATGCTTTTGGGAAACGCAGCCATGGTCGGTCCAGCATTGCTCCACATGCCGACGCCTTCGGGGACAGTATTTCGACCGCTCTGTGCCATTGGGGCAGTGAGGATCTGCATGTCTGTGTGGTTGGGGCCGCAGTATATCATTTTTCCTTGGAATGTTTGTAAAGTATTGAGCTCAAGCAAATTAGCATTTCACTGCTGGTTATACTCTGTATAATTGTGTATGTGGCAAATAAAATCTTGAATTTTGCATCTTGACGATTAAACCTGAGTTTTTTATGGAGTGCTTGTGTTCAAACAGGCAGGTGTGTGTGTTTACTGATGGATCAAACACTGAATTTTTCTGCAGACAGTAAAAAAGGAGAGTTAATTGGGGGATGAAAAGGATGATGGGATACATGATGATGGTCTTAGCTGCTTTTTGCATTGATTTAACTGGATTTCAGTGTTTCGTGTACTTTATAATGCCCCAGATACTGGTGAGTCAAACTTGTGCCGTTAGAAATCTTCATCACAGAAACTTCTGGAGATTTCCAGTGTGCCTATTGTACATCACTGAAGCACAAACAAGACACAACCACTTCAGTCAAAACATGCTGAGAAACAGATCATGTGCCACGTATTCTTTAAATCTAAATAAATGCTGTTGAAGAAATCAAACAGTGTTACTTTCCTGTGATAATGAGGAAGATCTCAGTTTGGTCTGTAGTTTGTTCTGTCCCATCAGGAGCAGAAACCACCAGAACAGTAAATCATCCATCTTTACAAACCTGTTGGAAGGTAATAGGAAACAAGAGCATTTGGGCATTCAAGGCATTATGACAGTGATAAAGGTCTTGGCATGCATTTGTTGGTTCTGCCCACAAGGAATTAATTTGATCAAGACAAAAATGTAAATTCTGTCATCATTTACTCACCTTCATGTCATTCCAAATCCCTAAATTTTCTGTGCAAACCAAAAGAAGTCCTATAGATGAATGACAGTCACCATTCACCTTCATTTTGTGGAAACTGATACAAAGAATGTGAATGGTGACTTTTGTCTTCTACTGAAAAAAATCAATTGGATTGGAATGAAATCCTTCCTATGTTTCTAGAGTTAGGATTATGGTTGGAATTAGGGTAACATAGGAAAATACTGTAGGTTTAACCCTGGCAACATACACAACATGAGGGTGCATAAATGATGACAGAATTTATGGTAACACTTTATTCTGATAGTCCACTTTAGACATCTGCTACATCGCTAACTCAAACACACTGACTTGCGGAGCTTCGCTTCTCCAATGGCAAAGGGAGGTCAAGACACCATTGCCCAAGGCGCAACAAACAACGGAGGACCGACCCCACAGGCGGGTGGAGACACTCTCCTCCGAGGAGCAGGCGCAAGGAACAACGGAGGACCGATCCCACACGCGGGTGGAGACACTCTTCCCCAAAGCCGCCAGTTGGATTCTCTCTTCGCCAGCATGTTATGTGCTTCACCAGAATTCACTGAGGTCAACATGCCAGTACTCGACGCTATACCCGAGTCATCCACCTCAGTAAACCAGCCAGCTTTGTCTTTTTTGAAAATAAAGCAGAGGCTTACTTGTGTCTGTGGTTTGGTTCTATATATATTCCAGTTTCTTTCAGGTGTACTGAACTTCATTCGGCTGTTCTCAACATGTTTCAGCTGGCTACAGCTGAGTTCAGCTCTGTGTCAAATCGGATCAGGTGTAAAATCTTTGGTTCGAGTGTTCAACGAGTTACAAAACTGGACCAAAGCAGCAGATCAACAACATGATGATGAAGACACCACCAAAGTAACCCGGAGAGCACGGTCTTCTCCAAAGCTTTGGCAGTGTGCACAGCTTCTTTGGCCAGCAGGATTTCTCATTTTATCAATAATCCAGATTGGATCTGGTGTAATTAACTTGGCTGAATTATCCTCAGCTGGGTTTAACTGGATTCACTTGATTTCAGTTTTGCGGCAAATTGGTACAAGTCTGTTCGACTTGGTTAAAAAGTGCAGCAGATTGCTCCACTGCCCCGACCTCAGAAAACCGCCAGGTTGCCAGTTCAGAAAGGAGAAGCAAATCCAGAAAGGTGGAGAGATTGTGTGACAAACCACTTTTAAATGAATAAAAAAAAAAAAAGACACTTTTTTTTTGTGCGTGTTGTTATTTACTGAAATGACTGTTATGCGTATGTACGGTCCAGTTGATAGCGGTCGTCTATATGAAACTACAGCCGTTTGGACAAACTTCAGTATCGCTGAAGTTCAACAGAGGAGAGAAGATCCTTCATCTTGCAACTTCATCTTTCAAAGAGTTCATCTATCATCTTTAAGAGCGAGGCCTATGAGGAAGGCGATGGAATTGTTTTACAGTTGGATTTCCAGGAGGTTCCATTGCCTGATAGTTCTTGGGTCACTGAGATTGAGCTGTTGGATCCACTTTGGGCTGGAAAACCTCTTCTAATGATGGTTGATTCAATCCTTGTGCTGAAACACATTTGGACAGCACTCAGCGTTTTAATGTGGTTTGCCTTATGCTCATGGTGATCGAGTTCATTGGTATGAATGGAGAAGGAGAAAGAAAAGAAGGAAGATGCTTTTATCCAAATCTGTTCGCAACTTTCTTCTGTGAAGAGCATTCACCAAACACAGCATTTTTGAAATCCTGGTGTGGGCTCACACTCAGGTTTTTTTTCCAAATCCTGGTGCGGGCTCACCCTCAAGGTGGCCTTGTCTTCAGCGCTCATGCATCGGCTCCGGTGATTGAAAGCATTTTTGAAATCCTGGTGCGGGCTCACATTCAGGTTTTTTTTCTAAATCCTGGTGCGGGCTCACTGGTGGCCTTTTCTTACAGCATTCTTTTCTTTCAGATCTATGCCTACACCCTGTTAATTTTTACTTATTCTTTTGTTTAACCACATTTCTATCATACAAGATAGTCAATCAGCTGATAAAAGAAGACAAATGGTCAACAACATCACACAATTTCCTTAGGAAAAGATGTTACAATAACATTGCAATTGTTAATGTTAAAATTAGTTAACAAACTAACCATGGCATATACTTCTAATGCATTTTAGGTCATTTTAACATTTACTAATACATAATTAAAATCAAAACAGTTTCTGTTAATATTATTGAATGGAACTGAGCTACTATGAACTAACAATTAACAGTTGTATTTTTATTAACTAACATTAACATAGATTAAAAAAAATACTGTAACATATTGCTAATTAGAAATATCATTGAATGCATTAATGGGAGTATTAAGCGGACAGTATACTAATACTCTAATGACTGCTGGTTGACATGTAGTTGCAAAGTTACTTACTCTTAGTAGAATGTCTAAAGTGGACTATCAGAATAAAGTGTTACCATAAATTCTGTCATCATTTATGCACCCTCATGTTGTGTATGTTGCCAGGGTTAAACCTACAGTATTTTCCTATGTTACCCTAATTCCAACCATAATCCTAACTCTAGAAACATAGGAAGGATTTCATTCCAATCCAATTGATTTTTTTCAGTAGAAGACAAAAGTCACCATTCACATTCTTTGTATCAGTTTCCACAAAATGAAGGTGAATGGTGACTGTCATTCATCTATAGGACTTCTTTTGGTTTGCACAGAAAATTTAGGGATTTGGAATGACATGAAGGTGAGTAAATGATGACAGAATTTACATTTTGTCTTGATCAAATTAATTCCTTGTGGGCAGAACCAACAAATGCATGCCAAGACCTTTATCACTGTCATAATGCCTTGAATGCCCAAATGCTCTTGTTTCCTATTACCTTCCAACAGGTTTGTAAAGATGGATGATTTACTGTTCTGGTGGTTTCTGCTCCTGATGGGAAAGAACAAACTACAGACCAAACTGAGATCTTCCTCATTATCACAGGGAAGTAACACTGTTTGATTTCTTCAACAGCATTTATTTAGATTTAAAGAATACGTGGCACATGATCTGTTTCTCAGCATGTTTTGACTGAAGTGGTTGTGTCTTGTTTGTGCTTCAGTAATGTACAATAGGCACACTGGAAATCTCCAGAAGTTTCTGTGATGAAGATTTCTAACGGCACAATTTGACTCACCAGTATCTGGGGCATTATAAAGTACTAGAACACTGAAATCCAGTTAAATCAATGCAAAAAGCAGCTAAGACCATCATCATGTATCCCATCATCCTTTTCATCCCCCAATTAACTCTCCTTTTTTGCTGTCTGCAGAAAAATTCAAGCATTATCCAACAAAATCTGACACAATCTGGATTCAATCCTCCAGCAAAGAGTGTTTCAAAACAGTTCAGTACCTGCAAGCACAGTATGACTCATGTCCTATTATAATAAACCTGTTCAACAGGTCTGTTTAAGATCCCAGTACAAACACACACCCCCCCCCCCATTCCGACCCAGTCACACCAACCAGTGTTTGATCCATCAGTAAACACACACACCTGCCTGTTTGAACACAAGCACTCCATAAAAAACTCAGGTTTAATCGTCAAGATACAAAATTCAAGATTTTATTTGCCACATACACAATTATACAGAGTATAACCAGCAGTTATTGCTTGAGCTCAATACTTTACAAACATTCCAAGGAAAAATGATATACTGCGGCCCCAACCACACAGACATGCAGATCCTCACTGCCCCAATGGCACAGAGCGGTCGAAATACTGTCCCCGAAGGCGTCGGCATGTGGAGCAATGCTGGACCGACCATGGCTGCATTTCCCAAAAGCATCATAAGCCTAAATTGATCGTAGAACCATAGTCACCAATGGAGCTACGATCAACTTAGGTTCACGATGCTTTTGGGAAACACAGCCCACACTAATGGTTAGAGACACTCTCCACCAAGGTTTGGGTGGATGGAGTCAAACCTGCTCAACCCCACAGATGGGTTGAGATACTTTCCACCAAGTCATTGGTGTGCATAGCCACGCTGTCCCAATAGCACAGAGAGGTCAAGATGGGCCAGTTGTTGTGCGTCACATGAATTGCTTATACAATATGCCATTACTTGGCACTACACCCAAGTCAACCACCACAGTAAACCACCCAGCTCTGTCTTCTCAAAAGCTATGGCAGTGCGCACAACTTCTTTTGACAGCATGCACGCTCATTTTATCTATACACCAGATAGGTTCAGATGTATTTCATTTTAAATGTTCTCAGATAGGTTCAGTTTGGATGCAACAAAGTTTAGTTGCGCTCCAAAGTAGTACAAGTTTGTTCAACTTGGTTCAGGAGTCCGGTAGACTGCTACACTGCCTCAATGGCACAGGCACATCAGGATACTCTCCCCCAGCTGCATGGACATACAGAGATACGCTTGCCCAATGGGAAAGGTGTGCAGAGCTATGCTGCCCAGACCACTTGGATGCACAGAACCTCGCTGCTCTAACCACACAGACACATCAAGATACACCAAGGCATGGATGTGCAAACCACTCTGTCCCATCTGCATACATCAAGATCCTTCCCCCCATGCACAAAAGAGTAGAGACATTTCGGCTAAAACCACTTTTTCGATTGTTTTTATTTACTTAAATGACTATGTTACACATCTTTGGTGCAGTCCAGTTGACAGTGGTCATCTGTATGTCTTTACGGAAAGAGGCATCAGAAACTACAGCCGTTCAGCATCTTTGAAGTTCAACAGAAGAGAGAAAATCTTTCAGCTTGCAAAGTCTTCTTTCATGGTGTTCATCTGTCATCTTCAAGAGCACACACGGTTCGAGAGACTCCCCTCCACGACGCGTGTGTGCAGGTAAACACTGGCTGCAGATCATTCAGACAGATGATTCAAGATACTCCCCCCTCCATGACAAGAACACACAGATCCACACTGGCACAACTCCACAGAAGGGTCGAGATACTCTCCCCCGAGGCGCGGGCATGAGGAGCTTGCACAGCCTACTTTCATAGTGTTCATGTACTCTCTTCAAGAGCGAGGCCTATGAGGAATGTGATGAGATTGTATTACAGTTGGATTTCCAGAAATGTCAATTTTCTGCATTTTCTTGGCCCATTGAGATTGAGCTGTTAAAACCACTGCAGATTGGAAAGTCTTGTCTAATGGCCATTGATGTAGTCCTGCTGCTATACCTCATAACACATTCGGACAGCAGTCTGTGTTTAATGTGGTTTGTCGCATGCTCTGAGATGTCAAACACTGTTTTACTGCTCATATGGTGATAGATTGCATTTCACTGCAAATACTTTCATTCCATTGAAATGTCTTTCATGTTGACTTTTTTCTCATTGCGCATTGAGATGTTACTTTCTTATCAATATGTTTAGTGAGTCTACATTTCTTTTGTGACTAATTCAGTGTTAAAGGGATAGTTCACCCAAAAAAGAAAATTCTGTCATTAATTACTCACCCTCATGTCCTTCCAAACCTGTAAGACCTTCGTTCATCTTTGGAATGCAAATAAAGATATTTTTGATGAAATCCGAGAGCTCTCTGATCCTTCATAGATAGCAACACAACGGAAATGTTCCCAGGTCCAGGTCCTTTGCACACAAAAAGTATTCTTGTAGCTTCGTAAAATTACAGTTGAACCCCTGATGTCACATGGACTGTTTTACTGATGTCCTTGCTACTGTACGTTTCTGGACCTGGGAACATTTCAGTTGTGTTGCTGACTATGGAGGAAAAGAGAGCTCTCGGATTTCCTCAAAAATACCTTAATTTCTGTTCTGAAGATGAACAAAGGTCTTATGGGTTTGGAGCGATATGAGGGTGTGTAATTAATGACAGAATTTTCATTTCTGGGTGACCTATCACTTTAAGTCTGAATGGAAAGCTTCATAAAAAGAATAAATATAGGTATGAATTTTGGAGAACAAATCATACAGGTGAGTAGAATAAGAAGGTAAGATCCTTTTATCCAAAGCAGTTAACAACTTTCTTCCATTTAACACAACAGACACCATTCATGGCCAAGGACACAGAAAGCATTGAAGGGCATCGAGCATGAAGGAGATCACCAGAAATGGTAACTAAACCTCATGTAATGATTGTTCCAAAAAGCAGCTGACCGCTTAGTACTATACAGTACATTTGTCTGTGTCTACAGTCATTGCATACTTAAGATACATTAATTATGTTGATGTGCATTTTCTTTGTTGTCTTGTTCTGTTGTTCTTCATGTTGTGTTTTTCTGTTTAAGGCTGGTTTTGAAAATTGTGGCATTTGTGCCAATTTTTTATTTTTTTGCATTTGTACAATCATCTGCGTCTGCTGTTATTGCTGTTGTTTAATTTGCGTCATTGTGCCTGTCATGCATTCAGCTCAGTTTTATGCTTTATAAGTCACTGCTCTCAGTGAATTGCATCTGACAGATAACCAGGTTAACAAATGAAAGGTTTATATTTTTTCAATAATGAGTTTCCCCAACAACTCTCTAAAACTAAATATTATTACCATGTATGTATCCCATCATCCTTTTCAGCCCCCCCCCCCCCCGTCATCAGTTACATTCAAACCATTATCCTACAAAATCTGACATTAATTACCAATATACTCCAAGAAAGATTTTTACAAAGCACTTCAGTATTTTACAAGCACAGTAAGAGTCATTCAGTACAGGTGTGTCCCACCGATAAACCTGTTCTACAGCTCCGTTTATGAATTCCCCCAAGATCTTAAAACAAACACATCACCATTTAAGTCCAGTCACGCTAACCAGTGTTTGGTCCATCAGTAAACACGCACTCCTTCCTGTTTGAACACAAACACTCCTTACAAAACTCAAGAAATGTATTAGCACATCGACCTCTTCTTTTTATTCATTTACCTCCTCCAATCCTGCCATCATTGGAAGCACCCTTGACCTAGTTCGGGGGTACATCCTCTATTGAATTTTATGCAAATGATATTTGCATTATACAAATATCCAAGATCACATGTCATTTACGATTTAATGTGAGCTTTGTCTTCTGAGAGATTTTGGAATGTTTCGGAAGCTGGACAATTGGCATATTATTAAACAACAGTACAATCAATCGAACACACTGTATTTCAGTCCCTCACAGCTGTGTTTTTATCTGTCAGAAATTAAATATGATGCTAATCTGACTGTCTTGTCATTTTCACTCTTCTGTTCTCTGGTTAGTAGTTTTAATCTTCCTGTAAAGTATTTCCAGTCATTCCAGCTCCAGTCATTAGAAAGCTTAAGCTTTTTTCTTAAAACCATTCCACAAGTTCATTGGGTAGCTTTGAGTTTTTTTAAGTACTAGTAGTGATATGGCGACCACTTGTGGCTGGATGAAGTTACTGCATTTAAACACACTGCTGCAGTGTGGAGCTGTTAGTGAAGACTGTTGGTCCAGAGATCAGAATCAGAATGAGCTTTACTGCCAGGTATGTTTGCACATACGAGGAATTTGTTTTGGTGACAGTAGCTCCACAGTGCGACAGAATGACAGCGACAGGACAATGTGCAAAATAGCACAAACACAATATACAAAATAGACAATTTAGTATGTACAGGTATATTAGGTGCAAATTTGAAATGTAATATGTATGTGTGTTAAATAAAATAATAAAAATAAATACAAATAGAAAGTATGAAATAGTTCAATGTTTATTGTTAAGAGTGCAAGTGTTCATGAGATGTATTGACTGAGGGAAGAAACTGTTCCTGTGTCTGGTCGTTCTGGTGCTCAGAGCTCTGTAGCGTCGACCAGATGGTAACAGTTCAAAGAGGGAGTGTGCTGGGTGTGAGGGGTCCAGAGTGATTTTACCAGTCCTTTTGCTCACTCTGGATAAGTACAGTTCTTGGAGAGTGGGGAGGGTTGTACCAATGATTTGCTCAGCAGTCCGGAGTCGGACTACCCTCCGTAGTCTTCTGAGGTCAGATTTGGTAGCTGAGCTGAACCAGACAGTTATTGAGGTGCAGAGGATGGATTCAATGATGGCAGAGTAGAACTGTTTCAGCAGCTCCTGTGGCAGGTTGAACTTCCTCAGCTGGTGAAGAAAGTACAGCCTTTGTTGGGCTATTTTCACAATAGAGTCAATGTGATTGTACCACTTCAGGTCCTGAGAGATGGTGCTGCCCAGGAACCTGAATGACTCCACTGCAGTCACAGTGCTGTTCATGATGGTGAGTGGGGGGAGAGCAGGGGGTTTTCTCCTGAAGTCCACGATCATCTCCACAGTTTTCAGTTTTTTCATTTCTAATAAGTACAAGAAATGAACGGTCGGTTGTTTTATGGGATGTCCCATACTATATGCACACCTCATATGAAACCATTTTACTGCAGCATTTTCAAGATATGGGACATTATTCGATTTAGAGGGGTATAAAGACACAATTTCTTATAAGTAGAAAAAAGCAATAGTCAAGTCTTTTACGAGACGTCCCATACTATATGCACATCTCATATTAATAATTTTTACTACACCGTTTTGAAGAAATTGTGCATTATTCTACTTCAGAGGGCATCTAGTAAGTTGAAGAAAAAAATAATCAGTTCATATACAAGACGTCTCATACTATCTACAGTACATACCTCTTATGAAACCTTTTTACTGCAGCATTTTTCTGCAGAGTAATATGCTATTGTCTCATTTCAGTGTCCCGAAAACACCCCATTTTTAAGAAGAAGAAATGGATGATCAGTTCTTATATGGGACATCCCATATTTTATGCACACCTCATATGAAAACAGCTTGCTGCCGAATTTTAGGGATATGTAATATTACAACACTTTAGAGGGCTACAAAGGCCTAATTTTTGGCTAAGTAGAAGTCATGAGTGGTCAGTTCTTATATGAAGCTATTTTGCTGAGACACTTTAGAGAAAGGGAACACTTTAGAATAGGCAACACTTATTGACTATTAACTACGACTTTTCCCTCAATAATTTCCTAATTTGCTGCTTATTAATAGTTAGTAAGGTAGTTGTTAAGTTTAGGTATTGGGTAGGATTGGGAATGTAGAATAAGGTATTGTAGAATAAGGCATTAATATGTGCTTAATTACTACTAATTAATAGCTAATATTCTAGTAATATGCATGCTAATAAGCAGCTACTTAAGAGACCCTAAAATAAAGTGTTACCTAGAACAATTTAGCATTATATTTTACTTCAAAGGCTTATAGAGAGTTGTACAAAAACAGTTGATTCTTATAAGTCATTTCCCATCTTCTATACATACATCAGAGGAAGACATTTTACTGTATAATTTTTAAAGTGCATGCTATTATTTCAATTATAGAATTATACAACTGTACATTTATGCTTTCTAATAAGTACAAAAAAAATCAACAACCAAATCTTATAATGGACCTCCCATACTATCTGCACCCTTTATATTAAAAACATTTTACTGTAGCAATTTGGAGTTCAAAGTCAAGAAAATTCTCAGACATTTCACAATTTTTCCAGTGTTGAAAACTAGAAATATTATTTCAAATAAGTAAAAAAAGGCTATTTCTTCAAAAGTACCTCCTATTTTTTCAGCACACCTAATGAGAAGTCTGTGTACTGTGGCAGTTTGAAGTTGCATACATCCAAATTCAATGAAATGCAGGTAGAAGAATAAAGTAGGCCTAATACAGATACAAAGACAGCAATAAATAACACGAATATTAAGCAGATGTACATAAAACAAACAATGCCTTCCCTCTGTGTTGGTCCTGCAATTACCGCAAGGATAGTAACACGCGCGCTCCTTAATTTCAGTCGCAGCTGGCTTGACCGTGTTTTTCTGAACTGCGCCCTCCACAAAGAGGGTAAGTCACAGAGGGTCATTACTGAAAGGGGTGGCTGTTCACAGAGTGCTGTATCAAAGCATATTAAATGCAAGGTTGACTGGAAGGAAGAATTTGGGTAGGAAAAGGTGCACAAGCAACAGGGATGACTGCAAGCTTGAGAATACTGTCAAGCAAAGCTGATTCAAACACTTGTGAGAGCTTCACAAGGAGTGGACTGAAGCTGGAGTCAAGAGTATCAAGAGTCTCCACGCTCAGACGTCTTCAGGAAAAGGGCTACCAAGACACTTCAGAACCAGAAAACACGTCAGAAGCATCTTACCTGGGCTGTGGAGAAAAAGAACTGGACTGTTGCTCAGTGCTCCAAAGTCCTCTTTTCAGATGAAAGTAAATTTTGCATTTCAGTTGGAAATCAAGGTCCCAGAGTCTGGAGGAAGAGTGGAGAGGCACAGAATCCAAGCTGCTTGAAGTCCAGTGTGAAGTTTCCATGGTCAGAGATGATTTGGGCTGCCATGTCATCTGCTGGTGTTGGTCCACTGTGTTTTCTGAAGTCCACAGTCAACGCAGCCATCTACCAGGAAATTTTAGAGCACTTCATGCTTCCTTCTGCTGACAAGCTTTATGGAGATGCTGATTTCATTTTCCAGCAGGACTTGGCACCTGCCCACACTGCCAAAGGTACCAAAAGCTGGTTCAATGACCATGGTGTTACTGTGCTTGATTGGCCAGCAAACTCGCCTGACCTGAACACCATAGAGAATCTATGGGGCATTGTCAAGAGGAAGATGAGAGACACCAGACCCAACAATGCAGATGACCTGAAGGCCGCTATCAAAGCAACCTGGGCTTCCATTACACCTGAGCAGTGCCACAGGCTGATCACCTCTATGCCACGCTGCATTGAGGCAGTAATTAAAGCAAAAGGAGCCCCTACCAAGTATTGAGTACATATACAGTAAATTAACATACTTTCCAGAAGGCCAACAATTCGCTACAAATTTTATTTTTTTATTGGTCTTATGAAGTATTCTAATTTGTTGAGATAGTGAATTGGTGGGTTTTTGTTAAATGTGAGCCTAAATCATCACAATTAAAAGAACCAAAAGACTTAAACTACTTCAGTCTTTGTGCACTGAATTAATTTAATACACAAGTTTCACAATTTGAGTTGAATTACTGAAATAAATTAACTTTTCCACAACATTCTAATTTACTGAGATGTACCTGTGTGTGTGTGTGTGTGTGTGTGTGTGTGTGTGTGTGTATATATATATATATATATATATATATATATATATATATATATATATATATATATATATATATATATATATATATATATATATATATATATATATATATATATATATATAATTAAGAACATTTAAGAATGTTTATCCAAAGCGACATTGCATTCAAGTTACAGTTTTTACATTTTATCAGCTCTTGCTTTCCCTGGGAATCGAACCCATGACCTTGGCGTTGCTAGCGCCATGCTCTACTATTTGAGCTACAGGATGTTTTAAGAACGTTAAGACATTCTTATGTATAAATAAATATAAGAATGTTTTCTGTGACTGGTAGGTTTAGGTTTGGACGAGTATATTTAGTCATCTTATAGTCTTATATAAAAGATCATGACTTTGTGGGGTCAGAGTTATCTTTGTGTGGTCTTTTGGTCTTCACAAAGTAACAAAGTAGTAAAAACAGGTTCCACACACACACACACACACACACTTACTTGAGTAAATAAAAACTCAGACTAAGAATTACTCAATTTCTTTAAGTTTTATTTCCAAATAATTTAATATCAATAGGCCAATATTTTCTCCGCTCTTCATTCAATTTTTAGCTGTGTAGTTGGTAGGTTTAGGCACAGGTTTCAGGCACAGGGTTTAGGCACAGGTTTCAGTGACTAGAACGTTTAGGCACAGGTTTCAGGCACAGGTTTCAGGCACAGGTTTCAGTGACTAGAACGTTTAGGCACAGGTTTCAGGCACAGGGTTTAGGCACAGGTTTCAGGCACAGGTTTCAGTGACTAGAACGTTTAGGCACAGGTTTCAGGCACAGGTTTCAGTGACTAGAACGTTTAGGCACAGGTTTCAGGCACAGGGTTTAGGCACAGGTTTCAGGCACAGGTTTCAGTGACTAGAACGTTTAGGCACAGGTTTCAGGCACAGGTTTCAGTGACTAGAACGTTTAGGCACAGGTTTCAGGCACGGGGTTTAGGCACAGGTTTCAGTGACCAGTATGTTTAGGCACAGGTTTCAGGCACGGGGTTTAGGCACAGGTTTCAGTGACCGACCAGTAGGTTTAGGCACAGGTTTCAGGCACAGGGTTTAGGCACAGGTTCCAGTGACCAGTAGGTTTAGGCACAGGTTTCAGGCACAGGGTTTAGGCACAGGTTACAGTGACCAATAAGTTTAGGCACGGGTTTCAGGCACAGGTTTCAGGCACAGGGTTTAAGCACAGGTTTCAGTGACCAGTACGTTTAGGCACAGGTTTCAGGCACAGGGTTTAGGCACAGGTTTCAGTGACCAGTAGGTTTAGGCACAGGTTTCAGGCACATGGTTTAGGCACAGGTTTCAGTGACCAGTAGGTTTAGGCACGGGTTTCAGGCACAGGGTTTAGGCACAGGTTACAGTGACCAATAGGTTTAGGCACGGGTTTCAGGCACAGGTTTCAGTGACCAGTAGGTTTAGGCACAGGTTTCAGGGACCAGTACGTTTAGGCACAGGTTTCAGTGACCAGTATGTTTAGGCACAGGTTTCAGTGACCAGTAGGTTTAGACACAGGTTTCAGGCACAGGGTTTAGGCACAGGTTTCAGTGACTAGTAGGTTTAGGCACAGGTTTCAGGGACCAGTACGTTTAGGCACATGTTTCAGGCACAGAGTTTAAGCACAGGTTTCAGTGGCCAGTAAGTTTAGGCACAGGTTTCAGTGACCAGTAGGTTTAGACACAGGTTTCAGGCACAGGGTTTAGGCACAGGTTTCAGTGACTAGTTGGTTCAGGCACAGGTTTCAGGCACAGAGTTTAGGCACAGGTTTCAGTGACCAGTAAGTTTAGGCACAGGTTTCAGGGACCAGTAGGTTTAGGCACAGGTTTCAGGCACAGAGTTTAGGCACAGGTTTCAGTGACCAGTAAGTTTAGGCACAGGTTTCAGTGACCAGTAAGTTTAGGCACAGGTTTCAGTGGCCGGTAGCTCTGCAGCTGCTGCGTGTTTTGCCTTTTGCAATTTAGTTGAGCGGTCGTATCATTCCAACATTGTTCTACACTGTAATTATATCGTTTGCTTCCTGTGTTATTGAGTAATTGTACAGTTGCAATCGACATCTTCCAATTTCCTGAATCAAGGTACTTACACCCAAATAAATTTGTCTCACAGCAGAGGCCAACTGCAGCCAGCTGAACCCAGTACAACCGCAGTGACACAGTGAAGATCTGCATCTGAACGGAAGCACAGTCATTCCTGACCGCATGCCATCTGAGAATGTACCAGAAAGTCAAATAACATCCAATGAGAAGCCATAGATCTGATGTCAGTGATTTGACGTCAGAAGAAACAAACAGTAGGGGAACTCCAGTCCAACACTAAAAGGATGTGACGTTCTCCAAACATTGAAATAAATAAATAAATAAATGCACATTTATAATTTTTGGTCAAATAACAACAGTATTTTCATAGCGAAATATCAGATATTGCTCTTTGTTTCCCTTTGTTATCATCTATTTGACAAAAATTTAATAATAAATGGGGGTTTAACAAAAGAACAGAGAAGGTGAAATATGCGGCATTCACAGATCCTGTATATTGAAATCATATGAAAACATGCAGCTGGTTCAAACAAGCTACAAATACAGTAACTTAAGTAAAAATTGTGCTTCCTAACCTAATAAAAAGTAAATGCTTTCAGCTATTAATTCAGTTAATATTCTGCCTTCTATTAATTTGAACCTTAAAACCTTAAAAAAATATTCACTTTGTGTAGTTTTTGAAGTGTCAGTCGTATGGGATGTCATGAGGGTGGAAAGGATGGAGTTTCCTTTTAATTTTTGTGAAAATTAAAAAGTTAGAAAATTGAAAGTTAGTCAACTAAATTTCTTTATTTAAATGTAGCTAAAATAAATTGATTGCAACCACTTACCTTAAAAAATTAGTAAATTCAATTAACCTTTTTTTTTTTTTTTCAGTGTTGTTAATTTTGTTATTATTGTTTTAATGTAAAACCCTAATAGAGGCTCCACTCTATAAAAGATGCCTCATTACTGATTTTCTGGAGCTCAGCCATCTTAACTACACAGACTGTCAACACACGCTCAACAGATAAACGATTTCATTGTTAAAATGTCTATAAATTATAACTTTCAGATTCTAGTTGGTTTCCTAATTGTCTTTTCTCTTTTTAGTTTAAGAGAACACGTGTGACCAGCTCTGTTATGTAAACAATAAATGCAATGTTATTGTCACGTGTTAAATCCAATTCATCCTTTCCTCGGGAAATATGTGATGTTGCCAGATTTAGAAGTTTATATGATATAAACAGGGTTTAACAAAAGAACAGGGCACTGAAGATAACAGACCTGACAAATTATATAAAAACATGCAGCTGGTTCGAGACTCGTAGTATTTTTCCATTTCATCAGGAAAGTTCACTTCATCATATCCCCATTATTTCAGATGAAGCTCTTTGAGAAACAGCTGAAAACAATAATTCAACTAAACATTTAATGAGCACCTGGATAAATGAGAAAATTCAGACAATAAGAATCAATTCCAGTGAATAAAACAACAGATAAACTGCTGACACTGAATCTCAACTTTAAGGAGTCTCCAATTCTAAGATCTGTTCACATCGACTGATTAAAAGAAGTGATTGTGAAGCTGAAATGAGTTTGACACTGAATGCATTAATATTGTAGACTCACTCATTTTTACATTAAATGTAATATTATCACATGGACAAAATGCCAGTAAGTTAAAAAAAAAAAAAAAAAATCATAATTTAAATAAAAGTACCTAATTGACACGTTGTTGTTGTTTTTATGTAAAACCCTAATAGACACTTCAAGATATTATAAGACCAGGCAGATAGAAGGGTAAAAAAACACTATTAACAAATAATATATACAAATAATACTAATATTAATGAAAAACTCATTAAAAAGCTTATTTATAACACCATTAAGGTCCTATATAGCATTTTCAAAGCATGGTTATTTATGGAGCCCTATAAAAAAAATTATATTTAGGACTAAAAAGGGTTCTGCTATTGTTACAAGCTGAAGAACCCTTTTCTTGTACTGTTTAGGACCATTTTTCTTAAGAGTGTCACCACTGACTACCATAATACTTTTCCCAGACATACGGTTACATGTAGTTTAATGCAGCTGAATGCAAGCACAGCCATTTGTGATCACCTGCCATCTGAGCATGTGCAAGAAAGTTAAAGAACATCCAATGAAAAGTCACAGATCTCAGGTGATCTGACGTCAGAAGATGCAGGAGGGGAACTCCAGTCCAACACTACTTTTTTTTTTTTTTTCATTTTCTTCGAAAGGAGAACATTTACAGAAAACATGCCACACTCTATTCTTTATGAACACTTGAGTAAATAAAAACTCACAACAAGAATTTCACCATTTCTTTAAGTTTTATTTAAAATTAATTTTGATATCAATTGAATCTTTCTGATTTTCATCTGACTTTTCAACACCACTGCCAGAGGTCTGTAAGGACACTACACTGTAATTGTATCTTTTTCTCCCAGCTCAGTTGTTGACCAATTGAACAGGCGCCGTGGACATCTTCCAAATTCCTGAATCAATCTGAATACACCTGAACAAAGAGGGTGCACAGCGGCACAGAGCATCCACCAGCTGAACCCATCTGAGAACATGTGAACCAAATTGTGTAGGCCCCAACCAATCTGCCACCCCGCAGCAACAATCGGGTACTCAGACCAAAAAAACAGCACGAGTACCTCTCTCACACGGGCAAAACATTGCTGGATTCTTGAAAAAGACCAAGCTGGCGAGTTTCCTGTGGTGGCTGATTCAGCTGTAAATCTGTTCAGTAATGCCATACCTTTTCCCTCAGTGGATTTAAGAAGACTTACTGTAAAATATTTTAGGTTTCTAGAAAATTCTACAATAGGAGCTAATCAAATGCCAGGCTGCTTTCTCCCTGCCGATGTTAGTCTAATCTGAGTGACGACACTACAGCGATTACAATATATAGGCTTCGTCTCCGCCCACTTCCGTGCTTGTCTCCACCCACTTCTGCTATTGTCTCCACCCACAACAAGCTAAACTTTTGCACTCTTTAAGTTGCAAAGCCATTCTGAGGAGATGAAAACATTTGCAGTCATGCACTTTACTTCTCTTCTACATTCATACCAGCAATGAAACTGAATCAGTATATTTGAGTAAACAGTGTTGAACATCACAGAGCGTTAAGAAAACTCACTTTAAACACTGACTGCTGTTCAAACATGTAATGAGCTGAGGCACAGGATGACATCAGCTGTCATTAAAAGGGGCTTTACAATCCAAAATGGTGTCAAACCTGCAGCTGTGTGCTCCGACAACCTCAGTCAAAGCTGCAAGTGTGCGCTCTGAGATTTGACATGAGGTTATCATATTTTATTTACCCGTCTAGAAGTTACAGTCAGTCACAGCCACATAAAACCGCAGTGAATACCTGCAGCTGAACGGAAGCACAGTCATTCCTGACCGCACGCCATCTGAGAATGTACCAGAAAGTCAAATAACATCCAATGAGAAGCCATAGATCTGATGTCAGTGATTTGACGTCAGAAGAAACAAACAGTAGGGGAACTCCAGTCCAACACTAAAAGGATGTGACGTTCTCCAAACAGTGAAATAAATACATAAATAATTGCACATTTATCACTTTTGGTCAAATAACAACAGTATTTTCATAGCGAAATATGATATACTGCTCTTAACAAAAGAAGAGAGAAGGTGAAATATGCAGCATTCACAGATCCTGTATATTGAAATCATATGAAAACATGAAGTTGGTTCAAACAACCTACAAATACAGTAACTTCAGTGAAAATTGTGCTTCCTAACCTAATAAAAAGTAAATGCTTTCAGTTATTAATTCAGTTAATACACTGAAAAAAATGATACAATGAATTTACTAATTTCTTTTTTTAAGGTAAGTGGTTGCAATCAATTTCTTTGAGCTACATTTAGATAAACCAATTTTACTGAAAGTTAGTCAACTAAATTTGATTATTTAAATGTAGCTAAAATAATTAAAAGAAGTGATTGTGAAGCTCAAATGAGTTTGACACTGAATGCATTAATATTGTAGACTCACTCATTTTTACATTAAATGTAATATTATCACATGGACAAAATGCCAGTAAATAAGCATTACAAAGGTGTACAGGCAACTACTGTGGGCATTTATTAAATATCATACACAGAATAAATAATAGAATAGAATAGAAAGAGGGGCATAAAATTAATGCTTACAAACGAGCAAACAAAGATTAGTCACACTGTACGATCAACTGATCAATAAACAGTCATATACTGCAAAACAAGCAGTGATTCAGAAATATGAAAACATATTCAGAGCTGGAAACACTGCCAAGAAACACTTTTCAAACATCTCTCCTCCATTACATCATAATAAACATAATCAAATACTGATTTTTCTTAGTTTGTGCATTAATGTGTAAATATATCACCTCTGAAATATGACATTTGTCTGCAGTCCAGGCCGTTCACGTCCATAAACACGTCTGCTATAGTTTACAAACTACATGATTTATCTGGAAATTATTTAAGACTGACAATAAAATCATATCAAATACAAATCAAAATGGCACAAAGTGATTTTGTAATGTTTACAGTTGAACCCATCATGCAGCAGACAGTGTGACGTGTGCAGAAAACGGCTCATAAGTGCTGATATCAGTGCGTAGAAACCCATGCAAACACATTTCAGGTGTATAAAGTGCTCAAACACACCAGACCGAGACAGCAGTGCAATTTAGCATTAAGAGAGAAACACACTCAGGTTTCTCTGGCCTTCAGTAGGGGATCTGGTTCTGATAGTACTGGATCATGTCATATGTTTTGCTCCTGGAACAAACAAAAACATTTCATATTATAAGCACAGCGTTTTACATTAAAACCAGTCAGGAAACGCCATGCATTAATGTGTGAGAGACACTGACCTGCTGCTCAGGAAGCAGTTCTGAATGACTTTGATGATAAAAGCTGCTGCTTCCTTCTCACTCACTCCAGGGTTAAAACGCTGCCTATAATTAATGCCATTCAAATCCACAGCTCAGTTTTTCTAAACATTACAATTTTTAAATTTATTTCAATATAAATAAAATGTTTTCCAATATGAATCAAATATAAATCTCATGTGCATCCTCTGCTCCACTGTTAGGTGTTTTGAACTCACTTGAGCAGTTTGATGGTCTGACCGCGGAAGCAGGGCAATCCTGTATCCAGCATCAGCGTTACCAAGGCAACCACAGCATCCATATACGGCCTGCAGCGTAACAGAGATTCATTCAGTCTCTCAGTTTCTAACACACACACACACACACACACACACTTCTCACCTGACAGCCAGGTATCCGCGCACACACATCTCCATGAACCACTTGAAGGGCGTGGCCTCCATCTTCCCGCCCATGATCATCACCATCTCATCGGTCAGTTTGATGTCCGGCTCCCAGCCCAGATTCCCACCCGGAGAACTCTCGAACATGAAGCCGAAATCTGAAACGCGCGCACACACACACACACACACACATTAGAAACACACATGACAAACACAGAACAGAGAGGTTTACTGTTGGACGTCTCACCGATGTGGATGAGGTGTCCCTGTCTGTCCAGCATGATGTTTCCATTGTGTCTGTCCTTGATCTGCAGCAGGAACAGCAGAAGACTGTACGCAGCCATGCTACGGATGAAGTTATACCTCGCCTGATAGAGACACACGAGAGAGAGACGGAGCAAAAACATTCAGAAAATTGGTGTTTCTCAAAGCTTTTGACTCTAAGGCCTTCATTCTTCACAGACGGTTTCACTTTGGATAAACATGTCTGCTAAATGCATTAATGTTAATGTAAAATGCATGATATAAATGAAAATTGTAACGCAAAACGTATCATATTTAAATGCCCCAAGCTCTAGTTTTGTTTTAAAAACTTTTTTTAACTCCTAATTTCTGTAAAGTAAAAAAAAAAATGGTTCACTACTGAATCTGCATGATTTTCCAGTCATTGGTCTTTTTTTTAACTCAATTTCTAGCTGATTACATATTTTTGAATCTAAAAAAAATTGATTATTAGCTTATTTTAATGTTTGTATTGTATGATTTCTAATCATTTTCAGTCACGTTGGTCCCTCTAGTGGACAGGTTTAGAACTTCTGGCATTGCTATTTTTAATTTACATGACCTTTCCAGGTCTAGAACACACACTTTTAAAATTAGTCTTCCTCATGTCTCCAAGTTTACCATGTCTGAATCTTCAGAATGAATGAATGAATGAATTGGTGAAAATAAAAAATATTAAACTGACAAAAATTAAAATAGGAAATATACTGATTTGTAGTTTCAGACTATTTCAGACTAAGCTTATAGTGTATGATTTTAAATGTTTTTAAGTTATGATTTCCCCCTAATGGACTGGTTTAGAAACACTGGCTTTTCTCACCTTCTGGAAGGCCAGAGTGGATTCGTCTCCGTACTGGTTCCGGAAATAATCATACATCCCGAAATCTGTCTGTCGTCCCAGCTGATCTCTGGACTTACAGTCTGGGATGCACTCGATAACGCCACACTGTGAGAAACACACAGGACCTTCACACTTCACACTAAACTGGCGTCACACCTGCAGGAACTCATTTCTCTCAGATTCACTCTCATATATTACACATCAGATCAGAGGCAGCACACAAACAGACGAATGTAATAAAGTGAATTAATATGCAATAGAAGGAGTGAGATGTGTGTGTCTGTCCTTTCACGTAATGATCATGCGCTGCTTCACTGAGATTCACAATCAATAACCATGGGCTGTCCTGATGTCTTTTTTATTAGTCGTAAGTTTAGCCACAGAAAAATAGCACAGTCACTATGGAGAACAAGATGTGTTTTTCTGTAGTTTGCAGAGGGATGGTTTGGACTAAATCAGATAAGGACAACCACGAAAGCATCATTCCCATACCAAAACTAAACCTGCCTGAAATAAATGATCATCGAAAATTGGTGGAGGCAAAAAACTAAACAAAAAATACAGTCTGATGCCAGCCAGCAAAACTCAAAAATAAATTTAAATAAAAAATAAAATAATTTTTAAATAAAAAATAAAATAAATAATATTAAATAATAAACATTAAAAAAATCAAAATAAAATGTAACATTAAAAAATACTAAATAAAATAAAATAACTCACCCCTGGTGCTGTAGCTACTACTCTATATGGGAAAACAAACAGATCGAGTCCCACCAGCTGGAAAATGTTCTTAAACAGACCGATGATCTGCAACGCCAACATATCCTGGAGAGAGAAAAACAGAAAAAAAGACAAAAAAAAAATGTAAATACTAAAGAGAGAAGAAAAAGCGCTTCTGAATCACTAAATCAAACATTTTCCACTTATACATTATTTTAATCATACACTTTTTTCCAATTAACAGATTTATTATATCAGTTAACCCTTTAACTGTCAGCCCCATTTTTGAGCATAGACATGAAAGTGTACAGCAAAAACAAAGCAGTAAAACAGAAATGTGAATCTGATACCTGTCTGCAGTCGTCTCCGACCTTAAAGATAGCCGCCTGCCAGCAGATCTTCTGTGCTTCTTCTCCACTCTGAGCTTCATCCAGCGAGTCTGAGCGACACAGCAAACCTACAAACACAAGAGTTTTTATTACGACATATATTTTTATTAAAGCTTCATTTCAGCTACTTATTTATGCATGGTCTTTTTGTTGTGTCATCTATTTACATATTTAAACCTGATTATTCCATTTGTTGTTCTTTCAATTATTTATCTGTTTTGTATGGGTTGTTTTCCAAAAATCTGACCATTTTTTCTAACTTTGTTTTCCTTGTGAATTGCAAGATATAACCCTGTTATTCTGAGAAGTCTGAAATGTGAGATATAAACTCACCACGAAAGAAAATCTAAATTCTGAGATAAAATGTTGCAATTACCTTTCATTTATTTATTTTTAATTCCATGCTGGTAACAAAAAACTAAATTGCAAGATTTTAACTCAAAATTCTGATTTTTTCCTTGCAATTCCGAGATTATATCTCAAAATTCTGAGAAGATAAAACAGAATTACAAGATATAAACTCTGAGATAGAAAGTCTAAATGATGTTTTTTTTAATTCAGTGGTGGAAACCTTCTTCCACAGTACTGTGTATCACCATTTCTTACATCACTTCATCAAAAACACTTCAACTGTCTTGTAAGCACTGCTATTTTTTTCAGATATTACAGAATTATGTCTGTGTTGTTTGCATACCCTCTTTCTCCAGTTCACTCACTCCACAGCGTTTCACCTTGAATTTGGCCAGATACGGCGCTTTGGCAGCACTGAGGGGGAAACACACACAGATGCATGTTTTTATTGTGTATCAAACACACATATGGCACTGTATGAGCGCTGACCGTACCTCTGCATTGGCATTCCTGATTTATAATCAATGTCCAGCACTATAGCTTCAGGGTTACTGGGCAGATAACAGCCTGAGAAACAGAACAAAAGTCATTCAAATCATTAAAAGAGGCTGTAATATCAGTCACCGATCTGATTATGAAGATACACTCAGACCTGGCTGGACTTTGATATCAGACAGGGCTTGCAGACACGCTCTCTTCCGCTCGTCGCCTTTAGGAATCGGCCTGAAATACGAAAAGCACAGAGGAGATTTCAGCTTCAAGCTTTAGACTGAACATGAACATGATGGAGAATCAGCAGCATCTTGAGACTGAAACAGGAGGTGCAGTAGATGAGATGTTCCCAGTACTTTATAATGGCTGAGACATTGGTGATCTTGTTGAAGAAGTCAAACTCGCGCTGGTAGAAATCTTTAGCTGGACCCGAGAGAGAGCCGATGATCTCCTCAACCAGCAGCTCCAGAAGATCCCCGATATCAGCTACAACACACATAAATATCAGCAAACATCAGCAAAAAGCACTGGCTCTCAAGGGCCATTTAAGAACAATAGCTTAAAGCAATGAAGTTTTAAAGATCACTAACTCTAAATGAATAGCAGACTCCACAACTATTACAATAACAACTCAATGGAACTGGAATAATGTTCAGAATCATTTTTCCAGATGATGAACAATGAAAACATTGACAGAATACATCCAACTTTAAAGTCTGTGATGAAATGGAAGTAGCAACAGATCTCGTCTTCTGTATTGTGACGTGCATCCAAGTGTAACAGATTATTGAAAAATGTAAATAATAATAAACAAATAAATAAAACATTTTATTTCAGTTAGTAACCAAAGCAGCATTTCTCATGATGTGCTAAAATAATGAAAAATAAAAATGGAATAAAAATTAACAATAACTATATAGACAAAAAAATACAATTTAAATGACAAACACAATTACAAAAAATGTAATTAAAATGAACACTATAATTAAAATGAAGCTAAAATAAAAGCTAAAATATTAATGACAAATGTCAAATTATTAAAACAATTAAATAAAATATAAAACATTAAATGAAATATATTACAAATATTGAATATTAAAATATTAATTAAAAACTACAATAGCATCTCAAGCTGGACATTTTCAATAATAGATCTGGTTATGCAAATGAAACGTATGCCTGGGTGAATTGCTTGACATATCTACAATATGCATTTATAAAATACGTAGGTGAATTTCCATTTCATGCCAACTCTAAAGAGCATTTAAAGTGGCAGACAACAAACCTACAGAATACTCAGAATAAGCAGAATATTATTATTTGTTTGTGTGGATGCTAATATTGTAATCGTTCTTGGTGCAAACAGGCTTTAAAGCTCATGATAGTGAAGAGGAGCAGTATTTACGGTCTTTCTGGTGTCCCTCCTCATCTGTGTAGATGTTGGTCTTCATGTTCCAGATGAACTGATGTGCCAGAAGCTGAGATTTCTGTGCCGCCCACAGGATATATTCTCTCACATACCCCATCTACACAACAGTATTATTAGTGCACTCACCTGACAGAGCAGAGAAAACCAAGAAATGCAAAATATGGCCTGCACACAACACATGAATTATACTTGCTAAAATCAAATGATGCATGCATCTTGATGTATGCCTTTTCAATTCTTACTCTGCGCATGCAAATCATTTTGCCATTATTTGAGTTTGCACATGCACACACTATACCTTATCATAACGGAGGGCTTGAACAATTTGTGGGATGTAAAACAGAATAGCATCCTGTTGAAAATATGAGAGAGAAATATGCATTAATAAAAGCAATCAAACTGATCTGAGATAATAACATTAGTGTCACGACAGGTGCTGCGTACAGGAGGGAAGGAGCGCAGGACTTTGACGCCGTACTGAGCGGTCAGCGGATGCGGCGGATACATGCTGGAGAAATACGAGAGTCCCGTGGGAGGATCAGCCGTAGCCCAACACAAGATATGACTCAACTCAGGAGAATCAGCGTCGATCGTGTGCCACGTCACCAGAAACTAGAGCAGAAAACACACCTTTACAGTCACCGGTGCAGACAACAGGCAGCATACATCTACATATTTAAGTGAGAATTTATGCAATTATTATATTTAGATTTCATAAACAAATAAATCCTTAAAAAGAACTTATAATGAATAATTAATCAGACTGTGATTAATATAACTTAATACATTTAGTCCCGGTTTCAGAGACAAGGCTTAGCCTAAACCAGGATTAGGACATAGTTCAGTTAGGATATTAGTCATTTTTATAAACATGCCTTAGAAAAAAACATTACTGGGGTGCATCCTAAGTCAGAACAAAGGCACTGGCATGTTTTAAGATCAGTCAGTGCAAGTTTATTTCAGCTGAAACAGCTCAGATTTACATTTTAGTCTTGGACTAGGCTTAAGCCTTGTCTGTGAAACCAGGGGAAAGATTAATATATATTTTAAAAATGTATTATTTATTAAGTTTAATTAGGTGAGGTCAATCACATTTTTATTTATTTAATTGCAAATATTTATTTAACTTCAACCTAATTTTTAAATGTAATTTTATTTATTTTAACCAATTAATTTAAATGGTTAAATGGTTAATGTATTTAATAGGTTACAATAAATCAAATATGTTTAAATAAATGAATAAATCTAAGAGTATAGTACTAAAGAAATTTAATGTTTTCGAATATAGTACGAAAAAAATGTAACAATAGGAACCATATATTTTACTAATATTTATAGTATGGATTTTTCATAATATAAACTGGATCTTTATAGATGCCAATAATGTGCTAATTATTTGATCATTTGGTCATGTTGTGTTCTGGACGTTCACCTTCACAGCCTCAGGAACGTCACTGACGGCCCCCGGGTCCAGACGAACCAGGCGGGTCACTTCTGAGAAAATAGCTTCTGTGTTCTTGAACCTGTTAAATATTGTGTAGCAAGACTGGTGACATGTTTGGTGTCTGAAGTTTTATCTCTGCTTTCATGCACTGCTTGCAAACTTATCATTAATTCTGTATCATTTACAAAATATTATTACTTGCCTATAAGGCTCTAAATGGTTTAGCTCTTGCGTATCTAACTTGTCTTCTACCACGCTACAATCCAACCCGCTCTCTAAGGTCGCAAAACTCTGGACTTTTGGTAGTACCTAGGATAGCAAAGTCCACTAAAGGAGGTAGAGCTTTTTCACATTTGGCTCCCAAACTCTGGAATAGCCTTCCTGATAACGTTCGGGGTTCAGACACACTCTCTCTGTTTAAATCTAGATTAAAGACACATCTCTTTAGCCAAGCATTCACATAATGCATCTTATAATCTTGTACTGCAGTTATATCTGATCAAATGTACATTATTATTATTCTTTAGCTTGGGTTGAACACATCATTTTTGCTTAGATGGAACAGCAGCTACGCTAATTATGTCTCTATTTGTTTCTCTGTTTCTAGGAATTACAGAAGCTTCAGTCTGGATCCAAGCCTTAAATGCTCTGAGATGACCGAACACCTGAGAAAAGATAATGCCAACCCCTCAGACAACATACAGAATTAGCTAATTTTGCCATAAGTTAAATATATTAAGTTTCTACAATATATAAATATATTGTAGAAACTTGATTTCCTGTAAAGCTGCTTTGCAACGATTTGTATTGTAAAAAGTGCTATACAAATAAACTTGAATTGAATTATCAGGTTGAGGGATGTTAACAGTTGACTGATTAACATATAATACTAATGTCAGAAGATTAAACATCAGTTAACCATAAGAGGACAAAATTATAAAATGTCTGAGGGCCTAAGCACAAATAGAAACCATTATTCAAGTGGTTATATATATATATATATATATATATATATATATATATATATATATATATATATATATATATATATATATAAATAGGTTTCATACAAGTGTTATTAGAGCACTGCATTCATTCCTGTTGCTCATTTTGAATGTTTTTAGAAAAGTCTCTTCTGCTCACCAAGGCTGCATTTATTTGATCTAAAATACAGTAATGCTGTTTTCTATGTGAATATGTGTTAAACTGTAATTTATTTGTGTGATCTGCAGCTGTATTTCCAGCATCATTACTCCAGTCTTCAGTGTCACATGATCTTCAGAAATCATAATAATATACTGATTTACTGCTCAACAAACATTTCTGATTATTATCAATGTTGAAAACAGTTGTGCTGCACAATATTTTTGATGCATTTTATTTTACAGGATTCTTTGATAAATAGAAAGTTAAAAGAAAATACAGCATTTATTACATTTTAAGTGTCTTTACCGTCAATTTTGATCAATTTCGAGTATTCATTTCTTTAAATAAAACAAAATCTTTGGGACAATAGAGTACCTTGAATGCAATATAAGTCACCAAACACATAAAATACAATGTAAACGTCTCAGACGGAGTCCCTCACCTGGCCGGCAGCTGCAGGGCGAGGTACGGAGAGATGCTCCACGCTAGATTGACGTTGTCCTTCCACTGTTTCTCGGTCAGGCTGATGTATTTTGATCTCCAGTTGGTGATGCTGGTCTCCACAGACTGCTCCGCAGAGATCTGCAGCTCCTGGCTGCCCAGAGGATTGTACCAGGTGGTCAGACGCTCCACCTCACTGGCCTAACAACACATACTAACACTAAGGCATACATCTTACTAACATTTTATTCATCTGAAAACTGAGAACTACAATCTCACCAGCAGGGCCAGCAGCAGCGTTCTGCGCTTCATGAAGTATTTATGCAGCTGAGTTCCTCTGTTCGTCTTCTTTGACAGACCTACAAGAGATTTAATAGAATTTAATATAAGAGAAGGTCAAATGATGAAAAAAATCTAAATCATGCTGTTATGATTGTGAGTGAATCGTCAGTGTACATGTGCATTAGCAGTGAAACGTTTGGACACGCGTTTCTTTTCATGATCCTAAAAACCTGAAGTAGACCTAAAATGACCTCAGAAAACTTCCAAGATAGCTGCAGGATGACTTAAAATTATTTAAAAATCAAGAAAATATTATGCTAACACTTCAGATTAGGGAACACTACACTATTAACTAGTTGCTTATTAGCATGCATATTACTGGTATATTAGCTTTTTATTAGCACACATTAATTATTCTGCATTACCATATTTTTGATAAATACTTTAGATTAG
The DNA here is from genome assembly GCF_936440315.1 of Barbus barbus. NCBI lineage: Eukaryota > Metazoa > Chordata > Actinopteri > Cypriniformes > Cyprinidae > Barbus > Barbus barbus. The sequence goes on along the minus strand of NC_136756.1, from coordinate 28,920,354 downwards.
ATGTGAGAGTTTCCCCTCAATAAACTGTAAAGTGTTACCATTATTATTTATATATCAAAATAATCTATGCAAAAAATAATAATGCAAATGAAAATGCTGAAAAAAAAATAAATAATAAAACTGAAAATCAGAACTATATTTAATTTTGTGATTACAGAACTTTTTCATTTTATATATTAACACTATTAATTTAATAACATTTAATTAATTGTATTACTTTACAATATATTTTATACATTTTAATAATTAATTTGTAATTAAAGATCATTATTATATTTTATTAATTATTTAATAATAAATATAATTAAATATTAAAAATAACATATTTTAATTACATGTATAATATATCAATAAACATTTCATAATCAATTAATTTTACAACATTAACACTGTTATTTTCCTGTTTATTCCTGTGAAGCAATGAAACTATTTGTACTGTATAAAGTGCTATAGAAATAAATGTTTTGACGCATGTCACATGTTTGAATTGCTGCATCATTCCCTGATTTCCATTTGTGTTACTGAGTTTATCACTTCACTGTTAATCGAACACATGGGAAATAATCCCAAAACAGAATCAGTAGATGCGTTCAAACGTTTGACTGCCAGCATATTTGTGACCCTGGACCACAAAAACAGTCATAAATTGTAATTTGCTTTTGTAAAATTGAGATTTATACATCAATCTCAGTTATAATAATTAAGATAATAAATAATCTTTCCATTGATGTATGGTTTGTTATGATAGGACAATATTTGGCTGAGATACAACTATTAGAAAATCTGGAATCTGAGGGTGCAAAAAAATCTAAATATTGAGAAAATCTCCTTTAAAGTTGTTCAAATGAAGCTCTTAGCAATGCATATTACTAATCAAAAATTAAGTTTTAATATATTTACGGTAGGAAATTTACAAAATATCTTCATGGAACATAATCTTTACTTAATATCCTAATGATTTTTGGCATAAAAGAAAAATGGATAATTTTGATCCATACAATGTATCGTTGGCTATTGCTACAGATATACCCCGGCAACTTAAGACTGGTTTTGTGCTGCAGGATCACATTTTATTTTAGTATGAAGACAAAGAGAAGGAAAGATGTCATAATAACAGTGAGTGTTAAAGATCCTCCCGTCCCCTTTGCACTTACAAACAGAAATCCAAAAGCCCAAAACATGATAAAGAGAAATAAATGTTGTGTAGGACCTGATTTCTTGGAGAGCGTGGAGACGCCGCTGGACAGTGGGTATGTGTTGATCCAGCCCTGTGTGGCCGGCTGTCTGGAGCCCATAGCTGCGTCCAGACTGCTCCTGGAGTCCGTCCCCGCCATCACAGACAGACTGTTCACCGACACGTCCTGAGGATCTGACACAACATCAGCATCATCATCAGCATCATCAGCATACATACAGTACAAGAACCAGTAAATCAAACGCTGATCATGCAGGAGGCAGAACCGGGAGGAACTCTCACTATTGTTGAGGTAACATATATTATTATTTGTGAATTTTAGTATCAATTTCTGAGTGTAAATTGTTGCAAATAAACAGTAAGTAACACGCTGTATTAAACATGACATTTTGAACTATTCAATTCAAGTTTATTTGTATAGCGCTTTCACGATGCAAATCGGTGCAAAGCAGCTTTACAGAATATTTAAGTTTCAACATTATATTTAGTAACAGCTTATCAGTGGTGACTATCTCAAGTTGATGATGGCAGAAATGTACGGTAAAAATCATGCAGTTAGTTAATGTCATGTAATCAAACAGACGGTGAACACTATTAACAGCAATGATTAGAAGTTGTGATCAAACTTCTAGCAACATTTGGTAGTTTTGCATGTTGTCTCAGGGTTGGCATCATCTGAGGTCCTCTGGGGGGTTGGCATCATCTCTTCTCAACGGTGTACAACTATACAGTATTGTCTTGTAAAACGAATTGCAGTCATTTTTGTTTTATTTACAAGCTTTTACATAGTTATTGTAATATATCAATACTATGAATTATTTTATTACTAGGAATTTATTTATTTAAATTTATAACATGAATTCATTTAACAATTATTTAATAATTAATCAATTTATTTACTAAATAATGTATTAAAATAAATATACTATTTACTTATTTTTAAATATATATTAATATACTATCTCATGTTCAAAATATCAATTTTTTTTAGTAGCTTTGTCAATCATAATGACTTTAGAAAAAATTATGTTTAGTTAATTATCTATAGTGAACAAATAACATCCTGATTATCCCATTCTTTCAAAAGCAATATTTTAGGTTAAAACCCATATGAATGCATAAGAGAATGTGTTAATATTTGGTCCTGTAATTTCCCTCCGTTTCAGGATTTTAATTGCTTAATTTTAAATGTCCTGTCATGTGACAAAAGAGTTTGTAAAAAACTTTTTAAGCAGCAAAATTAGATTTTGATTTGACAGAGAAATTAAATACAAAAGTAGTCATTCGTCAAAGAAAACAAGTTAAAAACTTATTGCAGTCCTCGATGCTTGAGCCCAAATTAAACTAAAATGTATAAGAATCAGGGAGGACACTGCTGAAGCTGCTTCATATCACAAACTAAATGAATACACCATTAACATTACAGCTATAAAGTGGATTTGGGCTGAAGATCACAGACATATGATGGGTCTGTTCACCTGGTGGGACGAGTTGAGTGGCGGTGAGATATTTCTTATCCGACAGCAGACACGCATAGAACTTGATCATGATGCTAATGTCTTCACGAAGGCGATTCTCCAGCTGCGTGGGGAACCGTGGAGCCACACTGAACACACACACACACACAAATTACATTTACTCAGCATAAGAAACTAAATATGCCTCTTGTTTTGTGCTGATGTTCACACCTGAAGTAATCAAAGGCAGTAGAGTAGATCTTCTCTCTCAGGACGTTACGGATGGTGGCGTTAGTGACCACATCAGCATGAAGAAGAGTGAGACCGAGAGTCAGCAGCCTGAAACACACACACACACACACACACACACATTATATATACACAACACCAAATACTAAATATTGAGTATTACTACTATTATAATTCTGAAATTTGTGCTAAATATGAAATAAATCAAATAAATATGAATTTTTGTAGTAATATAAATGACACTTGTATTGACAGTTTTATCAATATTATTTCACTATTTGACAGAGTCATAAATAAACAGGAGCTTGTAGAAAAAAATGCCACCAAAATGAAAAATAATGCACCTCAAAATCATTAAAGTGAGCGGTGAAAATGAATGAAAAGTGTTGATTGCAGCATTACATTTAGATCTGCTCAAGTTGCATAAAACAATTACACATATGTTTCTGTTTTGTTTTTCATGCTAAGACAACCAATGTAAAGTCTTGATTTTATAATGCATAAAAATGTATAAACAAACTGATAAACTGCTTTTAACTTGTTTTGTCCAATTCCCCACACATAACAACACTTCTGCATTTTATTAACCCTTGGGGGGCAATTTCTAAAAGTTACAGAGAGGTCATTAGAATACAAAAATTTTAAAATGACAATAAAATATAGATCTTTTAAGCAACATCAGCCCTGATCATAACTTACAATTTTTTTTCAGATTTTTAAACAATTTAAATGCCAGTTTGATTACGTAACGCCATGCATAATCATTTCCACATACTAAACGCTAAGCATTTTTTTTATTATTGCAGATGTCAATGATCAGCAACAACACTAATTTTGATGCATTATTTTTGGTGCAGTGTCAGTTTTAAACAAACACAATCGTTTTCAGTACACACACACAAGCACACTCTGATACCCATACCAATACACCCACACAATTATAATTACATAACTTCAAATTAATTTGCTTTTTTTTTTTCAGTAGAAGCAGAAAAAAAAGAAAATGGTGCTATGAGGTGGAAAACAGTAAAAAATAAATAAATAAAAATAAAGCAGTAAAGGTTTTGATGCCTTGCCAACAGAATGAAAGCCTATTAACAAAGAATGCATGATATTGCACTTAAATGGCACAGTGGATTAAATATTGTAGTTTTAATGGGTTTCAATTATATATCTGTCCCCATAGTGTTCAGTGTGTTTAAAGCATCACCTGAATCGGGGTCCTATAGCAGCTACGTGGCGGTTTAGGCAGCTCTTGGGTCCACCAACGCTGAGAGATAGCCCCCTCTGCAGGACACTGGTGAAGATCTCCACCTGATCCGCACTGCAGTACTTAGCGATTTCAAACCTCTGCACTAGAAACTAAACACACACACACACACACACAGTACTATAACAATCACTCATATGAGGAATATAATAATGTGATCATGCTGAGAAAGAGTTTCTGAAAAAGAAAATCCTCCAGGTCCTGCACATTCTTTGGTTTCCAGCATAACAGTAAATATGATTTTGAGACCCATATTTTCAAACTGAGAACCGCTGAGGAACTCAAAACAATGATAAAGGGTGAAAACATTCACTGATGATGTAGAAAGAAACATGATGCATTAAGAGATAGGGGGTGAAAACTTTTGAACGAGATGGCCGCTGTAAATTGTTCTTTTGTTTATTCCATTAAGTACTGCCCTTTGTAAGCTATACATGTTTCCCAGAAGACAAAATAGAAACAATTTACACTAATCATACTGTTCAAAAGTTTGCAATCCCTGGATCTTAAAGGGATAGTTCAACCAAAAATGTCCTAAAACAAAAATGTTTAAATCAGTAGAGAAATCTGCACAGATCAAGCACCATTTACAAGCCAAAACAGCTCTAAATAAATATGTGCCTGGATTTTGATGTGAGAGACAACAGGAGACAGACTTTTTCACTGGAGGAAGCGTTATTATGGATTATGGATATTTTAGCAGGAAGCAAAGGTTTGAAGTTAAAAATATGTTAATGATGAATATTGTGATGTTTTTATCAGCTGTTTGGACTCATTCTGACGGCACCCATTCACTGCAGAGCATCCATTGCTGAGCAAGTGATATGATGCTACATTTCTACAAATCTGATGAAGAAAAACATCTTGGATGGCCTGAGGGTCATTAACTACTGCTTTGAAGTAGTGTGCTGCATTCTTGGGCAGTACTAAATAAAAAAACGAAATGCAATTTTTATGTTCCCTCTTATTCTAAAAAAAATATTATGCAGATTCTGCAAGATTTATGTAAACTTATGACAACTATATACTGTATAAATAGCATTGACTTGACACCGTTTACACAGTATACATACTAGTGCAGTCAAACAATTAATCGCATACAAAATAAACGTTTTTGTTTACATAATATTTGTGTGTGTACTGTGTATATTTATTATGTATATTAAATATATTTATATATGATATAAATTATATGAATATATATATTTAGATTTAAAAAAATATGCTGTATGTGTGTGTATTTATATATGCATAATAAATATACACAATACACAAATATTATGTAAACAAAAACTTTTATTTTGGATGCGATTAATCGGTCGACAGCACTTACTTTTTATGCTGCATATAGTATGTATTAGAGTATTATGGCAGTGTGCTTTTATGTGTGATACAGACCTCGATCCAGAGCGAATGCGGCGTGACGTTGGGTGGACGGGGCAGTGGCTGACTCTCTTCTGAAGCAGCTAAAGGATCGGCCTCTGACTCCGTCTCCGAGAACAAGCCCATCTTCAGCTCGATGGTCATCTGCCAGGCGCCCGCCATCTCACGCATGAACTACACACACATGCAATGAGCACTGTGACCTCACAGCACATGATGCTGTTATAATCCTCCATTCAGAGTCTTACCTGGACTTCAACTCCATTACGGGCAGCGAGCAGCCACTCCCAGCAGGCGATGGCCGTCTCCATGCCCTGCTCCGTGAACATCTTCAGAGGAGACCAGCAGAGGTGATGAAGCAGCTGAAGATCCCATTCTGAGACAGAGACATTTGTGTGTCACTCAAACATGATCTGCATTCAAAACGGTCCATATGATCGACTGGGCGCTACCTTTAGTGCTAATGAGCAGCGCGGTCATCTTGAACATGTTCTGTATAAATGCGTCCGAGTCTTTGGCGCCCAGAGCATCACTCATTTGAGAAACCATCAGTTTGCTGAGGTTTGACTCGCTGTGTGTCACTTCGGCAAACTGCAGCATCCCAGAAACCTTAATACATTATATTATGAAAATATTTACATGTATATATTTATATTCATATAATTTATAATATATATAAATATATTTAATATATAAACGTAACATTTTTCTTAAATATATACATGCATGTGCGTATTTATATATACATAATAAATATACACAGTACACACACATATACTATATAAACAAAAACTTTTATTTTGGATGCGATTAAATCACAGCACTAGTATAAATACATGCATAAATAAATGCATTAGTACAACGGTGCATAAATTAGTGCATAAAACACATAAATAAACAAACACAGTGCACAAAAATAAAAATGTGCATAAATCAATGAATATTTTTTTTTTTTAAGTTTCTTTATCATAAAAACAAAACTTTATTTTCTTTATGCAAAATTTTCTTTCTTTTAATGCTTGGTGAAATATGAGTCAAATGAAATATGTTCTTGTCATGATTGGTGAGATTCACTCATAAACACCCTACTGAAGCGTTTACCTCTCCAGTGTAGCGATTTCGCAGGTTGAGCGACGCCATGAAGTTGGAGTAGTCCTTCTTCACGCAGGTGGGCCGCTCCGTCAGCTGGGTAACCTGGGAATGATGGAAACTGACCAGTTAAAACATCACTAATGACATATCTGACTACAATACAACCATTAATCTATAAAGACAAACGCTTATGAGCATCAGCAGGAGATTACCGCTCTACTGCTATGATAAGAACATATAAATGCATACTGGTTTATAAATGATAAATGAGTTACAGACGGAGCCAATGAAAGAAGCAAGGACAACAGTAACAAAACCAACCTGAGGAAAAGCTGCCTGGGGCGAGGGGGAGGAGCACACGACAGGCCACACCCACCAACCCACCGCCAGCCAATCACAGCACAGACACAGATGAGTTAGCAGCCAGCGGTTAGCAGAGATGCAATGATGTAACGGCACAAATAAAGTGAATGACAAAATAATGCCCAGCACACATTTACTGTACATATGACATTATGCAAAATAGTGCAAAGCATGCAAAAAAAAAAAACACTTTAAAAAGGCCCAAAAAATAAAGAGAAACAAGAGCTAAATTCATAAGAACACAACAGTGCTAATGAATATTCATAAAGCATGATTGCAGGAATAATCAATATCACACAGTTGAAATGCAGTGAGTGTGTTAGCTGGGATCACGTCTGAAATATCTGGTTAGTTTTAAGCTGTATGTTGTGAAAAGCATCATTTGTGTAACGCTCTTCACAATACACACCGTTTCCAAGCAGCTTTACAGCAATTCATTCTGTTAATGACCTTAAATGACCTTAAAGACCAGTGCAGTAAATACAAATATAAAATTAATATTTAAATTCAGAATTGTATAAATGCATGCATAAATAAGTGCATATTAATATTAAATATACATATAGTCTTCAGCAATAAGAATGAGACTTTTTACATTTAGATTTGTGCAATTATGCTTAATTCTCAAAAAATTGTCAGTGCATAAATAAATGCAATAAATAAATGTAAATTAATTTAAATGTTTTGACATTGAGATTTGTGTAAAAGTATGCTTAATTGTATAAACAACGCTGTAATGTATACATAAGTGCATAAATGCATGTACAAAAAAAATTGCATATTATTATTAAAATATATTAATATCAAAATATAATATATATTAATATTTATATTACATAATAATCCGACTTTTTTACATTTATAATTGTGCATGCTTAATTGTCCAAAATAATGTCACAATGCATAAACAACTGCATGTATAAATAAATGCATAAATGCATTCATAAACAATTCGTGTGTTCACATGATGTAAATATTCAGATGTTCTATGACTCTTAAAGCAATTCAAGATGTTTTGAATGTAATGAATTTAGTGGATTTGATTGGGCATGTGGAATAAATCAGTCGTTTTACTAAAGACTTCTTACAAAACAATTGATGATTTTATTCTGATCCGCTAAAGACTCGCTACCGTCTTACCTTAATCTGGCCAAAAACCTCAGTTACCATCTCAGTAACCATCTACCGTAAGACACAGCACTGGTTAGCATCAGGACGTGTGTCTGTAACAGGGATTCTGGGTCAGGTGTGTTTCTCACCCCCAGCGTTGTGCTTTGACGGTTGTATCCCGCGAAGCTGAGAATGCTCTCGGTAGCCATCGCCAAACCCGTGTGCTGAGACAAACCCGACAGCCAGATCTGATGCTTGTTCAGATACTCCTGAGACACATACAAAAATATATTTTTGAAAGAAATTAATACTTTTATTTATCAAGGATGCATTAAATTGATCAAAAGTGAGAGTAAAGACATATGTGACCTTGGACCACAAAACCAGTCATAAGGATTTTTTTTTTTTTTATTGAGATTTATACATCATCTGAAAACTGAATAAATAAATAAGCTTTCCATTGATGTATGGTTTGTTATGATAGGACAATATTTGGCTGAGATACAAATATTTGAAAATCTGGAATCTGAGGGTGCAAAAAAAAAATCTAAATATTGAGAAAATCAGCTTTAAAGTTGTTCAAATGAAGTTCTTAGCAATGCATATTACTAATCAAGAATGAAGTTTTGATATATTTGCACTAGGAAATTTACAAAATATATTCATGGAACATAATCTTTACTTAATATCTTAATGATTTTTGGCATTAAAGAAAAATCTATGATTTTGTGAATCCTGAAAAATAAAATGTATCACGCTTTCCACAAAAATATTGAACAGCACAACTGTTTTCAACATCAGAAATGTTTCTTGAGCAGCAAATCAGTATATTAGAATGATTTCTGAAGGATCATATGACACTGAAGACTGGAGTAATGCTGAAAATACAGCTTTGATCACAGAAATAAATTACGTTTTAACAGATATTCACAAAGAAAACAGCTGTTTTAAATTATAATAATATTTCACAATTTTACTGTATTTTTGAACAGAAGAGACCTCTTTTTTAAAACATTAAAAATCTTACAGACCCAAACTTTTGAACATGATTAATATGATTAACATTCATAAACCTTGGTATTTACACGGCACTCAAAAAAAAGCGTAGTATTACACCAGCTGACCGGTTTCCAACTGAGAATGACTCAAACTAACACTGCATCCAATTCACAGCCAATCATTTGCCAAAGGAGCCCAGATGGCAAACTATTTCTGGTGGAAGTAAGCATCTGTGCTTGATCAAATCCATCTATTATGCAAGATCAGATTTTTTTCCAGTTGTAAAATTACAAATAAAAATAAATAAATAAAAACTAGCAATGTGTAGTTGAAGCTGCAACAGCAGTTTATAAACAAACGTATGAACAAAATAGCGAATTTTTATTCATTTATCAACATGCAAACAGCACATAACAAAGAGGTTGCTGAATATGCTTTACCAGTGAAGTTTATTATTAATACAAATCAGATTAATCATAACTGAAAAGTTAGCTTTTCCAACAGAGCAAATGGGACTGAAAAGATGGATCAGTAAATGACTGGAATCAGACTCGAATCCAGGTTGTCTGCATGACCATATAAACCACATCTCAGACTCAAAGTACATACTTTTAGTGCATAGTATGCAACTTACTGACCTGGAGATGAGATTTGGTTACTGAAGCGGCCCATTTCATGGCCTCCTTCAAGATCTCTCCACAGCGTGCGGCAAAGTCCTTCACGATGCTCTGAACAACAAACACAAAGCATTTCAAAACACTGGACTCAGACTGAGCTCATATCCACGGCACAGAAGCTGTGTCCGTCTCACCTCTCGTGCCTCATGCGTGTCTGGGACAGTTATTCTGTACGGAGTGTCAGGAATGTCGTAGTACGGCTGGTCTTTGTGGATGTCCTGTGTAACAGGAGGCTGGGTTAAGTGACTGATGAGTGAGACTGTAAATACAAGTAATATAAATCATGCATGTGTGTTTGTTGCACTGACAGCGCTCAGAGACAGAGACAGAGTCTGCAGGATGTCCAACATGGTCTTCAAAACCCTTCCACTCCACAGAAGATGAGGAAACCTAGAGAACAAACACAGATTTGAGCTTTTAGTGTTATTGTATATGACTACACAACAAAACCAACAATAACAATACAATTTTAGTATTTAGTAGTTGTTTTTTTAATTCTTTGCTTTTATTGTTGTGATTATTTTATGACTATTTTAATTCCTATTATGTAAAGCAATGTGTATTACCATTGCATATAATGTGATATATAAATAGATTTGTGTTGCATTTTGTGTTTTCAAATGCAAGTTATATAAATGCAAGCCTTCAGACTTCATGTGGAACTCTATACTCTAATAAGCATAAAATAAGCACGAAAAGTACAAGGAATATACAAATATTGGGTGAAATTGTTCGGGTAACATCATAAACGATGCTTATGCTGTCTAGGTAGGGAGTTAGAGAATTAATTGTACATTTCGGCGAGTCCTGAGAGGTATTTATCTGCCACTCTGCGGATCCTCTTGTGGGTGTGGTTAAAGTTGACCAATAGGAATTGAGCGTGGCGCTCCAGCTCCTCCTCGTGCTCTTTAGTCTTGGGCTGGAACAGGAAGCAAAGCCATTATCAATAACGAGCGATCAATAATGCATGTGGTTCAGCGCTGAGAGATCCTTCAAAGGCTCGACTCACTTTCTCAGCCATCATCTGCAGGAAAACCTCAAAGACTTTATCACCCACACAAATCACACACTGCATCATGCCTGCATACGGATACAGAGAGAGACATGATAAAGATCATTTGAGTGACAAAATTAAGCAGAAGAAGAGTGTTTTTTTATTTGGCCATGAAGTTTCCTAAAGATCATGCGATTAGTTTGTTTCATGATCCTGTTTGAACGTTTGGAGGTTAAATCATACAAGTTAAAAATATTTTATCATCCAGCAGTTGAAAATCTAATAACTTACATTAACATTTATGCATTCATGACTTACAAAACAGGAACAATAGCAATTTCTCAAAGAGCCAAAAATATTGTAGTTTACTTCTCATTGTAAATATTTTGAATTTACTAAATAAAAAACTAAAAGTCATATTGTGATTAGTTTCACAATCTTTCCTCAGATGGCTGAGTTAAGACAGACGAGTCAGTGTTAGAGATTGCATTTCTTCAGTTCAACTAGTCAATTTTAATCAATCGGTTCAAAATTCAGATTTAAATTATTTGTTCGCTCAATCCCTCAAAAATATTCATCTCCATTCTGCATTTCTCATATCAAAATATTGCAGTAAAAAATAAGTGTAGCTAAATATCACCGTTTATTGTCATATTGTTACATATAAATTAATATATATACACGATTCTTCATGTACATTTAGTGAAAAACATGCTTTGAATAACTGCAACTAGATTTTTGCTTCTTGCAAATATTTTTAATCTACTAAATGAACAACATTCAGTTCTGTGGAGTTTCTAACCTGATTTGTCTTTCTGGATGGCCTTGTCCTCAAAGTATCTGAACATCACCTGGAAGCGGTCGGCATCATTCGAGTGCAACATCCTGAAACAGATGAAACAGAGACAGATGGGTAAATCACATTAAATCACCACAACGAGAGGAGCAGTTCTGAGGACAGTCAGAAAGTGTCAGGAACCTCATATACTCCAGCCGGTACACAGACAGCAGGTAAGTGCACATGGCGAAGTCCAGTTTATTGATGAGGGCGGCAGCTTCAGGGGACGGATCCAACAAATTAATGATGGTGCTGCGCAGTTCACTTAACTCCGCCTTCAAAAACAAGATCGGTAACCGTTTAATTTGACATTCCACTAACTATCAGTAACTCCATGTCAACTAGCAGCAGATGTTCTGCTTAATATCTGCTCACACTTTAATTTGATGGACAGTCTATTAACCATAAGTAACTTCGCAAGAGCATGTCAACTTATTCTACTAACCTTAACCCTAACCTTACAGTCTACTAATACTCTAATAACAGTTATTTGACATGTTTTTGCAAAGCTACTTATAGTTAGTAGAATGTCTAAAGTGGACAATTGAAATAAAGTGTAACCAGAAGATTTTTAACAAACAAAACAAGGCCTGGGTTCAGAATGGCAAACTAGTATAAACTGTAAACAGCTTGTCATTTTAATAAAATTGCATGTAAAACAGTAAGTATGCAAGGATAAAGTAGTTTGCAGCATTGATCGAAGTCATATGATTGAAACACGTTGCATGTTCAGTCAACGGCATCCAGTTCATTTCTAAGAAATAAATTTGGTCGTTTGCTTTTGTTTTTTATCAGTTTTTCTTATAAAAACTGTTTGGAGTTCAATCAAATAAGTCAAGTTTTATCATCTAGCAAGTGAAAATTATGCATCTATTAATGTATATTAACATTTATGCATTTATCCAACGTGACTTACAAAAGAGAAACAAAAGCTATTTGTCAAAGAGCCAAAAATATTATATATATATATATATAAATAAATAATGGCAGGTTTGTTAGAAAACCTAAAACAGCAGCACATCTGGTTTGAGGAGCACAAACACTGCACTTTCACATGCAACTTTAACACTTCGTGTTAGAGATAACAGTATTATAGATGTTTGACTTAAAGAGACAGAGACAATTCACCCAAAAAAAAGAACAATTCTTGCATCATGCACTCAATCTCAAGTTGTTTCGGAGTTAATTTTTTTCTGCACATAAGAAGTTATTCTGAAGAATATTGGTAACCAAACAGTTGACGGTAGCCACTGACTTCCATAGTATCGAAAAAAAAAAAAAATACTATGGAAGTCAATGGCTACCATCAACTGTTTGGTTACCAATATTCTACAAAATATCTTCTTTTGCGTTCAGCAGAAGAAACTAATTCATACAGGTTTGGAATAAATTGAGGTTGAGTAAATGATGACAGAATTTCCATTTTTGGGTGAACTGTCCCTTTAACACCTGGCAGCTGTAAATCAACACTGAGAGATCGTTGAGATACCGGGGTAACCGTGTCGTTCTTCAGAGCCGAGTTGTACTGGAGTTCTGAACGTAGTGGTTCTCCACTGGGAAACGTGAGCAACGGAGATTTAGTAGCGATTTCACACACTCCCTCATACCATTCCTCAGGCCACAGACCTTAAACACACACAGACACAATCCTGTAGAAATAATCTCAGAAAGAACTTCTCAGGTTATGAGATCACAAGAGTACACAGGACTGTGCATGAGGTGGATGCATGCTGTCAGTGATGCTAACGATGTTAATTTCTTACCAGAACCTTCCACAGCAAACCCCATGACCACAGAATAGAGCCAGAAATCTCTAAACAGCTTCTGAAGGCGAGGTTTGGCCTCTTTAATGGGGGGCAATCGGCGGGTCAACTGCATACAGTCAAACACAAAACACATTAATTTAACTTTAATCAATCAAAATTTTAGCAGTTCTTTTAAAGGATTTTACCCCACAAAAAAGCTGCAACTGTTTGTACATTTCATTTTTTCTATTCCATTTATTACACATTTATTATTATAGCCAAACATAAAAAATAAAATGAATTAATATTTTAAAAATATTATATAAAATTTAAAATAATTTTTTTTTTTCATAAATGTATAACTTTAATAATGATTACTCTATTGATCACTGTAACAATATTATCATCACATCAGGAATTTGTTTATAGTCAACCTTAATATTCCACATTATCTGCTTGCAATTCATTGCATTGCACAAAAAAGGATAAATGGAGTCCAAATCATTAAATACATATACTTTTCCTCAAAGCATGCATATATGAGTCAGTTTTTCCAAAGCAAGATTACAACAATTGATTGCATTTCCATGCACTTTTAGCCAGGACTAAAATCTGTAAGCTTGCATTTACAAAATTAGCAGGGTAAATATGCAAAAAGCACAATTTAGCCTCCAAGGAAACACTGTTTTCAGTCATGTCACAAATCACATTAAGAACCTTTTCCAGAACAACTGCAACTCTCTGCATACATTGAAACGGTATGCCAATTTCCTGATTACATATTATACAGTTGTCAGGGATATTAGAATAAAAGCTATGCAGTTTAACTATGGTAATACAAGTCCTAAGCGTCCATTTACAGTATATTTGTATTAATTTGCACCCAGTATTAACACATTGAGTGCATTTCAAGGGTTAAATGAGTCAGATGAAGATCTGTGAGCACTGTTTGAACTCGCTGCTGTTTGATCAGTGAAGAGCCACTTCAAAGTCCAGCTGGAGAGCGAATCCACAAACGGACCGTCCATACACACACAAACACAAGGATTCCAGAAGGAGAGAGCAGGTAAGCAGCTCAAACTAGCATAAAAGGTTTCATAAGACTATTGACACTGGTGTGATATTTCTGAGATTAAGCTAAGCAAGTAACCAAAAGCAAAGCTTTAACCATCATTGTAAAAAAATATATATTGATCAACCACTATTCTGGATATTGGGTGCCCTCATAATGGTCTATGGTGGTCACAGCTTTGGATTTACTTCACTTGTAAGTCATTTTGTATCAGTGTTGTTATTGTTAACAAAAACTAGTAATATTGAAAAAAATTTATCTGAAATAAATAAATTAAAACTCAAATGAAATGAATATCAAAAAGGTTGTCTTGCCAGCTTACTAAAAATAGTTAGTAGTTAAAGTACCAAATGTGCAAAAACAAAAAACTATAAAATAAAATATAAAAAAGAATTTATAAAAAAAAAATGAATTAAAATGAATACTAACAATATAGCTAACAAAATAATTAAAATATAAATGAATACCATAAAAGTATATTAAAGCAGCATTATTAAATTAACACTACTTTCCCATACAGAAAAAGCATATGAACTTCATGTGCAATCACATGTTAAAATCACATGTGAAATATGTGAAACACATACAGAACATTTTCATGGTGTAAATGTGTGAAACCCATGTGGTCACGTTTCCACGTGATCACTTATTGTCCACATATGTCCATGTTCATATGTAATCACATGGGCTTTACACATTTACACCATGAAAATGTTACAAAACCACATTTTGCATGTGTTTCACATGTTTCACGTGATATTAGCATGTGATTGCACATGTGATTTTTCTGTAAGGGTTGGACAAAACCATAAGCTAAATTAATAAAATGTAAATGTGCACATGGCGTATGAGCATTGCGTGCTATATTTCAGAGAAATGTCTATGCAATATATGTAAATTTGTCAATCGTTCAGTATTCCCAATTGTGCTTGTTTCCATAGAATGTGGTTCGTTACAGTTATAGTTGTAGCCTCTCTCCTGAGCAGCCCCGCTCTGGCTGGGGTCAAAGACCTCAGTTCACACTTTGATGCAAATGAGAAGAAAACGTTGGTGGATGCCCGTGGACTTTCTCCAAATGGAGAGAACACAGACATTGACTCCATTCCTCTGGACTTCCATCGGGAGAACACAGTCACAAACGACCTCCCTCTGGAGGGATTAGAAGATGAAGACTATATCGACTTTGATAAGATCTTGGCAGAGGGCGAGGATGACTACAGCGAAGGCGACCATATAGACGAGATCTCCACCCCTGCTCCTGACCTGGACCTCTTTGGGGAGCCCAGTGACCCCAAAATACGGCGAGCACGCCTGTTGAGGCTTTTCCATGGGCAAACTCGCCTACAGCGCATCAACGTGGTCAACGCCCGCTTCGGGTGTCGGCTTTATCGAAAACTGCGCAACCGACTTAACCAGACAGACAACATTCTGCTCGCTCCTGTCGGGATCTCCATTGCGATGGGCATGATGGCTCTGGGAGTCGGCCCAACCGCTCAGGAACAACTCTACCAAACTCTTGGATTTGGCGAATTCATCAACGCCAGTTCTCATTACGATAACTCGACTGTGCACAAGCTGTTCCGTAAACTCACGCATAGGCTCTTCCGACGGAACTTCGGTTACAACTTGCGCTCCGTTAATGACCTGTACGTGAAACGTAACATACACATACATGAGGCTTTCCGCAGTGATGCAAAGACATACTACTTTGCAGAGCCACAGACTGTGGACTTTGCAGACCCGGCCTTCCTTGTGAAGGCCAACCAGCGCATTCAGAAGATCACCAAAGGTCTGATAAAGGAACCGCTGAAGAGTGTAGACCCAAACATGGCAGTGATGCTCCTGAACTATCTCTACTTCAAAGGTGAATCAATTCTAGCCCATTCAAGTTCTGAAACTCTTTAGGACTAATGGTTTAATCCTTCATTTGAACAGTCTGTACCAAATCCTAAAGCAAATAATCATGTACTATGTGAAATGTTGTGTGTACTACCACTGAGTTCAATGTTGAACATTTTGCTTGATGCAAGCCTGACTCAGGGTTTCAAACTCGGTCCTGGAGGTCCTCTGTCTTGCAGAGTCTAGCTCAAACTTGCCTCAACACACCTGCTTGGAAGTTTCTAGTAAGACCTTGATTCAAGTGTGTTTAATTGTGGTTTGAGCTAAACTCTACTGGACAGTGGCCCTCCTGAAGCAGGATTGGACATCCCTGGCTTGACTAAATAGGCCAACATCTTGACTAGGTCAACCAGCAAGACTTCATTGTCACATTGAGGCTGGTCAAACGAGCATGATGGAGCATCGTTTCTTGTGAACCTGATTCCCCAGCCCCGATGGTTACAACAAGTTTTGCTGGCAAAACTCGTAGCTATGCTCGTCCACCAACATGACCAGTACCAAATTAACATAAACCAGCACAATTCCAGCCTAAACTGGTCTTTTCAACAAATAAATCTGTATATCAGCATAAATAATCCTGCTCCTAGGGCGCTACCTTACTTCAGACTTCGTCTCCAGTCCTGATCCAAAACACCTGGCTGTAATTGTCAAGTAATCCTGAACACTTTCATTAGCTGGTTCAGGTGTGTTTGCTTATTGTTGAAGTTTAACACTGCAGGACAGTACCCCTGCAGGAGCAGATTTGGCTACCCCTGATGTTTGGTGAACAGGAAGCTCTGTCTCTACCAGGGCTGTTCACTTCCACTCCTGGAGGGCCAATACCCTGCAGAGTTTAGCACTAACACACCTGCCTGGAAGTTTCTAGTGATCCTGAGGACCTTGATTAGATGTTTCAGGTGTTTTTAATTAGGGCTGGATCTAAACCAGGGGTCTCCAACCCTGCTCCTGGAGAGCTACCATCCTGAAGATTTCAGCTCCAACCCCTATCAAACACACCTGAACCAGCTAATCAAGGTGTTCAGGGCTACTTGATAATTACAGACAGGTGTGTTGCAGCAGGGTCGGAACTGAAGTCTGCAGGATGGGAGCTCTCCAGGAGCAGGGTTGGAGATCCCTGATCTAAACAGTGCTAGAAGATGCCCCTCTGGGTGCAAAGTTGGCTTCCCCCAACTGTATATATTTGGCAAATAGGAACATCTGACTCAACAAATGGTGTTCAGTCATGTTTCTGGAGTGTCAACTTTCTGAAGACTGTAGCTCCAACACATGTGCCTGAAGAATTTTGCAACCCTGAAGACCTTGACTAGCTGATTCAGGTGTGTTTAATGAGGGCGAGAACTAAACTCTGCAGGAAGATGGCCCTCCGGGAGCAGGACTGACTACCCCAGCTGTAGATATATGGGGAATAGGAACTTCTGTCTCAACCACGGATGTCCAATCCTGCTCCTGTTTTTTTAAAGAGGGTGAGAACTAAACTATGGAGGATATTGGCCCTAACTGCCTGCCCTGAGGGCTAACTACTGTAGATTGTGGTGAATAGGAACTTCTGTCTCAACCAGGGGTGTCTCAACCCTGCTCCTGGAGGGCCAGGTACCTTTAGGCTGTATCTGAAATCGCCCCCTATACCCTCATTCACTATTCCCTACATTAGTCCACTCATATAGTTCACTTGAAGGAGTGAATGAAAACGAGTGAGTGAATTCGGACACTGAATGCACCGGAAGGACTGCCGCTTTTGCATAGTTTACTTCCTGTTAAATAATCATTTGAAACGGGCAGCTCCAATAGTAAGATTGAAGGATTTATCTTGAACTCTGTCACGGAAATTATGTATAAACCCTAATAGTCAATTTACAATTAATTTTGTACCTTTGTTGTATTCCACTGTATTACGCCGTGGACGAGCGCTTCAAAAATCAATGAATGGATGATTCAGCTGCGGGCGCCATCTTCTGGTGAGACGTGGGAATTCACTCGGCGCGCGACTCTCGCAGTCCATTCTGGGGATTCTCTAGCCGTTGAGTGTACATCGCTTGTACACTTGTTTTTGCGGTGCATTGTGGGATTGAATGAGTGCACTCGAGAACATCCACTAAGGTTTCGAACACCACTTAAAATGGCCGTCCCCTCAAATAGTGCACTATTTGAGGGTATAGGGGGCGATTTCGGATACAGCCCTAGAGTGTTGCTCCAACACATGTTCATGAAGGTTTCTTGTTATCCTGAAGACTTTAGGCTTGTTCGAGATGCATTGGCGCTGCGCAGATCGATTGGCGTGTGACATCAAAGTAGCACAAAAGCGATGGGAGAGCAGACTCCTCTTTATGCACTGGAATTGCTCTAGCGGTACTTTGATATCATATGCCGATCGATCTGCGGAGCGCCGATGCATCTCAAACAAGCATCTTCTGTCTGAACCAGGGATGTCCACTCCCACTCCTGGAGGGACAATGTCCTGCAGACTGCTTAATTAGGGCTGGAGCTAAACTCTGCTGGATGATGGCCCTCCAGGAGAAGGATTCGATACACCTGCTGTAGATATTTAGCAAACAGGAACTTCTGTCTCAACCAGGGGTGTCCAATCCTGCTCCTGAAGAATCACTTTCTTGCAGAAAGTAGCTCCAACACACATGCCTGAAAGTTTCTAGTGATTCTGAAGACCCTGATTAGCTGGTTCAGGTGTGTTTAATTATGTCTGGAGCTAAACTCTGCAGGAAGGTGGTCCTCCAGAAGCAGAAATGTACACATCCCGCTTTAAACAGATTAGAAATCTGAAGCATGCAGCTCTCAAATAACACCACAATGTGATGTTTTCACTGGCACAACAAATTCAGGTACGTGGGAGCAGAAGTTCCCGAAGGAACAGACACACTACCGGCAATTTCGTGTCAATGAGAAAAAGCAGGTGCGCGTTCCCATGATGCAGAACAAAGGAAGTTACCTGGCAGCGGCTGACCACGAGCTCAACTGTGACATACTGCAGCTGCCCTACGCCGGAAACATCAGCATGATCATCGCTGTTCCACAAAAACTCTCTGGAATGAGATCCCTGGAGCAGGAGATCTCCCCAACCCTGATAAGCAAGTGGCTTAACAACATGACCAACAGGTAAAGCACTAGCCGCAGGCTTGAGACCAAGTTGCAAAGAGGTCAGCAAGGTACTTTAATGTCCTGACTCACTGGCTTGAAGTGCTTAACATGATTTCCCCAGGTTGGACAAGTTCCTAGATCAATAGCCTTTTTGGTTTTGGAGTTTAGGGTTAACCAATATTCTTATTACTCTGTCATTTCCCTGAATTTCCACATTTAGTGGCATATTATGGTTTGGAATATACACTCCCCTCCAAAAGTATTGGAACAGTGAGGCCAATTCCTTTATTATTGCTGTAGACTGAAAACATTTGGTTTTGACATCAAAAGATGAACATAATACAAGAGGTCAATATTTCAGCTTTTATTTTCAGGTATTTTCATCTGGATATGATACACAACTTGGAGGATGGCACCTTTTGTTTGAACCCACCCATTTCTCATGTGACCAAAAGTATTGGAACATGTGACTGACAGGTGTGTTTTGTTGCACTGGTGTTAGGGGTGTGCGTTTTATATATATATATGCGATTAATATCGTAATTGTTGTTTTAATGATGTGCAATTTGACATTGAGCATTTTGCAAAAAACAAACAAAACGCCCCTACAGAGTGCACGCCGTTTTTGGTTCAAAAATAAGCATGATTGTGATATTGATTTTATACAACAGTTCAATAAACTAAGTTAATATTAAGACACTTACAATTTAGACAATACTTCCAAACAATAATTCCAAACAGTCACAGCACTGTTTTTGCATCTCTGAGCAACATGACAATGTTTAGTTCCTGAATGAATCAACCGTTTAAATGGTTCGGTTCATTCGCAATGACTCACTTATTAACAGTGACTTGCAGCCACCTACTGGCGATTTTTTTTATTTCACATTCAAAGTATTTTATTCATTTTAAAATAATCTCAAATATGAGTATTTAACATTTTATGTTTAAAATATCAAAACATTATGCATTTGTAGCTGCAGGTCAAAGCACTCCATGTCCCTCTGAGCTGCATTAAACTGTGTAAATGCATCTAAAGGCCACTTCAGATGCAACTTCTGCAAAGATTAATTTTGTTGATACTGGTTTCATTTGTCTGCAGCTGTCCACGGTAGTCCGATATCAGCACAATAATACTATTGTCTAATTATCATAATCGAAAAAAATCCCCCAAAATATTGAGATTTTTTTTCAATATCGCACACCCCTACCTGGTGTGTCCTATTACATTGATTAATCAAACAATAAATAGCACTGAATGTCTGCACTCAATTTCAGATTTGGGTTTTGCCTGTGCAGACTACATTTATAGTTAGACGTGTAAACATGAAAACCAGAGAGCTGCCTATGGGTGCAAAACAAGCACTTGTGAAGCGGAGAAGACGGAAAGAGCCATTGCACAAACATTGGCCATAGCCAGATCAGCCATTTGGAATGTCCTGAAGAAGAAAGAAACCACAGGGTGTACTAAGTACCAGACCTCGAACCGGTAGACCAAGGAAAATGTCAGCAGTTGATGACAGAAACATTGTGACAGCTGTAAAGAAAGGGCTCCTTAATCTTAATTGATGATGTAACATGATGGCAGCAGCAAAATAAACTCAGAAGTCTACAGAAACATTTTGTCTGTCAATTTACAGTAAGATGCAACCAAACTGATTGGGAGATCCTTCATCATGCAGCAAGATAATGACCCAATGCATAGTGCCAAAGCAACAAAGGAGTTCATCAGGCAGGAAGTGGATCTAGTTTAAGTCAATCTGTTCCTATACTTTTGGTCACATGAGCAATGGGTGGGTTAAAAAAAAAAGGTGCTATCTTCTAAGTTGTGTTTATCAGACCCAGATGTGAATACATGGAAATAAAAGCTGAAATGTTGATCTCTTGTCTCATATTCATCTTTTGACGTCAAACCCAAATGTTTTCAGTCTACAGCAAAAATAAAGGAATTGGCCTCACTGTCCCAATACTTTTGGAGAGGAGTGTAGTTCAGTCTATGGTTTAATGTTAGGGTTTAATAAGAATGCTGATCCAGAACTGCATCCTACTTGGCTAAATCATTCTTCCGTTGTCTTTTCGGCTTTGCGTGGTCTTAAAATCTTTCTCTGTTAGGACTCGTGAGGTGGTTTTCCCTCGGTTTAAGCTGGAGCAGAACTATGACTTAATTGACCACCTGAAGGAAATGGGGCTGACGGACCCATTCACAGAAAAGGGCGACTTCTCCCCAATGACTTCCGAGAAGGTCATCATCAATCGGGTAAGAGAACAACGGATATGTGCCAAACCAATTTAACTCATCATTTGTTCAATAGGCCTTTTTACTGCTGTGTTGAGAGCAATTAAGGCCACCTACGCCTAATCTCTTACGAAAACATACTCTTTGACCTTTCATTGCACCATCATAACCTCCTCCTCTTCTCTCAGTTTAAGCATCAGGGCACCATAACAGTGAATGAAGAAGGTACGGAGGCCGCAGCAATGACACACATCGGATTCATGCCTTTATCGACACAGACGCGTTTCATCGTGGACCGCCCCTTCCTCTTCCTCATCTACGAGCATCGTACAGGCTGCGTTGTATTCATGGGACGTGTGGTAGACCCTTCACAGAGCTAATCAGATACACAATACAGCAGCGCAATGGCCGATGCATCACTGTATAACAATGAAACCAAAGCCAAATAAGCGGGTGAGAATAATGGTTGTTTTGTTTTATCAAGTGAAGTGAGTTTTGTAAAGAAATGCTAGTGAAATTTAAAAACCCTGAGTTTATCAACAGACAAACATCTGTGTATTTTTGAAGCAGAACATGTTGTTAAATAAAATGAATCAGAGGACTGGTTTATTGAATTAATCTGTTCAAAGGGTGAATAAAATCAACGCTCGAGTACAACAACAACATGACAGAACATTTTGCAAGACAAGTAAATATTTGTCAGAGAAGTTAAAGTCTAACCACAGGCGCTCAAGATCTAATTACATTTCTGTACAGATGCATGAATAATGGAGCATCAAACAAGAGCAGAAAGAGCTCTTGCATTTTTAATTTTTTGATTACAAAAAAGGAGCAAGATTTATCTAACTTTATGTACACAATCTTTGATTAGCTACTTTCTTGCTTTTGCCAAATGTACTCTTTGATCTTCAAAAGCATGTTAGCCCAGAGAGAACTCATAAATCATTTAAAGGGAGTGAACAGGGAAACATTTTTGCTTTCCATTAACATTTGTATATTATATTAGATGTAAAACATGCCTAGAAGAAAATATTGCTATTTTATATATTTGTTTCAATGTGATCAACAACTCAGTGATCACCTTTGTCAAAGTTACTTAAAATATGTATTTATACAATTTAATAGAAAACTGAAAATTATATTTAATATTTTTAATATTAATTTATATGGAATTGTATTACCTTTTGAATATTATAACAAATATATAACTGCAATATTATTCTATTAAATGGTATAAAATAAAGTGTATTAAGTATTTTGTTAATACAAAATCATTAAATTTTAATACTGAAATCATAACTTATCGTTGCAGCACCTCCCCTTATATAAAAAGAAAGAAATGGGACTCGGATGTCTAAATATGGTGTGTGTCTGTGTGTCTTACCACAGCGATTACAGGGATGAGGACGCCTAGATTACCAGCACTGCTGGATGCCTAGAAAATAAAATAACTCAATTAAAACAACATTCAAGACACAATGAAACATTCTAGAATCCTCCTTTTAATATCTGTAAGTGTAGAGCCAGACTGACTCAAACACAGACTCACTTTGAGGGCCGGTCCTTTATCACTGGCGCGTTCACTGGCTCTCTTGCCCTCCAGGCCGAGCTGAACGAACAGCTCCAGCAGATTGACCAGCAGCTCGTCCACCAGCTGCTCCCCCTGCAGGTTAGCCGCGATATTAGCCAGGGCGTTTATCACAGCTAGAGAGCAGTGCCTGCACACACACACACACACACACACACCAGAGACACACACACACACACACACACACACCAGAGACACACACACACACACCAGAGACACACACACACACACAAAGTGGATTTTAAGGAATAAACAGCACAGAAGTATGAATCACGTAAAATATCATGAATAACTGACAGAAATGTACTTAGCACCTATTAAATACTCAGTCATTTGACCTGTCCTGATGATTAACGGTGTAAATTATGCCAATACACAAATTCTAAAATTTCACTATTATTAATTTATAATATTATAATTTTATTATTACTACATTTAATTGTATATAATAACATCTCATATTAAATATTCTGTTAAATATTTTATATAAACTATCACTTTTAAGTCAAACTTATTAATAGTAAATTATGCTCATACACAAGGGCCATTTAAATAAATTCAAGAAAGGTAATTAATATTTACATAATTTCCTATTATTCATTTATAATATAATTTTATACTATTATTACATAATTGTAATATTATTCTATTAAATAAAATAAAATGTTAAATATTTTGTACAAAACTATTAATAAAAATAAACTATAAATATTGAAATTAATAAGTCCATCCAAAATCTAAATTTGTGCTTGCAGCTAGCAGAGAAGTCTAAAAAGATGCAATTGCAAAAATCAAA
Source organism: Barbus barbus (assembly GCF_936440315.1). Taxonomy (NCBI): domain Eukaryota; kingdom Metazoa; phylum Chordata; class Actinopteri; order Cypriniformes; family Cyprinidae; genus Barbus; species Barbus barbus. The sequence continues at coordinate 28,896,301 of NC_136756.1, read as the reverse complement.
CTAATGAAATAGCCTGTTTAATTAAAATTTAAATTTATTCTAAAGCTCAGAGAGAGGCTGTAAAATGGTCATAAAAAAATTAATTGCGATTGTTTTTGGTGCAGAAAACCTTGACATATATTATGACTGGATTTAAAGAAAACAAAAAAAGCTACAATAGCGTAAAATAGGCCTCATTTAAAATGACTTTCTGCTATCAAGCATTTCTAATACAGTAAAATGAATGCTTCAGGTAAAGTCTACATGCTCACACACACACACACACACACCTGTATCCGTGGTCTTTGTAGTCTTTGGTGGCTGAATACACCACATTACTGGCTTTCACACTGATCTGCTGGAACAGGTTCCAGACCTCCTGATAGATGTATTGCTGTAGTAAACACACAAATCACACACTGTCTGTTAGAAAACACAAAGTATGTTTTAGATCAAAATCAGGAATTAAAACCCGCCAAATGCAGGTGAAAAAATAAAAAAATAAATCAACCATGTGAGTAACACACACACTCACTGTCCTCAAGACAGACGCAGGACAAAGCAAAGCAAATAGAATGGGAAGCGCCACATCTTAAATTCAAACACATTCTATTTATAATAATAATAATAAAGTTAATAATAAAGTAACATGCTGTAGATTTGCCATATTGTGCGAGAAATAAGATTTAAAAGTCTTAATACAAGAATAATTCAATGAATTGTATACAAAAAAAAAAAAAAAAGAAAAAAATAGATTGTCAAAACAAGAACAATTATCAAAATAAAAATTTCTGTATATTTGATAAGAATTCTAAAAACGTTTCCAGGAGAAACATTTTTTTTAAATGTCCATTAATGTGCTTTGAGTACAAATGTTTCCTAGCATCATATAAAGCAGGATACTCCAATGAAATATGTTTCACAGTCTAGGAAGAAAAAAAATAATAATAATTATATATATATATAATTCAGGCTCTTGTTCTGTCCAGACTTGACTATTGCAATGCTCTCTTGGCAGGTCTTCCAGCCAATTCTATTAAACCTCTACAATTAATCCAAAATGCCGCTGCAAGATTAATCTTTAATGAGCCGAAAAGAACGCACGTCACACCTCTGTTCATCAATTTGCACTGGCTACCAATAGCTGCTCGCATTAAATTCAAGGCATTAATGTTTGCCTACAGAACCACCTCTGGCTCTGCTCCCCTTTACCTAAATTCTTTACTTCAGACTTATGTGCCCTCTAGAAGCTTGCGTTCTTCAAGTGAACAACGAATTATTGTACCATCCCAAAAACACAGAAAAACACTTTCAAGGACTTTTTCATTAACTGTTCCCATCTGGTGGAATGACCTGCCCAACTCGATCCGAGCAGCCGAATCCTTACCCATCTTCAAGAAACGGCTAAAAACTCATCTGTTCCATCTTTACTTGACCCTCTAACTCTAGCACTATCTATTCTAATTATATTTTATCTATGTCTTTTTATTAAAAATAACAATAATAATAATAATTATCTGTACTGCGTTAGGCTAACCAAGACTTGTAATAGCACTTGCACGTTGTTGCTCTTTTGTTGGTTTTGATTGCTTCTTATGTCCTCATTTGTAAGTCGCTTTGGATAAAAGCGTCTGCTAAATGACTAAATAAATAAATAAATAAATAAATATATATATATATATATATCATAAAGGCAATTTTTCTCATTTCAATAAATATATACAGTACAAATATACATGTGACCAATCCTACATCTCGTATATGGGTCAAAGACAAAAGGCTTTCAAGAATTAAAGCAAGTTTAAACAGGTTTTCCTGTACATTCGAATGTCTGTTTAATTTTATCATCAAAAATATTGACTATCACACAATTAACCATGATTTACAGAACACACCCAGTAAAATTTAACAACGTGTCAACGTGACATACAGTCTATCCATTTCTATTTTCAAAATAAAACTAAGCTTTTATGTTTAACTGGATTCATTTCACAATTTCTTGCGTTTGCCGCTCATTCAGTGATTCAGAATCAGACCGAATACCAAATATACCAAAAGGACTGGGAAAATAAATCGATGCATCGTGAATCCAGAAATGATTCAGCATCGATTCTGAGTTTTTCTGAATGCGTCGCAATTCTTTCTCGAGTCGCTTCTGAGCTTAGTTTTGAACAGCAGATGGCGCTGCATGCTTTAGAAACAGCCGTACTCTGTTTCCAAATCCTTACACACACTTGAACCTAAAATAATCATTCATAAAATCTGAAGCGAATTACAAGGGTGTTCACAGTGGGTTGTGTTTACATTAATAATCTCGCGTCATAAAGGCATTCTGAGCCGAGGTGAAATGACATTTATCTGCTGTTATTACAGCCATCTGCTGTTAAAATCCAAGCTCAAGAGAGAATCGCAATGCATTCGGAAGATCAATCCACGAATTGATGCTCTACGGTTCGCTCACAGTTTCTGAATTACTGTATTTAAAAATGGACACCTCGTAATTCATTAGACACGAGTCACGATGCAAACATACAACACTGTGGGTGGCGAAGCGCACAAGACAAACAAAGAAAGAATCAACTGAGAATAAGTGCAGTGAACAGCTGTAATTATGCGTGTAAATGAGATCCTTACGTTGCCAGTAATGACCATGCAGCCCAGCTGGTCTATGATCAGCACGTCTAGCTGCGAGGGCGGCTGGCAGAACTTCTGCTGCAGGATCTGCAGGATGGGCTCCATCACTCTCGGACAGTCTCTCATGGCCACAGCGATGTGTCCGAGCGCACGGATGGTGTGATCCGGGATGAGATGAGCCTCCCTGAGGAGAAACACACCCGCCTGAGTCAATAACACCCCAGCACATCACTCAGAGAGACAGAGAGAGAGTTTGATTCCTCACTTGTCATTTTCCTGGGAGATGTAGAGCCGGTTTGACAGGCTGGCTAAAAACGCCTCCACTATTACAGGATCCATCGTGAGCCCAGCTTTCAGACATCTGCAGACGACACGCACGCATTTACATTTCAATCAGAATGAATCTGGAGTTGTGTTTATATCCTAAACCTTGCAATCCAATTCACATTTTCATTTTAGCATCATTGAGATAC